>NC_083223.1:140734441-141367215 GCF_032191835.1 Heteronotia binoei | reverse complement strand
GGCTGATGCAATATGTCCCGTCATGTGATTTTTACCTGTCAGATAGATCAGCATGATCTGTCTACAAGTTGCTTTCTTGTTAAGGTATTTCTACTTCATATGCAGACAGGCCTCCCAAGATAAAACTTGTTAGACACAACTTACTTTTGAGATATTCAAACTTTTCCACAGATAAGCATTTTGTAAATACATCAGCTACATTATGTTCTGATGCACAGTGCTGCAGAGAAATAAATCCTCGAGACACAGCTGTCTGAACATTCTGGTAGCAGACATTGATGTGTTTACTCCTTGTACAGATTCCTTGATTTTTTGCCAATTGTTGAGCTGCTAAACTGTCGCAATGTATAATTACAGGCAATTTACAGTTTACATGCAGATATATAAGCAACTGATAAAACCACTCTAATTGTACCAGGCAATTACTAAAAGCTGAATACTCTGCTTCACATGAGCTAGTAGACACATGTGTCTGTTTGATTGACTTCCATAACACTAAGGCTCCAAACATGTAGATGGCATAACCAAACATTGATTTACCGTCCTCTCTTTCTCTCCAGCTGGCATCACAATAGGCTAATAGTGCTTGTTCCTTATCTGAGCTCAGGACTAGCTTATTGCTGACAGTTCCTTTTAGATATCAAAGGATTCTTTTTGCTGCTACCCAATCTTTTCTGTATGGATAGGCACTCTTTTGACATAACCAATGAAGAGCAACACATATGTCAGGACGTGTCCAGCATGCTATGTACAGCAATGAACCTACTAATGATTGATATACTGCCTTGTGGGTAAATACCTCATCATTTGTTTCCCTGCAATAACCAGTAGTTATTGGTGTATGTGCACTGTGTGCTTCTGACATTTCATACTTGTCCAGCAACTGTCTGATTTTGTGTTCCTGGCTTAATTCAAACCATCCACAGTCACTCCTGGTGACATGTACACCCAAGTAGTTCTGAAGAGGTCCAAGGTGTTTAGTTTTAAACACTTTTTGTAATGAGTGAACCATGAGTGAATGAACCATGAGTGCCATGAGTGAACCATTTCAATTGTTCTTCATGATGATATACCAGGCACATATCCACAAATACTAGCAAGTAACAAATTTTGTTACAAATGGTGATGTTATAGAGACAAGGATCAGCCACACTTTGTTTGAACCCATGTTCAATTAATGTTTTGCTAAGACATTCACTCCAGGCAAATGCACTCTGTCTTAATCCATACAAAGCCTTATGCAATCTTAACAGCACATTTGAATTGTTACAAGTATACCCTGGGATTTGCTCTAAATAGAGTTCCTCTTGTACGGGAGTGTTTAGATAAGCAGTGTCAAAACCAAAATGATTAATTGACATTCCTTCTGCTCCTGCCTTTACTAAAGTTGCTTTAAATTGTTTCAGCCCGCACTGTGGGAGCGAATGATTCATCGAAATCTTGTCCTTCTATCTGAGAGAAGCCTTTCGCCACTAAGTGAGCTTTACATTGCATCCCCCCATCTGGTTTCTGTTTCAACTTAAAGAGCCAGCGGCATCCGATCGCCTTTTTACCTGTGGGTAACTCAGACACAGAAAACACATTGTGAAATACCAGTGATTTATACTCCACCTCCATGGCTTGCAGCCAAGCAGTCTGTTCCTCTGTTCCCAGAGACAGCATTTCACTGTAATCTTTAGATTCTTTTACAAATACATGATTCACAGACACACTATATTGTTCTGGGGGAATACCTTTGGTAACTTTGGAAGACACCCTGGGCAATGCCTCTGCACTTTGCACGTTTTCAGGGGCTAGGGATATCACCTTCTGTTTAATTTGTGGTGAATCATTTGTGCTATCAGTCAAAGGTAAGAGAACCAGGAGACATATTTGATAGGCATGAATCCTAGACCAATCTGCGTCTTCACAAAAGGTTGCAGACCGGCTGAAACTTAGAACATTGTGGGAGTTTGAAAAACAATATGACTTCATCCCGGTTTGAAAGCCCAGAAATGTAAATTTCTTTGCTCTCACCCCCCCCCCCCTTTTCTCCGTTGTCCAAGAGGGACATTCACCCAAGCTTTAGTACCAAACACCCTTAGGTGACTTATGCTAGGGTCCCTTCTATATAGCACCTTGTAGGGAGTATTGTTCAAGGCATGGGTCCATAGTCTATTAAGGACATAGCAGGCTGCTTTCATAGCTTCAGCCCAAAATGATATAAGAAGATTTGCATCTGTCAACATTGAATGCATCATCGTTTGTAGGATCCCTCCCTTTTGTTCTGCTACACCGTTCTCTTGAGGAGAGGCTACATTTGCAACCCTGTGCTCTATCCCTTGGGAGTTTAGTCAGTGAGTTAATTCTCCTAACATATAGTCTCCATCCATATCTGACTGGAATGCACAGATCTCATGTCCTAGTTGCTTTTGCACATTCCTTGCCCAGTTTCACTGTAGCACATACCTCAGATTTTCTCTGAAGGGGAAACACCCATGTAAACCAAGAAAAATCATCCACCAACACCAATACAAAACGTCTATCAGAATGACTATGGGGATATGACCCTACAACATCAGAGTGCACTAGAGCTAAGGGTTTTTCTTTTTTGTGTGTGTAAAAACAATTTTTATTATTCTACAACATATTATATCACTATTTCATTTACTTCTCTCAAATAAAAGTCAATATGTTGCATCACATTTCCACCTCCCCTCCTCCCTTTCAAGACTTCCCCAGTGTTACTTACAATATAAAAGCAATAAAGGTAATATATCATTTTTAAAAAACTGTTTAAAAAGAAAAAAGGAACTTATACTTCTTTATGGTTATTACCTCATTCGATTAATGATCCAATATATTACTAAATTAAGTCATATTATCAATCTTATTATAATCTTTTAAGAAAGAACAAAATATTTTCTCATACTCTCATTTTAACTATCATTCTTGTCACAGTAAATTAAAAATAGCTGATAAACAAGTTATCCATTATCAAATATCACCAAGTGTCCTTTTACTCTCCAATGTTCTTCCACATAGTTCTGAAACTTTCACCATTCATTATTAAATTTTTCCATATCAAGTTCCTTTAGTGTTCTTGTTAATTTGTCCATTTCACTCCAGTGCATAGTTTTCATAACCCAGTCCCATTTTTCTGGAATTTTATTTTGCTTCCACAACTGAGCATACAATGTCCGTGCAGCTGAAAGCATGTACCGAAGTAATGTTCTGTCTTGCTTCAGAAAATTTTCTATTTGTAATCCCAACAAAAAGATTTCTGGTGCCTTCTTCACTTTGTATCCCAAAATCTTTGACATTTCTTGCTGGATCATTTGCCAATATTGTATAGCCCTTTCACAAGTCCACCACATATGGTAGAAGGACCCTTCATGTTTTTTTACATTTCCAACATTGATCAGACATCTGATTATTTGTTTTTGACAGTTTTTTTGGTGTTATATACCATCTATACAACATTTTGTAACAATTTTCTTTTATGTTATTACATGTCGATATTTTCATAGAGTTCTTCCACAAATATCCCCATTGTTCCATCTGAATTTCCTTGTTTATATTAATTGCCCATTTTATCATTTGAGATTTTACCACTTCTTCCTCTGTAGACCATTTCAGTAACAGTTTATATACTCTTGAGAGCAATTTTACGTCCTCACCAAACAGCATTTTCTCCATTTCTGTTTGTTCTTGTCTTATGCCTTCATTCCTAATATCCTGCTTCAGCAGACTTTTAATTTGTAACCATTGAAACCAATTAAATTTATAATCCAATTCTTCCACTGATTTGAATTCCGCTTTGCCTCCTTGTATTTTTAGCAATTGTTTATATGGTAACCATTTCTCTTCCTCAATATCCGAATATAACTTTATTACTTCCGTTGGAACAATCCACAACGATTTCCTCTCATCTCCATATTTTTGGTATTTCAACCAAGTTTTAAGCAAACTACTTCTTACATAATGATGTGAGAAAAAACCATCCATTTTACTTTTCCCATAGCACAAATATGCATGCCAACCCAAAACCTTTCCATGGTCTTCTAATGTTAATAATTTCCTGTTTAATAACACTATCCAATCCTTAATCCATACCAAACAAACCGCATCATGATATAGTCTTAAATCCAGTACTTGGAAGCCTCCCCTTTCTTTAGTGTCTGTCAGGATCTTCGTCTTAATTCTTGGTTTCTTGCCAGCCCATATAAATTCCGAAAGTTTCCTCTGCCATTTATGAAATTGTTTATCTTCTTTCACTATTGGTATAGTTTGAAACAAGAACATTATTCTTGGTAATACATTCATTTTTATTGCCGATATTCTACCCAGGATAGACAAATTCAACTTATTCCATTTTTGTAAGTCCACCTCAGTTTTCCACCAAAGCTTTTCATAGTTGTTTTTAAATAGGTCAACATTCTTTGTTGTAATTTCTACTCCTAAATACTTTACTTTAGAGGCCACTTCACAGTTTGTTAAATTTTATAATTCCATCTGCTTAGATTTTGACATTGTTTTACAGAATTTTTTTTCTCTTTATTTACATAAAAGCCTGCCAGATCACCATATTTTTTTATTTTTTGGAGCAGCAACGGTGTAACTTGAGTTGGGTTTTCATTTATGAACATTATATCATCTGCAAACGCTCTGTATTTGTAAGAAAAGCCTTTTAATTTCAAACCCTCTATCTCCTTATCTTCTTGAACTTGCATAAACAGTATTTCCAGCGTCATTATAAATATCAAAGGGGATAGAGGGCACCCTTGTCTTGTTCCTTTACAAATTGCTATTTTCTCTGTCAAATCTGCATTTATACAAAGTCTTGCTTGTTTGGTCAGTATATATTGCCTTTACCATTCTAACAAAGTCTTCACCCAATCCCAATTTCTCCATTACTGCAAACATAAAGTCCCAATGAACATTGTCAAAAGCTTTCTCTGCATCAGCAAAAAGCAAAGCTACTTCTTTTTCAGGATGTTTTTCATAATATTCTATTATATCTATTACAGTTCTGATATTTTCTCTTAATTGCCTTCTGCAGAGAAACCCTGCTTGTTCCTCTTTAACAAAACTATTCAAATGTTGCTTCAGGCATTCCGCTAAAATTCTAGCATATATTTTGTAGCCATTATTTAGCAATGAAATTGGTCTATAGTTTTTTTACATTAGTCACATCTCTGTCTTCTTTTGATATCAACGAGATTACTGCTTCCAAGTATTAGGTATCTTCCCATCTATTCTTATAATGTTCATCAATTTCTGAAGTTTTGGAAGTAGAGTTTCTTTAAGAACTTTATAATATCTTGCTGTAAAACCATCAGGACCCAGAGCCTTCCCTGGCTTCATTGAGTTAATTGCCTCTTCAATTTCTTCCTTACCAATTATTAAAAAACCAATCCTTCTGGGAGAATCCATCTATAGCTCATTTGACTCTCTCTCAATTGCTCAGTCAGTTTTTTATATAATCTTCTGTCACTTAAGACTTTCCTTGGTAATTCTTTCATAATTCTAACATCACTGCCTTCCACAATCAGCTTGCCTTCATACTGTTTACTTAAAATCCTTCCCACCAAGTCTCTTGTTACATATCTCACTACCACATCTCTTGGTAGTTTATTTTTTCTTGCATATTCTGAATTGACCCTGTAAATATAGTCATAAAAGTAATTAGTCTCCTCAGGATCATCTTCAACATATTCAGCAATAATCCTTATTATGTATTTCCTTAAATCACCATCCTTTTCAGGCACACCTCTCAAACGTATCTGATTTTCCATTGATTTGCAGTACTGCAGTACTGCTTTGTCCTGCATTTTTTAAATAGTGGAATCCACTGTATTAATTCTTTCATCATGGTCTTTCACTTTCTCTTCCACCTCTTGGATTTTTCTGGATACTGATTTAAACTCTTTACTGAGAACTTCTGTATCTTTTTTTAATTCCTTCTTACAATCACTCATGGAATTTTTAATCAGTTTAGACAATCTAGCTTCCATGGCATCCATCTGTTCTTTTTTATCAGCCTTTTTGCCCTCTTCTAGTGCCTTATCGCTTCTGTAATAGTTTTTGGGCTGACATTACTGCCTTCCCATTATAAATATAGGCTTTACAATTGAAGTCACCAAGTTCTTTTAAAATGGTCTAGTCTTATAGATTAGGGCATGCCCTTTCAGAAAAGCCCAAAATCGCCATCCTCTTATGCCTCTGGGCCCAGATATTATTTTTTTTAAAAGTTACAATTTCCCAAAATGGTGCTCGATATTCCTCTATGGTTTAGTCCTAGAGGGGCTTAAAAAACCCTGTAGTTTTCCCTTCCCTTGATGGCCTCTTCCGCCCACACTTGCCACAAAGTCTTGTTATTTATGGTTGTGAAGTCTCACGATGTTCCCAGACTTCATTTCCTGTAATGACTTGTTGATCTGCAGTTCTTCCACTCTTGGGGGGAGTGACCACAAAAATTCCAAACAATATCAGCTTTTGCCTTTTTTAAGCCTTATATCTGTTTAACTCACTCCAAGATTTCCCCCTCCTCCTTCTTTATTATTACAAGTTGTTTATGTGTCCAGACCTTTGTTTGCCTTCCAAATATTTCCCAATTTAGTTCCGGAGCAACAGATAAAAATCTCTTTACCTTTGAAGTCCCAACATCAAACACAATGGTCTGTTTCTCATCCCCGATTAATTAGCCCTTAAGAAGCTTGGCACATGTTGAATTTATGTCAATTTAACAACCCCAGATACCCTCTATAGACGTTGGAAGCAGTTCTTCTCCGGAGACTCTTCAAAGCCAAAAAGAACACACACACACACACACACCGGGATTTCTTGTTAGCCAAAGTACCTCTCCTCAGAACTTTAAGTATATCTTGGCCATCATCTTGCCTAGATGATGTAGACAGCAGGTATTAAAACACCTTTTCTGTCCAGAATAGAGGGTCTGGTGAGCTCCCCCACTGGAAAGCTCGTCAGTTCTCCATGAAATCCAAACCAGAAGCCCTCGAGCTAAGGGCTTTTCTGTTACCTTTACACTCTGCTTTGCTTCTGGGTGCGTTTTGGATTTGGATTGCTTACAAACATCACAATCCAAGAATGTTTTACAATTCTGTACTACCTCTTTGCCTATTAATGCCAGAGTTTTGTTAATGGTGTTAAACTAGCATGACTTAGACGTCTATGCAACAAATTAATGCAGTTGTCATGGGGGCTCTTATTGGTAACATACTGTGCCTTACTAAACCTGTTATCCAGTACATACACATTGTTCTTGAGTGTTCCTACAGCAAGGACTCTTTCACCATTGAGAATGTTACAGCATTTGTTCTTAAACACAACACTGAAACCAGCCTTGTCCAAGGCACAAATACTCAACAGGTTGTTTTCAAGGGTTGGAATACAGAGCACATTGTCAAATACATGGTCCAAAGCTGGAAAACATGTGTTCCCTTGACACACTACGGCAGCAGAGCGTCCATCAGCCAGACTCACATGTTCCAATGTAGACGGATGAATATCCTGCAGAAGATTCCTGCCCCGGGCAAAATGCTGAGATGCAACCGAGTCAATAATCCAAACCTCCTCCATAGATGGCGTATTTGCCATAACTAACGTGGCTTGTAGCTTCTGCACAAAACAAGGCTTCCATCCACTCCCGCTTTTCAGTGTAGCCATACATTCTCTTTTGAGATGGTTTGTAGCTCCACAGATAAAACAGCACTGCACTCTCAAGGCAATGGGCTCCTGCAGTTTCTTCCAGCTATCCATGTTGTCTTTGGCACAAACACAGCTGTCAGCTCCTCTCTTCCCAGCTTGGCACAGTTCCCTGTCTTGTCAGCAACTACATCTCTCTGAAGCTGACGAGATTCCTCATCCAGAGGAGGGCCAGAAACATAACTTAAAGTGAGTTTTGCAGGTTCCATCAATTCCAGTGCAGTAATAAGTGGGTCAAAATGCTCTGACAAAGAGCTTAAGATAATACAAACTTGATCATCTTCAGGGATCTGCTTCCCTCTCTGCACAAAAAGCTGGAAATAGGTAGCCAAGGAATTTAGATGAGACCGAACTGACTGGCCTGGCTGCATAACCATCCTATACAGTTGTCTCGTTAAAGATATGAGAGAGCCAGCTGTCTGCTGAACATACACAGCCTTGAGGCTATCCCACACCTCCTTAGCTGTAACTTTGTGTGCAACATGCACAAGCTGGTCGTCAGCAACACTAAGTATAATCGTTGCCAAGGCCTTTTGGTCCTTGACGGTATCTGCACCTGTTGGGGCTTGCAGGGGAGATGCAACATACTCCCACTTTAGATAATGTTCCATTTGGAGCGACCAAAAAGTATAGGTGTCTGAAGTTAGCTTCTCAACAAGCAAAGCTGCTTCAGCCATGGTTACCTCACCAACAGGCACGCTCTGGTCACTGACAGACTCCTTCTCTGACTCTTCAAGGTCGATTGTAGCACCGGTGGAAAACAGGTCACTCTGTTTTCATACCCTTTGCGTCACTGGCAGCAAAACATCCACCTCAGGACCCCTAGTAGAACCTCCACAGTGCAGCGCAGAGTTCTGGGCCCATAATCCTGATGAAAGTTCTATAGCAGGGTAGATGTTGTAGCTCCAAAGCAGTATATACACACACCAGCAGAGGTTGGTTCTATTTACAATTTTATTTACAATATATATACATAGTCCTTATAGTCTGTCATAGTTCTTACTGACTTTGCCAGACACCTGATACCACAATGGCATACACTGGCAAGTATAGTACAGATTTATATACAGTACAGGCAGTACAGACATGCTGAGGTCACTGAAGCACTACCTTCAGGCTGATGCAATATGTCCAGTCATGTGATCTTTACCTATCAGATAGATCAACATGCTCTGTCTACAAGTTGCTAACTTGTTAAGGTATTTCTACTTCATATGCCAACATCTTTTCCCCCTGTCTCATAACACTAGAATTCAGGGTTGTGCACTGAACATGAAGGGTGGAAGATTCAGGATAGAATAAAGGAAATACTTCACACAGGACATAGTTGAATTGCAGAACTCTCTGACACAGGATGTGGTGATGGCCACCAACTTGAAAGGCTTTAAAAGGAAAGTGGACAAAATCATAGAGGATGGGGTGGTCAATTACTACCAGTTAAGATGGAGAGATCTACTCCCTCCACTACCAGATGCAGTATGCCTTTTTCAATCAGCTGCTGGAGAACACAGGTGCAAGGATGTTGCTGCAAATAACAGGAATACTACAGCTGTGACTGTCCAGCACTTTCCAATAAAGAAGGACTCAAACAATGTGTCTAATATCAAATTTACAATATAATGAAATCTTAAGTATATTATAACAAGAAATCATTGCATATATTCACAAAAAGCCCCTTTGTATACAAGTCAAACACTCTCGGGCAATATCTGACGTGAATAAGATCTTGTCAGGTTGGGACATGTGTGTCATAAAATGTAATGCCAGGTAACAAAGATATACACTTTATAAAGGACACAGACAAACACAATTAAAGATTTTGTATCTCTCCTGTGTGATCAAGGGAACTAGACAAAAGAAGTTCTGACTCTTTCCCTCCCTCCCCAGGGGATGAGGAGGATGCTGAGCCTCAGCCAACAAAAGGAAAAGAGGCTTGGCTCAGTAGCTCTGTTGTACAATTGAGAGAGTCTGGCAAAACAAGCTCTCTCTCCTCCCCTTCCTCCCCAAGGAAGGAGCCTCAACCAATGGAGAAAATAGAGGCTCTGTAGTTCCTGTGCAATTGCAGGGTTATCAGATCTTGCAGCGTGGGAGGTTGCTGTACCCGAGCGAGCTCATCGAGGACCTTGTCAGCCAACTCTTCCATGTATTGGTCCATCAGAATGGCCTCGTTCCACTCCAGATCTTGGGCCAGGAGTTTGAACTCAGTAGGGTAGTGATCGACTGAGTCCCTGCCTTGCTTCAGGGTCTGAATTTTCCTGTTGGTGGTAGCTGCCTGCTGCAGGTTTGCAAAGGCAGTGGAGAAGTGGTTGAGGAAGACCTGGAAGTCATTCAGCAAGAGAGACAGAGCCACGAGCAAGGGGGTAGCCCATTTGTTTGCCTGTCCCTTTAACAAGCTGATCACAAAGCACACCTTTGTTTTGTCATTCGGGAAGTCTTGAGCACGCAGTTCAATGTACAGCTTGCACTGCGCCAGAAAGGCAGGAAACTCCTCCACATTACTACCAAACTTTTGGGGGGGTGGGCCTTACCAGGTATTTTGGCAGTATGGTGATAGTAGCGGTGGCAGCTTGCTGCTGCAGTTGTTGTTGCAGCCGGGCAACCATTTGCATGAGCTGCTGCACCTGGGTGAGCAACTCTTCCAGATGCTCTGAGCTGCTGTCCTCCGCATCCAGCTTTTGGAGCAAGTTTGGGGTGGAAGAAATCTGTCATGGACTGGGTACAGGCAAGAGTAGAGTCCAAGTCCAGTCCAGGATCAAGCCAGAGAGTTCAAACCAAAGCCGAATCAGAGTGCCAAGTCAGAGGGCGGAGAGCGAGGTCATCTGGAGCCGAGAGTACAAGCAAGGGTGCAAGAGCCAGGGTGGACACAAGTTGTGCTGAAAGCGACTTGTTGCTTCCCCTGAGAGCCATGCCCTGAGCAGGGGGCTAAATGGGTTTCCAGCAATGCCACAATTAGCAAGCAGGGAAACTCTTTCTAAAACTCAGGACTCAACAACCACCTTCCCTGTAGGTGTGTGTCCCTCCACCGGGCTACTAAGTCTTGCCAGAGTTACCAAGCTACCCATGGGGGTGAGTCAGGCGGGCTCCCTGCTTGCAGCTGTGTCTCTTCCTCCTCCTTTTCTGCTGCTGGGTCACGTGTGGGGAATGCTGGCGGCAAGCTGTCAACCTCAGCAGCACCAGAGGGGCCAGCTACAGACTTAGTTGCCGGCTCGGACGAGGGTCTTGCCTGGTTGTCATCATCGCCCATGACACTAACACTACCTTAGGACACGGATTGGGCTAAAAAAAGGCTGGGTTTTGACTAGTCCGGTGAATCTCTTATTGTACTCCTACCTTTGCTATTGTACTCCTACCTGAGTCTGCTTCAACGGGAAGGGTGGGATATAAATGTGATAAATAAATAAAATATAAATTTGAACCACCCCCAAATACTTGATCAGTATTGGGTCCATTATAGTGAGATACACTGGTCATTTCTTGCTCCCCCTTCCCTTATCATCTTCACTGTTGGACCACTCCTTCTGGATTCTTCAAGATTAGTAAAGTATCACCCTGTTCATCTTCCTTTATGTTTCCCTATTCTATTTTCCTTAGGACTGTGTGACTGATGTGTGATTTCTATTCCTTGTATGCTTGATCAATTTTTCTAATAAAACCCTTTTACTTTTTCCAATCTCTGTTATTTTAAGAGGGCTCCTGGGTAGACAGACTCCTGTATACACAGGTTATTGACCCTGCTCAGGTTGCCATCTTTGCCCACCTAAACTAAGTCCCCTATTTCATTTGGCCAGTACCTATATTGCTCTAAATTGCTGATGGCAGTGTGGGATGACCCAGCTGATGAGGGCTCACCCTGGACACCATAATTTTGACTGCCACACTCTTTCACAGTCCCTCAATGCTGCACTCCCCTGCTTGCTCAGCTGTCAGCATGTTTCTCCAGGGATGAAGCACCTGCAGTGGTTCTGAAATGAGATGTGGTAGTCATGCAGGCCCTGTGAGATTCCTTCCCTTCCTGGAGGCTGCAGTGCTGCCCTCCACGGGCTCAGGGATGGCAGCCTAAGAGTCCATGGGAGGGGGGGGGGTGGCAGTGCGGGCTTCTGCTCCTGTCATGCTATGTGTAGCAAAATTTGAGACTTCTGCCCCAGGGGCAGTTAGCATTTCAGTAAGGAATGGAGCATGGTGGGGAGAGAGAAGAAGGAAGGAAGGAAGCTTCCCAAGATCGGCATGTAAAACAGGCTGCATAGGAGGGAACAGGGCTGGCCCTTGCCCCTGTAGTGAGGTGGTGCCTTGGCCACCACCTACCTCGCCTACTCCCATACGCCGACCCTGTCTGCAGTACTAGGGGAGATATGATTGGGGAGGCAGGTTAACTACTGATGGGTATTTATTTATTTACTTTCCATTTATATCCCGCCCATTCCAAATGGACTCAGGGCAACTAACAATCAAAATAAAACCAACATCTCAGTTTCTGATATAAAATGATAAGACATAATAATTTACAATTTAAAACAAAATCTTGGTGCTTTACAACATATTAAAAGCTTAGGCTTTTAGGGGAGTAATTGACTACAGCAATTGTTGGCATTTGTGCCATGCTGGGGCTTGTGAGTGGCACTGCAACTGTAGGGAAATTCTTCTCCACCCCCATTGCATAGGCACCTACGGTCTATGCCAGGGTTTTTGCTGCATGTGGGAACCCAGGAGGCCTATGATTGCTTTGTCCACCCTGGTTGCCTCTGTAATTCCAATTGAGGCAAAGTTCTCAGCTTCAAAGAGAGGAGAGGATTAAATGCACTGTAATGTACTGGGAGACGAGACGTGGTGAAGGCATAGGTCTTTATTGGCTGGTACATCACACGCAACAACTAACACGCGGCCGGGTCCGCTAATATATACATGCCTCCCGGAACATCCCCTTCGCTGGCCAGCCCAATCCTGGCCAGTTAAACTTCCCGCCCTTGGTCAGGATTGGCGGTGGCTTTTCCCGCGCTGCGCACGGCGACCCGAGGGTGGCTCGGGTCGCGCGCCGCTTGCGCTGAGTCCGATACACTACATGCACCCTCTCCCTTCCTCACTCATTTGGCTCCTTACATGGCCTTCCCTGACTTCCTATACCTGTCCCCCTTGCCTGATAGGCTGACTGGTTGGGGCTGGCTGCAGTTGCTGCTGGCAGCTCTTGAAGGGGCAGCTCAGTGCTGTATAGGAGCTAGTAGGGGGTTTTTTGAGCAGGAACTCACAGGAGTGCAGTTCAGGCTGACTTGGCATCAGAGTGTGAGGCCTAATACACAAATAAACTCCTGCTGGGCTTTTTCTACAAAAAAAGCTCTGGGAGCTATACATTGCCTGGCCTGGGGCAGCTGACCTCTCGCTATTGGAGCAGTCATAGGAACTGTTGGCAGCCGGAAAATTGAGGCTGGAGTCATGGACACCTGCTGTGGCCCAGGAAAATCTGGGAGAAGGCCCAGCCTCTGACACTGACATAACTGTCCCCTGGTTCAGGCGGAAGGGTGTTCCCAGGTTGGAGAGGCTTACAGAGCTGACTAATTCCAGCTATGTCCCTGGAAATACCCTTTTTCTGTGCTAGTATAGCAGGTGCACTGCTGCATCTCTGGAGGCTGGGCTCAGTGGCAATGGCTAAATACTGCACTGCTCTGTGACTCCTGGATATGCCAGCATCACTTCAAACTATGCCCACACAACACCTAGTCTGTTCTCTGAGCACTCTCAGTGTCACCCCCTCCCCCACCCCCACATTGCACTGACTCTAGTCAAGGAAGACTGTTTTGTATATTGACTCATGTGGATGTTCTTTACTGTAGTTCCTGCCTGGCTCATTGGAGCCTTTAAGACTGAGCTTGGGAACTCTAGAACAATAGGCAGTAGGATCCAAATCCCTGCATCCCTGGTCCAATCAGAAGCCCCCTGCTAGTTCAAACGATCCAATGGCCTCCTAGCACGGGAACCCAGGATTATATATAGTTAGCCCCATTGGCTCAGTTTAGCACTCTAATAGTTCAGCCTTTACCATGCTGTAACTGAATAAAGAGAGCTATGATCACTGCAACCACATCTCCTTCATGCATTGAACCCACTATATTATAGTGGCAACGAGGATGGGATCCTGTTGAGCGAGTCCCAGGAACCAGCACTGCACCGCGCAATGCTTCCCTCCATGCTCTGCATATCACATCGCCACCGCTGACCGGAATGGCTACTGCTCCAGGATCGCTGCCAGAGTTTGATTTGACTCACCCCGAGCTATGGGAAACCTGGGCCAAGAGTCTAAAATACTACCTTTTGGCCCAAGAGCTCAGAGATAGAGATGAAGACTGGGAGATGAAGAAGGCCTTGCTGCTGATTCCCTGTGGCATCAGCACCCTGAGGATAGCCAAGAGCCTAGTCACACCCGCCACAGTTGAAAGCTCCACGTACAACCAGATCATCAAGGTGCTGACTGGCCATTTCTCCCCACAGCTGACCAAGATGACCTGGCAGCTCTGCTTCTACGACCGCCACCAGCAGCCAAACAAGTCCGCCGCCAACTACCTCACTGCTCTGAGGGAGCCCTGAGTCCGGGGAGACTTCACCCAGCTGGAAGAGGTCCTGCTCGACCGCTTCACACAGCCTGCACAATGAGCATGCCTGCTGGAAAATTGTGGAGATGGACAACCTAACCCTTGAAAAGGACCTGAAGGTCACCACTGCCTCAGAAAAGATCGTGAAAGAGTTGTGCCACCGTGCTGAAGCCTGCACTCACCAGCTCCCCACCTCAGCGTCCAAGGACTCCAATGGCAACGATACTCTCAAGCTGTACCATGCGGCCCCAAGATGCCCACCTCCACGTGCACCTTGACCCCCCCAGGTCTGCACCAGCTACGGGGAAGCACACGTGTGAAGATTGTGTAATTTCCAGGACGCCGTCTACCATCAGTGTGGGAAGACGGGCCACTTGGCATGGGTCTGCTGGTCCAAAACAGCCTGCTGCACTTCGGGAGTCCTGATGCAGTGACAAAATGGCCAACGCTATGTGGCCACCAGAGTAGAGGAACTGCATGTTTTCAACACATCCAGCAACAAGGTATGCCAGTTTTCCATGCCCTCCCCGGACATATTAAAGACCACCATGGTCATCGAGGGTGCTCCATGCAAGATGGAGATAGACTTGCAGGTGACTGTGAACTCTGTCCAAATGCTCAAACAACTATGCCCTGGGGGGGACCTCACCTGTACCCCTCCCCAGTAATAGCGTGTGACTTTAAAAAATGGGAAATCACCGTGAACTGCATGGGATTTTTCAGAGTCAAGTATGGACAGTTCGAGGGAACCCTACCCTTGCTAGTAGTTGCTGGGTCCTACTCTAGTCTTTTAGGCTGGGCATGGTTTGATCCTCTAAGGATCTGCATGACTGGAATCGATCAGGCCCACATAGGCATGGACTTCCAACAGATCTGCAAGGAGTTCCCATCCATCTTCAATGGAACTCTGGGTACCTACACTGGGCCTCCCGTGTCCTTGCAGCTCAACCCCACTGTGCAGCCCATAAGACTAAAGATCCAACGCATCCCCTTCGCATTAAAACCAAAGATTGAAGAGAAGCTGGACCACTTTGTAGGACAAGAGGTCCTAAAGCTGGTCGCCAAGCACAGTGGGAAACCCTCATCATTACCCCAGTGAAGCCCAATGGCAGCATTCACATCTGTGCAGACTACAAATGTACTATCAATAAGGCGCTGCAGGACCACACCTACCCGGTCCTGGTGGTCAGCTATGTCCTGGCTTCACTGGCGGGGGCAAATTTTTTGGGGAAATTGGACCTGGTCTAGGCATATCAGCAGCTACCCATGGACAAGGTGCAAACCATTGTTACTCACCAGGGTGCTTTCCGAGTCAAGCACCTCCAATTCAGAGTCAGTGAGGTCCTGGGAATTTTCCAGAACTTAATGGACTCTCTTTTAAAAGGAATTCCCCGTGTCCAGCCATTCTTTGATGATGTGCTGATCACTGCTGCCAACGAGGACTAATTCGCCACCTGCCTCCAAGCTGTGCTACAACACTTCGATTCAGCTGGGCTGAAGGTAAAGCGGGAGAAGTGCCTCCTCAGAGTTCCCTGAATTGATTTCTTGGGGTATACAGTAGATGCCAGAGGGATCCACCCCACACAAGACATGGTCCAGGCCATCCGCGACGCCCCGGATCCCACCAACAAGGCTAAACTCCAGGCATTTCTCAGCCTCCTGAACTTTTATCGTATGTTCCTCCCACACAAGGCTGCGGTAGCCGAGCCCCTCCACCAGCTACTAGATAAAAGGGCATTCTGGATATGGGGCCACCAGCAAGCTGCTGCCTCCCAGGTGGTAAAGAACCTTTTAACTTCTAATAGCTTGCTGGTGCATTTCAACAAGCTAACCATCGTCTTGGCCTCTGACGCCTCACCCTACAGAGTCAGCAAGATCTTGGCCCTTCAGCTTCTAGATGACTGGGAGGTCCCAGTGGCTTACTACTCACAGACTCTGCAGCCCCCTGAGCACAACTATGCACAAATAGATAAAGAGGGTTTGGCCAAAGTAGCAGGGGTTAAAAAATTTCATGACTGCCTCTATGGCCAGCCCTTTACAATCCTGATGGACCACAAGCTGCTGCTCAGCCTCTTCACCCCTGACTGCCAGACGCCCCAAATGCTCTCGCCCTGGGTACTACGTAAGTCCATTTTCCTGGCCAGGTACCAGTACTCTCTACAATACTGGCCAGGGAAGGCGATGGGACACCATAATGCTTTGAGCCACCTGCTGCTCCCGTCTGGGGACCCTGCTCCTGTTTGAGACCCTCCCATGCCGCCCACTGCATGCCGAAGACATTGCCAGGATGTCAGCCAAGGATCGTACCCTCTCCTGAGTTTTTGGACTGGGTGTGAAGGGGGTGGTCCACCACTTGGGTATGCCCGGATTTTATAGTGTATGTGTCCCACTGGGATGAACTTTCAGTGCACAAGGGGTGCCTTCTGTGGGGCAGTAGGGTGGTGGTGCCCCCAGCTTTATGTCAGTGAGTCCTAACTGCGCTGCACAAGACTCATCTGGAAATAGTGCAGATGAAGGTGCTCGCCTGTAGCTATGTGTGGTGGCCCGGGATTGATGACACCATCTAGTCCTGGGTTGCCTGGTGCCAATCCTGCTAGGAAACCCGACCAGCACCAACTCACGCCCCAGTATAGCACTGGGAGTATAGCACCTGTAACCGCCCCAGTATAGCACCTGTAACCCATGGTCCCACTTGCATTTGCAGGGCTTTTCTAGGGACAGACATTCTTCCTTATAGTGGACTTCCACTCAATGTGGCTGGAAGTAGTACCCATGGTGTCTACTTCCTCATGGGCCACCATCAGTGCCCTCCACCGGGCTTTTGCTACACATGGCCTACTGGACACCCTCGTCTCTGATAATGAGACTGCTTTTATGTCGGGTGAATTTCAGGACTTCTGTACACAAAATCCAATCCATCACATCAGATCCATGCCATTCCACCCAGCTACGAACAGCCAAGTGGAGTGGATGGTGCGGACTACCAAGAAATTTATTTATTATTTATTTATATTGGGATTTATACCCCGCCCTTCGCACCGAAGTGTCTCAGGGCGGCTTACAACATGATAATTCAAATACTACAATTTAAAACACTTACAAGTAAAATTAAAGCCATAAGTTAATAAAAGCAAGATAGATAAAAACCGGCGGTCTACAGATGCATTTTGTTCCATCCAAAAGATTTCCTTGTCAGTCAGTATTATAGGCCTGCCGGAAGAGGGCTGTCTTACAGGCCCTGCGGAACTGCCCTAGGTCCCGCAGGGCCTGCACCTCCTCCGGCAGCTGGTTCCACCAATAAGGTGCCGTTACTGAGAAGGCCCGATCCCTGGTGGATTTTAGACGGGCCTCCTTTGGCCCGGGGACTACCAACAGGTTTTGTGAACCCTCCATCGCATCAATGGGGATTGGGAGGCCCACCTCGGAGAGTTCTGCCTGGGCCAGCACTCCATCCCCTGCACCGCCATGGGCCACAGCGCAGCAGAACTCTTAATGGGCCGGCAGCTGTCCACGTTCTTGGACCGGTTGCACCTGGACCGAGTCCTAGACTTGCCAGAGTTCCTGGACCTGCTCTGGGCGCCCTGCAGATTTCTTTCAGGGGACCTGGTCTATGCAAAGAACTTTGTGGGCGGCCCAGCCTGGATCCCAGCCAGGGTTGCAGAGGTTCTAGGGGCTATCTCCTATGAAGTGACTACGATCCTCAGGTGACACATCAGGTGACCCTCAGGTGACACATCGATCAACTGAGGTCCCATGCCCTTCTGGAGGATGAGGTTGATAGCTACAGACCCGTTGCCCAGCTGGAAGCTCTGCTGCCTCAACCGACTGAGCCAGCAGGACCAAGGATCCGGCTCCTGTGCCCCGGGCCGAGTCAACAGCAACTGTGGATTCTGCAACGCCGGGAGAGACTCCAGCATCACCCGCCCTGCTGCTCACCGCACCTGAAGCTCCAGCAACTACTCCGCCCACTCTGGCACCAAGGCGGTTAATGTGGGAGCACCGCAAGCCTGCCTACCTCCAGGACTCTGTATGTTAGGACTTGTGGACTGGGGTGGAGGGATGTTGTGTATGTGGACTCATGTGAATGTTCTTTACTATTGTTTCTGCCTGGCTCATTGGAGCCTTTAGGACTGAGCTTGGGAACTATAGAACAATAGGCAGTAGGATCCAAATCCCTGCAGCCCTGGTCCAATCAGAAGCCCCCTGCTAGTTCAAACGATCCAATGGCATCCTAGCACGAGAACCCAGGACTGTAAATAGTTGGCGCCATTGGCCCAGTTTAGCAGTCTTATAGTTCAGCCATTACCATGCTTTAATTGAATAAAGAGAGCTATGATCACTGCAACCACGTCTCCTTCATTCATTGAACCCACTATATAAAGACACAAGAGTGAGAAATAATTTAAGTGGTTTATGGGAATGAGGCGAACAGGAAGGTTCTGGCAAAATAAATGTAAGTAATAATACAAACAGAAAGAGAATTTGAGGAACAGACTGCTAGAAACATAAGCACAAATAGCAACTGTTTCTTCAAACATAAAGAGGATTGCTGAAGGGAGATGGGGTAAAGGCAGAGAAGCTGCATGAATTATTTGTGTCTGTTTTCAGCATGGAAAATTCATTTTATTTATTTAGGACATTTTTAGCCCACCTTCCCCAAAGAACTCAGGGAAACATGCAACCCCCTTCCTTCTTCCTTCCTCACACAAACCCTTCTCTTTTCCCTAGGGGCTCCCCCTTTTCTCTTACCTTTTGATTCTTCCCATTTCCTTTTTTAAAAACATTGACCATCTATCAGCCCATCTCTACTGACTGCCTCTTTTGCCAGGTCTTTCTTTGCTGTGGTGCATATCTGCTGATTACGCACAATAACGTAGCGTAATAGTTTTAAACTGATAAATGTATTATGGTTTTATATGTTTTATGGAATGATTGTTTTTATGATACTGTAAGCCGCCCTGAGTCCGCTTGCGGAGAGGGCGGGATATAAATGCAAAGTAATAAATAAATAAATAAATAAATAATAGGTCAAACTCTATCTAGAGTAGCCCAATCACTGCTGTTCCCACTGCAAAGATTTTTGCAAAGTTCATGTCCCCTCAACCTCACCGCTTGCCCATCAGCTTCCTTTCTGCCCTTCTTTCTAACATCCCAATTCTTTCCTCAGGACAACACAGGAATGAAACAGTAAAATCAGCAATCTGATTTATATATTTATTCCAGCACTGTGGTTTGTAATCAGTACTCTTTTAAATTCTGGATCCTCTCAGGCTTGCTCTTGGTCTGGTCGCGTTCTTATCCTGCCCTTTCCTTTATCCTGCAAAGCTCTCTCAAGAAACAGATAGAAAGGCTCCTGGCCCTTCTCCCTCTTCCAGCAGCCAACAAGGAGATATACAAAAGGATTGACAGTGCTGTTCAAGGAATCAAATATCTGATTAATATAACGAAGTCCAAGAGGATAATTGAATGTACTGTAAACAAAAAACATAGTAAATAATTCTGCAACTGGATGCAAGATAAGATGTAGAGAAACTGCAACCCAAATGCTGATGTCAAGCCTAGCTGGAAAATTTTCCTGTGGTTTCATTTTCACTCTGATAAGAGGGGCCAAAATGGGAACGATCATGCCGAGGACAAGTATTGTAAAGATGAAGATTTCTGTGAAGTCTGTTACAGCTTTACAAGGGAAAGTGCCAATATTCCAAGCATTGTTGTATCTTCTGGTACATAAAAAATGTTCCATCAATGATAGCATAACAGACAGGATCCAAAGAAACATACATATAAATGCTGTGGAGCACTTTGGTCGATGAGATAGATACCAGACTGGGGAAAAGACAGTCAGACACCTTTCGATACTCATAGCTGCTAAGAAGAAGCAGTTGGTTCGATATCCAAAGAAATATGTTAACAATATTAATTGTCTAACAGGAGTATTAATTAACTGAGGTGTGAAGTATTCAAGATTATTTAAAAAGTCATGTATCAGTGCAAGAAAATCACCAGCTGCCAAATTTGCAACATACACAGTGAACTTTGTCTTCTTGATAGTGCAACACAGAAGCCAGAAGATAATTGCATTCCCAATTAATCCCAAAATGCTGATTAGGATGCATATGGCAAAAACTGTTGACATTTCAGACAAACTGGAAGTTTTGATTGAGCTCAACTTCAGTTCTTCATTGTAGTTCTTGTCTTTATCAGCGGTGTGTAAAAACAAGAGGCTTTTTTGTAGCATGATGGTATTGTGAACATGTTTTAATTCTTCTCATCCTACTGAATTCAAACACAAGTAGTTATTGTGTAAGGTACATTGATATCTACTAAAAAGAATTAGGAAAGTTTTCAGTGCTTATTTAACATCTCCATGAAATCACTGGGAGAGGCTATTTGGGGATTTGGACCCTTTAAGGCCCTAAAGAGCTGAGTCAAGTGGGTCTATGGAAGTCCTGAATAGGTGCCTGGAGAAGGTAGTTGGATGGATGAAGGCCAGTAAACTAAAGCTCAACCCAAACCAGACTGAGGTGCTGTTGGTCAATGGAGAAACTGTTCAGGGGCTGCAGAGTCAGTCTGTCCTGGAGGGGCTTTTAGTCCTGAAGGAGTAGCTTCAAAGCTTTGGGATGCTGCTAGATCCTGGCTTACTTTTTCTCTGATATACCAACTAGAAACATTCCTTGAAACCCAGGATTGGCTTAAGGTGATCTATGTACATTCTCATCTCAGCCAAGTTAGATTCCTGTAATGGACTCTACGGCTGATTACAGACCGGCACTTTGGGTCGACTCAGAGACGCCTCTGAAGTCAACCCAAAAAACCCCGGCCACATGGCAACAACTGCCGGCCACCCCCGTCCCACACTTACCCTGTCCTGAGAGACGCTCCAGCCGTCTCAAAAAGGAACCACTTGGAAAGTGGTCCCTTTTTGCTGGAGCGGCTCTGATGTGGCCGTCGGCCAACTGGAAGCCCGGAGAGCGCCTTACAAGTGCCCAGGGAGCTGCAAGCAGGATGCGTAAGCATTCCACATGCTCCCCAGCTGCCCAAGGCCCGCCCCTTCTTCTGGCATCGTCCGGAAGCTTGGGGCGCTCTTCTTTCAGCTGGATTTCTTTGGAGCAGCTGCAAGCCGCCCCAAAATGGCCATTTGTTATCAGCCTACATTAGGCTGCCTTTGAAAGTGGTCCAGAAACTTCAGTTGGTCCAAAATGCAATAGCTAGGCTCCTGACAAAGATCGGTAACAGAGACCGTATCACCCCACTGCTGAAAATCTGCACTAGCTGTCCTTGGTCTGCTTCAGTTTTGATGTCCTTTTATGAATAATTATATGTTGTTTGTAAGTACCTGGACTGTTTTTAATGGTTTATTTAAATACTTTCAGAAGTATTTTCAGTTTTGAGAATTCAACCCCGGAATGACTTGGTATCCAGTGAAACAACAGCAGAACTGATGAACTATGCATTTCTTGCCTAACCCTGATAGCAACAGACCAGGTAGCCCAATACCATCTGGTCTTGGAAGCTGAACAGGGTCAGCCCAAGCTAGTATGCAGATTAGAGGCCACCAAGGAATACCAGGGTTGTGACATGGAGGCAGCCAATAGCAAACCACCTCTGAATGCCTCTTGCCTAGAAAACTCTTTGGGGCCATAATATGTCAGCTGCGTTTTGACAGCAAAACCCCCACCCAAAACATTCTGTAATAGCTGAATATTACAAATTATCTTCAAGACAAGCACTCATCTATGAAGAAAAAGACCCCTCTCTATGGACATTTACAGGAATATATCTCAGAGAAGCTGCAAACAAAAGCTGGAGCAGAACCAGAGAGAAACCCATTTTAGAGCTGTTGAGCTCCTTAACCCCAGAAAAGGGAAGGAAACCTGGCAGGGGCAGCTGAAATTGGATCTGGAAAGGCTGATCCATCAGTCACAGAGCCCAGACAGACCACCCCAGCTATTGAAATGGACATACTTCATGGGCCTCACTAACTGATGCTTTCACTGAAGGAAGGCCCCTCCAGGCCCCTTTTCTATCTTCCACTAGACCAGACCTTCCTGCTGGACTGTACCCAATCATTGGGAAAAATAAGACCACTCCAGTGGAATCAAGACTGCATTTACATAGTAGCCATCTGGCTGTGGTGAGGAGCCCACTGGTATCTGACTGTAGGATTGGGATTGAGGGGTCAGCCTGAGGATGTGGCCTCTGAGATATTGTTCAGATCCCATGTTCAGACATTAAAAACCTTAATATATGTGGAGGGAAGACGAACATGTACCTTACCATGTTAGAGGCGTACGGCTGACCAAACTAAGATTTTTGTCTCTGTCTCTTTGCTTCCTTTCACTAGGCTTATGTGTGCCCTATGTAACACATGGAATGGAGAATCTCATTACCTCACAGCAACTGTGTGATGAAGCTCACTGTGATATCATTTGGCATTCACTTCAGTAAAGCTTCTGTCCAGGATTTGGGGTGGAAACTCCACTGAATACCATCTCTTAGTGGAAAGTGTGCTTCATATGAAGCAGCTGTATCCACAGGAAGTGTGCTTTTTGGCAGTGCTTTTAAAATATTGTCAGATCTCATTGGCAATGTCTCTCCAGGGACAAACCAAATCTTGATGGAAGAGAGATCTTGAAGCCATACTGAGTAGTGGTTACTGTGCCAGATGAGCATTCAAATTGCAGCTCTGTTTAAAAGCTTAATTGGGGTCCTCTGTCTAAACTGTGGATACATACATGTTATCCAAAGACAACAGCACAGCACATGATATTCTGCTCGTCCAGTTTTAATTTTCCTCGGAACCCTCCCTCTTGGAAAAGAAGCCTGTGTGAAAGCCTTTAACATGTGGGGGAGGGGGGGCGGAGGTGAAAACCACTTGGGGAAGTGGGAGAGTCATTTGAAAAATTAGGTTTTGTTCCAAGAAAATTGTATGCTGCCCTCCAGTCCTGCTCAAAACATTGGTTAAAACTTTACAACAATACAAAATATGAAAAAATAAAAACAAAGAAATAAAATCCATGTCATTTAAGGCACTACCGGTGAAAATGGCGAATAATAAAATGCACTCAAAACAGAGCAGTCTAAAATGAAGGGTTAAAACAACAGTAAAATACATAATCTGAATAAAACAAGATGGTGTCCAAGATGGAACAAATTTAATACCCACTTGCCCCCTAGGTAAATAGATTTAAGACGGAGGGAGAGGGCAGGATGCAAAAGTGCCAGGCCATTGTTGTCCTCAACCAAATGTCTGGGAGAACATCTCTGTCTTGCAAGCCCTATAGAATGGTAACAGGTGTCTATGTCCTCAGGCAGAGAGTTCCACCAGGTGGGGGCCAGGACCTGGTCAAGTACACTGGATATCTGGTCAAGGACTTGGATATCACCAGGAGATTCTTATTTCCAGATCATAATGCTCTTCCTGGGATATATTGGGAGAGGAGGTCCTGGAGATATGTTATAGAAGTCTCTAGGCCAAGGGCTGATCATAAAAAGATGAAACTCTTTAGTTAAGAACCTGGGTAAACAAAAATGTTTGAGTCTGAAACTGAAAAGAGGGTAAGGTAGGAACCAGGCAAGAGGAAGGGCACTCCATAGGTGAGAAGGCAGCATTAAAGAAAAAAATCCTGGGGTGGCCAGCATCACTGCAGCCATCTTACCAGCTGGAGCTTCATTCCTCACAGTGAGCCGCAGGGAGGGAGGGAGAGAAGGGAGGAAGGAAGGCAAATGGATGGGGGAGGAAGAGGTGGAAAGAAAGCAACTTTAAATGCATTCTTTGGACAGGGAACCAGAACATGTCTCCTAAAAAGGGAAAGTCCACTGAGCATGGTGATCTGTACTATATGGTAGTCCACCCCTTATTTCGGTGTTCAGAGCTTTCAAACTCTCCTCAGTGTTTTTGTTTGAATAAGGAATAAATAAAGATCTGGAAATAAGGAACCAACTTCAGCCTCCTTTTACTTCCATCAATTCTTCCTTCCTTCTGTAATAAATTATAACAAACCTGAAACATTATTGTGAAATAAACCACTTTTGTTTGTAACAATAATAATAAAAACCCTGAAACATTTTAATGCAATAAACCACTTGCATTTATTATTTTTTTGTTATTTATAAGTATAAGCATGGTGTGACAGCTCCACACAGACATGTTATAGCAGGCCCCACTTGGGCCCCCTGAGCAAAAAGTTGCTTGCTATGGGGCTGGAGGTGGGGTGCTCAATTTGACACACCCCCAGGGCTGCGCCTGTAGGTGTTGATCCACACTTCAAAGGGAGTCAGTGACAATAGAGAGTAAACAGGAGGATGCTTAGTGTATGCCTTTCTGCCTGGAACTCTGTAGTCACTTGCTTCTGGAGGCTGAGATGCTGGGACATTGCATCTGGTACCTCCAACAGCCAATAAATTGCCTAATGCAGGGGTTCCCAACCCTGGGGCCACGGCCCAAAACCAGACCATGGCCTCTTAACTACTGGACCGCGCAGAGCCTCTACCCCGCTCAGCTCCCACACTGTGCCTCCCTCTGACCAGGCTGCACGCACGCAGTCAGAGGCCTGCTGTCTGGCCACTTGCTCCACCTCCAGGATTCCTTTTGTGCACATGTGCAGCACGGGTTGCTGCAAGCGAGGAGCAGAGTATCGTGTGCTGTAGCGCCTATTATTGCCACTTGTTGGCTGCTTTTTCCTCCTCCATCTCCATCTCACAGTGGGATCGAGTCAACTGAGGGTGCCCCTGCTGTTGCCCCCAGCCCTATATGATGGTACACGGACATGTAAGCACTAAGCAACACCAGCAATATACCATCATGGGCTGAGAAAGGGCGCCGCATTATAAAGCAGGTTAGTTTGTCGAGGGGAAGGAAGTTGTGCAGGGAGGCTGCCTTGGAGCTGGGGGAGGAGTGGGTTTAGAGAAGTTCTGGCAAGAAAAGTTTAGAGCTCAGTGGATGAGGCCCCGAGTCCACTCCAGTGGGAGGGGCAGCCCTGCAATGAAGGGAGGAGGTGCTAGAAAAGTAACCGTGCATACATGGGGCAAATGGCACAAAGGCTGGCTGCAAAGTCCAAGGGGGAGAAGGAGAGCTCTCACCTGAAAGTGGCACCCACACAAGTTGGTTGCCTTCTGGCATCTGGCACTGGGCCCTGCTGGGGGATGATGGCCAAGTGCCAGGAAATGCCGGCGGCACCCTGTGGTCAGGATAGGAAGGCATTGCATCCCCCACAAGCCCTGGATGCACTAACAAGCAGGAGGAGGTTGGGAAGAGGTTGGGAAGACCTCTGCAACTGTGAAGGGGAAGGAGAGCTGCCGTCTGGCCAGCTGACTGCATGGTGAGGGCTCCCTTAGCTGAGGAAAAGGCTGGCTGGCTGGGGAGTCTTGTTGCCTGTCCCAAGAAGTTGCCACCCACAAGAGATTTCTCCAGTTGACTGTCTGCCTGCCTCCTTTTGCAAACTTTGCTCTGTGAGTGTTGGGAAGAAGGAAGCTGGAAACAAAAAGCCGGGCTTGGGGGTGGATTGTGTTGTGTTCTTGGGGGGAAAGGAAGTTCTGGGAATGAGGCAAAGAGTGTTCCATGTGTGTGTGTTTGTGTGTGTGCATTGCAAACGTTTGTCTCCTTCCTCTCTTAGAGTTGTGTTTTTGTTCCAAGTGGGGTCTAGGATTACCCTGGCATGGTCCCTGCTGCTTTCCTCCCCCCGCCCCATGCTCCTTTCCAAAGCTGTTTTTTGATTGATCACACTCCCCTCTCATGCTTTTGTTGCAAGGGTTAATTGAGCCAGCTGGACGGTCATGGGTTTCCCTCTGATCCCCCCCCCCCCATCTGAAAGCCAAAATGCCCTTAAAAGCGGTTGGGGAATTGACAGGTGGGCAACTTTGGCTCAAAAGGACCTAGAATCTATGTATACAGGATTCCACTTCCAGAAATTATTGCTAAATTTACCAAGGACACTAATTAAGTAAAACAATTATGCTTTTATTACAGAAACTTATAGAACACACATACAAGGTAATGGATACATATAACACACATACAGACCTAATAAAAATAGAGAGAAATGCACAGAGGTAACACAGGGATAGACAAACAGGGTAATAATTACCAATTGTAGTCTTCGAGGAAGGCTCCAATGGTGACAAACCAGGGCGATGGGGTAGGCTTCCCAACCCTCCCGCCCTGGTGGGGGACCCCTGAATTTTCAGCCTCCTCCCCTGCTCTTAAAAATATGGGGCCGGGGGGAGAGAGAACATACCCGTAGGCATCATGTTGTTTTACAGCCTGGGATCTGTTTTTAAAATGTGTCCCTTTACAGCTGCACAGGAAACAGGAACGGCCCCTCCCTTTCTTTTCCTGTGCAGCCTTGCTTTCGCTTTCTCAGCGAGCAAATTCTGCTGGAAGAAGACCAAGTACGGTAAGTATTTGTGTGTGAGAGAGAGGGAGGGAGCAGGGAGGGGGGATTCCCTGGTATGGAGGCCCTCCCCCCTTTAGAAAGCATAGGGGGGGGGAGGGAAATGTCTACTAGGCACTCTATTATTCCCTATGAAGAACGATTCACATAGAGAATAATAGGGAATTGATCCATGGGTATTGGGGGCGCTGGGGGGGGCTATTTTTTTGAGGTAGAGGCACCAGATTTTTAGTATAGCAGCTAGTGCCTCTCCCCGAAATACCCCCCAAGTTTCAAAAATATTGGACCAGAGGGTCCAATTCTATGAGCCCCAAAAGATGGTGCCCCTATCCTTAATTATTTCCTATGGAAGAAAGGCATTTAAAAAGGCGTGCTGTCCCTTTAAATGTGATGGCCAGAACTCCCTTGGAGTTCAATTATGCTTGTCACATCCTTGTTCCTGGCTCCACCCCCAATGTCTCCTGGCTCCACCCCCAAAGTCTCCTGGCTCCGCCCCCAAAGTCCCCAGATTTTTCTTTAATTGGACTTGGCAACCCTACGATGGGGGAAGGGACCCTCAGCTGATCAGGAATCGGGGAAGTAGCTAAACAGCAGGAATGGGATACTGCTAGATGCACACGTGCAGAATGTTGGGTCAGAGGTTATAAAGTCTACATTGACCCCTAAGGGGGTAGGAGGTTCAGGGGTGGATGACAGGTGGTCAGCTGGTACATGACCTCAGAAAAAGGGGAGGCTCTGCAATGACCATACGTTCTGGACTTGTGCGGTAGCCAATGGTCAGTTTATTGGGGGCACCTGATTGGATACCCGTACCTGGCCAATGAGCGGACCTGGCCCTGGTCACCTGATTGGGCTTCCAGGTAGCAATGGGCAAGGGGGAGGCTCCAGTGTGACAGTTAGGGCAGGGCATGGGTGGAGGTATTGGGTGGAGGTGATTAAACAAGCTATCCAAACTTATCTATAAGTGACAATAGAGGGTCAAATTGATACCTAAGGTGACACCCGATTTATACAATAACTATGGCTCTGAGTGAAGCTGTTCTTCCTCTTCTTTACTCATCTGCTGGCACCATCCTTTGTCTTGGGTTCCGTTGGACAAAAGCTTAGACAGTCTGGCAGGATTCACGCCTAAGATAAGCTTGATTGCCTTATGCAGAAGTTGAAGCAGCTATTGGATACGTGAGTCTTTTGCTTTGCTGTAATGGAATCAGGAAAACAAGATGGATTCTGGTGGTGTTAGCCTTTGGTTCATGGAAACAGGCTGGAAACTGTTTGCCTGTACAGTTCATGACGACGTGGCTTCTTCCACTACAACGGCCGAGATTGTGCATGCAAGGAGCGGCTGGAAGCTCGTCTATAGTTCTGGCTAACACCCATCCAGAGATGTAGAATGCTGCTGCAAAGCTGAGGCTTATAGTATTCACATAAGCCTTAGAAACCGTGGGCAAAGTCCACTTCTTAGAGCAGATGTATGTGAGTCAAAACTCCAGGCACCCTGGCAACCATACTGGTGATCATGATGTCCATGTGTATGAAAAGTAGGGGACTTTTTCTTACACATCCCAGCAGCAGTGGATGTGGCCTGCAAGAATATTTTATTTAAAAGAACATATTTTTGTTTTACTTTCTGAAATGTTTTTATTTTGTCATGTGATCCTATCCCTTTTCATTCTGTTTTTTTTAAAATATTATTTTCATTTCTGTGTGTGACCCTGCAGGCAACCTGGGATTTCCCTGCTGCATCACCACTGAAATAGCATGGTTTCATCCCCCTACACCTCTTGCTAGTGGGAGGCTTTCTTTTGGTGACAAAGGGCATTTATTTACTGTGGTGATTTTCTTTATTATAATTTAAACATTTCCAGTGCACCTTAGTTCTAGTTAATATATCTAAAAATATTAATACAATATTTTTTCTGCATTGAAAATTCAAAATTGCCTTAATGAGCCCGTTTGTTAGCAGCTAGATCAGAGCTCCTTTTCCTGTACTGGAGCAGAGTTGACATCATGTGGCTACCTAAGAAACAAACATATATTCAACAAATGCCCAATCCTGATCCTAACTTTTTTATCTGAGGGAGAGAGAGGGGAATCCTTTTCATTTCAGTGGGACAGTTTCAAGTACTATCAGTTATACTGGGGGGGGGGGGGTTTCCTACACGAAACTTCTAGTTGTTTTTAAAAGGTACTTTACTTTACTTACTTTACTTTACTTTATTCGATTTATATCCCGCCCTACCCCACCGAGGTGGGCTCAGGGCGGCTTACAACAATAAAAGCTAACAAAGGTCGATTTAAATACAATTAAAATTATACAATAAAATACATAAAAGCCTAAAAATACATAAAACTCACATCGATATACACTATGCTACTATTACTTAAATCAGTCCTTCAAATTTCCAATATTCGGTAATCTGATGTTTAAGATTTAATAATCAGGCATTCTGCTCACAGTTAATTATATGCCAACCGGAAGAGGGTTGTTTTACAGGCCCTGCGGAACTGTTCAAGGTAAAAGTAATCCCCCGCGCAAACACCAGTAGTTTCCAACTCTGAGGTAGGTATAATAAGTACCCAGTGTTGCTTTCACAGTGTCTTCCTGGCAGACTTTTTATGAGGCACAATTGTTAGAAAAGATTAATGAGTCACCATGGTGTGCAATCCAGGTTGATGAGTCTTCCCCAGTCATTACCCTTTACCCCCAGCAAGCTGGGTACCCATTCTACCAACCTCAGAAGGATGGAAAACTGAGTCAACCTTGAGCCGGCTACCTGAACCCAGCTTCCATCAGGATCAAACTTAGGTCCCATCAACCTAGTCCTGAAAGGCTTTCCTGTACAAGAGAGAAGCCAGGAAGGGCAAAGCTTTGGAAAAATGGGGAGGGGGAGGAAGGAAGCAAAATGCAACTGTTTCTCCCCCCCCCCCTCCAGTCAGTTTTTTTCCTTAGCTATTTGAAGGGGATGCACTGTGAACTAGGAAAAGGACTTGAGGAGAAAATAAGGTGATATTTGAACCAACCGCCTCCTAAAAGTTTAGTGGCAACACTAAATTGCAGGCTCATAACTTGGCTCGGTGATCCCTACAAAGCGTTACCCCTTGTTACCATGGCACTTACTGATAAATTTCCACACACTTCTCTAACAGAATGGAGAGCTTTGATATATTGTCTTCAGTTGGTGCTTTCTCCAGTCTACATATAGACACTGAAGTGACAATAGAAAGTTTGCTTAAAGTTACATATCAGGAGTGGGTTCAAGTCAGATCTGCATTAAATAGCTCTGATCTTTTTATTCTATTCATTTTTGCCTAGACTTTCTGCACAACGGGGACTCAAATGGTTTTCTGCACAACGGGGACTCTCTCAAATGAGAGTCACCCAACAAGTTTCCCTGATAACACAGTTTTCGTAACACAAGCCCACAAGCTAACCCTAGCTAAAATGAATAAAAAACGAAGTCAATGAAGAGCTTCTTTGAAAAGGGGGAAAGACCCAATGATGAGACAGCAGAAGATTCTAAGATGACCAACAAACAAAGCTGCATTTAAAAGAAAATACCAAGAGTCCAACTTAAATTATGGGTTCATTGCAACAGAGGGCCCCTAGTGCGACCCAGGATGAGGTGGATGCAACAGGGACTACCTCAAGACACTTCAAGTAGGAGTCCACAATTATGAAGAATATTTCCCCCTGGAAGGGTCCTGCGAAGTTGAGGTGCAGGAGGGACCAGGGGTTGCGGGTGGACACTGTTGGGCTGGGGCTCTAGGTGGGGCCGGACGGGTCTCTTGGCATGGTTGGCATCGGGCTACCCAGGACTCAGTGGCATTATCAACCCCAGCCACCATACATAGCTGCGGGCCAGCGCCTTCATGGGCATAATCCCCAGATGGGTTTCGTGCAATGCGGTGAGGACTCACTGCCGCAGCACCAAGGGAATCACCACCCTGCTCCCCCGCAACAAACATCCCTTATGTACAGACAGTTCAACCCGGTGAGATGCAAAATCCGAAAATTCAGAACCCACCCAGCCCGTGGGCCATCACTTCCACACCCAGTCAAAAACTTGGGAGAGGATCTTGTCCTTCGCAGAGCAATGGGCGATGTCCTTGGTGTGCACCAGGCGGTCCGGAAGGGACTCCAGTGACATGATGTGGTGCACGGGGGCTGGGGCTGGGTCCATCGAGGGCAGCGGCAGGTGACTCAGGACGTCATTGTGGCTCATGACCCAGGCACAGCAGCCAGGTTGGGTCCTGGCATTGGTGGAGCGGTGGTGCTGGATGCTGGAGTGCTCATTTTCCAGTCCTGGCTTGGCAGCCGTTCTCAGCGATGGTGATATGATGCATGGAGCTGGAAGCTGCTGCGAGGCATGGTGCAGTGCCAGTTGCTGGCTCGCTTACCAGGATCCCACCTTCGTTGCCACTATAATATAGTGGGTTCTATACATCAAAGAGGCGAGGTTGAAGTGGTAAACAGCTCTTTATTAGATACAGCATGGTTGGTGGCTGCTCTACAAAGACTACTGAACTGGGCCAAGGTACCAACTATATATAACTCAGGGTTCTTGCACATTATTGGGTCATTCAAACTGGGGGGGGGGGGCTTGTGATTGGTGTAGGGCAGCAGAGATTTGGATCCTGCTGCCCATTGTTCCTAAGTCCCCAAGCTCAGTCCCTACGGCTCCAATAAGCCAGGCAAGAACACCCAATTAGTCCTCAATTGAGTCCATATACACAACACAGGCATTCCAAAATACAAAGTGTTTGCAAGCTTCTTCTAAACCTGCTGAGATTTAAAGGCACATCATGGCTGTTGGGGTGGGGCTTTCCCCTGCTGGCCAATTGACTGGTGGCAGGGAGGAGCATGCAAAACAGGGGGATCCCGCACCCAGATCTGAGGACTGGCAAGCCTAAAATTTCCTTAGTCCCTGATCATTTTATCAGTCATAAAAAGATATAGTAATAAATCCCAGCAAGCTTGAGGTTGGCATTTTGCTATCCAAATGAATTTAGTAATTTTGAATGGCCAGCAGAGAATCTATCCAAGAGGAGATTATACCTTCTTGGACTTCAAAGGAGCTATTATTATATATATGGGGTGGCCAAACTTGCTTCTTATAAGACTAAATGACAGATATTCAAGAGCTGCAAGGTGAGAAAGAGGTAGGTTTGGGTGAGTGGCCTGAAAGTGACATCATAGGAAGGGGTGGGGCTTTGGTAAAGGATGTGACATCATCAGAAGGGGTGGAGCTTAGGAAGTGTCATCACATTCTTGCTAGGTGCCACCTAGAAGCAGAAGCAGAGGAGAGGTGGAAAGTTTCTTTATTGTTGTCACATTCCCGCTGCTCTGAGACCAAAAGCAGCCAAGACCACCATCCCAGGAGACAGCTCTTCCAAAGAGGGACCGTTGTTTCACTGATGGGTGCCTTCTTTCAATGGAACCAAGTTTGAATCCAGCAGTACCTTTAAAACCAACAAAGCTTAATTCTGTGTATAAGCTTTCATGAATCTTAAGAAGTGTTCCATGACAGGCATTATATGCCTTCTCCCAGGGATCAGGCAGAGGAATCAGAGGAGCGCACAATAATCATGTACACTCCATTCCCACTTGTGGCTGGGGCCAAACCCAGTCCTGGCTTGCCAAAAAAAAAAGGAGGCACAGAGCATTCTCTCTCCTGCCGCCTCAGAGCTTTGCCAGGTCCGAAAGACCCTGCTCTTTGCCAACTGCTATTCAAGAATTATTGAATAATAAGCCTTGATTCTTCAAAGTGTGACCTGCTACAAACTTACAGAAGGAACATAGAAAAGATACAGCGTGACTAAAAGGAACAAACAGGCTCAAATTTCTGGCCCCCGGTAAGGTCCAAGAGTGTAGTCATTCTTAAGCTCCTGTTCTTGGGAATCATCTGGAAGAGGTGACAGAATTGGCATTGTTTGTGTGAGTTGAAGGTATTATGCACCAAAAGAAAAACTATGGAAGGATAAAACTAAGACAGAAAGAAAGCAAGTAAAACAACTAAAGAGAGAGAATAGGAGAAAGACAAAAAGAGAGAGGGGAAGAAAGAAAAGAAAGACAGAGATAGAAAGAGATAGAAAGAAAAGAAAGACAGAAAGACACAGAAAAAAGAGACAGAGGCAGAGAGAGAAGAAAAATGAAAGAAAAAAGACAAAGAGATTGTTGTGTATGCGGACTCTTGCAATATGTTTTACCTGTGTTCCAGCCTGGCTCATTGAAGCCTGTGGACTGAGCTTGGGGACTCAGGAACAATGGGCAGTAGGATCCAAATCCCTGCTGTCCTGGTTCAATCACAGGGGCCCTGCACCTCACATCGCCACCCCAGATGACATGGCTACCGTTCCAGGATCACTGCCCAAGTTTGACGCAGCTCACCCCAAGCTATGGGAATCTTGGGTCAAATGGCTCAAATATTACCTCATGGCCCAGAAGATCGGCAACCGAGATGAGGACCAGGAGATGAAGAAATCCATCTTGCTGAGTATCTGCGGCATCAACACCCTGAGGCTAGCCGAGAGACCGGTAGTGCCAGCAACGCTCGAATCATCCTCCTACGAGTGGATCATAACAGCACTGACCAGTCACTTCACTCCCCAGCCAACCTGCATGACCTGCTGGTTCCAATTCCTCAACAGGCACCAGCAGAAGGACATGGGGTGAAAGCAGAGTTTGCAGTGTGACTGGAAGAGGCCCTGTTCGACAAATTCTCACATGGCCTCCGCAACGAGAAATCCTGATGGAAGATTGCTGAGGCGGATGACCCGATGCTGGAAAAAGCCCTAAAGATTGCCGTGGCAGCCAAGAAGCCACCATACCGAAGCGAACACTCACCAGCTTCCATCCATCATGGCATCAGAAGATTTCGATGGTGACAATGCTCTCAAGCTGCACCATCTGGCCCAGCGATGCCCGCCACCCCATGCATCGGAGACAGCACCATCCTGGGATTGCACCAGCTGTGCAGAGCCCCATGAATGAAGATTGTGCAAATTTAGGGACACCGTCTGCCATCAATGAGGGAAGATGGGACATCTGGCACGGGTCTGCTGGTCCAAATCAACCCGCTCCACTTCAGGGGGAGTGTCCCAAAGATAAAATGGCTGACACCACGAAGCTACCAGAGTCGAAGAGCTGCATGCCCTCTATGCATCCTCCACCTAGGTATACCAATTATCCTTCCACCCCCCCACCCCCCCCCCCCCGCAGACAAAATCAAGACCACTGTGGTCATCAAGAGTGCTCCATGTAAAATGGAGGTAGACTCAGGGACCACCTTTACAGTGATTTCAGTCAAGACCTTTAAGCAGGAAGTTGCGGTAAACAGGGTTGGATTTTTCAGGGTCAAATATGGACAGTATGAGGGAACCCTGCCCTTGCTAGTCCTTGCCGGGTCCCTCTCTAGTCTATTGGGTTGGTCGTGGTTCGATCCTCTAGGGATCAAGGTAATGAGCATACACCAAGCCCCTAGGGGCACAGATTTTCAACTCATATGCGGGGAATTTCTATCCATTTTCAATGGAACTCTGGGGACTTATATTGGACCTCCTGTGTCTCTGCGACTAAACCCCACTGTGCAGCCCAAAAGGCTGAAGGTCCGGCACATCCCCTTCCTAATATCGAGGAGGAGCTGGATTGCCTCGTTTCACAAGGGGTCCTAGAGCCAGTCTTCATGCACGATGGGAGACCCCCATTGTGACTCCAGTGAAACCCAATGGAAGTATCTGCATCTGCACAGACTACAAGTGCACCATTAACAAGGTGCTGCAGGACCACACCTACCTGGTCCCTGTGGTCAGTCATGTCCTGGCTTCACTGCCGGAGGCTAATATTTTTCAGAAAATTGGACTTGGCTCAGGCCTACCAGCAACTTCCCGTGGATGACGCCATGACCAAGGCTCAGACAATAGTTACACACAGGAGCACTTTCTAAGTCAATCACCTCCAATTCGGGGTCAGTGTGGCCCCGGGGATTTTTCAGAACCTAATGGACTCTCTTTTAAAAGGCATCCCCAGGATCCAGCTGTTCTTTGACAATGTGCTGTTTGCCACCACTGAAGAGGAGTTTGCCTTCCGCCTCCACACAGTGCTCCAATGCTTTGATTCAGCCAGGTTGAAGGTAAAGAGGGAAAACTGCCTCCTAGGGGTTCCTAAAATTGAGTTTCTGGACTACACTGTGGACACCAGCGGAATCCACCCCACGCAAGACAAGGCCCGGGCCATCTGCGCCCACTAACAAGGCAGAGCTCCTGACATTTCTTAGCCTCCTAAACTTTTACCATTTGTTCCTTCCTCACAAGGCTGCAGTTGCTGAGCCCCTCCACTGGTTATTGGAAAAAGGGCACCCTGGGTCTGGGGCTGCTGGCAAGCCACTACTTTTCAAGCAGTGAAGGACCTCCTCACCTCCAACAGCTTGCTGGCACATTTTGACGAGCGGCTGCCTGTCATCCTTGCATGTGATGCATTGCCTTACAGGGTCTGGGCGGTCTTGGCCCATCAGGTACCAGATGGCCACAAGTTCCCGGTAGCTATTTCTGGACCCTACAGCTGGCGGAGCACAACTACGTGCAGATTGAAAAGGAGGGGCTGGCCATAGTCGTGGGGGTAAAAAATGTCTATGATTACCTCTACGGCTGGCCCTTCATGATCCTGATGGACCACAAACTGCTGCTTGGCCTGTTCGCCCCCGACCAGCAGACGCCTCAGATGCTCTCACCCCAAGTTCTCCAGTGGTCCATCTTCCTAGCTAGGTACCAGTATGCCCTCCAGTACCAGCTGGGGAAGGCGATGGATCACGTGGATGTCCTGAGTTGTCTGCCACTCCCGTCGGGGGATCCTGACCCTGCTCTGGCTCACCAAATCCTCTTGTTTGAGTCCCCCCCGGACCACCGCATGCATGCTAAGGACATTGTCCACCTGTCCACCAAGGACTGGATCCTCTCCTGTGTTTTGGACTGGGTGTGGAGGGGATGGCCCATGCGCGTCCTGCCGGGACGAGCTTTCAGTTCATAAGGGGTGCCTACTTTGGGGGAGTAGAGTGGTCATACCCCACCCTTGCACAAGTGGGTGCTAACGTCAGTACATGAGACTCATCCAGGGGTGGTGCGAATGAAGGTGCTAGCAGCTACATATGGTGGCCTGGGATCGATGACACGATTGAGTCCTGAGTCACCCATTGCCAACCTTGCCAGGAGACCCGACTGGCACCACCCCATGCCCTGGTACAGCACTGAGAGTCCATCTGAAACCCCTGGTCCTGCCTACATTTGGGCTTTGCAGGGCCCTTTCAGGGACAGATCTTTTTCCTAATAGTGGACTCCCACTCAAAGTGGCTAGAGGTAGCCCTAGTGGCATCTACTTCCTCCCAGACCACCATCAGTGCCCTCCGCAGGGCCTTTGCGACACACAGCCTGCTGGACACCCTCATTTCTGACAATGGGACTGCTTTTATGTTCAGGAAGTTCCAGGACTTCTATGCAAAGAATCTAATATGACACATTAGGTCCATGCCCTTCCACCTGGCTACAAACGGCCAGGCCAAATGGATGGTGTGGAGTGGACTACTAAGGAATCCCTCTGCCGCAAAATCCAAGGAGACTGGGAGGCCCACCTCGCAGAGTTCTTCCTAGGCCAACATTCCATTCCCTGTACCACCACAAGCTGCAGTCCAGCTGAACTCCTCATGGGCCGGTGTCTGTCCACGCTCTTCGATTGGCTTCACTCAGACCGAGCCCTGGACCTACAGGAGTTGCCCGATGTGCTCCGGGCACCCCATGGTTTTACTTCTGGGGACCGGGTTTACGCTCAGAACTTTTCAGGCGGTCTGGCCTGGGTTCCTGCCAGGGTCATTAAAGTTCTGGGAGCCATTTCCTACATGGTAGAAACAAAAGGTGGCTTCACCCTCTGGCGCCACATCGACCAGCTGAGGTCCCACACTCCTCCGGAGGAAGTTGCCAACTACAGCCCCATCAGCCAGCCAGTATATCCATCACCACAACCAACTATGCCGGCTGGATCTGAGGCCACAGCTTCCGCCCCTCCAGCCGGGTTGGCAGCCACTGAAGATCCCATCACGCCAGCCAAAACACAAACTGAGCCTGCCCCACCGCTAGCCATGAAGCCCCAGTCTCGGGACAAGCTTCTGCTGCTGCTCCGCTGACCCCCAGGCGGTGAACACGGGAGCACTGTAGGCCTGCATACCTCAAGAACTATGTTTGCTAGGGCTTGCGGACTAGTGGGGAGGGATATTGTGTATGTGAACTCTTGCAATACATTTTACCTGGGTTCCAGCCTGGCTCATTAGAGTCTGTGGACCAAGCTTGGGGACTCAGGAACTATGGGCAGTAGGATCCAAATCCCTGCTGCCCTGGTCCAATCACAGGCCCCCTGCTGGTTCAAATGACCCAATGGTGTTCTAGCGCAGAAACCTGGATCTGTATATAGTTGGCCCAGTTAAGCAGTCTTGTAGTTCAGCTGTTACTATGGTGTAACTAATAAAGAGAGCTATGATCACTGCAACCACGTCTCCTCCTTGCACTGAACCCACTATATCAGGGATGGCCAACGGTAGCTCTCCAGATGTTTTCTGCCTACAACCCATCAGCCGCAGCCAGCATGGCCAATGGCTGGGGCTGATGGGAGTTTTAGGGAAAAAAACATGTGGAGAGTTACCATTGGCCACCCTGGTCATTATATTATAGAGATCAAAAGACAGAGGGCGTTTTCGCACTGACCTTAATCGGCAGTGACGCCCCTCTTCACTGGGCAGGATCTGCGCGGATTTCGCACCAATTACTGCGGAGCACCCGGAAGAGCCGCAAAGTCCCGCGGCTTTTGCAGCACAAATGGAAACCGCCAAAAACCAGTTTCCATTTGCGCTGCAAAAGCCACGGGACTTTGCGGCTCTTCCGGGTGCTCCACGGCAATTGGTGCGAAATCCGCGCAGATCCTGTGCGGTGAAGAGGGGCGTCGCTGCTGATTAAGGTCAGTGCGAAAACGCCCAGAGAGAGACAGAGAAAGAATGAGATGAAGGAAGGAAGAAAGATGTAAAAAAAAGATGGGGAGAGAGGAGTGAGAGAAAGAAAAATGAAAAGAAGGAAGGAAGACAGATGGATAGAAAGACGATAGGAAGGAAGGAAAGCAGAAAGAAAGAATGGAAAGGAAGGCAGCCATTAGAATCCTCCCTTTCACTCCCTCCCACTTGCAGGTGGAGGGGAGGGAAAAGGAGCCCTGAAGTGGCTTCCTGCCTTTTAAAGTGTACAGCTGACAAGCCAATCTGCTGCTCTGTTTGCTTTGAAGGGCAGGCAGGCAGGCATTAGAAGCCTCCCTTTTACTCTCCCCTGTTTGCAGGTGGGAGGAAGCAAATGGCTGTCAAGATCCCTTGCCATGTATTGTGTATTCATGCTATTTTTAGCTGCTTGCAAGCTTTGTAGCTATTATGTCTAACTAGTAACAGAATAAGCTGGGCCCCATGGCTGCACTAGTATGAGCCGGCCTTCAAGGTTACAAGGTATCTTATGGTCAGTGTTCCCTCTAAGCTGAGTTAGTGTGAGCTAGCTCACAATCTTTTAGCCTCCAGCTCACACATTTTTGTCTCTGCTCAGGAAAAATGGCCCCAAAGCAAACTAATTTATGCAGTAGGTCACAACTTTCATGCCAGTAGCTCACAAAGTAGAATTTCTGCTGACAAGACTCCACAGCTTAGAGGGAACATTGCTCATGGTGTGTGTAATTATTTCTCTTTGATTTTTCTGTGAGAGCTAATTGTCTAGCAAGGTGCACTTTTGCTGCCTGAATTTTGGTGCAGACCTAACGGTTACTGATAAAAGATATATAATCTGAGTGTGTGGTACCCCTCCTCAGTTTAGATACTGCCTTGCAAGTGTCTGTCATCTATTATTCATAATAGATACTGATCCTGGATTAATGAAGTGGATAGGGGGGGGGGGGGGTTTACAAACAATTTTTATTTCGTTATGACAAACAAGAAAAGTATTCCATACATAAGGGTAACAGTCCATGTTTGCTCATACACAAAAAGAATATAAGGGCAATTTCCAACATCCTTGAAAGAGGCTATGGTCCGCCCTCTCTTAAAAAAGAGTACAGCAGATCCGGCCGAATTGGCGAACTACCGACCAGTCTCGAACTTACCATTTTTAGGTAAGGTTATTGAGAGGGCAGTGGCGCTACAGTTGCAGAGTTTTTTGGATGACACTTCCACCTTAGACTCCCACCAGTCCGGCTTTCGTCCAGGCCATGGGACGGAGACAGTGCTGGTCGCCTTGGTGGATGACCTCCAGCGGCATCTGGATCGAGGCGGCGTGGCGGTGCTGATGTTGTTGGACCTGTCGGCCGCGTTCGACATGGTCGATCATCGGCTACTGGCCCGCCGGCTCGCCGACGCAGGGATTAGGGGGTCGGCCTTACAGTAGCTTTCCTCCTTCCTTGATGGACGGGGACAAAGGGTGGCAATTGGGGGAGAGCTGTCCCGGAGGCACCCACTAGTGTGCCACAAGGGGCAGTTCTCTCTCCGATGTTGTTCAACATCTACATGCACCCCCTTGCCCAGATTGCTCGGAGGTTTGGGCTTGGGTGCCATCAATATGCAGATGACACCCAGCTCTATCTACTAATGGACGGCCAACCTGACTGCGTCCCAGAAAACCTGGACCTAGCACTGCAGGCCGTGGTAGGTTGGCTCAGGCTGAGCGGGCTGAAGTTGAATCCAACGAAGACAGAGGTCCTTTGCTTGGGCCGCGGTGCCTTGGGAAGGGAAATCCCCTTGCCGGTCTTTGACGGTGTGCTGCTGAAAGCAGCCCATAGGGTCAAGAGCTTGGGGGTTCTTCTGGAGCCTTCATTATCAATGGAGGCACAGATAGCAGCCACTGCCAAGTCCGCATTTTTTCATCTTCGACGGGCGAAGCAGTTGGCCCCCTTCCTGGAGCACCGGGACCTAGCAACGGTGATCCATGCTACGGTTACCTGGAGACTGAATTACTGCAACGCCCTCTACATGGGGCTGCCCTTGTGCCGAACTCGGTGGCTGCAGCTGGTGCAGAACGTGGCGGCTAGGCTGCTGTTGGGGCTCCCAAGATGGGAGCACATACAGCCGGGGCTGCGCGGACTGCACTGGCTGCCAGTGGTATACCAAGTTCGTTACAAAGTGCTGGTTATTACCTTTAAAGCCCTATATGGCCGAGGACCTGCCTACCTGAGGGACCGTCTCTCCCCATATGAGCCCCAGAGAGCGCCGAGGTCAGCTGGAAAGAACCAGCTGAATATCCCTGGGCCAAGGGAGGCCAGATTGAAGACAACCCGGGATCGGGCCTTCTCCATTGCAGCTCCACTGCTGTGGAATCAACTCCCAGAAGAGGTGCGGGCCCTACAATGTTTAGATCAATTCCGCAGGGCCTGTAAGACCTACCTCTTCAAAATAGCCTTCAACTAATGACAAGCTAAGAAAGTGCCGCTGGATATGTTTTTAGCTACTGAACCTTACTGAAGATTTAATGTTTATAGCACCATACTGTTAATTTTAATATAACTTGTAAATTGTTTTAATGATGATTTTATAAGTATAACTGTTGCTGTATATTGTATTTTTATGTTGTAAGCCGCCCTGAGCCTGCCCTGGCGGGGAGGGCGGGATATAAATAAAAAGTATTATTATTATTATTATAAACAAAAATAACAATAAATATGATTAAACCCATATAATATTGTGCAGTTGCCTGGCAGGGGGAGTTGTAACAATAGAAAGAAAATACAATTCAGGAAAGTATAATGTTCTTATATATAGCACGTTTGTTGATTGAATCAGTGTACAGAGGTTCAACATCAATTTTGTCTAATACTGGATACCATTTGGCAAAAAACTTCTGAGCAGCTTTAATAGGATCATTAACATCTAAATCCGTTGAGATTTTGTCCGTAGTAATATAGTCTCATACTTTAAGTAGCCAGCAGTCTACACTTAAGTTATGAGTAGACTTCCAGTTCTGCACTATAACAGTCTTAGCAGCTTTGAGAGCAATAAGCAGTGAAATTTTGGAGGGTGACACATTAACTAATTGCCCCGTTGTTCTAAAAAGACTTTAACCAATAAGGCAGGTCTTGGATTAACTGAATTCTGCATAGCACACAATACTATAATATTTAATGGTCTCTCCAAATTTCCGGCTGCAACTGATTTTACTTTTTTTTCCACACGGGGTTGCAGTGTGATAGATTTTTGTTTGGATTCACCCAACCTTCTGTCATCTTATTGATAACTTTTACATTGATTTGCGCACAGAAAGTGACCACTTGCCCCTAGTTCTGTCTTTAAGATTGGATCTGGAGGTTAATATGTTATCATCTTCCCAATCTGTGAAGGCCTCTGAGAATGTTCTAAAAAAATCAAGTGGTCTCTGGCCCTAGAAAGGGAGTTTTCTTCTCTCTTTGGCTCTGAAGCACTATGCAGATTAAGGGATTCAATCATAAATTCCAATTCAGATGATACAATCCTTTCAGGATTCTCATTATTAATTGATTACTGTAGTGCTAAAGCTAAACCTGTGATCTTGTCTAGATCCAGTTTTTCTAGTTGGTTTGATACAGGCTGTTTAGCTTGGAAACAAGAACTGAGAGCACTATTTAAAGAGGCCTGTCACTCCAAAGACCCAACAAAAATTAAGGCCTATATTGCTTATAAGACAGCCTATCTGGAGTTTATTACATTCAAAAAGAAAGTTTTCTTTCAGAATAAATGGGACCAGCTTTACCACTCAATAAAATCTAATGATAATAAGGCTTTCTGGAGAATCATTTCGGGTAATCTAAAAAACAATTATGTTACTGACCCAAATATTTCTGCGCAAACATGGGTTGATTACTTCTCTAACATTTTTGCTGCTCCATGCGTATCCCCTTCTATCTTAGCAAGCCCCACAGTTACTGATATGCCGGTCTGGCCTCCAGTAACTCTAGAGGAAATCAGTGATTTATTGAAGGATTTAAAGGCAGGTAAAGCACCAGGCCCTGATGGCCTTCCTGCTGAGGTATTCACAAAGTTTGCCAATTGGTGGCTCTTGCCCTTTGCAAAATTGTTCTCTTTCATTGATCTGCATGGCTCCATCCCAGACTCTTGGCTTGATTCTATAATTATCCCAATTTACAAAAAGGGGGGATTGGAGTTACCAGAAAATTTCTGCCCCATTAGTTTATTATCTATAGTGGGCAAATTGTATGCCAAACATTTAGAACTCTGATTAATTGACTGGATGCGCCTAGGCAACATCATAGGTCCTGAACAAATTGGCTTCTCCAAAGGCAAATCTGCTATGGACCATTGCTGCACTCTGGCCTTCCTTGCTGAAAAATATATGCATACCGGGACAAAAAAATTATATGCTGCCTTCATCGACTTGAAGGGCACATTTGATTCAATAGAGCCCAACTATGGATTAAGCTAGGTTACCTGGGAATGGACTCTCGTCTGCTGTTTCTCTTGAGGAAACTTCATTCTAATACTTTTTGCCAAGTGAAATTTTCTTCTAGTGGTGACTTGACTAGCAAAATCCCAGTGTTAAAGGGGGTTAAACAAGGTTGCATGCTGGCCCTGCATCTTTTAAATTTATTTTTAACTGACCTGGTACAATTTTTGAACCCTATTAATGGTCATCCGCCTAAACCAGCAGGCCGAGCGGTCCCCTTATTACTTTATGTCGATGATACTGCCATCCTCTCTTGCACAAGTGTGGGCCTGCAAAGGTATTTGAATGCCTTCTATGACTAATGTAATTGTAATTCACTCTCTATCAATTATGCCAAATCTAAAGTAGTTGTCTTTTCAAATTGCTGGTGCCCACAGAGATGGTTTATTGGCAACTCAACAATTGAGCAAACAAAATTTTTTAAATACTTGGGGATCACTTTTAATCACAAATTAAGCTGGGTTTCACATCGTAACAACACCATCAACTTGGCTAAATGTTCGGTTGCTCAAATTAAAGTTTTTCTTTGCAAGGGACAACCAATTAATTCCAGCAGCAATTAAGGTGTTCAAAGCTAAAATGCTAGCCCAAATTCTCTATGTATCTCAGCATTTACCAGGAAAGTGGAGGGCATTCAAGCCTCATTCTTTAGACAAATTCTTGGTATGCCAAAATGTGCGTCCTACTTTGCTGTCTGCTCTGAAGTGGGTCAGTCTTTGGTGGAGACAAAGTATTTAAATTCTGGCTCAAAATTCACTTTAGAACCGATCCTAACAGCCTTCTTGATTGTATGAAAAGAGACCCATATATTTCATCCTGGTCAGCAGTTCTTTTTCCAAACTTAACCAGTTGGGGTTAGAGGCTGGTGATTTTTTTTACTTCTGATGAGCAATATATCTTCAGATGTATTAAATTGAGACTGTTGGAGTTGGAGGAAATGAAACTACATCCAAGAGACCCTTATATTTGCTCCCCATCTTCCTTAGGTCTTTATGCTTTCTGCGGCAAAATGCCCCATTATCTATCAGACATAACCATTCCAAGTCATTGCAGGGCATTTATGTTGGCTAGACTAAATGCGTTTCCCTCCGAAGTTTTACAAGGGAGATATCACCGAGTCCCTTTAGGCAACAGACTCTGTTCCTGTGGAGCGAATATTTCTGAATCATTTCAGCATATATTGCTTGATTGTTCCTTTTATCATAATCTCCGTAAAGATTTATTTTGCAAGCTTTCTTTCTCCCCAGATTTGTCTATTCTGCCACCCTGTTAATATTTATTGAACGATTCTGAGGGGGAGATTAGTGAGGCTGTGGCAAAATTTCATTTTCCTTTATGTTTCCCTATCCTATTTTCCTTAGGACTGTGTGATTGATGTGTGATTTCTATTTCTTGTATGCTTGATCAATTTTTCTAATAAAATTCTTTTTAGTTTTTCCAATTTCTGTTATTTCAAGAGGGCTCCTGGGTAGACAGACTCCTGTATACACAGGTTATTGACCCAGCTCAGGTTGCCATCTTTGCCCACCTAAACTAATTACCCTACTTCATTTGAGGGCAATTTGGCCAACACCTATATTGCTCTAAATTGCTGATGGCAGTGTGGGATGACCCAGCTGATGATGGCTCACCTTGGACCAGAGCTGGCGTGTCCATTAGGCAACATTCAGCAGCTGCCTAGAGCGCCAGCTCTTCGGGGGCATGTTGTTTCTGCTTCTGGAGGGGTTGGAGAAATCTTCTGGCCCTTCAGCAAGCAGAAACAACGCAGGGCTTAACTTGAGAGTGCCGCCTCGTTGCTGCTTGCTGAGGGGTTGGAGAAATCTTCCAGCCCCTCAGCAAGCAGAAACAACATGCCGGACACTTGAGAGCGCGGTGTTTTAAAGGTGGCCGGCTGCCTTCAGGTTGAAAGCGGCCAAGCGGTGCCTTTCCATGAAGGTGCCGCTTGGCTGCTTTCAACCCGAAAGTGGCCGGTCTCTAACCAATGGCTCATCCAACCTCTCCACAGATCCTTGCCAGCCGCCCTGGGGCTTTAAAGGGATACACCGGGCCAGGCACTCCAAAGCAGCCTGGACGGCAGCGATGGAGAGGGAATGAAGCCAGTGCCGCAGCTGCAGCAGCCTCTCCCCACATGACACCATGCCCTGCTCCTTCCTGGTGAAGAACAAGAAGGCGCACAGCTACCAGCAGCCCTGTGCCTCTGGTGGGGAGGGCAGTCTCAGCCTGGAGAACATCCTGGACAAGATCTGCGCAGGTAAGGGAGGGGCCCCCAGCAGGCAGCGGGCCTGCTTTTAAATGACTGTTCCGACGACGCCCCCTCCAACTCCCAGGCCGGGAGTCTGGCAAGGATCCACTGCCCGCCTTTCTCTCCGTTCTAGCTGGCGGGGTGGGGGGAAGCAAGCTCTAATTCCCACGAGGGAGGGGAAGAAGGGGGTTTGGAAGCCTAATTCCCACGGGTTGCAGAAAAAACCTCAGTAGAAGCAACCCACAGCAAAAGGGGGTGGGGGTGGTGCATTTTCTTGGTGGTGGTGAAGATGACTTTAGCCTACCCTTTCCAGGGGGTCGACTGAGGGGGGCGGCCAGGACAGCTCTTTCTATGGATGCCTTTTAAAAACTACGCTCTTTGGAGGTTTCCAAGGAACGTCACTTTTATGCGCACGTAAAAAAAACCCACAAAAGGGAGCTGGAGGGGGTGCGGGGGTCTGCCCCTAGTGGCAGATCCCTTAGCGCCGGCCTTGCCTGGACACCATGATTTTGGCTGCCACACCCTTTCACAGTCCCTAAATGCTGCACTCCCCCATTTGCTCAGCTATCAGCATGTATCTCCAGGAATGGAGCACCTACAGTGGTTCAGAAATGAGATGTGGTAGTCACGCAGCAAGTGCATTTGCTTCCCTTCAGAGTTAAGTGGTGAATCCTCTTGAAGCATTTCCCAACACCCAGGTGCAGCACTGTGTGCTTGAAATGTGCAAGGCAGAGACCTTGGAGAAAGAACCCTGTGCTGGGTGCCCTGTCACCTGACCTATGCTGCTTTGAGGCTGGGAATTCTGCAGTACTGGGGGAGATGTGATGGGGGAGGCAGGTTGCCTACTGCTGAGTAGGGGAGCTATTGACTGCAGCAATTTTTGGCATTTGTGCCATGCTGGGGCTTGTGAGTAGGACTGCAGCTGTAGGAAATGCTTCCCCACCCCCACTGCATGGGCAACTATGGTCTATGCCAGGGTTTTTGCTGCATGTGGGGACCCAGGGGGCCTGTGATCACCCTGGTTGGCTCTGTTATTCCAACTGAGGCATAGTTCTTAGCTGCAAAGAGGACAGGATTAATTGCCCCTCCCCCTCCTCCTCTACAACCTGACTTCCTACACCGGTCTTCCTACACCCTGACTTCCTATACCTGTCTCCCCCTCCCTTTGCCTGATAGGCTGACTGGTTGGGGGTGGCTGCAGTTGCTGCTGGCAGCTCCTAAAGGGGCAGCTCAGTGCTGTATAGGAGCTAGTAGGGTTTTTTTTTGAGCAGGAACGCACAGGAACGCAGTTCCAGCTGGCTTGACACCAGAGGGTGTGGCCTAATATGCAAATGAGTTCCTGCTGGGCTTTTTTTCTACAAAAGAAGTTCTGGAAGCTATATATTGCCTAGCCTGGGGCAGTTAGACTCTCACTATTGGAGCAGTCATAGGAACTGTTGGCAGCCTGAAAATTGAGGCTGGGGTCATGGATACCTGCTGTGGCCCAGGAAAATCTGGGAGAAGGCCCAGCCTTGGACACTGGCATAACTGTCCCCTGGTTCAGGCAGAAGGGTGTTCCCAGGCTGGAGAGGTTAAAGAGCTGACTAAATCCGGCTAAATCCCGGGAAATACCCCTTTTCTGTGCTAGTATAGCAGGTGCACTGCTGCATCTCTGGGGGCTGCGGTCAACAGGGGCCTGCCAGTGACTAAATGCTGTGCACCTGCCTTTGGGCAATGCCAGTGCAACTCCTGGATATACCAGCATCACTACAAACTATGCCCACACAACACCTAGTCTGTTCTCTGAGCACTCTTTGTGCCACTCCCTTCCTCTCCCCCCTGGATTGCACCGACACAAGCCAAGGAAGACACAAGAGGGAGAAATAATTTAAGTGGTTTATGGGAATGAGGCGAACAGGAAGGTTCTGGCAAAATAAATGTAAGTAATAATACAAGCAGAAAGAATTTGAGGAACAGACTGCTAGAAACATAAGCACAAATAGCAACTGTTTCTTCAAACATAAAGAGGATTGCTGAAGGGAGATGGGGTAAAGGCAGAGAAGCTGCATGAATTATTTGTGTCTGTTTTCAGCATGGAAAATTCATTTTATTTATTTAGGACATTTTTAGCCCACCTTCCCCAAAGAGCTCAGGGAAACATGCAACCCCCTTCCTTCTTCCTTCCTCACACAAACCCTTCTCTTTTCCCTAGGGGCTCTCCCTTTTCTCTTACCTTTTGATTCTTCCCATTTCCTTTTAAAAAAAACATTGACCATCTATCAGCCCATCTCTACTGACTGCCTCTTTTGCCAGGTCTTTCTTTGCTGTGGTGCATATCTGCTGATTACGCACAATAACAGGTCAAACTCTATCTAGAGTAGCCCAATCACTGCTGTTCCCACTGCAAAGATTTTTGCAAAGTTCATGTCCCCTCAACCTCACCGCTTGCCCATCAGCTTCCTTTCTGCCCTTCTTTCTAACATCCCAATTCTTTCCTCAGGACAACACAGGAATGAAACAGTAAAATCAGCAATCTGATTTATATATTTATTCCAGCACTGTGGTTTGTAATCAGTACTCTTTTAAATTCTGGATCCTCTCAGGCTTGCTCTTGGTCTGGTTGTGTTCTTATCCTGCCCTTTCCTTTATCCTGCAAAGCTCTCTCAAGAAACAGATAGAAAGGCTCCTGGCCCGTCTCCCTCTTCCAGCAGCCAACAAGGAGATATACAAAAGGATTGACAGCGCTGTCCAGGGAATCAAATATCTGATTCATATAATAAAGTCCAAGAGGATATCTGAATGTAGTGTAAACAAAAATCTGAGTAAATAATTCTGCAACTGGATGCAAGATAAGATGTAGAGAAACTGTAACCCAAATGCTGATGTCAAGCCTAGCTGGAAAATTTTCCTGTGGTTTCATTTTCACTCTGATAAGAGCGGCCAAAATTGGAACGATCATGCCGAGGACAAGTATTATAAGGATGACAATCTGTATGAAATTTGTCGTAACTTCACAAGGTAAGATGCCAATATTCCAAGCAATTATGTATCTTCTGGTACATAAAAAATGTGCCATCAATGATAGCATAACAGACAGGATCCAAAGAAACGTACATATAATTGCTGTGGAGCACTTTGGTCGACGAGATAGATACCAGACTGGGGAAAAGACAGTCAGACATCTTTCGATACTCATAGCTGTTAAGAAAAAGCAGTTGCTTTGAGATCCAAAGAAATACGTTAACAATATTAATTGTCTAACAGGAGTACTAGGTAACTGAGGTGTGAAGTATTGAAGATAACTAAAAAAATCACGTATCAGTGCAAGAAAATCACCAGCTGCCAAATTTGCAACATACACAGTGAACTTTGTCTTCTTGATAGTGCAACACAGAAGCCAGAAGATAATTGCATTCCCAATTAATCCCAAAATGCTGATTAGGAGGCATGTGGCAAAAAGTGTTGATATTTCTGAGAAATAGGAAGTTCTGATTGAGCTCGACATCAATTCTTCATTGTAGTTCCTGTCTTTATCAGCGGTGTGTAAAAACAAGAGGCTTTTCTGCAGCATGATGGTACTGTCAACACGATGTTTTAATTCTTTTCATCCTACTGAATTCAAACACAAGTAGTTATAGTGTAAGGTACATTGATCTCTACTAAAAAGAGTTCGGAAAGTTTTCAGTGCTTATTTAACATCTCCATGAAACCACTGGGAGAGGCTGTCTGGGGATTTGGACTCTTTAAGGCCCTAAAGAGCTGAGTCAAGTGGGTCTATGGACTCAGAAAGAACCGCACAATTATTGGCAAAAGCAGTACACTACCCTCCATACAAGCCTGGAGATCAAGATATGGGATTATTTCCTTTTGGGTAAGCTTTATGCATTTAGTTCTAATATGCAGACAGAATGTAGTCAAGAGAAGTTTATTGCCCTTTGGTTCCCAATAATTTCTTATCTGACTAAAAATGATGTTATCCCCAAAAATAAATTTTATCATGATCTTATTTACTTTTGACTTGCCTGATGTATATAAGCACTGAGTAGTTATGTATTTCTGGGAATGCCTGCTCTTCACAGTTAAAAACAATGTAAGCTGGTTTGGAATATAGACTGTACATATCTGCTTTACAACTACCACAATATATTTCCAGTTTCTTATATTTGCTTTTATGCTTCTGGAGAGATCTTGCTGTTCCCTATATGAAAATATTGCTGCCTCTCTGTTGCTTGGTTTCATTTTATCTGCTGAAAAAGTTGTAATAATCATAAAAAGTACAGATAACGGGAAAAAGTTTTTTTTAAAGTGGGTCTGTGGAAGTCCTGAATAGGTGCCTAGAGAAGGTAGTGGGATGGATGAAGGCCAGTAAACTAAAGCTCAACCCAAACCAGACTGAGGTGCTGTTGGTCAATGGAGAAACTGTTCAGGGGCTGCAGAGTCAGTCTGTCCTGGAGGGGCTTTTAGTCCTGAAGGAGCAGATTCAAAGCTTTCGAATGCTGCTAGATCCTGGCTTACTTTTTCTCTGATTTGTCTGATATACCAGCTATAGACCATCCTTGAAACCCAGGATCGACCTAAGGTGATCCATGCACATTCTCATCTCATCCAAGTTAGATTCCTGTAATGGACTCTACATGAGGCTGCCTTTGAAAATGGTTCAGAAACTTCAGTTGGTCCAAAATGCAACAGCCAGGCTCCTGACAAAGATGGGGAACAGGGATCATATCATACCATTGCTGAAAATCTACACTAGCTGCCCTTTCTCTGCTTATATTTTGAGGTCCGTTACATCCTGTAATAGCTGAAGATTACAAATTATCTACAAGGCAGGACCTCATCTAGGAAGGAAAAGGGCTTCCTATATGGACATTTACAGAAATATATCTCAGAGAAGCTGCAAACAATAGCTGGAGCAGAACCAGAGAGAGCACTTGGAGACCCATTTTAGAGCTGTTGAGCCCCTCAACCTCAGAGAGGGGAAGGAAACCTGGCAGGGACAGCTGAAATTGGATCTGGAAAGGCTGATCCATCAGTCACAGAGCCCAGGCAGACCACCCCAGCTATTGAAATGGACATACTTCATGGGCCTCACTAACTGATGCTTTCACTGAAGGAAGGCCCCTCCAGGCCCCTTTTTCTATCTTCCACTAGACCAGACCTTCCTGCTGGACTGTACCCAATAATTGGGAAAAATAAGTCCACTCCAGTGGAATCAAGACTGCATCTACAGAGCAGCCATCTGGCTGTGGTGAGGAGCCCACTGGTATCTGACTGTAGGATCGGGAGGTCTAGGCATTGAGGAGTCAGCCTGAGGATGTGGCCTGATATTGTTCAGATCCCATGTTCAGACATTAAAAACTTTAATAAATGTGGAGGAGAGTGAAAGACAAACATGTATCTTACCATGTCAGTAGCATGCGGCTGACCAAACTAAGATTTTTGTCTCTATATGTCTCTTTGCTTCCTCTCACCACTTTCACTAGGCTTATGTGTGCCCTATGTAACACATGGAATGGAGAATCTCATTACCTCACAGCAACTGTGTGATGAAGCTCACTGTGATATCATTTGATATCCACTTCAGTACAGCTTCCATCCAGGATTTGGGATGGAAACTCCCTTAAATACTGTCTATTGTGACAAGAGTGTGTCAAGCTCTGATAGTCCCAATAACAATATCCTTTGTTTATTTCAAATAGATTCATTTATTAAGACCTAGAGATCCTTACAGGACAGGCAACTGAAAGAAATGAAGAATCAAAGCACACACAGATATATAATGGGGTTTCACAGCCGTTACTATTTGGCAGGTACTTCTTCCTTAAGGGTCAAATGTTGCAACAATAAACAATAAACAACATATCAAGGAGATAAGGATGTTTGAAGTTGCTAGGGCTCTTCTTCTCACACTTGTGAGACATAACAATACTTCATTAGAAGTTAAACACACACACCCCCCCCCCACTTTCCAGATGGCCCTAGCTATTAGGTCGTAAATACCACAGCCCACTTCTAAGAGAAAGAGATATGTAGAAGCTTGACATACTGCCCCCCTAAGGCGGACCCTCAGGGTTTTGGGGGAAATTGCTTGTAAAAATGTTTGATTAGCAGCAGAGCTTTTACATCCATTTCAATTATCCATGCATCATGTGAAGGTGGGAAATATCTCCATCTAATCAATACAGCACCCCCCCTTGCTTCAGCTTAGTGTCCAGGATCTTCCCCACTTTGTGATGGTTCTGATCCCCCACAGGCATTGGGTCTGGAGCCTCAGGTTGGGGGTGCCATTTCGTCCCCCCAGGGTCTTGGCGAAGTAAACCGGAATGGAAAACAGGGTGAATTTTACTAAACATTTTAGGCAGTTCTAATTCCACAGTCACTTTGTTTATCACCCTTTTGATTTTAAAAGGCCCCACATATTTGTAAGCCAGTTTCCTGGAAGATTGATGCAATGGTAAGTTCTTTGTGGACAGAAACACAGTGTCACCCACTTTAAAATCCCAGGTGGGAGAATGATGCCTGTCATAGTTTTTTTATATGTCTCTTTGCTCCAAGGTGGGAGCACATACGGCCGGGGCTGCGTGGGCTGCACTGGCTGCCAGTGGCATACCGAGTTCGCTACAAAGTGCTGGTTATTACCTTTAAAGCCCTATATGGCCGAGGACCTACCTACCTGAGGGACCGTCTCTCCCCATATGAGCCCCAGAGGGCACTGAGGTCATCTGGGAAAAACCAGTTGAATGTCCCTGGGCCAAGGGAGGCCAGACTGAAGGCCACCCGGGATCGGGCCTTCTCTGTCACTGCTCCACTACTGTGGAATCAACTCCCTGAGGAGATGAGGGCCCTAAGATGTTTAGATCGATTTCGTAGGGCCTGTAAGACCCACCTTCTCAAGATGGCCTTCGACTAGTGATAAAACTAGTGATAAACCTAGGTATGCTGCTGGAAATGCTCTTATGCTCTGAATTTTACTAAAAATCTAATGTTTATAACGCCATATTGTCATGTTAATTTTAATAATTTATAACTGTTTTAACTATGTTTTTATAAGTATAATGGATGTAATGTATATTTTATGTTGTGAGCCGCCCTGAGCCTGCTTCAGCGGGGAGGGCGGGATAGAAATAAAAAATTATTATTATTATTATTATTATTATTATTATTATTATTATTATTATTATTATTATTATTAGGTGACATCTAGGTTCTTCTGAATTGCCACCCAGGCTTGCTCCGTTGGGCCCACCACTGTTCAAAAGTGGAGGGAGGATCCTCCCGTTCTCCCCCCAGCAGGAGAGGAAACGGTTTCCCTTCATAACCATTAACCACCCGACAAGGGGTTGCTTTTGTGGAACTGTGCATACTGTTGTTGTATCCATACTCCACAAACAGCAGCAGTTCTACCCAGTTTGACTGCTGATGGCTTACAAAACACCATAAATATTGTTCTAGCAGTGCATTCGTTCGTTCCGACTGACCGTCTGTCTGGGGATGGTAAGCCGAACTTAACCCCTGCTCAATGTTAGTCAATTTGCAAAACTCCCGCCAGAAGTTGGCAACAAACTGGACTCCACAGTCACTCACTAGCTTATCAGGAAATAACTGCGCTAGTTTCTTAGCTGTAGGTATATTTGAACAAGGAATGAAATGTGCTTGCTTGGAAAAGGTATCCACTACTACCAATATCATCATTTTCCCTTGAGAGGGGGGTAACTCCACTATAAAGTCTAGGAAGACTACCAACCATGGGCGGCTAGCTATTTCCAGGGGTTGTAACATTCCCAGAGGTTTTCCCCCCCCTTCATTTGGCCATCACACAAATTGGGCAAGAAGCAACATACTCAGAGATGTCCCTTCTCATGACTTCCAGAGTTGGAAGATAGCGAATTGACACGCTTCTTTTAGGAGGAGCAGACCGGAGCCTTTGTTTTGGGCATAAAAGGCGATCTTAACGCCTGCTGCCTACGTTTTCCAGAAAGGGAACTGTCTAAGATGTGCTTGAAGAATTTTAAGGGGATTTACTTTGGCTGGCGAGGAATCCCAGTGGGATTCCTTTCCAGCTTTGAAGAGTCCCCGATGAAGAATTGCATTCCATCATCTACAAAGGGTCTCTGGGGTCATTAAATTGGCTTAAATTCATCAAGACTCCAACTTTCTATGGATTATAATAACATCTGAATGTGACCGGAATGATGTACAGGAGAATAGACTTTTGTTAAGGTAAAAGATCTTTATCTATCACTCCGGGACTAAAATAAGACTTTTAAAACAAAAAGATTAAGATCTGGAACTAACTGTAAGAGCATAACATTAAGAAGGGGGTAAATTTGGAATTTTTGGAAATTAAGCTAAGCAGGAAAGTGCAGAAAAATAACTGATGTTTGAAATACCCGTGGCTTTGAAAAAAAAATCCCCTGACATAAAACAGAGTTGCTGATCTTCTAGACTACAGAAGAAGTGACGTTTTACACCTATTGTGGGATTATCAATAGGGATGTGCAAAAAAAAAATCGGTAGTACACGGATTCGGAAATATACGGGGGGGGGGGAATACGGAATCCCGTATATTTCTGAATTCCAAAGTCGGAATAGCCGCATATACGGTAGATGCGCGGCTATTCCCAAATATACGGCCCCATTATACCCTATGGGCCATTGAAATAAATGGCAAATAGGGTACCGTATATTTGAAGCCACCTCGAGGGGAGGGGGTTTGAGGGAGAGCCCCCAAAACTGCAGGGGACCCGCAGGGGACTCTCCCCTACAAAATCCCCAAGTCGCAAAAAGATTGGGCCAGGGGGTCCCTGTCTTTGGGCTCCCCAAAAGGCCCATTGCCAACAATGATGGGGAAAGCCCAATTAGCCACTTCCTCCACTATAATTGCTGTGGGGAAAGTGGCTCTGGCCAGAGGGGAGTTTGAGGGACAGACCCTAAAACTGCAGGGCAGCTTCAGGGGACTCCCCAGCATGAAACCCCTCGGCCCAAAAAGACTGCACCCATCTGTGGGTACCCCAAAAGGAACACTGCTCCCAATGGTGAGAAAAAACCAATTAGAGCCAGTTCCTCACTGTAATTGTCGTGGGAAAAGTGGCTCTGCGGAGCAGGAGGTTTTGAGGAGAGCCCCCCAAACTGCTGTGCAGCTTCAGAGCACTGTCCCACACAAAACCCACAAGGCCAAAAAAAAAATTGGACCAGGGGGTCCAATTCCTGGGGCACCCAAAGCCAAACCTAACTTCACACCAGAGAATCTCTAAAGGACCCAAATGAACTACATCCCTCTATCTACTCTACGAACCCTGCAGGCCTGGAACCAATATAAACCCAGTTGCCAACGTCACTGCCACACAAAACACAATCTGCTCAAGGTCTGCTCTGCAGACCTGGCTGCAGCAAACTCAGATGCCAGCTCTCCAGCCCTGCCCCAAACAACACGGGGAGAGCTGGCCAAGCACAACAAGCATGCTGGCTCTGGGTCTCTCACCCAGGTGCCAGCTCCCCTGCCACAGAACACACAATCTACAGATGCCAGCTCTCCAGCCCTGCCCCAAACAACACAACTGTCAAACAAGAGAAGTGGTGGACCACCACACCTAGCTCCACATCATTCTGTATCTAACACAAAGCAAGAAGCATTTTGACTTACCTTGAGTTATGGATGGTTGACTGGTCCAGGCTCTTTTGCATTACCCAGGGTGCACCACGAGGAGGCAAGCCAGAATTGCACCCCAAATGAGGAAGATCACTGGGAGAGCCTCAGATTGTGTGAGAGGAAGGGAACCATTCCTTCTCTCTCAGCTCGGCAACACACCAGCATCACTGTCCCATTAGAGGGACCTCAGCATTGATATGGCTGCTGGCTGCCTGTCATCATCACTGGAAACTCCCTCTTTCTTCCTCCTTCCCCTGAAAAAAAACCTGGGTTATCTGGGCTGGGCCTGTGGGTGCTGTTGGTTACAGTTGGGGGCTGCAATGGCCCTTTCAGTATTATTAGGCATGTATGGATGGGGGACTGGGGAAATTTGGATTGCTTTGCAGTTTTTAAACCAGCATTCACTTTTGGTTTGGAGAGGGATGAGGAGTGGGGGGGTGGGGGATGCACTGCCAATCAATTTGTAAGTGAGTTTTTGGGGTGTCTTTGGACTCTAGTCTATTTTTAGTGGAGGAACATTTTACAACCACCTTCCAAGCGCGGACCAAGAGAGGATGCAGGCACAAGTAGGTGCTCACTTCATTCACTCTCAAAGTCTACATTTGGGGAGCCGAACAGAGGCAAGTTGACCTTCAGGAAGACCAACTGCTCAACTGTCCAGGGTTGCAGGCGATTGTGATGTGGGCAGACAATGTCACCCATATGCAAAAAGACGCGCTCGCTCTGAACGCTCGTCGGTGGGCATGAGAGGAATGCCTTGGCCACGGAGGAGAGGGCCGGACAGACTGCCTCCTTCATGACCCAGTAGTCCAAAGGAGATGCTTCCTGTGGCTCGAGGGGCTCCAAAAGATAGTCCCTCACTATCGCAGCACCCATCTTTGCTCTTGGTGCCCTACTGCTCCTAGAGGGGCCAACGACCCGCCCGATGAGTGTCAGCTCAGGACTCTTCGTGGCGTGAGTCTGGTGGGAAACACTGCCTAGCTGGGGAGGTTGGGGATGAACAACAGCAGTGGAAGTGTCAGATGAGCTGCTTCCACCCCCCTCCTCCTCAACTATTGGCACTGAGCCCGCCCTGACTCTGGAACGCTCGACCTTCTGGGAGAGCTCGTCTCGCTAGTGATGGAGCTCGTTGGCCCGCTCGGCAACTGTGCCCTTAAGGTGCGGGTCTAACATGGTCGCCATCATGTAGACCTTATCCTGGGTGAAAGTCTGAAAGCGGGCCTCAAGCCCTTCCTGCAGTCTAACAACCAGGGCGCGCACCGCAGGAAGAACATCTGCAAGGCATTGAGCTGGCACTAGAAACGAGGCCAGGTCCTCACGGGCCATCTGGACCATGGGGACGACCAGTGCGATGCTCGCCGTGTCAGACGAGAGCATTTCTGTGTGGGTCTTGAAGGGCCCAAGAACCTCCACAGTCTGAGAAATGACCACCCAATCCTCTTGGGTGAGATGGTTCTCATCCCAAAAGACCCTTGTCTCAGAGACAAAGGCATCCAGGGCTGCTCTTTGCTCCACCATGCGCTCCAGCATTGCACAGGTGGAGATGCAGCGTGTGCTGATGTCACCGATCAGGCGGCTGCCTTGATGTTGGAGCCACCATCAGTCACCATGAAGCCCGTGGCGAAGTCCTCGCTGCCTACCCAACCCTCTAACTGCCATGAGAGGATGGCTCTGAGAGTGTCCGCTGTGTGCGGCGCGTTGACTGCTTCGGCGTGCAGCAAGGCCCAGTGATAGCCGGCCTGGTGGCCCTGACCCTACCTGCCGCTACTGCTGCCAACCCCATCCCCGCACTGCACTGCCCCCAGCGCTCTTGTTTGCCACCAATGCGCAGTCAGGGAGAGATACCCCTCGAACGCATGTTGGGAGCTCCAGATATCTGAGGTGAAATGAACAGTCCCCCCCGCAGCACGGGACAAATGCTCCTTCACCACAGATCTGGTCGACCGGAAAACAGCTGGCACAATGGTCCTGCTAATGATGGTTCTTGCAGGAACTTTGTACCAGGGCGCCAGGTACTCAAGCAACCCTAGCACCCCAGGATTCTCAATCACTGAAAATGGAACCCCATGAGCGATCGACCTGGCAAGGTTCCAGGCGATCACCCTCCTGACATACCTGATTCCCCCTCTTGGCACACAGGTACGTCCCCCACCAAACATCTCAGGCAGAGATGCCTGGCGTCCCTGTACTCCCACGGAACGCTTCTGGAGAGTGGAGGTAGTCGCGATGGGATGGACCTCCTGGCTGGGTGGTGTTGGCTGCTTGGGTACCACAGCACCAGTCTGCTTCTCCCCCTTAAAAAGCACCCCGGGTGGTGCTTCCACAGGTGATTCTGCATCCCCCCTGGAGTCAGGTGGGCAGGGTCCCGCCCACAACTGATCCGGACCCTGCACAGCTGGCACTGTGCATAGCATGGATCCTCCATAAGTTGAAAATGCTTCCAGACTTCGGAGGTGAACGGATGCCCAAACTGACTGGCAGCTTGGGTGTCTGGAGCCACTTCCTTTGAGGTGCTCGAGGCAGACACATCATGTCTCAGGGTGGCAGGAGGGGCTGGCCACCGGGGGGAAGTGGGCGGAGATGGAGGCACCTCGTGTGTCTCCATCTCTTCCCCCTCCACCCCATGCAGCCTCCACTCCTGGTCATCCCCTGAAGGACTGCTGGTGCCTGAAGAAACCAAAGAAGAAGGCTGGTCCTCCTCAACCAGCTTCTCCTCCAGCTCCTGCACGACACTCTGCACTCTCCTTGGGGTGATCATTTTGGACAGAAAACTGTCCCCAAACCTCATCTCCAAGGAAGGTTGCTCTTGCTGCCCCTCCTCCGGCTGCTGAGGCCGAGCAACATAAGCTGGAGGAGAGACTGCCCGAGCAGCAGACCCCTGCTCAGTGCCAGCACCTACTGGCACCTCTGCTGAGGGCGCCCCAGCAGCAGCTTCGATGAAGGACCCAAGGCGGGCCTTCTTCTTCATCACACTCCGGCCAGAGGTCGGAGTGCTGGAAGGCGGCTGTTGAGTGGCCCCATGCACAAGTGGGGGGAAGACGTGGGTCCTCCCCCTCCTTCTCCCCTCCACCCCTCTAGTCTTCTCTTTGGCCTTGCCCCCAGGGCTCCTCTTCTGCTGCCTGTCACTCATGTCAGCCTTGGCCAGTCTCACACAACCTGAACTGAGAGTGGGTTTTTTTACAAACCTAACTCACTGCACTGTACCCTGAACCAACAGGTGCCCTGACTTCTTTTTAAGAACCCTCCCACCAAAACTTGTTTGTTTTTTTGGTCTCTAACCTGTCCCTCTTTGTAGTATGTAGTAGTATGGTAGTAGCAGTATGGTAAAGTTTAGGAGACTAGATGATCCTGCCTCTACCTGGCTACAGTTTTTAAAAGGCTACCTTGAGATGAAGGCAATCCTTGTTATATCCTCCTAGTTAAACTTCTCCTAACTAGATCCTGGGACAAACCGGATTTCCTTGCAAACTAGAAATCAGGTGTCCCCTATAACTTGAGAGAAGCTGTGGTTTATCCTATGGAAATCTAAGGATGCACCAGCTTTCAGTGGCTGAAAGCAAGATGCACTGCAACCCTAGTCTCTTTAAAAGGGAGCCTGATGTGGCCTAGTAGTCACGCTGCCTTTTATGAGAAACCTAAAATCTTTTAAAATCACCCCTATCTGGCCTACTTGAATTTTGAAAGGAGATAAAGCCCTAAACTGGATTAATTTTTTTTTAATTTCAAAAACCACAATCCCCAAAAACACCCTTATTAGTGGGGCAGCCTATTTAGTGGCCCTAGCCAAACCGAAAGCACACTCAGATTCCAAAAATAACTATAAAAACATGAAAGTGCCCCAGCCGACACAGCCCACACACACCCTCATCAACCCCCACACCAACCAGAGGTAATTTTAAAAAACCAAAACATGACAGAAAGAAACTTAACTTTTAACCCACCCACCCACCCCACCCCCAAAAAACAGCACAATCAGAAAAGGCCAAGCAACTCAACTGTTAAAAAAGTGGCCTTTTCACCAATAAGAAACCTCAGGCCAAATCAGTCAACAACACCCCCCCCCCCTAAAACCAGAACAAGGAAAAGGGGGACAACTGGACAGGAGGATGCAAAACCTGCAGCAATAGAGAATAGATCCAAACAGAAGGCCAACACAAACTCAACTGTTTAAAAAGTGGCCTTTTAAACAATGAAAATTAGGCCAAACAGCACCCCCCCTCAAGAACCAGAATAGAAAAGGAACAACAGCAGCACAACACAGCAGCAACAAATCAAACCCAGAATCCTTTTAAAACAGTGAAAAAACTAACTTTTAACAATACAGGAACTTTCCCAATGCCTCCCCCCCCAAAAAAAAACCCTTCACCCTAACCCCAAGAAATCCAAGCCACCCAAATCAGGAAAAGTAAAAGGACATTGAACTTTTAAAAGTCCTCTCACTAAAGTAAGATATGGGCAAATTGGCAAAAAAAAAAAAAAACCCACCCCAGGCCCCCTCCCCCAGCAGAACCCCCTAATCCTAACCCCAAATAAGCTAGTACCCACCATCCAAATCTGGATAAGTAAAGGGACTCTGAGTCTTAAAAAGTCCTTTTACCAACTAAAATAAAAACAAGAACCCCAAGACTGTCTTACCTTAGACGTCTTCCCTACTCCAGGCAAGTCTGGTAAGGCTGAGAGAGAGCAGCAGCAGCTGAGGCCAAGGGCCAGCACAGCACAATCTCTCTCACACACCAACACAGCAGCAATGGAGGAGTCCAGCCAGGCAGACTCCTTAAAAAGGTTCTCTGGCCCTACAGAGAGCAGTTTCAAAAAATAGCACTGCTCTGTGATTGGCCAGACAACAGTGCTTACTTGGATACCCAAGTAAGCAAAAGATCAAAAGAACAACAATGTTGCTGATGGCTGGGGGATCAGCTACACAACAGCCCTGCAAAGCATGCATTTGCAATGCATTTTGCAAATGCATGCTTTGGATTGGCTGCTGGTGGTCCTCTTCCCCCTCCCCACCCCCCCGATCCCAGGGAGGCTATGGGAGAGGCGGGAAAAGGCTACCAAAGGCGGGAAAAGAGGCAAGCAGCTCCCCTGAGGCTGCAGAAGCCCCTTTCCCGCCTTTTGCATTGAATTCCGTATACTTCCGAATATCTATACAGAAGTATACGGGGAGCTGAGTATGGCGCCCCGTATACTTCCGTATAGATATTCGGAAGTATACGGAATTCAATGCAAAAGGCGGGAAAGGGGCTTCTGCAGCCTCAGGGGAGCTGCTTGCAAATAAAGAAAAAAAAGGGAGAATAAATTTATAAACAGAATTTTATCGGAAGGTAAATAAATTGTGGATCAAGCTGGAATTAAAAGGGAATTTTACAAATACTATGCTAAACTATTTAAAGGTCAACAAGTAGATAAAAAGAAAGTAGAAGTGTATTTGCAGAGAATAAATGTAAAGCCTTTAACAGAAAGCATGGAAAAAAAATTTAAATGAATCAATTGAAAAAGTTGAAATCGAAGCAGCAATAAGTTCAATGAAATTAGGCAAAGCACCGTGTCCTGACTGTTTTTCATAAAAATTTTATAAAGTTCTGGTAGATACATTAGTACCCAAGCTTCAAAAATTGATGAATAGTATCAGACAAACTGGGAAAGTACCAAATACATGGAAGGAAGCAGTTATTTCATTGATACCAAAAGAAGATAGAGATGCCACGAATGTTAAAAATTATAGACTGTTTTCGCTACTTAACAATGACTATAAAATATATTTCTAGGATACTAGCAGAACGACTCAAACAGCATTTGAATATTTTTATACAAGAGGAGCAAGCAGGTTTCCTCCCCAGAAGGCAAATAAGAGACAATATCAGAACAGTAATAGATGTCGTAGAATACTATGAAAAGCATCCGGAAAAAGAAGTTGCATTATTTTTTGCAGATGCAGAGAAAGTTTTTGATAATCTTAATTGGGACTTTATGTTTGCGGTGACGGAGAAATTGAAATTGGGAGATGATTTTATAAGAATGGTCAAGGCAATTTATGCAGAACAACAAGCTAAAATTTGTGTAAATGAAGACCTGACAGAACAAACAACAATTAGCAAAGGAACAAGACAAGGTTGCCCTCTATCTCCGTTGTTATTTATAATGACGTTAGAGATTTTGCTGATGCAAATTAAAGAAGACAAAGAAATAGAGGGACTGAAATTGAGAGGTTTTTCTTACAAATATAGGGCATTTGCAGACGATGTGATGTTTATTAATGAAAACCCACTACAAGTGATGCCCTTATTGTTAAAATAAAATTAAAGAGTATGGAGAGTTGGCGGGCTTTCATATTAATAAAGAAAAATCAAAAATTTTAAGTAAGAATCTGTCATTGAGCAAGCAGAAAGAATTACAAAGCTTAACTGGTTGTGAAGTTACCTCAAAAGTAAAATATTTAGGTGTAGAGATTACGATGAGAAATATTGATTTGTACAAAAATAACTACAAAAAGCTTTGGTGCAAAATTGAAGATGATATGTTAAAATGGAACAAATTGAACATGTCTATGATGGGTAGGATCTCTGCAGTCAAAATGAATGTTCTATCAAAAATGATGTTTCTTTTCCAAACAATTCCAATAGTGAAAGATAATAAGCAATGTAATCTTTGGCAAAAAAAGATCTCAGAATTTGTATGGGCAGGTAAAAAACCAAGAATCAAAATGAAAATTCTGACAGATGCGAAAGAAAGGGGTGGATTCCAATTGCCTGACTTTAAGTTATATCATGATGCAGTTTTGTTTGGATTAAGGACTGGATGACTTTGCTTAATAGAAAATTATTGGCATTAGAAGGCCATGGAAATATTTTTGGTTGGCATGCCTATATATATTATGGAAAGGAGAAGATGGATGGTTTTTTCTCACATCATTATATAAGAAGAAACTTGTTGAATACTTGGGAAAAATATAACAAATATGGTGATGAGAGAAAACCACTATGGATTGTGCCAACAGAAGTTATAAAGTTGTCTTCAGATCCACAGGAGGATAAATGGCTATCATAGAAAACTGCTAAAAATACAGGGAGGCAAGGTGGAACTAAAACCGGTGGAAGAATTGCAGGATAAATTTAATTCGTATCAATTGCGACAAATTAAAAGCTTGGTGGAGCATGATATTAGAAATACAGGGATAAGGAAAGATCAAACAGAATTGGAAAAAATGCTGTTGGGCGAGGATGAAAAATTGATTTCGAGGATGTATAAGTTACTATTGAAATGGTCTACAGAAGATGAAGTAGTGAAACCTCAAATGATAAAATGGGCAATAAATATGAATAAAGAAATGGGAACACCTATGGAAGAACTCTATGAAAATATCGACGTGTTACAATATAAAAGAGAATTGTTTGAAAATGCTGTATAGGTGGTATATGACACCTAAGAAATTAGCAAAAATTAATAATCAAGTATCAGACAGGTGTTGGAAGTGCAAAAAACATTAAGGTTCTTTCTACCATATGTGGTGGACATGTGAAAAAGCGAAGCAATTTTGGCAAATGATTCAACAAGAGATTTTGAAAATTTTGGGTTATAGCATCAAGAGAGCACCAGAGGTCTTTCTGGTGGGATTACAAATGGAAAGTTTTCCAAAGCAAGATGGAACATCGGTGTGGTATTTGCTTTCAGCTGCAAGGATATATGCACAAATGTGGAAGCAAGATAAAATACCAGAGAAATGGGACTGGAACTTAAAAGTACTACACTGGAGTGAAATGGACAAGCTTACTAGAATCTTAAAAGACTGTAATTCAGGAAAATTTAAAGATGACTGGGAGAAATTTCAAAATTATATTGAAAAACAATGAAAAGTGAAGAGACATTTAGTGATTTTTGATAACATTAACTGATTTTTTATTGAGAAGATAAAGCTGCAAATATGGACTTTTGTTTTAATATGTAATCTAACAGAAGGTTAGATTATGAAATAAATAGAGGGTTTGGGTTAATAATAATAATTATTATTACATAGTCTTGGTTTATCGTGTGGTAAGGTAATTGTAATTTTTAGTGAAGATTCTATAATTGTGATTTTTGCCGCTTATGGCTGTCACAGGCTGGGTCCTTAAAGTTTATGATTTGGTCACCCCACCTAATGTTCGACTCGTGTTTGGCCAGCCAGCCCATCTCTAGCACCAAGTCAAATGAGGATGAGGGGGCTACTTCAAAAATCTCTGTGTCCCAGTGGTCCTCTATCCTCACTGGTACCAACTGGGTTTGCTCGGTGCAGGGTTCCCCCTTCATTATTGTCCCATCCATCTGTTCGAATTGGATAGGGTGGTGTAGAGGCTAGTCCTAGAACCTCTTGGCTAGTCCTAGAACCTCTACCATTTTGGGGGTAATTATGTCTCTGGTACATCCCGAGTCCAGCAAAGCCCTTACATGCATGAAGCGTTTTTGGGCAGGGTTCAATAAAGTTAGTGGGATGAAAAATAAAGTTCCCGTGATTCTCACCCTCAGGGGTGCCATTCAACCTCCAACCTGCCAGTTTGCGCCGCTCAATGTGGGTTGCTCTCGTTTCCCAACGGCCCTTCTTCCCAGGATTCCTCTCCAGACTACAACACTACTATAACATCCTCGTCTTGGGGGGCAGCCGTGGTGATGCTGCCCCGTCCTGATTCCTTTGAGCAGCTTCCTGTCTTCTTGGGCTTGGGTGCACTGGTCTTCAGAGTAAGGGGGGGCCTCGAAGTCTTTTGGGGCATTCATTAGCCATGTGGTTCATATCCCCACATTGGAAGCAACGCCGGGACCCTGCGGGTTTCGATGGTGCCCTGCTGGGTCCCAGTTTCTTCCCTTCTGGTTTTGTTCTGGACTGAGACTCATGTCCCCCCTTTTCCCCTTGCTGCTGTTGACATTGGAGGGCGCCGCACTGCATGTGGGTCTCCACTTCTCCCACTAATTGGATCCACCCACCAGCAAGGTTGGTTGGGCTTGGTGCAGGGCCCGATCCAGGATGCTGGCGTTCAGCCCTCCCTGGAAATGATCCATCTTCATCCATTCACTCCACCCGCGTACTTTGGCCCAAATTCTTTCACAGATCGGGCCCCTAGGGCCCGAGTTTCTTGTAGTGGGTCTTCATACTGGGTTAGGATGGCTCGTAGAAATGCTTCTACAGTGTCCAGTTTGGGGCTGCGGGTCTCATAGAGGCTTACGCACTATCTTTTGGTGGCTCCTTGTAGCTTTGACCCCAAATAGTCCACCCGGCTAAACTCATCAGGGAAAGTGTGCCCCCAATAGTACATAAAGCTGTTAGCTTGTATGGTAAAGTATTCTACTTCTTCAGGATCCCCGTCAAAAGTAGGGGTTGAGGCTGAGCCCGTGGCCCCTGTGGCTGCAGCAACATCTGTGGGGCCGGGCACCTGGGGTGGTGGCAGCAACATCTGTGGCACCTGGGGTGGTGGCAGTGGTCTACCTTGCAGGGCGGGTGGTCACTGTAGGGCCAACGCTTGGTTGATCTGCTGACCGACCTCTTGTGTAAGGCGCATGTTGTTTGCCTGCATTTCTTCCCTCAGGTTGTATGCCATCTCCACCATCTCAAACCTCATTAATTGTAGGAAGTCACTCGGATCCACTCGGTCTTCTTCCTCCTTGTCATCAGGGATCGGGCTTGTCGCCTTCTCTTCCCTTCCATCACCCTCTCCTGCTCCTAGCTGGTCCTGGTTGTCCTCTGCTTCCCCTCGTAGTTGGAGGGGTAGTTCCAGGATTGCATCTCATCTGGCCGGGCCGGTGTCCATTAAGCTGGTGGAACTGCGTGGCCCCCAGTCCTTCGGGGTGATGAATAGTCGCTGGATGTGCAGCGGTGAACCTCTCCCAGCCTGTCTCCTCATGCCCATTGTGTGCCACGGGGGTTGCTTTGGGATGGCTCCTGGTTCCCAGTCTCCGGCTTCTGGAGAGGCTGGTTGATCTGAGATCTGGCCATTGTCCAGTGCTTCTTTGACCATAGTGTTAAAAGTTACTGGATCTGGTTCAGTCCCAAAGTGAGAGTTCTTTCAGAATGTCAAGCTTCGATAGTCTCAATAACGATATCCTTTATTTCAAATAGATTCATTTATTAAGACCTAGAGATGCTTACAGAACAGGCAACTGAAAGAACTGAAGAATCAAAGCACACACAGAGATATATGATGGGGTTTCACAGCTATCACTATTTGGCAGGCACTTCTACCTTAAGGGTCAAATGTTACAATAAACAACAGAGAGGAAGAACTGCATATCAAGGAGATAAAGATGTTTGAGTTGCTAGGGCTCTTCTTCTCACACTTGTGAGACATAACAATACTTCATGAGAAGTTAACTCCCCCCCCCACTTTGCCAGATGGCCCTGGCTATTTTTTTTAATGTTGCTTTCACTATTTATATGTATATTTTTTTATTATTATTCATTATCCATTTCTCTATACACTTTCTGATATCCATTATACATAATTCCCCCCAACCCACCCCCCTTAGTCTATACATCCTCTTCTTCCAGCCAGGGACAAAGGACTTGAAGCTTCCACTGAATGTCCACTCTCCTTTCTTTCTTCGCCCATTTCAGGTAGATCCGCCACTTTTCCTTAATTCTTGATCTTCTTTCCTCCCATGATTCTTCTTGAGACATTGTAGCAGCTATATCTGACTGGACAAAATCAGAGAGATAATTATGCCAAGTTCTTTCCTTCCATTTACTTTTATCCTTCCATCCTGCCGCTATTACCACTTTACCCGCTGATATCATTGCTTTTAGTAAATCTTGATTATTCTTCCCTATTGTCTCATTCCCTAATACACTCATCTGCATTAATTCAAAGTTAATTCTCTGCTCTACCTGAAAGAATTATTTATCATTCCCACTACCATTTCCAATAATTTCTTGGCCTCAGGGCACTCCCACCACATGTGGGTGTACCAACCCTTCTCTTTCTTACAGTGCCAACACTTAGGGCTCAACCCAGGAAATATATTGGCTAAAATAGCCAGAGTTCTATACCATTTAGTAAAAAATTTCAGTTCCATTTCTCTAACCTTGTGAATTTTAACTTTTTTTAAACCTTCCATTAACTTCTCCCCTGTTCGTTTCATTATTTGGCCTTCTGAACTCCATGTCCGTTGAAGGTAGCTTATTGCTCCTTCGTTGCCTGAATTCATACTCCTGTATAAGATGCTTACTATTCCTTTTTTTGTTTTACTTATTAATTTATAAATCTTTTCCATAGGTTCTTCTTCATTTATATTACTTTTCTCCACTTCCTTCTTAACTTTAGTATACAATCCTGCGGCCTTAAGCCAATATTGTGCTCCTACCGCTTCCTGTAAATCCTGTAATGGTTTTAACTTATCTAATATTAACAAGTCTTCTACCCTTCTAAATCCTTTAATCTTAAGTAGTTCACTCCACCTATGCTCCTTATCTCCCTCCATCAACGATTCTAATGGCGTCCATCTAGATACCTGATTCAGCCATTTCGGCTGCCACTTCTTCCACACCATTAACCCATTTTTCCTTGGCCCCACGTTTAAATTAAGTTCCTTCGCCCCCATGTTTGCAAAGATGCCATGTTTTCCTACCCCGTTATTAGCCTCATTCTCAAACCTTATCCATTTCTGATCCCCTTCCTTCTCTATCTCTAATAATGCCTTAAGCTGAAATGCTTCATAATAATTAATTATATCTGGAACTCCCCATCCAAGTTCCGATTGATGGTTGTATGCTAGCTTTTTTGGGATTCTAAGTTTCCTACTTCCAAATATCCATTCCCTTATTTTAGTATTCCAATTACTCATTTTTTGCTTATCTATCTCAAATGGTATCATTTGAAAAAGGTATAACAACCTTGGCATCCAAAACATCGAAACACTCTTTATTTTAGTGGTCAAACTCATAGTCCTTTCCCCCCACTGCTGCATATCCCTCTGTCTTCTCCCAGACTTTTTTTATAATTTTTCTCCACTATCCTGTTAATATTTTTATAGATTTCTATCCCTAGATATTTAATTTTCTTAACTCCCGTCCCCATATTAGTTATCTTATTAATTTCTTTCCTTTCTTCCAAACCAACATTAAAGTACATTATTTCTGACTTTTCCATATTTATTCTTAGACCTGATGAGGCTTCAAAATCCTCTAATATAATTTTCGTTTCCCTAATAGCTTCTTCCGGATTAGACATTGTCATAATTATATCATCTGCAAACAAGTTAATTTTTATTTCCTCCTTTCCCATTCTACAGCCTTCTATTCTACCTGAATTCCTAATCCTTTCTGCTAATTGCTCTATTGCCATTATAAATAAGGATGGGGAAAGTGGGCATCCCTGCCTTACCCCTCTCCCAATTGAGAACTGTTCCGTATGTCCATTATTTACCCTTACCACTGCTGACCCCTCCCTATAGACCTCTTGAATGGCTTTTAAGAATAGTGGGCCAATCCCATACTTCTTCATTATGGACCATAAGAATTCATGGGACAGCGTATCAAATGCCTTATATACATCCAATTTAAGCAAACCAGAATGTTTATGGTACAATACATTTAATATATTCCTTATAGGATGTGCAATACTCCTATTCTTTACAAATCCATATTGATCCTCTTTTATTATATAAAGTAATATGTTTCGTAGTCTGTTTGCTAAAACTTTAGTGAATATTTTATAGTCCTGGTTAAGTAGATTTATTGGTCTATAGGAACCCACTTCCTGAGGATCTTTGAGGTTTTAATATTATAGTTATTTCAGCCATTCTCCAAGAGTCGGGAGCTTTCCCTCCCTTCAATATAGCATTGAACACTTGTTGTAATTCCGGGATCAGTAACTCCATCTCTTTATAAAAATTCGCAGTAAAGCCATCTGGCCCCAGGGATTTACCCACTTTTAAACTGTTCACAACTTCCTCTATTTCTTGAAATGTTATTTCCTTCTCCAAACTCTCTTTATCTGTGTCTTTCAACCCTTCTCCACTTTTTTCAATATGTTCTGTAATATCCCTCCTGGCATATAACTCCTTATAGAATTCTTGAAATGCTTGCCTAATGTCTCTCAGGTTCTGCGTAACATCTCCTTGCATTTTTATACTTTCCACCTTTTGCTTTTCTTTCCTAGTCTTGAAGTAATTAGCCAATCTCCTAACAGAATTTATTGAATCTCTTTGAAACTCATTTCTTACCATGGTTTGCTTCTTCCATAATGCCCTCGAATCTATAAAGTCCAATTGCTTCCTAATCTCTTCGATCTTTTATTCCTATCAGGACAAAATCTAATACCTTGACTACTCTGTAGTGCACCTAATTCCTGGAGTTTCTGTGTCTTATTAGCATACCATTCTTTTTTAATTTCTTTCTCCATCATGCAATGTCCTCTTAATACTACCTTTGCCGCCTCCCACAGAATATCCGTGGCCACTGTTCCCTTATTTTCTCTAAAATATTGTTTCACTTGATTTTCCATATATTGTCTATTTTCTTTTTTTTAATAAAACCGTACTATTAAATCTCCAGGTCCTTCCAATTTGCTCATCTTTTATCACCAATTCTATAGTCAGCGGAGCGTGATCTGAAATCCATATTGGATGGGTTATTTTCCTCAATTCCCAATTATTTGATTTTTTAAGAAATATATAATCAATACAAGAAGCTGTCTTATGTCTACTTGATAAATGTGTCGGCTTTGAGACCAAGCCTAAGGCTTCATGCACTTCTACCAAATTCCTTTTCCACTGGACTGCCTTCTCCATAGTCATATCTATGTTAAAGTCTCCTGCTATAATAACTTCTCCCTCTGAGAATCTCTGAACTTTTTGCATTACTTTATTCAAAAATCTCCTCTGTCCTGTATTTGGGGCATATATATTTATCAAAGTTATCACTCTGTTTTGAAACCTACCTTTAATGAACAAATATCTCCCTTCCCTATCACTAACGAGATCTAATATCCTAATATCAATCCTTGTATGTACTAAAATTGCTACTCCTCTCGCCTTAGTTCTACTTCTAGCTTCAGCCAATACTTTCCACCCTGGGTGCTTAATCAATGGTTTAGTGTCATCCTTTGCCTTGTGTGTTTCCTGTAAATACATTATATCTATATTTTGTTGCCTTGCCACTCTTGTTAATCTGTATCTTTTCAGGTCTGAACTTAGTCCATTTACATTCAGTGACAGCATTTTCAAAGTTTTAGCCATAATCATTCCCTTTCTCTCCCTTCCCTGGCTGGATAATAAGTTCTAATACGCTTCTCCCCTTTCTCCCTTTCCCCCTCCCACACCCTTTCCCCTTACTTCCCCCCCCATCCTCCCTCCCCTCTTCTGGTATAGGGCTCGCATTTGGGTTGATCTCTCAACCCTCCCTATACCTTTGGGTGGGCACATCTCCCCCCCCCCTCCTGGATTCTTTATTCTTTTCTTCATTTAAGACCGTAACATCCCCTCCCTCTTATTTGTGGGGTACTTCCCTTTTTTTTAGAAGTTCTTCCTTCTCCTTTAGACGTCTTATAATCTCGTCCTCTGTCGTTTCTCCTGATGTGTAGAAGGCCCCTCCTCTGGTTCATCGGCATTAAACTCTTCCTGTGGTTGAGTTCCTGTTTCCCCTGGGTCCAAGCCCATCTTCTCCAAAAGTTTCTTCACCTCAGCTGAATTCCTTGCTGTAAATCTTTTACCTTCTTTATAAATTACAACAGTGGCTGGGTAAGCCCATGTAAACAATATCTTGTTCTGAAAGAGCTTGTCTGCAAATGGCTTCGTTTGTCTTTTTTCTTCCAGTGTCTCACTACAAAAATCTTGTCTTACAAATACCCTTTTCCCTTTAAATTCCAGTCCCTTCTTTTTCTTCAAAGCCAAAAACACTTGCTGCTGCACTTTTTCTCTTGCAAATTTAATTATTACTGGTCTAGGCTCTCCTCCAGATCTTCTGCTCCTTAACCTATGAACTCTTTCTACATGGTCAGCACTAATCATTACTCCTGTTTGTTGTTCTGAAAGCCATTTTATCATCCCGTCTTCCAAATGTCGTGAATCAATATCTTCCGAAATACCATGGATGAGAAGGTTTGCCCTTCTCGCTCTGTCAGAAAGGCTCTTAATCTGTTCCTTTAAATGAGTTATATCCTTATTCACTGAAGCCGTCTTATCTGCCTTGTTAGCCAATTGTTTAATATCTTGCAGTTCTTTGTTTATCTGACTGACTTCATTTTTTACTTCTGCAATAGTTTCTTCTATCTTGTTCTGAGATTGTATCATTAACACCTGAAATTGTGCTATCTGTTCCAAAAGCTGTTTAACTGTTGTGGCAGCCATTTCTGAGTTGTTAATCACCACCTCCGTTCCTCATCTGTTTTGCCAAATACTCCCTTATTTTAACTGCTAACTCTCTTCTAAGCACGTCTTTTGCTTCTTTGCCTTCTCTGGCTTCTCTGCCAAATATTATGACCCTGTAACTTCAATATTTACTTTTCTTTTGGTCTTAATCTCTTTTATTGTCTGGAGAGGGACGAGCCGAGGCTTCTTCCTCTAGAGCATGTGCATTCCACCAATGGCCCTGGCTATTAGGTCATAAATACCACAACCCAGCTTCTAAGAGAAAGAGATAAGTAGGAGCTTGACAGAGTGATTCATGTGAAGAAACTGTATCCACAGGCAGGATATTTTTGGCTGTCCTTTGAAAATATTATCAAGTCTCACTGGCAATGGCTTTCCAGGGACATACACAATCTTTATAGAAGAGATATCTTGAATCACTGTGAGCAGTGTTCCCTCTAAGCTGAGCTAGCTCAGATTTTTAGCCTCCAGCTCACACCTTTTTGTCTTAGCTGAGGAAAAATGGCCCCAGAGCACAATAATTTATGCAGTAGCTCACAACTTTAATACCAGTAGCTCACAAAGTAGAATTTTTTGCTCACAAGTCTCAACAGCTTAGAGGGAACATTGCTGCTGAGTGGTGGTTACTGTGCCAGATGAGCATTCAAACTGCAGCTCTGTTTAAAAGCTTAATTGGGGTCCTCTGTCTAAACTGTGGAAGGTTCCAGTGAGAATTAACACTGGACAAGGAGAATATTGGGTGCTGCAATGTTTTCTTTGGATAACACATACATATACATTTTAAACTGTCTTAAGCAGTGGTGGGATTCAAATAAATTAACAACAGGTTCTATGTCCTAATGACCATTTTAACTATACCAAAAGATATACCGAAAGGTAGTTTAATAATTCACGCATTAAATACTGCAATAAGAACAGTAAAAGAGGTAAAGACAACTAGATTATGTTTAAAGAAAGATTTATAATATCAAATACATGACAGTTATTGAAGATGCTCTGCTACTGAGCCACCATGAATGATGTCTGCTAACACCTTTTCTGACATCCACTGAGTGTTTTTTATAAAGTGGGTGGAGTCAGATAGAGTTTTTGCCTAGCAAGACTTCTGAATGTCCACTGGGTATTTGGCTGAATTCAAGGATCTTCGCTGTGTGACTGAAGGTAAGCTGTGGCAGCCATTTTGTAGCTGGCTTCATTTTGTAGCTGCCATTTTGTGGCTATGCATCAGAATTTCAAAGGTGTCTATAGGCTCAGGGTTAGGGTTGCCAATCCCCAGGTGGGGGCAGGGGATTCCCCGGTTTGGAGGCCCTCCCCCCGCTTCAGGGTCGTCAGAAAGCGGGGGGAGGGGAGGGAAATGTCTGCTGGGAACTCTATTATTCCCTATGGAGATTTATTCCCATAGAAAATAATGGAGATTTGATTCGCGGGTATCTGGGGCTCTGGGGGGGCTGTTTTTGGGGGCAGAGGCACCAAATTTTCAGTATAACATCTAGTGCCTCTCCCCCAAATACCCCCCAAGTTTCAAAACGATTGGACCAGGGGGTCCAATTTTATGAGCCCCAAAAGAAGGTCCCCCTGCCCTATCCTTCATAATTTCCTATGGAAGGAAGACATTTAAAAAGGTGTGCTGTCTCCTTAAATGTGATGGCCAGAACTCCCTTTGGAGTTCAATGAGCTTGTCACACTCTTGTTCCTGGCTCTGCCCCCAATGTCTCCTGGCTCCACCCCCAAAGTCCCCAGATATTTCTTGAATTGGACTTGGCAACCCTACTCAGGGTTGAGGGGGGGCATGATCTATCTAGGTCACCCAGCCCTACGTTTTGCATTATAACCTAACCTGCCATAAAATTAATCAAACTGAAAGAAAAGACAACTTAAAACTTTCTGAGCCATGGAGGAAATTACAATTCAGTTTGGGGCCATGACTGCGAATTGAGAGGGCGTCATCTTTTCTCGACAGCACCAACAGCAGCTAACAAATTGTCAGGATTGGGGGGTGAGGAGAGAGCTGGGGAAGCCAAAACAAGCCCTCATGAAGACTAGAAAGTACTTCACGGCCATAAGCACTTGGAGAGGGTGGAAATAATCTACCCCCTTGAGAGTTAAAAAAACCCCAGATATTAAGCATGCAATCTTTACTTAGGAGTAGCTCCCTTGTGCTAAACAACATTTACTCCAAAGTAAATAGGTATACGATCAGACTGCAAAAGCTACACGTTAAAATAAATAGGAGCCTGGCTTCACATTAAAGACTAGCAAGTTTTCATTCTATCATAACTCACATAGCTAGAGCTCACATCATCAGATGCATGTTGTGAGTCCTCACAAGGCAGATGTTTATATATTATGCTCTGAAGGGGGGGAAATGCAAGGACCCACTACATGCATAACATGGAGAAGAGAGTCATGGGGATCACATTAAGGAGAAAGGCAGGGTATAAATAAAGTAAATTAACAATGTGACAAAAAAAACTATGGCAAGCTGGAGTGAGCTGGAAAGTATCTTTGAGGTCATCTAGTCCAACCATCCACTCAAAGCAACATGACTGCCCACCTGAATGGCCATTCAAGCCTTCGTAGTGAAGGGGAGTCCACCACCCCCAGAAGCAACCTTACACATGTTTCACTGTTGAACAGCTGTTATCACAAGTGTCACTCTAACATTTATCCCAAATCTTCTCATCCTTCCCAAATACTAGGAGAAAAACTTGTCAGCTTTTAAGCTGCCAAAAGACTCTTTTTCATTTTTGCTGCAACCACAGGCCATTCTTTAGAATTGCTAGCGCCTTTGAAAAATACACCCAATCTGAACGAAAAGATGGATGCCTAAGGCTTATATACAAATGAGAGACGACGAAAGCACATGCTCTCAAGTCATTTCAGAAGTGTGGCCGGGTTCCTCTGTAGCAGCAGCAGCGTCCCCTCTAAGCTGTGAGTGAGGAGTGGCCCCTCATTAACTCAGGAAGCCCAGCTCAGCAGCAGTCTGGAGCCAGGCAGGGTCTTGCACTGCCCATTTTAAGATTACAGCAATTCCATTCTGTTCAGGATGGAAACTGGTCTGCTCAGTGAGGGGGGGGGGAGGAATTAAAGGGAACACTGGTCAGTCCAGCAGCACCTTCAAAACTAACAACATTGGTTCCAAGCAGCATCAGCTTCACCAGGCAAACACAGATGGTGCAAAATACTATTTTCTAACTAACATTTTAAAGAAAATATAACAAGCAAAAAAAAAAAACCCAAAAGGAACCTTCTGAAGGGAAAGAGCTTCGCCAGTCGCCTTCGTCCGCTTTTGAGAAGTTCTCCAAGCCCCGGCAGCGAAGCCTCAGTCGGTCTCCCTCGAAATCAGCTGCAGAGGAGGGCTCCTGACTCTGAGGACGGCGAAGGCAATGCACGCATGCTGCACGCTGCTTTTAGAAGGCACACAGAAGCCCCGCCCTCTGCAAGCGCGCCAAAAGCGCGCTAGATTGCCTGCTCTCTCCTCCACGCCGTGATGCGGCGGGCTGCTGGAGGAAGCAAAGAAGGCGGCAGCGAGAAGGCGAAGAAAAAGGGGGAAGGAGGAGCCACCCCGGCAACGTCTGGCTGCGAGGGGAAGCAGGCGCCCGGCGAAAGGGAAGGAAGCGAAGGGAAGGGAAGCAGGCGCCCGGCCAAGGGAAGGGAAGGGAGGCAGGCGCCCGGCGAAAGGGAGGAAGCGAAGGGAAGCAGGCGCCCGGCCAACAACCGGTTCTGGAGAATCATAGAATGTTAGGTACCTATTCTACAGAACCGGTGAGAACCGGCTGAATCCCACCTCTGGTCTTAAGGTACCATGACTGACTGATGGATCATCAACAAAGCAGAAATCACACTTCCACAGCTTACTCTAGTTCCACAATTCCCTCTTGTAAAAGAAGCCTTCGTGAAAGCATTTAAGATGGGGGTTGGGGTTTGAAGGTGAAAAGCACAAATTAGGAGTCTCAATGCATTGGTGGGATGATGGTGTAGGGAGAAAGGGTTCAAGTTTGTTAGACACTGGGATGCTTTTTGGAACAAGTGGGAGCTGTACAAAAGAGATGGTCTCCAGTTGTCCCAAGACGAAACCAGGCTGCTGGCGCTTAAAATAAAAAAAGTGGCAGAGCAGTTTTTAAACTGAAACTCGGGGGAAAGCCAACAGGAGATGAAATGTCTCTGGTTCAGGATGACTCATCTCAAAGAGATGAAAGGTTAGCTGCTACTTTTTGGGAAAGGAATAGAGTTGTCCACTGAGACAGTGACAAACAGTATGGACTGCCTGGCAAAGTCTCGAGGCAGCATGAGAAAGGTTCCAGGCCTAACTTGCCTGGGAAATCATAGATGTTTATATACAAACGCTAGAAGTTTCTGAGCTAAAATCAGGGAGTTGGAATGCTTAGTATCGGGGGGGAAATATAGACATTGTGGGTATTTCAGAAATTTGGTGGAATGAGGAAAATCTGTGGGACATGATGATTCCTGGATATAAATTATATCAGAAGGATAGGGAGGGAAGAGTTAGAGGTGGGGTGGCTCTGTATGTCAGAGAGGGTATACAGTCCAGTAAGACTGAGAAGGTCAGAGAATTAGATTCGCTTCTAGAAATGCTTTGGGTCGAAATAGTGGGCCCAAAAGAAAGCTTAATTCTGGGAGTTTGTTATTGCTCTCCAGACCAAAAGGTAGAGGATGATTATAAAACAATGAAAGAATTAAAGATAGTGGCTAGACATGAAAACTGTGTCATAATACGTGATTTTAACTATCTGTACATTGATCAGGTCAATATGTGTTCAGGTCGGGAGAAAGAGATTGAGTTTCTAGACACTCACAATGATTGTTCTGTGGAGCAGATGGTCACAGAACCTACAAGGGGAGAGGCGATCCTGGACTTGGTCCTAAGTAATGCCCAAGACCTGGTGAGAGATGTAAAAGTGATTGCGCCACTTGGGAGCAGTGACCATAATGTTATTGAGTTCACCATTTGTATAAACAGAGTTGCCCGAAAAGACCAACACAACCACTTTTAACTTTAAAAGGGGTAACTTCTCTGAAATAAGGAGGCATGTGAGGAGGAAAATGAAAGGAAAGGTAAATAGGGTCAAAACCCTTGGGGAAGCTTGGAGGCTATTTAAAACTACAATCCTAGAAGCTCAGATAAAATATATACTGCAAGTCAGGAAAGGCACAAATATGTATAGAAAAAGATCTGCATGGTTGACAAACGAAGTAATGGAAGCTGTAAAAGGTAAGAAGGATTCCTTTAAGCAGTGGAAAGCTAGTCCAAGTGAGGTTAATAAAAGGGAACACAGGCTGTGGCAAATAAAATGTAAGTCTGTGATCAGGCAGGCAAAAAGGGACTATCAGGAGCATATTGCAAAAAACAAAGATTAACAATAAAAATTTCTTCAAATACATTAGAAGCAGGAAACCAGACAGGGAGGCTGAGGGGCTCTTGGATGACCAAGGAGTAAAAGGATTACTGAGGGAAATGGCTGAGAAGCTGGATGCATTTTTGGCCTCCATTTTCACTGTGCAAGATGAAAGTGTTTGCCTACTCCAGTACCACTGATTTCAGGATCAATGTTGAAAGACCTGAGTCAGATTGAGGTATTGAGAGAGGAAGTCCTACGACTGATAGACAATTTAAAAACTGATAAGTCACCAGGCCCGGATGGCATACATCCAAGGGTTCTGAAAGAAAGGTGAAATTGTAGATCTAAGAAAAATATGTAATCTTTCATTAAAATCTGCTTCCATTCCTATGGACTGGAAGGTAGCAAATGTCACCCCCATCTTTTAAAAGGGTTCTAGAGGAGATTCAGGAAATCACAGGCCAGTCAGTCTGACTTCAATACCAGGAAAGTTAGTGGAGACCATTATTGAGAGAATTAGGCACATTGATTAACAAAAATTGTTGAGGAAGACTTAGTGTGGGTTCTGTAAGGGAAAATCTTGTCTCACTAACCTGTTAAGAGTTCTTTGAGGGGGTGAACAACATGTGGACAAAGGGGACCCAATAAATGTTGTTTACCTTGACTTCCAGAAAGCTTTTGATAAAGTTCCTCATCAGAGGCTGCTTAGTCATGGGGTTCAACACGGTTGACCATCAATTACTGTCTAGCTGCCTCGCCGACGTGGGGATTCAGGGGTCCGCCTTGCAATGGTTGGCCTCCTTTCTCCAAGGTCAGGGACAAAGGGTGGTGATAGGGAATGAATCATCCGAAAGGCACCCACTTATATGTGGTGTGTGTCAGTAGTGCGTGGGAGTTCTGCAGTATGAGTATGCTGATAAGTGCAGCCTCTAGTAAAAGTCTACAAAGACACAACTTCAGTAAGCCGGTTGAAACAGTTGTATTGGGGTTACAGCAAAAGAGTAGTTATAGGCAGTCCAAGATAGTCAAAGCACAGTTAGTTCAGTTCATCCAGGTCAGAAGTACACAGTCACAAATCCAGAGAATAGTCTACACATACCAGGGTCATTACCATCATCAGTCAAACGGACAGAGTAACAGTCTTTGATAACAATAGCTCTCCACTTCTCCAACAAGTCCTTCCTCCTCATCAACCCAACAAAGACTAAGAGTTAGGTTCCTTGTTCTTATGGTGCAGCTGGCCAATCATGTTACACCCCACTTAACTAGCTTCACATGCCTCTCATTAGCTAGTATAGTTGGAGTTACATACTGTTGCATCAGCAGTTTTCATCTTAAAGTGCCTGATGCTAACATCCTCCCCTTGTGTAACGACATGGACTATACATTTTGTCACCATAACACATTTCATTTTTAACATTCATACAGCATGACTTTACTGTTTCATTTTCTAAGACCCAAAGATATACAACTTTCCTTGTGCTTTACATGGGTTTGAATCTTGGTAAACAAGTCTGCGATATTAGCATTAGTTTCACAGTACTCCAGCACTATCAGTTTGTCCTCTAAGCATTGCTTAACATTATGAAAGCGTACATCTGTATGTTTAGATCTACTCTTGACTCCATGAGAGGTTGCTAACTGGATAGCTGCCTGATTGTCTTCCCTCACAATGATGGGATTCATATGACATATACCAAAATCTAACAACAGTTGCTTGAACCATATGATTTCAGTACACACTGCGCTTAATGCTGCGTATTCTGCCTCGCAGGTGGACAGAGACACGTGTTTCTGCTTTAGTGATCTCCATCCAATTAGGGTGCCACCCAGAAAGATAGCCATTCCTGTTGTAGATTGCCTAGTTTTAGGATCATTTGCAAAACTAGCATCTGCATAGGCATACATAGTAAGTTCACCAGTAGGTGTTATGAATAAACTTAAGTCTATGGTTTGCTTTAGGTATCTTAATATATGCTTGGCTGCTAGCCAGTGCTTTTGCCTAGGATCTTTAACAGCTCTAGCCAAAACATTAGTGGCCATGGCTCTGTCCGGCCTGGACCAATTTGCGAGATATGACAGACTTCCAATCAGGGATTGGTATATTCCTTGATCGAACAGTGGACTCTGTTCACAGTCAGATTCATTACCTGGTAGCATAGGATTTTGTACCCCTTTGCATTGTTCCATCTTGAACTGTTTTAGCAAATGGGATATTTTTGCCCTCTGTGATACTCTGTATCCATCATTTACTTTTGCAATTTCCAATCCAACATATTGCTTGATCTCTCCTAGATCTCTTACAGTAAATTTAGATTTTAGAGCATCAATAGTATCACTCATTACTTTGGCAGATTTACATATTAGTGCCAGATCATCAACAAACACTAATATGATAGAACGTTGCTCCCCTGTTCCCTTCGTGAACACACAGGGATCTGCAACGCCTTGCTTATAACCCAACATTTTAAGGTTATCTACCAAATGCTGGTTCCATTTGAATCCAGACTGCTTTAATCCATACAAGGATTTCTTAAGCAACCAACAAGTATTAGCATTATCATCATCATCTGAGACACCTGGTGGTTTTTGCATATATATACAGTGCCTCAGTGGTGCGTGCAAGTAGGCTGTTTTCACATCAAGATGCCTGACTAAACATTTCTGTTTGGCTGCAATAGTAAGAGCGCAATACAGTGATGTAGCCTTTAGAGTAGGGGCAAAGGTTTCGTCATAGTCTTGCCCCCCCTGTAAAAAACCTTGGGCTACAAGTCTGGCCTTGTACTGAGTAGTACCATCTATGCCAGCCTTCAGCTTAAACACCCATTTACACCCAATGAGTCTCTGATTTTTCAAGAAAGCTAGCCGATGCGCTAGTCGTTATCTTTTTCTCTCCAGCATGGCAAAACCTGAAAGCTCGATGATTGTTAGAATAACCAACAAACAACAATTTTCTAGCTTTGTTTTTCCCTTTCCTCCTGAGCTCCTTTGGGATGTGGACGTACGCTGGAATCCCAAATATCCTGACATGCTCTAAGGAAGGTTTCTTGCCGTACCATGCCTCTGCAGGAATCATACCTGTAGCTGACGACCAAGACAAATTTAATACATGAGAAGCACACATTATGCTCTTCCCCCAGTAACACATAGGTAAATTGCTGTCTTGTAGCATGCTCATACACATATTGGTTAGCGTTTGATTTCTGCGTTCGCAAAAAGCGTTATGCTGGGGGCGGTAAGGAGCTGTACATTTTCTTTCAATGCCGTGCCTCCTGCACAAAGCAATCATTCTCTCGTTGCAGAACTCAGTACCGTTGTCACTCAGAATGGTTTTAGGGTATTTCCCTGTCTTGCGGTGCACAAAGCGAAGCCAATTATGAAATGCCTGGAATGTTTCTGACTTAGACCTAAGAAGGAAGCAGAAACCATACCTGGAAAAATGGTCTTCAATACAAAATGCATATTTTGCCCCGCCCAGACTCCTCGTTGGGAACGGGCCTATCAGGTCGAGGAACACTAAATCAAGTATGTCATCGGTCTGAAACTTGCTTGGAGATATCGTGGCTGTTGCTTTGGACTTAACAGCCTTGCATACCTCACAGTCAATGTAACACCCACATGGCTTGGGAGTAATTCCGGCTGCTTGAAGCGTCTTCTTCACTGCCTGGAAATTAAGGTGCCCCAGCCTGCGGTGCCAGAGATGTATGCAATTATCATGCAGTGGTTCATTAGTACTCACATGCTGTACCGTTAGCTCCTTCTCCAGGAAATAGAGGTCGCCTTTCCTTTTAGCTTTAGCAGTAATTCCTTCTGTACATATATTGCAGTCAGTAGCTGTAAAACAAACTTTATAATTTTGTTCAGTCAAAGCCGAAACTGATAACAAATTATAATTCAGACTTGGAACATTGAGCATAAGGAACTTTCTCCCCAGGCTCGGGATGTTGATAAGACCATTCCCAGCTACATTGGCAGACAGCCCGTTTGCGAGCTTCACGCTCTGACCTTGCGTAGGAGTAAAAGTCTCAAAGAGCCTCCTGTCCTTGGCAATGTGCTCCGTAGCACCACTGTCAATCATAAATTGCTGGCTACTGCAGGAGGAATCATTAATGATTACATTGCACCCACCTCCTTTGGTAACAGCTGGAGAATGTTTCTTCTTGTACAAACAACACTGACGCTGTAGGTGCTTGTGACTTCCACACAAGTAACACTTGCGCACAGCACTTGTTTTTGCTACTACTGCCTTGCACTCTGCCCCTTTAAAGACCTCCCGGGCAGGAACATTCGTTGTTGAATGGGCTGGAGTCTCATAGAATTGAGCTGCATCCTTCCTTCTCATAGCCTCATTCAACAGGCGTTGGGTAACGCTGGACACGGTGATTTCAGCTTGTGGAACAATATCAAGGTTGGCCACAAATTGATCATACGTACTGTCCAGGGAACATAGGATTATGTAGGCTTGCTGCAGGGGAGTAAAAATTACCTTTTTGTCCTGCAGCTGGTGTAACATACGAGTCATGTGCTCAAGATGAGTCATCATATCACCACCTGCCTCCAGACGTGTGGATAAGAGCTTTTTCATTAAGAATATGTGTGACCCAACACTTTCTCTCTCATATATTGCCTTTAGTGCATCCCAGCACGACTTGGTTGTGTCGGCCCCTTTAATATGGATGAGTTGTGAATCTTCCAAGGTCAAGCCAAGTAATGCGAACGCCTTCTCGTCATTACTCTTATGCTTTGCTATCACCTCAGCATCATCCTCTGCATGTAGCGTGGTTATGTCTGGCGGAGTTGCCACGTATTCCCACAGCCCCTGGAACTTTAACAATAGGGTGACCTTCTCTGACCATGTCCCAAAATTCTCTCCATTAAGCCTCTTTATCAAGAAGCCAGAGATATGAACACTGGACTCCATTGTTGCCTATAACACAAACAAAGTGCCACGCCCCAAACTGCTCCCTTACTCACGAGTAGAACTTCCGGCGAGTGCTGCAGCAGACAGAGCTCACTCTCCCGCAGACCACGCTGGGCCCATAACCGATGTCAGTAGTGCGTGGGAGTTCTGCAGTATGAGTATGCTGATAAGTGCAGCCTCTAGTAAAAGTCTACAAAGACACAACTTCAGTAAGCCGGTTGAAACAGTTGTATTGGGGTTACAGCAAAAGAGTAGTTAAAGGCAGTCCAAGATAGTCAAAGCACAGTTAGTTCAGTTCATCCAGGTCAGAAGTACACAGTCACAAATCCAGAGAATAGTCTACACATACCAGGGTCATTACCATCATCAGTCTAACGGACAGAGTAACAGTCTCTGATAACAATAGCTCTCCACTTCTCCAACAAGTCCTTCCTCCTCATCAACCCAACAAAGACTAAGAGTTAGGTTCCTTGTTCTTATGGTGCAGCTGACCAATCATGTTACACCCCACTTAACTAGCTTCACATGCCTCTCATTAGCTAGTATAGTTGGAGTTACATACTGTTGCATCAGCAGTTTTCATCTTAAAGTGCCTGATGCTAACAGTGTGTCACAAGGTGCGGTTCTGTCTCCAATGTTATTCAACATCCACATGCGCCCCCTTGCCCAGATTGTCAGAAGGTATGGGCTGAGATGTCACCAATATGCAGATGACACCCAGCTCTATCTATTGATGGGTGGCCATTCCAACTGTACCCTGGGAAATCTAGACCTGGCTCTTCAAGCCGTAGCATCTTGGCTCAGGCTGAGTCAGTTGAAGCTTCCTTAAAACAGATAAAAGGAAGTACTTCTTCACCCAAAGGGTGATTAACATGTGGAATTCACTGCCACAGGAGGTGGTGGCGGCCACAAGAGGGGGTTAGATAAAAATATGGAGCAGAGGTCCATCAGTGGCTATTAGCCACAGTGTGTGTGTGTGTGTGTGTGTGTATTTGGCCACTGTGTGACACAGAATGTTGGACTGGATGGGCCATTGGCCTGATCTAACATGGCTTCTCTTATGTTCTTATGAAGCTGAATCCGACGAAGACGGAGGTCCTCTATCTGAGTCAAGGTGGCCCAGGAAAGGTGCCACTAATACCGACCCCTAAGGACAAGAGCTTCAGAGTGCTCCTGGAGTCCTCTCTGACAATGGAGGCCCAGGTAGCAGCCACTACCAAATCCAAGGACAAGGTATGTCTTACAAGCCTCCCTGAGGTTAATTCCGGAGTGACTGACAACACAAAAGACTCTAATTGCTCATTAGCTGACTTTTGCTCCCTTGTAGCAAGAACTTTGGAGCTTATGTGGAACAATTTAGCCTCTCTGCATTCCAAGTTGGACCATCTAACTTACCTGCACAAGAATCAAGGAACAAATGCAGATTGGGGGAGACCTTGTGCGTTGGTGTCCTCCCTCCGGCCCCACCCCTCTCAGAAAACTGCTGCCTGCTCCACCTTCAACTTAAGGCTAGATCCTGCGTGGCACCTGATATTACAACCACGCAAAATATGCTTAACAATTTGCAGCTTCAGGGGCCAGACTCCATCCTGGAACTCCAAATTTCTGGTGTCAAGGCATCTTAAGTCACTTTTAGCAACTAAGCAGGTTGACCTGGAATGAGTAGAGCTGTTGAACAATACCAACCAGGCATTAAAGGTCCTGCTAACTTTCAGCAGCACGAAAATTCCACAGCTTGAACATATGAACATATGAAGCTGCCTTATACTGAATCAGACCTTTGGTCCATCAAAGTCAGTATTGTCTTCTCAGACTGGCAGCGGCTCTCCAGGGTCTCAAGCTGAGGCTTTTCACACCTATTTGCCTGGACCCTTTTTTGGAGATGCCAGGGATTGAACCTGGGACCTTCTGCTTCCCAAGCAGATGCTCTACCACTGAGCCACCGTCCCTCCTAATTAGGAAATCTTCCCTTTGCTCCAAAGGTGTCTTCCCTATAAGAGTCTTCCAGAACATCTCAGTTGCTCCACTTTTTCCATCAGTGTCCATAGCCACTCGGTCTGGGCAAAAGGAAACTACCATCAAAAGCACCTCTAAGCCTGCTGTTGCTATCAAAGGAAACAGCACTCCACCAAACAAGGCTATGCCAAATGACCTAATTAATTGGATGGAACCTGTTGAGTCTCCTCGCCTCCTGGGTGAGAACCCTGTGGGCCAGCCTGACTTGGAGGGTGACCTCCTGGTTGCTTACAAAAACCTGTCTACCACTGAGCAACAACCAATTACAGCCAGGTTAGAAGAACTGAAATCCTGCTTATTGTCCTACCAAAATAAGAATGAGAAGTGTCTGACTCCTCCCCTCCTGCAAGACCCTACTACTATGCCTACATGTCCCATGTCCACACAAAGTTCAGCCGAACCTTCTAAGCACCTGATCGAGGTGGAAGCAGAGATTCACCCTCTCCTGGACTCTGGGATAGCCAGCCCCATGCAGCCCAGTGTGGTCAATCTTATGCACCCTCCTCCTGAAGCACTTCCTGGTTCCAGTTTCAACAATGGCTGTATAAACTTTGATTTGAATAACTTGCTTGATCAGCTGATTGAAACTGACTGATGTCTAACAATGCCCCAGCCCTCACCAGTGAAACTCTTATCCTGGAATATAGCTGGCTGGGGAAGCAAGAAATGGGACTCTGATTTTTGTTCCTACCTCAAACAATTTGAGATCATCTTTCTCCAGGAAACCTGGACAGACTCTTTGATTTGCCTCGAGGGTTTTCTAGCATACTCCTTACCTGGGTTTAAAAGTAATTCACGTGGTCGTCTCCAAGCAGGCTCGTCTTTACTAGTCTCTCAGCAATCTAAATTTAAAGTGCTGGAACTACCTGCTTGCAACCCCCTTGCCCATGCTTTTAGTTTTAGCTGTCATAGCTTTGTGTTCATTGTTGTTAATGTCTACCTTCCCCCCTCTCCTGACAAAGCTTCGCTATGCTCCCTTTGGGATCGTATGACCACATATCTCGCACCTCTTTCCCATGACAGATATTATTTTACTTGGAGATTTTAATGCTAGAATTGGTAAAGATGACCGGGACCTCTTGGCTCTCTTGAACTTAGACCCCAATGTTTCCCTCCCTTGTTTTTTTTAGGTCTGGCAGGATTTCTAAAGATGCCCGCATCAACCAGGCGGACATTCTATGTGCTAAGTATTGCATCCAATTTGATAAACTAGTGCTAAATGGCTCCTCTGACAGGGATTTCCCAGGGGAAGTCACCTTTGCATCAATCAGAGGCTGCAGCGTCTTAGATTATATTTTAATCGCTCCATTTTTTAAAGATTTAGTACATTTTTATATTGACAATCGCTCTGAGAGTGACCATTTTCCCCTGGTTTTTATATTTGACAATCCATCACCTCCTGATGATAACTCAGCCTGTGTAAGGGCAGACACATCCGCTGGGTCCCTCCCCAGACTTACTTGGTCACGCAATCTTGCTGTGAGAACCCAGCTACTGATCAACGAGCAAGCACTTGAGAATTTACGCCTCTCCCTTATGTCTTCCATGAATCCCACGGAAGTTTTCTCCTCCTATGACAACCTTGTCTCTAATGTTATTTTCCTCCTTAACCCCTCCTCTGGTTTTTAAAGGCAAATTTAAATATAATCCCTGGCACAACAGAGAATGTCTTTGCTTGAAGTCCACACTTCGCTCTATCTATCATCACTATAGGAGCCAAAAAAAGTCTGTGTTACCAAAAGATTATTTTATTGTTAAACACAAGCTGTTAGATATGGTCAAGGCCAAGAAGCTACAGCTTGCAAGGGCCCAATGGGAGCGCCTGATCGAAGCTTCTAGGTCCAACTATAGTGGGAAATTTTGGGCTTTAATCTCTGGGGACCTGCAGGGGAAACCTTACTCCACAATAACAATTTCTTCCCAAGCCTGGCACTCATACTTTTTAAATCTTTTTGGAAACGATGAGGCAAATTTCCCCATTTCCCTTGAAACTGGCATCAGTGAACATCCTGAGTGGCCACCTGTGTCCCTGGAGGACATCATTACCCTGATTTCGCAACTTAAGTCCAAAAAGGCCCCCAGCCCTGACGCAGTCATTCCAGAGCTATTGAAGTTCCACCCAGAATGGTGGGCTCCACCCCTGGCTGCCCTGTTTACTATGATAAATAACACTGGAATAATGCCCAGGACATGGACCAATGCAATCATTGTCCCCATCCATAAAAAGGGCAATCCTTCATTACCTGAGAACTATCGGCCGATTAGCATCCTATCAGTTGTCGGCAAGCTTTATGCCAAACACCTCCTAGTGAAACTAGAAAGCTGGCTGACAACAAACAACATACTAGGCCCAGAACAAATAGGGTTTCACCATGGTAAATCCACCCTTGACCACTGTGTCGTTTTATCACACCCAGTTTCCAAATACAGTGACAACAAACTGGCAACAAACTCTTAGCTGCCTTTTTAGACCTCAAGGCGGCGTTTGACTCAGTTCCTAGAGAGTTGCTCTGGGTTAAGTTGGCCAGGATGAACATGGATCCCAGATTGCTTACCTTGATTAAAAAACTGTATACACGTACCAGCTGTCAAGTTAAGTACAACCTCCAGGGAAATCTAACTTCGGAAATTCCAATTTGTAAGGGTGCGAAACAGGGCTGTATCCTTGCCCCAGCACTTTTAAATCTTTTTAAAAATGATCTAGCCCCTGTTTTATATGCAATCGATGGGCATGCCCCTAAAATTGCTCACCGTCACGTTCCCATCCTTTTATATGCAGATGATGCCATCTTATTGTCATGTTCCCAAATTGGATTGAGGCGTCTATTATACCAAGTTATGACCTATCTCAGTAACAATAACCCTGAATTATGGGGAAACAAAGATTTTAGTTCTCTCTAAATCTTGGAAGCAACTATTATGGTCAGTCCAGGGAAACCCTATTGAACAGGTCAAAACTACCAAATATCTGGGGATTAATTTTTCCTATAATGGGAGCTGGGCAACCCATCGCAAGTGCGCTCTAACAGTGGCAAGAACTAGTGCCTTGGCTATTGCCCGTTTCTTTTATTTGAAAGGGAATCGATATGTCCCTTTGGCCCTAAGAGCTTTTAATGCGAAATCTAGCCCCCAACTTTTATATGGTGCCCCCATATGGATCAGTGCCTTTGATCACACCACTGAAGGCCTACAATCCTTCTTTTTGAGGAAAATTCTGGGACTACCCAACTGTGCTCCTTATGCTGCAATTTGCATGGAAACTGGACTGTTGCTGCTGGAAACTCGCGCCTGGCTTTTGACCTTTAAGTTCTGGCTGCACCTTTTATTTAATTCTGATCAGAATTCTTTCACCTTTTTGATGCTGATGGACCATCATGCATCCAAAGAAAATCACATCCATAGGAATTTCCTTGGATGCATTTTATCTATCCTCTGCTTCTGCGGTATTTCAATCCATCAAACGTAGACTACTAGATATCCAGTTGCAACGTCTAACTGAGGCAGCTCGGAAAACTTGCTCCCCAAGCTATCTGGGTTTATCCCAGATTCCTTTTAGCTCCCTATTTCCTCTTTTTAACTGATCCTCACCATAGAAGAGCATTCAAGCTGGCTAGATTTAATGCATTACCATCGGCCATCCTTTTTGGAAGATACCACAGAATCCCCTGCAATCTTAGATGATGCCCTTGTAGTCAAGGAGTCATCGAAACGGTCCCTCATGTTCTTTTGGACTGCCCTTTTTATAGTAGTCCACGTGCAAGATACCTAGATGCACTGCTTTCTGACCATCAAGGCCTTTCTGACAATGCCAAGGTTCATTTTTTACTCCACGGGAAACACAACTTTGTCACTACTCACGTTGCTTGCTTTTTACAGGTTGTGATCCAAATCAGAGAGGCTTTTACTCATGCATAGCCTACTGCTATTTTATGTAATTTAACTTTTGCTGTTTTTTTAAGGTTTTATTATATTCTATAGTGTCACTGTTGGTTTTAAAGTATACTGTATTCTTGTATTAATGCCAATAAAGGTCTATGGTATGGTAAACCTGAACTGGGAAAGAACCACCACCTCTCACCACTGAGGAGCTATGAATATCATGGGATCACCAACAGAAAAAAGAAAGATCCCGCCATATCAAAGTTATATAGCAACACAAAATGTTTTTAAATGTATTTTATTGGTTTTAAATTGTATTATATAACTGATTGTTAGTCGTCCTAAGACCGCTTGAGAAGAGGGCGGGATATAAATTTAAAGTAATAAATAAAAAAATAAAATAAGTCCTCTTGTGGATCAAAAAATGGCTAACTAATAGGCAACAGAGAGTGAGTATAAATGGGCAATTTTCTCAGTGGAGGGTGGTAAGCAGTGGGGTGCCGCAGGGTTCAGTACTGAGTCCAATGCTTTTTAACTTGTTCATTAATGATTTGGAGTTGGGAGTAAGCAGTGAAGTGGGTAAGTTTGTGGATGACATTAAATTGTTCAGGGTGGTGAGAATCAGAGAGGATTGTGAGGTACTTCAAAGGGATCTGTCAAGGCTGGGCAAGTGGGCATCAATGTGGCAAATGAGGTTCAACATGGCCAAATGCAAGGTAATGCACATTAGGGCCAAAAATCCTAACTATAAATACAAGTTGATGGGTTGTGAACTGGTGGAGATTGACCAAGAGAGAGATCTTGCGGTTGTGGTAGATAACTCACTGAAAATGGAGAGACAGTGTGTGACTGCAATAAAAAAGGCCAACACTATGCTGGGAATTATTAGGAAGGGAATTGAAAACAAATCAGCCAGTATCATAATACCCCTGTGTAAATTGATGGTGCAGCCTCATTTGGAATACTGTGTAAAATTCTGGTCACCACACCGCAGTAGGAAAAGTGCAGAAAAGGTCAACTAGAATTATTCAAGGGTTGGAACACTTTCCCTATGAAGAATGGTTAAAATGCTTGGAGCTCATTAGCTTGGAGAAACGTTGACTCAGGGGTGACATGATAGAGGTTTATAAGATTATGCATGGGATAGAGAAGGCAGAGAAAGAAGTCCTTTTCTCCCTTTCTCACAATATAAAAACTCATGGGCACTCAATGAAATTGCTGAGCAGTAGGGTTAGAACGGATAAAAGGAAATACTTCTTCACCCAAAGGGTGATTAACACGTGGAATTCACTGCCACAGAAGGTGGTAGTGGCTACAAGCATAGCCAACTTGAAGTGGGGATTGGATAAACATATGGAGCAGAGGTCCATCAGTGGCTGTTAGCCACAGTGTATTGTTGGAATTCTCTGACTGGGGCAAGTGATGCTCTGTATTCTTGGTGCTTGGGAGGGGCAACAATGTGAGGATTTCCAGTGTCCTGGCCCCACTGATGGACCTCCTGATGGCACCTGGGGGTTTTTGGCCACTGTGTGGCACAATGAGCAACTGGATGGGCCATTGGCCTGATCCAATGTGGCTTCTCTTAAGTTATGTTCACCTGGGGAAGTGGAAAAGATATTCAGAAAATTAGGTTTTGTTCAGAAGAATGGTGTGCTAGCTCTCCAGACCTGCTCAAGGCATTGGTTAAAACTGTACAACACTAAAAGCACAAATAAGAATAAATAAAAACATCACTAAAACCCATATCATTTAAAACAGTACCTGTGAAAACAGCCAATGATAAAAGCACTCAAAGCAAAGCAGTCTGAAATGTTGTTGATAGCAGTCTGTAGGCCAGGAACTGATCATAAAAAGATGAAACTCCTTAGTTTTGAGCCTTGGTAAACAGAAATCTTTTGGTCTGAAACTGTAAAGAGGGTAAGGTAGTGTTAAATAGTGGGTTCGAGACATGAAGAAGCTTGGTCACGTGATCAAAACTCTTTATTGTGATTACAGCATGACAACGGTTAAGACTAAGACTGAATTACTGGGCCAATGGGGCCAACTATATACAACTCGGGTTTCCTGCACTGGCATGCCATAAGCTAGTTTGAACCAGCCGGAGACCCACAATTGGTCAAGGGAGTGCAGGGACTAGTCTCCTGCTCCCATTGCATGTCTCCAAGCTCAGTCAGTGGCTCCAATGAAATTCCACAAGAGTGTATGTATGCACCAAACCCCTCCCCTCTAAGTCCATGCTAATATACATAGTCCTGTAGATTAGCTGGCCAGCGCCATTCACATGTCAAGCGCCAAGGTGTGGGGGTTGGCACTGCTGGAACAGGCTCCAGAAGCAGCTGTGTGGTGTCCAGGATGATGAATGGGAAACAGGGGTGGTTGCTGCTCTGTAGGCATCATTGGAGGTTCTGGGGCTGATGATTGGTCTGGGGGACTGTGAGTCGGCATTTCTATCAAGTCTGGGTCAGCAGGATGTGAGGGCTATGCTGCATGTAGGTCCCCAGCCATTTATTCCTCCTGGAACAGGCGAGGCCACAGTTTATTGATGTGGCAGCAGAGACTGAGGCCGCCATCAGTCATGGCCTCATAGGACACCAGGCCTGTCACTGTTGTAATCTGGGCTGGGAGCCATGCAGGTCTGCCAGCAAAGTTCTGCACATAGACTGGGTCCCCGGGGGCAAAACCCCTGGGAGCCCAGCGGACTTCCGTGGAAGGCTGGAGGTCCAGAGCTCTGCATGGGTGAAACCAGTTGAGGAGGGTTGAAAACCACTGGCCCATCAGGAGTTTCACTGGGCTGCAGCCTGTGGATACGCAAGGAATGGCTCTCTGGGCCAGGAGGAACTCCACCGGGTGGGCTTTCCAGTCCCCAGGGACAATGCAGTGGAGCAAATCTTTCATGGTCCTGACTATCCACTCTGCCTGGCCATTGGTTGCCAGATGAAAGGGCACTGACCTGATGTGCCTGATCAGGTTCCAGGAAACGAAGTCCTGGAACTCTGCAGAGGTGAACGCAGTCCCATTGTCTGTCATGAGGCCATGCATTGTGGAGCACCCGTATGGCTGTCTGGGAGGAGGTCGATGCCATGGGAGCCACCTCCATCCATTTAGAGTAAGAGTCCATCATCATAAAAAAAAATAAAGAAAAGCTGACCTTGAAAGGGGCTGGCAAACTCCAAATGAAGTCACGACCGTGGGTTGCATGTGGACTCCCAGTGCTATATGGGGGGAGGGGGGTGCCGATGCTGGTCTGGTCTCCTGACAAGGCCTCCATCTCCTTGTCAATCCTTGGCCACCAAATGTTACTGCAGGCCAGTGCTTTCATCCGCATGATTCCCAGGTGGGTCTTGTGCAAGGCAGCCAGGACTCATTGGCACAGGGGTGCCAGCATAACCACTCTGCTTTCCCAAAGCAAACACTCCTTGTGGGCGAGAGGGCCTACTGGTGGGAAGCATAAACTGTAAAACTTAAGCCCACCCAGCTGGTAGGTCATCCCCTCCACACTCAGTCCAGAACACAGGAGAGGATGTGGTCTTTTGCACAGGCAGGCTATGTCCTGGGCATAGATGGGCCATTCTGGAAGATCTTCAACTAGGAGGATCTGGTGGGCTGCAGTTAGGTCCTGATCTGTGGACAAAAGTGGCAGGCAGCTCAAAGCTTTGGCATGGCCCATTGCTTTTCCAGGCTGGTATTGAAGCGCATATTGATAACCGGCTAAGAATATGGACCAGTGAAGGACTCTGGGTGACAGCATCTGTGGGGTTTGGCGATCTGGTGTGAAAAGACCCAGCAGCGGCTTGTGGTCCATCAGGATGGTGAAGGGCCACCCATATAGGTAATCGTAAAACTTCTTCACACCTGCCATGATGGCAAGCCTTTCTTTGTCAATGTGTGCATAGTTGCGCTCAGCAGGTTGCAGGGTCCGAGAGTAATAGGCAACCGGAATTTCACAGCCATCTGGAAGCATGTGGCCGAGAACCGCGTTGACCCAGTAGGGGGAGGCCAAGCCAGGATGACTAGCAACCACTCATCAAAGTGGGACAGCAGGCTGTTGGATACGAGGCAGCCTGCTTGTGCCCTCAGATCCTTAGGCCCAGGGCACTTTTTTGTCCAGAAGCATGTGCAGCGGCTTGGCTATCGCCACCTTGTGAGGAAAGAAAAAGTGGTAGAAATTGAGGAGTCCCAAAAAGGCCTGAAGTTCTGACTTTGAAGTGGGCTCTGGGGTGTCACAGTGCCAGGTGGATTCCCTCCGAGTCTACAGTATCCTGTGCCGGGTGGATTCCCTCTGAGTCTACAGTGTATCCTAGGAAATTGAAGCGTGGGACTCCTAGAAGACATTTCTCCTGCTTTACCTTGAGATCAGCCAACTGAAACCGCTGCAGCATGGTGTGGAGGCAGGAGGCAAATTCCATCTCATTGTGGGTGGGGATCAGCACATTGTCAAAGAAGGGCTACATCCCAGGGGTCCCTTTGAGTAAAGAGTCCATTAGGTTTTGAAAGATCCCTAGTGCCACACTGGTCCCAAAATGTAGGCACTTCATTCAAAATGCCCCCCTGTGCGTAACAATCGCCTGAGCTGCTGTGGATTTGTCCACAGGAAGCTGTTGGTAGGCTTGGGTCAGGTCAAGTTTCCCAAAAACTTTTGCCCCTGCCAGTGAAGTGAAATAAGTCTGAGACCAGATAAGAATGGTCCTGCAAAGCCTTGTTAATCGTGCATTTGTAATCTGTGCAGATGTGGACGCTTCCATCCTGCTTCACTGGGGTTACAATACAGGTCTCCCACCGTGCGTTGGATATCAGTTCCAAGACCCCTTGCGCTACTAGGCGGTCAAGCTCTGCCTCAGTTTTAGGCTTCAGTGGAAACGGAACCCAGCAGGCCTTCAGCCTTATGGGCTGCATGGCAAGATTAAGCTGTAAGGACACCGGGGCACCAGTGTAATGTCCCAGAGTACTAGCTTAAGTTAGTAACCTATCTGGAACTGTAAAAAACTGAAGCTATGGATTTTAGTGAGAAGTGCCTTGTCATGATTGGAACCTGGAAGGCAAAAACGGGTTCTGAATTTCCGGATACCTTGTTTAGCTCTTATGCAGTAAAAATAGAAATTTTCTGCATGTCTAAGAATCTACATTGACCAGCTGACATTTGCCCTTCCCTTTGGCATTCTTAAGGTGGTCCTTCATTCTATTTGCTTCACAGGAGACTGAACCTGCACTTTCAATGAAATCAAGAAAAAGGAAATTGCCTCTGTGGAGATATATATATATATATATATATATATATATATATATATATATATATATATATATATATATATATACACACACACACACACACACACACACACACACACACCTCATTAGGTGTTTGGCTGTTCTCCTGCTGATGTTTGTTTTGCTATAAATATATTTTGATAAGGCTAGTTATATTTTTGTATTAGAGTAACTTTATTTGTGTTAGCTTTCAGAAGCACAATTGAGACTAATTTATACATGGAAGCGTTGCTTTGTATCTCTGCCACCCTTATCTGTGTTTCACTTTGTTTGCTTACCCAGCATGAACATGAACATATGAAGCTGCCTTATACTGAATCAGACCCTCGGTCCATCAAAGTCAGTATTGTCTACTCAGACTGGCAGCGGCTCTCCAGGATCTCAAGCTGAGGTTTTTCACACCTATTTGCCTGGACCCTTTTAGTTGGAGATGCCAGGGATTGAACCTGGGACCTTCTGCTTACCAAGCAGATGCTCTACCACTGAGCCACCATCCCTCCCCAATGCATGGGAATAGCAAGCTTGAGTGGATCCCATCCTTTTCCCCAAATATAGTAGCAAAGCCCCAGATTCCTTTAATGGTTTATTTTTACTAACTCTGAAAAGTTCCTGCCAAACAAATTGGCTTGGAAGGAAATATAAAAAATAAAAGCTTTACTTTTCCTTGTCCATCTAGGCCAGAATTGTGCTGGTCTGCTTTTGAACTGTTCATGCAGGCCTAGCATTCCCTCAGGTGACATTCAAACAAATTCAGCTGTTTCCTTCTCACTCTCATACAAAACACTGCTTGCCACACATCTGCATTTTGTATCATAAATGTATCTATATAAACAAAGGTTTTTTTCTATTTTTATGTCATTATTCTTTCCTTCTGGCTTGGGAAATATTTGATAATAATGTTACACTCTTGATGAGCAGTAATGGATTAATAGAGCAAACCTGAACTGCGCTGTAGTGGCCAGCTATGGCACAGGGGCAGCGGCACTAGTTGGCTCCCTGTGGGACAATTTACACAACAGTCAAGCAGGGAAAAAAGTTTTCTAACAGTGTAGCTGGTGGCTTGCTCTGCCACACCCATGGTAATTCCACCTCAGCATGGCCTTGCACCATAGTTTGGAGGCAGGGTGGCATGAGGGGTGGGGCACTGCCAGTTAATGGGAGTGGCCATTCAAGGTCCAGATGCTGGTGCACATCACAGCTTGGGGACAGAGAAAGGCAGGATGGGAGATCCCCATTCTCCTCTTGTGGCATGCCCACTGAAAGAGACCAGTGCCAATGACAGGCACATGGTTTCCACATTTCAGGAGACAGACCACTTGGGTTACCATCTGTGATGGGGCAACCATTCTACTAAGCACCCCCATGGAATGATCACCTTGTCATTGCTTCAGGTGCCAACATTTACCTTTCAGAAAATGGCACAGTAGGCACAGGTGGCGATTTAAAACAAGTTTTGGTTTATTTAAACAGACTGGCAGGGAAGGGTTGGTATATTTACATTGGTTTTTGGTTTTTAGAAGATGCAAGCAAGCGTGGGGTTCTGGCGCCTAAGGCAGAACCCCAATGCACCCCTCCATAAAAGGTTTCACAAATACGCAAAGTGTGCATGCAGTGTGATGATGTCACAGTGACATCATCATTATGGGCACCCAGTGCTTCTTTTCCCCAGCGCCCCTGGAGAACATGGGGGAAAGGAAACATCACTTTCAGCTCTGAGGAATCGGGGGAAGCTCCTCTGATCCCTCAGAGCCAAAAGGACAGTCGGCCCTTCCCTTCCCCGGTAGGGGAAGGGAAATGCCATTTTTGGCTCTGAGGGATGGGGAAAGCTCCTTTGATCCCTCAGAGCTGAAAGGACAGTCAGCCTTTCCGTTCCCTGGCACCTTCAGAGGACGCGAGGGAAGGGAAATGCCACTTTCAGTTCTGAGTGATCAAGGGAAGCAATTCCTCAGAGCCAAAAGGATAGTTGGCCCTTCCCTTCCCCGGAGCCTTCGGAGGATGCAGGGGCAGGGAAACACCACTTTCGGCTCTGAGGGAGGAAGAGGCACCCACTCCCCAACTCTGCTGGGAGCTGTTGCCCTAGGCAATTGCCTAGTTTGCCGACTCCCATGTGCCGGGCCTGGATGTAAGCAGACAGTTGAAACTGAACACAAAACTATTTCTGAGGTTACTGACTTCACAAGATATAGTGCTACCCTTCAGTTGGTTTAACTTTCACTAAAGCTATCCTCAAAGTTAAAGATTTATCTTTTTATAACTGTTCTACATTTCCAGTTAACTTTCTCACTTTATAATCATACAATCTTGAGTGTACCCTGCTTTGTCCCTTGGTTATAAGACTAAGTTCTTTCCACTAGACCTCTTTCTCTGGAGAGATTGTTATTATCTTCCCTTTAAGGTAAATAACCTGTGCTTTTGGCACCTTTCACTGCCACTTCAAAACCTTTTTCTAAAGCCTGATCTACCAGACTGTCTTTTCTCCTTGGACACTAAGCTTAATACAGGAAACTGTTTTCCTTCTCAAGATGTGATTCTGTATGTTACATATACAGAGACTGTTTGTAACATCTGGGAACAGCCTCCCACCAGAGTTTCCACTATTCAAAAGCCACCCTGCACAGGCTCTGAATCTGACTCAGCTTTGTGTCTTTTGTCACACAATAGAGAGCATCACAAAGACTGCCACTCTTTTTTCCAGTCACTCTCCAACTGCTCCAAGTCAGTAACTGCTTTCTCCAATTGCCTGTCATCCTCTTTTGACAGTTAGGAGCAGTTCCCCAATCAGAGTGAGTTCCATTAGCTGTCACTCACTGGCAGTTCCATTAGTTGTCACTCACTTGCACTGCTTCTCAGCATGCATATGCCTGCTGTCCATCACACTATCCTTCTGCCTGGGCATTTGGCTTTCTCAGAACTGCACACCCTCTTCAGACTGAGGAGCTCAGGGGAAGGATTCTCGGGGGAGGGCAACTGGAGAAGGGCAGAATGCCCCATTTGTTCTTTTGCACTTCCCACCAGGCCTGTAGCCATGGTGGCCCAGGGGGCACATCCCCTTTATTAAACCCCCCTTTTCCCTGTAGAGCCCTGGCTTGCGCCTCCCACCATGCTGCCCCGCATACCGCCCGTACCTCCTCTGCCTGCCCGCCACCACCCACCGCTACTGCCACTGCTCACCCCTCCTTTCCCTTCCCGTCACCTCTCCCCCACGCACAATCACAGCAGGGCCCAGGCAAGGTGCACTGTGGTTGTATGTGGGGGAGGGAGGTGACAGGAAGAGAAGGGAAAGGAAAGGAGGGGCAGGTGGTGGTAGCGGTGAGCTGACAAAGGAGGCACAGCTGGTGAGTGGGCAGCACGGTGGGGGGGATGCAAAGGGAAGAGGAGGGGTGGGCCTTCACCAAGTGGGTTGGAGGGAGGGAGGTGCCACAGAGCGGGGAGGGGCTGCCAGAGCTGCTGGGAGATCAAGGGACACCAGAGCAACGGTGGCAGAGAGAGTGGGGGCCACCAGAGTGGGGGCCCCTCCATCCAAAAATTTATTTCGTGGGGCCCCCTATTTGAAATTTTCTGCCTACAGGCCTGCTTCCCACTGGCTTTTCATGCCATCAACCAAAATGCTTTTTTTTTTGGGGGGGGGGGGGGGACTATGTAACTAAAATTGGAAAAGATACACAATTTTACAGGAGCTCTGACAGTTCCTAGTGGGTAATTCTCAGAGAGTGATTCTAAGAGATCACTGTTCTGCCCATGGACTTTAGGTTATGGAGTACTGCTGACTTCAGTTCTGCCTACTGTGCTTTTTAAAGTCCACAGAATCCCTATCCTGTCCCTGTTACCCACCTCCAGGAACATATATACAAAACTGGCAGACTGCTGGATGAGGCAGCTTAATAGGTAGATGAAATCATGATAGACTACCATATCCCCCATCCCTAATCTAGCCTGCTGCTGTATAGAGCAGGGTTTCCCAAACTTTTTTTCCTCGCGGCCCAGTTATTTTTACACTACTACTTCGTGGCCCACTAAAATTCAGGGGTGGAGCCAGGAGACTTTGGGGGTGGAGCTGGGAGACAGGAATTATGTCATTTCCTGTGGTGTCATTTCCAGGTCAAGGGCCAAGTGATGTCACTTCTGGGGCACACTGAACCAAAACTCCACCTCTTCCTGTGATGTCACTTCCAGGGCACTCCCTCAAACCTGCCTCTTCTGAATTAACTTCGTTTCCAGAAAAACCTCTCTGAAACTCATGCTGAGCCAAAATGGGGGTGGAAAGTGGGCAGTCTGCAACTTTTTCATACATTTCCAGGGTCCTCTCTTTCCACCCCCACACGCACCTATCTGTGTGTTCTTTTCCAGCTTGCAAGCACTCCTAATGCCCATGTTCAATTGACTGCACCACCTACACACCCCTTCCTCATCAGCACTGGCCAGTGGATGCAGTTGGGAGTGTTGTTGCCATTGCCATCAGGAATGCCAGTGCTGTGTACCACCCACACTGGGCCCTGGCAGCTGCTCTACCTCAAAATATGCTGACACATTTAGTAGGCCCTTTCTTCAGCTGCTACTACTGGAACCCTGCCTCAAGCTACAACCAAGCTTGCTTGGTTTCAAGAAAATCTTTTAACAGCTATTTTCCGTACTTTTCCTTGGCTGAAACACTGGGCAATTGCTGTGAAAGGTAGCAGAGAATTATACTGCAGTTAATGACTTAATTTATATGATGTTCATGCAAGCTTTTCTGCAGCTATCCCAAAAAGAATATTTATGAGGGGCTTGCAGCTTTTTACTGGTTGTGTTTCCCATGCCTTTAAAGGCAACCTGTTGTGCAGACATTTAGCCAGTGAACTTTTTAATGTCTACAGGAGGAGTTTGATTTTGGTGTCAGACAACTGTTAAAAGCAGGACCAGTAAAATGGTGCCAAGTTCATAGTACTATCACTTCCAGTGCTGTTGAGATACATCACAGTAATCTCCAATAATCTCTTTCTGCCCCACACCTCTCACTCTCACTCACTCATACAGAAATCTCATAAAAAGGCCAGCTGGCTACAACTGGGCATGCCAACTTTTCATTGGCAGAGCTTCTATGTCTGCAACAACAGTATGATGAACAGAAAAGTTTCATCCAGTAAAAATGGAAGGAAAGAAAGAGAAGGGAAAGAATGAAATGGAAGGAAAGGAAAAGAAAAGAAAAGAAAAACATGGAAAGAAAGAACATTATAAGAGAAGCCATGTTGGATCAGGCCAGTGGACCATCCAGTCCAAAATTCTCTCACACAGTGCCTCAAAAGCACCAGAATGTCCACCAGTGGGGACAGGGCACTAGAAGCCCTCCCACTGTTGCTTCCGCCCCCCCCCCCCGCCCAGCACCAAGAACGAGAGAGAGAGAGAGAGAGAGAAAGAGAAAAAAGAGAGAGAGAAAGAGAAAGAGAGAGAGAGAGAAAAAAGAGAGAGAGAAAAAAGAGAGAGAGAAAGAGAAAGAGAGAGAGAGAGAGAAAGAGAGAGAGAGAGAGAAAGAGAGAGAGAGAGAAAGAAGAGAGAGAGAGAAAGAGAGAGAGAGAAAGAGAGAGAGAGAAAGAGAGAGAGAGAAAGAGAGAGAGAGAAAGAGAGAGAGAGAAAGAGAGAGAGAGAAAGAGAGAGAGAAAGAGAGAGAGAAAGAGAGAAACCTTACTCACCATCAGATGACCCCAGCCAGCAGCAATTCTGCCCAGGGGTCTTTTGGTAAAAAAAAAATAGCTACTGGAAAGTCCACTCCATACCCCTCCCAGCTGAAAAAAAAATCCCTCCCTTTGTCACCGAGGCCTCCTGGGGAAATCTCCCCAAAGGAACATTGCCTTCAGTGAGCATGGAAGCTCATACCTTGGGTCATGGGTCTAAAGTGTGGACTCCAGCTTTTCTCTCAAACACTGGGAGTGTCACGGCTGGGGCCAGGTCAGGCAAAGTCCAGGGGCGGTCCGAGGCGCCAAATCCGAATCACTGTACAAGTATCGCAGGTCTGAGGTCCAGAAGCCGAGGTCAGGGAGTCCAGAAGTCACAAGCCAAAGTCAGGGAGTCCAGAAACCAAAGTCAAGCCAGAGTGGATGCCAGAACGTCAGGGAGATGACTAGCTGCTTCCACAAAGCCTCCTCCCAAAGCCTACAGCTATATAGCCCTCTGCTGGCTGTTGCCCATTTGGGCTAATTGCTGGCTCAGAGAGGCAGCCAGGATCCTGTTACAACTCAAGCATCCTTGCTCCTAGAAGGGCCAGAATCCTCTCAAAACTCAGGGCTCAGGGAGCGTCTTGCTTGTGAGCGTGCCGCCCTCCTCCGATCCCTGAGGTCCTGACGGAGGCGGTCACGCACACGTGCCACCCGAGAGGGCGAGGCAGGAGGGCTGGGATCTTCTCCAGCAGGAGGCAGGGGCACTGGTGCAGGTGGCAGGGGCACAGTTTCTTCTGCAGGCTCCACTTCCTCTGCAGGGTCCCCAGCACCCATGACAGGGAGGGGGGAAGGAAAGAGAGGCAGCTCAGCTCCTTTCTGCACAACACAGAGATATTGGAGGATGGAAGGAAGGAAAACGGAGCTCAGACTTTGCAGCCTGTGTCAGTCTTCAAGCCTAGCTTTTATCTGCATAACACAGAGACTGGGGAAGGAAGGAAAACAGAGCTCAGGCTTTGCAGCCTGTGTCAGTCTTCAAGCTTAGCTTTTACCTGCACAACACAGAGACTGGGGATGAAAGGAAGCAGAGCAAACCTCATGCTTTGCTGGGGGTGGGGCTTTCTTTGGCTTTTCTTGGGACCCGGTATTGAGGCTTCTGGGGCCTGGTACCGGGTCGCAACCCTGCAAATGGGAAATGCCAGTATAGAGAAATCTGGAGGACAGAGCTGGGTTGGATTTACACCTCCAGCCTCATCCAGCCAGGACTCCACCATACATGCCAGGTCAGCCTGCCCATCCAAGATTAAATCCTGAATGACCATATTTTTTTCATTTACTGACCTGGAATTCATTTACAAGATCTTAAGGCCAAGGGTCCCAACCTCAGTCCAACCAAGGCTGGGAGGCAGACTTGAAGGAAGAATGGCCAAAGGAGGAAAATCCAAGCATTTAGATAATAATGGCTAAGATTTTACAAATTGAAACTAAATCCTGATGAGAAAGAAGTAATGCTGGCTGGCAAAGCAGAGATCTTGAAAGACATTGTGCTTCCCACCTTCAGTGGGCTGCAGTTGATCCTTTCTGGCTCAATTGGGAAACTAGGGGCTTATACTGGCTCTCATATCTGCAGGACCACCCCTCTCCCTATAATCCACCATGACAGCTTTACTCAACTGAGCAGGGACTGCTTCAGGTGGTATCCTGCAAATAGCAAAATTAACAACTTTTGATCAATGAGCAAAATCAACAATTGCACAAACACTTGGATTCTCTGTTGTGGCCCCATCACATGGAATGGCCTGCCTGATGAGGTCAGGAAGGCCCCCACCCTCCTAGCATTCCTTAAAGTATGCAGGAGGGCAATTTTACACAAGTAATAGGGCTATGCTATATAGAGTGGTTCAGAAAGATACTTTAATAAATGGAAAAGGGACTGTAGACTATACAATTATATATAGCATGTACTGTTGGTGTATGTATAATTTCTGCATCATTTAACATATCATCTTGTGCTTTGATTTCACTTTGTTTCATATTTCTGCTTGCTTTAAGTTCTGATCCTATTACATTGCTGATTGGATGTACCATCCTGTTGATTGCATTGATTTATACCTTGTAATCCATCTTGAGTCTCAGTGAGCAAGGCAGACTGGAAATGACAAATAAATTTTAAAAGTAGCTGGTATTGCAGGAACAAACAGGATGAATAAGGTCTTCCTACGGAACTGGCTGATGGATGCAAATGACAGATCATGGGACATGATTCAGACTTTACCACCTCTCACACTTGATTGCCTATAGCAAATCATGCAGTAGCAGGCAAAATGCAGTTTGGTTCATTTAGCTGGAATTTTATTCTTCTCTCTGTATTGTAATTGTTGTGCCAAAATACATATGTTGTTATTTTCATACATATAATGTTTACAGCCTTTCCCAAGAGAGTTCCAAAAACATTCTGGCACAGCCAGAAACAAAATATAAAAATCTGACCAGATGTGGTCTTGGGTTGGATTTGGGAAAATATGTGATTCCATTTCCTTATATGCTTAGATGGTTTAGATATGTTTGTTTGGCAGCCAAATACACTCTGCCAACTACTGATAACAGAATATATTGCAGTGATCAGTGGTGAAAATAAAGGCAGATAAAGCAGGAGTGCAGAAGAAATTCTTTCCCATGGCAGTTGGATTTTTTTCCATCTTATGGTTCTAGAACTTAAAGGGGATCATTTCCTTCGTAACTGGGTTTGCCTAAAGGAACACAATGCTGGTTGCAGACTGGTAAGTAGTAGTTACTAGATGGATTCCTTCAATTATTATGTCATTTAATTTTCTTCTGGGAAATACAGCTTTCTCCCGCCCTTTCCTTTTTCGGTCTATCTATATCTGTTCTCCTTTCTTTTCATATGTTCATCCTTTATTTCTTGTTCTCTATGTGTGTTCTTATAGAATACATGTGAACAAAGCATGTAGGCCTTCCAAGCAGAAGTAAAAAGTAGACCCATACAATGAAGAAGAATAGCCTCTCTGTCCATTTCCTTTTTTGCCATTTAACCATTCTGTCTGTGCAATTTTCCACTCTTTGAAGTCAGGCAAGTAAAAAGTAGGATTTCTGACTATAAATTTTCAGATATGACAGATATTTATGCTGGTAATTAATGATGTCAGATGGAGCTGGTACAAAATTATAGATGATTTCCCCTCCCTCTTTTGTAGTATTTTCCTCATTATATATTTTCCATTTATGCACACATACCTCAGTCACATATCTTACTCTCTGTCCTCTGGCACAAAGTAAACTTCATATATCTCATATTTTTCCTTCGCACACACAGTTTACATTCTTGTTTCCACATACAACTAGTTAGGTGTGTGCATTCAGATATATCGGGTCCAAATATATATTCAAAAAAAGATTTTTCTAGATATATTTGAGTCTCTGGTTGGTATCTGGAATTTTTCAGGATGTGGGAAATTGGGTCCCCAAAATTTCCTGGAAATATTTGTCAGTAACTGGGAATTTGGGGACCCAGCATTTTAAACTTCCCAGGATTTTATTTTTATTTTTTGTTTCTGTGTCTTCCCAGTGCTTGATACTGGCTTGCCATATTGGCTTGGCTTTGATTTTGTCCTTTGAAATTGGTTTTGTTGGTTTTGTCACATTGTATGCTTTCTGCGAGATAGTGTGTTTGTAGTTTGCTGTGGATTATTAGGTTCAACATTGCCTTCAATTCTTGGGTTATGCATTGGCTCAGATTAACTGGTTTTTAAATTGGTCAGGCTTGCAATAGCATTCCTTTCCAATTTGGCTTGAATGATTCCTGGTTTGACATTGGCTGGGATTTTTAGGTTTTACATCTATTGTGTTAGGCTTGCCACATTGTCTCACGGTTCTGCTGGGATTCCCTGTTTTTGCATTGGTTACTTGGGCTTGCTGGTTCTGTCTAATTTGAGAGGCCAGGGGTTGCTCTGCTTGTTATTCTTTGCTGTGTTAAAAGCATGAACTTCCTTCCCACCCCCCCACCCCCCCAAAAAAAAATAACAGAGGATGGCTGGGTCTGGGAGTGCCTTGTTCAGAGGCCTTAGAATTGGACCTCCTAGTTTAATTCACTTGAAACTTGAGGGTTATTTAAAGGACAGGTATCAGCAGTTTGGCTGCAATGTTGGTGCAATTTCCTCAAAAGACAGCTCCTCCATCCCTCCGGAAAGATTCTCCATACTGTATGGATAATATTGCAGTTTTGAAGAAAAACAAAAATGACTCTGAATACCAAACTGATAACCAAGAATAACATGGATAATGAGGGATATGGAGACGTTTCAGTTGCCTGATAGCCAGATTCACAATTGTCCTTTTGTATCTCAGTTTGTGTTGGTATGACTGCATATTCTTTTTCTGTTACCAGCTGTATCTTTTCTTCCACTAAAAACAGTGTAAAACTATGGTTGGGTAGACATACATGTTCCTGTGTTCAAATTACAGGGGTCCTATTATCCCTTAACATCCTGTAATTCCATGCCCCACCCCCATCTTAGATCTCTGCACCATGTCTCTCCCTGGCTATATACCTAGCTGAAGAGGGCAGTTAGATCTTCAGCTGTTAGCAACCAGCAGAAGGTGGAAGGAGAAGAAACAAAGTCTTGAGGTAAAGCAAGGTTGGAGAAGTTAAAAGGAGGAATTTAACATAAATGGTTCATTGGAACCATACAGATTCACACAGATCATAAAGATCTCAAATGGGAATTCAAAACAATTAAAATATGATGAAAATATTCCTTTCTGGAATTAATCGGGTGGCAGGACATGAAGCTTCAGCACAGAACAAGATCATTCTTCTGTGGATATTATGTTGTCACAGTGCAAAGGGGGACAGACTGGTGTGTAGAATTCACTGACAAAAGGGACTTTGATAAGTGAAAGAAGTAATCCACTGCATATTACTGCTGTCCTGAGCCAAATACTCTGTATCTCAGTTAATGCTATGGTGACAATTTTCCAGGTGAGGCCTGGACATCTCCCAGAATCACAGCCACATTTCATGGTACTTTTGAGTTTTCCTGAAACTCTGTTGTAAAATCCATAGAATTTCAGAGTAGGGTTTTCCAATCCCCAGGTGGGGCCAGGAGATCCCCCAGTTTGGAGGGGGCCCCCCACTTTAGGGTCATCAGAAAGCAGGGGGTGGGGAAACGTCTGCTGGGCACTCCATTATTCCCTATGGAGACCAATTCCCATAGGGTATTATGGAGAATCAATATGTGGGTATCTGGGGCTCGGGGGTGTGTGTGTGTGTTTTGTGGTAAAGGCACCAAATTTGCAGCAAAGCATTCGGTACCTCTTCCCAAAATACCCTCCCAGTTTCAAAATGATTGGACCAGGGGGTCCAAATTTAAGCCCCAAAAGAAGGTGCCTCTATCCTTCATTATTTCAAATGGAGGGAAGGCATTTAAAAGTGTGCAGTCCCTTTAAACGTGATGGCAAGAACTCCCTTTGGAGCTTAATTATGCTTGTTGCAGCCTTACTCCTGGTTCCACCCCAAAGTCTTCTGGCTTCACCTCCAAGGTCCCCAGATATTTCTTGAATTGGACTTGGCAACCCTATTTCAGAGGCATTTTAGAGTGTCCCACAATGTGGTGACTTGTCTTCTTGTTTTGCATCCAGTGTGATGTCATGGCATCAAAGGACACCATTCTGTCTCCCCCCCCCCAAGTTTTCCCTTGATGCCCTATTGAACAGTAGTGGAAGACTGAGCTTGAGAGTGGGAGGTTGCCCAATTTGGTGGGCAACCTTGTCACCCTATGGTGGCAGCTAATGGCAGTCAAATACCATTATTTGATATTTTGACTACTTATTATTGTTATTATTATTTGACTGCTTCAAAGCTATTGGGAGCAGTAGGGAGGCTAGAAGGCTTCTAGGAGGAGTCAATCCATCTCATATTGGATCTTCCTCTTTTCCTGCTGCCTTCAACTTTCCCTAGCTTTATTCTCTTTTCCAGTGACTCTTGTCTTTTCATAACAATAGCTTCAGTTTGGTCATTTTAGCTTCTAAGGAGAGTTAAGGCCTGATTTGATCTAGAACCAGTTTATTTGGTTTTTTTGTGGTCTATAATAATATCTGCAAAACTAACACATTTCAAATGAACCAACTTTCTTTCTGTCAGCTTTCTTCATTGTCCAACTTTCACACCCATACAACGTAAAGGGGAACATTATGGCATCTTGATCCTGGTTGCCAGTGACACATCCTTACATATAAGGATCTTTTCTTGCTACCTTATGGCTGCCTTCAGGGCCGATCCTGCCACTAGGCAAACTAAGCGATTGCCTCGGGTGCTGGCCTTCCGGGGGTAATGAATTGGGTGCTACCATGTCACTCAGGGATGTTATCAGTGCAAGGGGGGTGCACCAGAAGTTAGCCTTGCCTAGGATGCCAGACAATCTAGGGCCATCCCTAGCTCTCTTTCACAGTCTCAATCTCCTTCTGATTTCTTGGTCTGAGTCTCCCTTTTGATGTTGTGGCACACCCATTTCTTTTAAAGCAGCCATGGTTTTTCATGATCCACAAATTTAGCTGTAATCTATGAAACACAGTTTATTTTCTTCTGAAATTCTCTTGTATGCTCCATAACCAAGGTAAATTGGCAATATGATCTTTAGTTCCTCTTCCTTTTCTGAACCCAGCTTGAACATCTGGCATTTCTTGTTCTGTATAGAATAAAAGTCATTTTTGTAAGATTTTCAACATCATTTTCTTCACATGAGAAATTAATGCAATTGTCCAATAGTTGCTGCAGTCTTTGAAGTCTCCTTTTTTCAGAATTGGAATGTAGACTGAGTGTTTCCAGTCTATGGGCCATTGCTTTGTTTTCCATATTTGATGCCATATTAATGTTAAAGATTTTGATGAATTCTGTTTCTGCGGCTTGAAATAATTCTGTTGATGCCCATCTACTCCCAGTGATTTGTTTCTCCCAACTGAGCTCATTGCAGCTTTCACTTTACTTTCTAAAACTGCAGGGTTTTTTTAAAAAAAAGACTCTTCTTGGAAGGAATCTGTCATCCTTTCAACTCCTCTGTATAGTTCTTCAATGTATTGTTTCCATCTTTTATTTTGTCCTGTTCAGTTAATGTATTTCTATGTTGCTCTTTCAGCATGAGTTACTGTCCTTTAAATTTTTGGTTGGTTTTTTGGTTCTTGTGGAACAGATCTCTTGTTCTTGCTTTTTTATTGTTATTTTCTATTTCTTTAGACCAGGGGTGTTGAATTTGTTATGAGGGCTGATCTGACATAAATGGGACTTTGTGGGGCCAGGCCATGCATATCATAAAATGTAATGCCAGGTAGCAGAGATATAAACTTTATAAAAGATACAGAGAAACACAATTAAAAATATTATTATTTTACTTAAAATAAAAACATGCTTAAAACTCTTGCAATATTATCTTGAAAATGGAAAGGTGAGGGAATAGTGGTATTTGGCAATGCAATTTTAAAAAATAAAACATCAAGAAATAGCACAAGGATCACAGCAGAAATGAAAAATATAAAATTCTCTGAGCCTAGGAAAACATGAAAAGCCTGGGTATTGCAAGCTTCTCCCCTCCTACTCAGATTGGCAATAGCTTTCCAGTATAATATACCCTTTGTCTGTGAGTTCCCAGGTCAGAGTACTCACTAGGCACCAGTTCTCAGGTCCATTCAGCAGAGACAAGCTGGCTCAAAGCTTCAACCCTTTATTTGCAAGGAGACAACTCAAGGAAACAACCACTTCAGCTGGGCATAGAAACACTGGAAAGTGAAACTGAGCTCCACTCCATTGAAACACATTGCAGCTCAGATAAAGTTGCAAGGAAAATATGGAATGGATTTTCCATTACGGTCTCTATTTATTCATTTATTTCATTTTATAGCCTGCCCTTTCCAAATTGGGCTCTGAGTGGGTAACAACAGTCAGATCTATCTGGGTGCAGAGACCTTAATGGAAAATCCTTTTCTTTTTTTCTTTTTTTGCAGCTTTGCAAGCCAAGAAGAATTTCCTGCTGTAGCCAGCAACGACAAGGCAGAAGGAGCTGGAAAATTTGGCAGCCTCAGAGCTTTAAAGGGTGGGGAGGAGGGGGAAGAAAAGAGCAGTGGGTCTGATTAAAGCGCTGGGCAGGCCAGTTCTGGCCCATGAGCTGACCATTTGACTCCCCTGCCATGGACTGTTCTTTATAATAGTTCTCTGTGCCAGTCACTGGAATATTACATTTAAACTTCTGATTCTATTTCTGTCACCTTTCATCTTTTATTCCCCTCCCCCCGCCCCATCTTTAGCAAATTTTAGAAGCTTCATCAGTCATCCATCTTGGCTTTTCACTTCTTTTGGCTACAGGGATAGTCTTTGTGCATTCTTCCTTGATAATATATCTGATTTCAACCCATGATTCTTCCAGTTCACATTAACATGAACTTAGTAATGCAAATATGTTCTTTACATGGTCTTTAAACTCTTCAGGAATGTTCTTTAGATTGTATTTTGACACTATTTGTGTTTTGGTGTTTTCTTAAGCTTTAGTCTGTTTTTTGATATTAATAATTCATGGTCTGTACCACAATCAGCTGTGGGTCTCATTTCAATAGAGATAATATAACTTCTCCATCTTCTGCTTCCACCTATTTAATCTACTTGATTTCCATAATGCTATCCAATGATGTCCACATATACAGTCATCTGCTCAGTTGCCTGAAACTTGTATTCACAAGTTTTCTGAGTTGCTCTTTTGCTTCATTTCATGCTCCAAACCCAGGTTTTCTGACAGTATTTGATACTACTTTGTCACTTTTGAGTTCCAGTCACCTAGGATTAACAGCACCTTGCTTAGATCAATTTCTTCCTGGACACTTGCATAAAAGCTTTCAATTTCTTCCGCTTCAGCATCTATACCTGGGGTAAACTTTAATGAGGGCTATACTGATAGGCTTTCCATGAAGTCTGATCAATATTATTCAGTCAGACTTTGCATTATAGCCCCTGATTGCTTGTGCTGTATCATGCCTTATTATTAGAGCAACACTGTTTATTCTGTGTTTGTCATTTCCAGAGCAGAACACTTTGTAATTTTCTGTCTAAAAATGTCCATGTTAGTTCACTAGCTTCCTGGACTGCAGTGTTTAAACATTCCATTTCTCACTTTTCAATTTCGATCTTGATTCATATTTCTCATGTTCAATGTTTCCATCTGTTGAACAGCTTTGGAATTTCCTTTTTCATCGATTCACTTCAACAATGGAACATCCTTTCGGTTTTAATTCAATTGTATCTTTTTTTTATATTAATAACTTTGTTACATGTGTTGGGCAGCATCCAGCAGTGATTTGCACACATGTGCAAAGTACAGTGACAAGAGGATAGAACCACTGCTATGTTGTGAAAAGCACCTGTCAGTTTGTCAACATTACTGCTTCTGATACTTCTAATAACTGATGTCAAAAAAAGGAAAAAGTCACAAGGGATTAAAGGAGGGGCAAGAACATTCAATTGTATCATTAAGAACAGCACTACTTGTACTTATTATCTACTAATTATCCCTTCCAAAACTTCACCGCCACCCCATGCTAGAATATTGTAATCACGCCCCCAGAAGGCTCCTATCAGGGCCCCAAGCATCTGGCTGTCATCTGCTTCCTTCTCCCTCTCTCTTGCTTCCTTCTGCATAACAGCTTGCTTTGCAAGGCTTGCTCAATTGCACAGGAGCTACAGAGCAAAACCTGTTTTCTCCATTGGCTGAGGCTTCCCGGGGAGGAAGGGAGGAAGAATATCTTGCTTTGCCAGGCTCTCTCAATTGCACAGCAGAGCTACTGAGCCAAGCCTCTCTTTCTTCTATTAGCTGAGGCTCCCCCACCCTGTAGTCCCCTGGGGAAGGAAGGAAAGAGTCAGAGCTTCCTTTGCCAGGTTCCCTGGATCCTGTGGGAGAAATACAAAGAAAGCATCTTTAAGACCAATGAGTGCTAATGTTTTAAGCATTTTTTAAAATATATCTTTGTGTTTGTCTGTGTTCTTTATAAAATGTATATCTCTGCTACCTAATATTAAATAGGTACACACATGGCTCAGCCTGACATGGCCTGGCCCAACCCAACCCAACATGGCCCAGCCCAACAAGGTCTCATTTATGTCAGATCTGGCCCTCATAGCAAATGAGTTTGACACACCTGTATGTTCAAAAATCTTGTTCCAAGCTGGCTGAATTTTGTTATGTATCCCAATATCTGTTGTATGTATTCATGTAACAAAGCAAGCCCTTTCCCTCCTAATGATGGTCCTCTACCACACCAATACTCCCTCTAAGCTGTGGAGTCTTGTGAGCAAAAATTCTACCTTGTGAGCTACTGGCATTAAAGTTATAAGTTGCTGCATAAATTAGTTTGCTCTGGGGCCGGAGGCTAAAAAACTGTGATCTAGCTCACTCTAACTCAGATTAGAGGGAACACTGCACCACACCTTTCATTCCCCAGACTAGGTTGTCCAGAGCCCTCTCTGCCAGACACATATAAACAGATGTTACAAAGTGCATATATGCATAAGTATGTCATCCACACCAGTGTTTTCCAGCCTGTGGGGTAGGGCCCAAAAATCTGTTGCAAAGCCTCTGAAAATGGGTTGTAGGCCAGCCTTCCTTAATGGCCACCCCTGCTCTTTCCATTGGTCTTTTTTCTGTTTTGGAAATGAAGATCTGACCCTGGAAGCAGTTATCTTCCATGTCATGCATTAGTTAGTGTTTTTTTTCTTTTTCTCATATATATGTTGATCAGTTACTAGAGGGTGTGTCTTAGCATTTTAGGGAGATTAGGAGTAATGGAGGAGAGATTGGTCAAAGACTAGAATTTAATCTCTATATGCAAAGGCTGTGTATGTTGGAATGTCACTTGCCTGGGTTTGATAGTTGGGGCAGCTGTGCCCTTTGTGCAACGTTTGTTGCTTTCTCAAAACATTTTGTTAGCCACTGCAGAAAATGGAATGGCATTGTTTGCCTAGGGTGCAAAAAAAAAAAAATCTTGGGTCAAGACTGGATGGGTCACTACACTGCAAAGATTGGTAACTGTTGATTCACACCACTGCAAGCAACAGTAGTGTAACCCAGTAGCAATACTTGAATCTGTTGAAGTCAGCTCCAAATCATGAAAGCTTATGCTGGATTGAATGTTGTTCGTCTTTAAAGTGCCAATGGATGTCTGTCTTATTAGCCAGTGTGGTGTAGTGGTTAGAATGTCAGATCATGGAGGCTTGCAGGGTGACTTTGAGGCAATTACCCATTCTCAGTTAACCTACTTCACAGGGTTATTATGAGGATAAAATGGAGAAGATAGCAATGTAAGCTACTTTGAGTCCCTATTGGAGGTCAGATATAAATGAAGTTTTTTTTAAAAAAAAGTATATAGCAGCTGTATTTCCCATCCAACATGTACAGCTGCCCCAGAGTGCTCAGCAGTCCAGCAGTGGCTGCACTCATATTCCTTTCTTGGTTTCCCATGGAGAATCTTAGGCTGATGTTTTCTTATTAGTCCTCCAGGGAAAAGGTCAACAAATTATACTGGCATATTCTTCCTTTTTAGGGAGCAACATGCTGCTCTGCTTATGCTCCCTGGCATATTATCTTTTCCTCCCACTTTTTGTATTATTTTATTTCCCTTTTTAGAAGACATTGCCAACTAATTAGATCTAATTCTGATAGTGAAAGGTCTGCTTGAAAGATATTTTCCCAATGAAGGGTCAGGTGCACGAGGAGAGTTTTATTACTGTGAAGTATTTTTAAAGGGAAGAGATGTGTTTAAAAGTATGCATAGCTTGAACAGTTTATCTACTTTATTACAATAAGCCAATGAAAAGTTGATAGAGGAAAAACTCCACCTTTTTATACACACACACACACACCCATAGTCAACAATGGAAAAGATAACTTGTTTCCTTTGGTTGTTACTGTAAGTATTGGATAACTGTGAGTATTCATGGGGCATACAAGATGAGCACTAACATCTAGGGATGTGTACATTTGTCAGATAGATACCAGCCTTGGCTTGCCCCAGATACTTAGTTATTCTGTTGCCAAGCAGACTTGCCATGATGGAGGAAACAGTATAAATAACGGGTACATCCTGATTGACTGACAACTTTCAAATGACTAGAGTGCTTTAATTTTGAAACATCTTTCTATATGCTGGGTTATTCAGAATTAATAAACGCTAATGGGGACTCAAAGAAAAGCAAAACCAATTCAAAATAAAGGAAAATGAGTTCTGCAAATAACTTGGGATGTGTCACAACTATGAACTGTGTTTTAAAACCCTTTAAATAAGCCACATAGCACATTGTCTGAAATTCACAATTCAGGGCTTTTTGGGTAGAAAAAGCCCACCAGGGACTCATTTGCATATTAAGTCACAACCCCTGACTCCAAGCCAGCCGGAATTCTGTTCCTGCTTTAAAAAAGCCCTGGTTAAATTCAATAAGAATTCTCCATGTGGCAGTGTAAACTTTTGAAACTGGAACTCCTACCTACCCAAAGTTCTGACTTTCAGATATATTTGGAATATCCTAGCCATTCAAATAAACAAGGAAGGGTGCATACATTTTTTTTTCAGGCTGTCATCACATGCAACAGAATGTGGTCATAGGATCCTGAGGTGAGAGAATGGATTGCAACACTTTTGAGGGCAGGTGGTAGATGATCACATTTTTAAATGTTCCCAGACACATGTGTAAAACACTCCCTGCAAGAGAAAACTAGCATTAATGGGACGAGGATTCTCACCAATCGTCCTCCACTATTTTTTAAAAACTTTCAAAGGCTGTGATCATGCACACTAAATAATGCACTTTCATTTGCATTTTCAATGCACTTTCCAACTGGATTTTACTGTGTGAAGTGGCAAAATCCAGTTAGAAAGTGCACTGAAAGTGGATTCAAAGTGCATTATTTAGTTTGTGTGATCACAGTCAAAGAGAGCTTTCTAATATCATGCAGCAAACAAAAATAGTATATTCAGTCTGAGGTACTGCAGTTTACACTAGCACCTCATTCTGTGGCATATGTTGACCAAACTTCAAAGGAATAGTGTCACCCATGCCACTGTGAGTCATCTGCCCTTGAGGATGTACATGCATATGAAACACCCTTAGCTGCCTTGAATGTGTGTATTGCTGTATATTACAGAAATAGCTATATTCTGGTGAATAATTTACATTGACTCTGTTTGGAAGTAAGAAAGGTCTTAATGAGCTAGGAAAACTTGGGTATGCTCACTGAAGAACTTTCCCAGACTCCTATTCCTTTTACAGATGTCATAGGTCAAATTCCCAATGGTACTCTGAATTAGGACACCAGGCTAGGGCTAAAAGTACCTTCCAGACAAACTGAGAGAATCCCTGTGGAATCTTCCAGTTGGGGTCATAGATTTCTCACATTGAAAAGCACATATAGTTCTGAAATCACCTCAGGTAGAAGCTGAACAAATTCCTTTTTGGTGCTGAATAGTAAGGATGCATTTGTCAGCCACTTTAAATTGGAGTTTTGCCCACACCCTAAAAAACCATGAGAAGATCAAAACTATTCTCATTGTTGAATTCTTCACATATTTTTTCATTTTTGCAGTGTACATTGTCTCAATAAATTAGATGATGTTTGCTGTCATAGCCAAAAGTTCAATAAATACAAAGTACATAAAAGTATATTTCATTGATATTTTTTACTGGATGAACTTAAACTGGGACAAGAGTATACAACGTTTAAGTTTCAAAGCATAGTTGGACATAATGGCATGGCAAAAGGGAAAATACTGATTGTTATATATACAGAGAGGACACTAGGTTGCAAGCGACCATAAAGCATGCTTACCCAAATGAAAAGTATTTATATGACTTCTGGAAGATGCTCAGAGTTGGGCTGATTCAAACTAGAGGAGTTCTACAGCAAGACAGTGGCCACCAAGAATGCCAGTATATTTGTCTTTGGCATTTGAATTTAGTGTGTAATGGAGATTCTATCAAGATTTGGCAATTTGTAGCATTTGTGACACCTTATAAGAATGAAGCAGGCCCAAATGTGTTTGTATTGATTTTTATGAGACTGGCATTCCAGATAGGGTTGCCAAGTCCAATTCAAGAAATATCTGGGGACTTTGGAGGTGGAGCCAGGAGACTTTGGGGGCAGAGCCAGGAGACATCAGGGTGGAGCCAGGAGCAAGGGTGTGACATGCATAACTGAACTTCAAGGGAGTTCTGGCCATCACATTTAAAGGGACAACACACCTTTTTTAAATGCCTTCCTTCCATAGAAAATAATGAAGGATAGGGGCACCTTCTTTTGGGGCTCATAGAATTGGACCCCCGGTCCAATCGTTTTGAAACTTGGGGGTATTTTGGGGAGAGGCACTAGACGCTATACTGAAGATTTGGTGCCTCTACCTCAAAAAACAACCCCCCCCAGAGCCCCCGATACCCGTGGACCAATTCCCCATTATTCCCTATGAGAATCGTTCTTCATAGGGAATAATTGCCCAGTAGACACTTCCCTCCCCCCCCCCCCATTTTCTGATGACCCTAAAGCGGGGGTGGGGGAGGGCCTCCAAACCTGGGGATTGGCAACCCTCTCTCTCACACACATATTTACTGGGTCTGGTTCCTCCACAATCACATCTGAAAAGAACAGGAGCTACGCTCCTCTCTCTCACACACACACACACACACACATATACTCTTAGTTGCTCTGAAACGAAAGCAAAACAAACCAAGGGACTGTGTTGCTGACCCTTCCCATGAAGTACTTCCTGCTCAACTTTAAAGGCAAACACACAGACACACATTTTGAAACGAACCTGTTTGCAGGTTTCTAAACCTGCCCAAGATCTAGAGCTGCATGGTGGCTGTGGGGGTGGGTCTTCCCCCACTGGCCAGCTGGCTGGAAGCCTGTAAAACTGGAGGACACCCTGCTGGGACCTGGGGATTGGGAAGCCTAATTCCAGAAGCTGAGTCATTCGTGTTGTGTTTTGCAACCTGCCCTTTCTCTTCAGCTCTTGGGTTCCAGAAATAAAATACTTGGTAACAGGGGTTTTTTTTTGTAGCAGGAACTCCTTTACATATTAGGCCACATACCCCTGATGCAGTCAATCCTCCTGGAGCTTACAGTAAGCCCTGTTCTAAGAGCCCTGTAAGCTCTTGGAGGATTGGCTGCATCAGGGATGTGTGGCCTAATATGCAAAGGAGTTCCTGCTACAAAAAAAGCCCTGCTTGGTAACATAAGATAATATTAGATACAGTAACAGATACTAAATACCCAAAAGCAAGTAAGATAAACCTTTACCCATCCCCATCCTTTAAAAATTTGTGTCTGTACCATTTACAATAAAGTTATTCTTGATTGATACCCTGTTATATCTTTTCTTCCAGGTAAACCGAAAATCACTACTACAGACAACCCAGCTAGTGAGTCATCCTAATGGATATTGATGAAGTGGAGGTCATCATTGATGGACAAATCAGCCTGTTTGTACATTAAACTTGCACTAACACTTCAGGGATTAATTAGAAGCTATGCCTTACACAAAGAATCATTCTTGAATATGGGATATATTGATTACGCCTAAAGCATTTTATATTAAAGTTTTATCTTCTAATTGCCAGAAGCTATAAGCCAGAAAGTATTAGCAAGAGAGAAGACCATGTTCTTAAATAAAGATCTTTATCTTAGGGAAAGTATTAAACAAAAAGAAACGTTCTCAAGGAAAACTTCCATATTCCACGTTTTCAAAAGTTTTATTGGTTTCAGAGAAAGTGCGGGTAGGGGATAGGGGGAGTAGAAAGCACAATACATTTTGACCTTATTCTGCATAAAAATACTTTTGGAAAGTACAAGCTAAGTTTTACAATACATTCTTTACATAAATTGTCACATATTATTATATCTAAATTAAACATCATCCACATTTTAAAATTTTATAGTATAAATCTTTTGTTAAAGTTATCTATTAGTTTTGACAATTCCAGTAAAGGCAATGTTATAATTTTATAATATAAAATAAAGGGGGGGGGAGGAGAAATAAGTTTACACCACAGAATCTTAGGAGTCTTGAATGTCTAACCAGGCATGAAATTTCAACCAGTATTTTCTTGCTTCTTCTTTAGATTTCCCAGCCATCAGCTGGGATAGAAAGTCCAGCTCTGCTGTTTCCAGAAATTTTCCCACTAAGTCCATTTTTGTGGGAATTTCCTAAGACTTCCATCTCTGTGCCCAGAGAATCCTAGCTGCTGTGTTAAAGTGTGCCAACAAATGTCTCATTTCTTTGGAATAGTCCTCAGGAAATATGTTCAATAAAAATAGTTCTGGTTTGAAATGGATCTGTGTCTTCATGATCTTCTGTAATACTTCATGCACCATTTTCCAATAGCCGTTCACCATCTCACATGTCCACCACATATGGTAAAAAGAACCAATCTGTTTGGTGCATTTCCAACATTTGTTAGACATAGTAGTATAAATCTTACACAATTTCTGTGAGGTCAAGTACCATCTATAAAACATCTTATACAAATTTTCTTTAAAAGCTGCTGACCGAGTTAATTTAACGCTAAGCTTCCACAGTCTCTCCCATTCTTCTAATGTAATATTATGACCTAATTTTTTTGCCCATTGGACCATACAATCTTTTACAACTTCGTCTTGTGTCTTCATTTGAAGTAGATATGCATATAATTTTGAGATTAGCTTTTCTTGTGGACCCAAAATAATTGTGTATTTTTCCAAATATTTTTTAATTTCTTTAAGTAGTTTGTCAGAATTATCTGTTTTTAAGTTGCTACACTTATTTGAAATAACAGCATTTAGATATTTGATTCTTTTTTCATACAAAAACCCTGATTTTTGCTGGAAGCATTTAATTTGTTCCATTGTCATATTTTTTGTCAAAAATTTTGTTTTATGGTAATTAATCTTTAATCTTGCCCAGTCACCAAATTGTTTAATCTTATTTATAAGACAGTCTATTGAGTCCATCGGTTGTTCTAGTATAAAAACTAAGTCATCTGCAAAGCCTCTGAGTTTATATTGTTCATCTCTTATCACAGCTCCCTTTATACTTGTATCTTCCCTTATTTGATTATTCAGTACCTCTAGAGATAAGATAAAAAGTAGAGGTGACAATGGACAGCCTTGTCTTGTACCTTTTTGAATGTTAATTACATCTGTCAGTTGCCGTTCACTGTCACCCTTGCATTTTGTGAAGAATATATTGCTTCTACTGCTCTCAAGAAGTTTTCACCACATTCCATGCCTTTCAGTTGTTGTGGCATAAAGTGCCAACGAACATTATCAAAGGCCTTCTCAGCATCTAAACAAATTAAAGCCAGTTGTTTCTCTGGAGGAGTCTCATAATATTCCAAGATATTACAAACTGTTCTAACATTATCTTTCAAATATCTTCTAGGAAGGAATCCTGCTTGATCATAATGTATTGTGGACTGTAGAACTTTCTTCAAACGTTGTGCCAATATTGCAGCAAAAATTTTATAATCCACATTTAAAAGGGAAATTGGATTATAGTTTTTAATATCTTTCAAATCATTATTTTCTTTTGGAATCAAAGATATTGTAGCTTCTTGCCATGAGGCTGGTATTTGGCCTTCCTCTTGAATCTTTTCAATAAGACGTTTAAATGGTAAGAGTAAAGACTCTTCATAAACTTTGTAGAATTCTGCAGGTAATCCATCTGGACCCGGAGTTTTACCATTCTTTTGAGATGCCATTGCATCTCCAAGTTCCCTTATTGTTATTGGCTCATTTAAATTTTTTTGTTGTTCTTCTGTAAATTTATTGATATTATTTTGGTTGATATATTCTTCTAAATCTGTTTTATGAACTTGCTTATCTTCATATAATTTTTTATAGAACTGTTTCATAATTTGACATTTCTTGCTTTTGGGTTTTCTCTTTGTTCTTCTCATCTTTCAGTGTCAAAATTATTCTTTTGGCCTTTTTTTTTTTCTCATCCTATAGGCCAACCACCTTCCAGGTTTGTTGGCATGTTCAAAAAAGTTTTGTCTAGCATATTTCAATTTAATTTCCATCTCTTCCATAAGAATTAAATTCAATTTGTGCTGCATTTCTTTCACCTTTTTTTGAAATTCATGTTTTGTTGGCTGTTTTTAAAGATTCTTTTCAGTTTCTCCAGCTTGTGACATTAAATTTTGAAAATTTTCAGTTCTTTCTTTTTTTTGATACTATATCTAATTGCAAGGCCCCTATAATAAGCTTCAGCAGTGTCCCAAACTACTTGCATCTTTACCTCTTGTGTTATGTTCTGTTGAAAAAAAGATTCCATTTCCACCTTAGATTCTTTGAGAAAGTCTTTATCTTTCAAAACTGAAATATTTAGCCTCCATGATCTTCTCATCCGTGGGCCTTTAAGCTTTATCATTTCAGGGCTATGGTCTGAAATAACTCTTGTTTGGATTTCTGTGTCCACTAAGTCTTTAATCATATTTGCAGAGAGCCAATAGGTATCGATTCTTGACCAAGTTTGGTGGCTAAAGGAATAGTGAGTAAAATCTTTGGAACTGGGATATCTTGTTCTCCATACATCAACCAAATCCATTTCTTCTACTAATTTCCAAAAACTTGTTGGCAACTGAAGATCTTTGCTTTTCATCTGTTTGTGCATTTTTTTGTCCAGTTGTCTGTCAGAAACTGCATTGAAATCTCCTATTAAACAATATTCTACATACTCCAAATTTGATAATTTAAGATGCAAATCTTGAAAAAATTTCTCTTGATGATCATATGGAGCATAGATATTTGCAAGTAATTTTTTTTTATAATCCACTGTAATTTCCACTAATAGGATTCTTCCGTCTTCAGAAGCATACTGCAATTGTGCGTTAAATTTATCTTTAATATATATTGCCACTCCCCTTTTCTTCTTGTTCATGTCTGTTTTTTATTTTTTTATTTTTCAAAAAAATATCGATCTTTAGTTAAAATACGGGTTTCTTGTAAGCAAATTATGTCCATTTCCATTTTTGTCAAATATCTAAAAGTCTTCCTCCTTTGGGCAGGGGAGTTGAATCCATTCACATTAATTGAAACTATTGAAGCCAATATGGGTTTTGCTTATCAATATCTTTCTTATCTTTTTTGGAATGCTGTCTTGTATGGTATCTCCGTGGTTCATTTGGATTTTCTTCACCAGAACTTTCTTCCTCCTCCTCCTCCTCCTCCTTCTTTTAAGAACATGAGAAGCCATGTTGGATCAGGCCAATGGCCCATCCAGTCCAACACTCTGTGTCACACAGTGGCCAAATTTTTTTTTATACACACACACACATACACACATACTGTGACTAATAGCCACTGATGGACCTCTGTTCCATATTTTTATCTAACCCCCTCTAGAAGCTGTCTATGCTTGTAGCCGCCACCACCTCCTTTATCCTTCACTCTATCTAAAAAATTCTGAGCTTTAAAAATGGAGCTAATCCTGTATCTGTTCTCCTGGTAGGTAAAAAGAAGGCCTTCTGGCATTAGCCACATGTAGGATATTTCTCTTCCTTTCAAAAAGTCTGTTAATGCTTGATATTTTCTCTAATTTTGTCTCACTGACCAAGGTACCTCTCTTAGAATTTTCACCATATTTCCAGCTATCATCATCTTACTTGCTTCAAAATGTCATCTTTCGTCCTCTTTCTTGTGAGCCTCAAGTGGACTTCACTAGATAATTTGTTTCATCTTGTATAACTCGATGGTACCCGTCTAACTTGATCAAACTCTTCTTCCATCTTCTGAGGAGTCACCTGTAAAATTTTAGCCAAGGCTTCACTTAAAATTTTTTGTAAATCTTCATTTTTCTCTTCTGGTATATTTTGAAACCTCAACATATAGGCGGCTCTGTCTACTTTCAGCTGCAAGAGTCTAGAATCGTGTATATTTTGTTCTTTTTCCAGATATTCCACCTTTTGGATATTCTCTGTCACCTGACCATCTAGTACTTTTAAGGCTTTATTGGTCTCAGCTGTCTGTCTGCTATTCTCCAAAAGTTCTTGTTTAATCTCTGCCATCTGTTCACCAATATTGTCTACTTTACTAGTTAACTGTGTTATAGCAGTCATTAAGGTGTTTTGCATTTCTTTCATATCTCCCTGCATGGTTGTAAATTTTCCTGGCCCAGGTGGAGCTTTGGACGAAGAAAATGGTGGCTTTCCTTTTCTATTATCTTTTTTTTTACTGTTTCTTTGAAACCAATCCCAGCTTTATTTTCCATTCTTACTAGAGTAAGCACACTCACAGCCACAAGTTCAATAATGCCTCTTCAACATTTGTTTTGAAACTCTATGTTCCTGTTTATAACAGATAAGCTAATCTCCACCAAGCAATGCCCTTATTATGAAGTAGTTTTAAAAAGAAGACAACCTTCTAGCTTCTAGCAACAATTTGTGGTAGCCAAAACAATGCTAAGAATAATAATAAACAGAAATTTTTAGCCAACCACACTACATAGTCAATAGGCAAAACAATTCAGTTCACTACAACAACAATTCACTATTACAAGTCCTCTAGCAATGCTGATTCAATTGAAATCCAAATCACCACAACGTCTTTCAAATAACTTCAAATTTCAGAAACTTCAAGGTGTAAATTTGTAATCCAGGGTTGAATGTCCTATTTGTAATCCAAGAGTGAGATCCAGAATTTAAAAATAAGCCAATAATCCAAACAAAAGAAAAGGAAATCAGGTACTCCCAAAAGTAATGCCAAAAATAATAGCAAATAGGAAAAAGTCCCCCAATTTGGTGATACAGAAAGGAATGAAAAATAAAAGGTGCATAAAAAAGAATCTCAACCAAAAAAATATTTAAACCATGTCAAAAAATATTCCAGCCACAGATAAAAAGAAGGCAAAGAAAAAATAAAAAAAAGTTTAAAAGGTTATATCCATATCATCCAACAAGAAAGATAAAAATCCACTTTGGAAATTTGTAGAGGTATTCTTCTTACAACCAGAGATCCTGCTATATCTTCTAAGTCTATCTCAAGTACCCACCAGCCTTTAGAAATTAATTAAAACTCTTATAAGTTCATTCAGAGCACTTCAATTTAAGCTTCAAAGTATTTTTAAGTCAACTGTCTTTCACATCCATATACACTTGCAAGCAAGCATCTTTCCCAGAATCCAAAATATTTTTCTCCCCCAAAAGTGGGTTTAAAACAAATCAGTTAAATTCAGCCATCAAATCTCCTATAAAACTAAAAATTGGTGTAGTCTTCTCATGCAGGTATTTGCAATGATATCAGGTTAGGCAGAAACTTTTGCAAGCCTTGAAAAAGAATGAGGGAGAGTCCCCCCCCCCCCTCAGTCTTTTTCACCACGTGAGATCTGCTTCAGTCCTGATTCTCCTCTTTCCTGCTTGTCAGAGATGTTACCATTAAAAAAAAATAGTATAGGGAAAGAACACTTACAGTAATAGAAAGATTTTAAGGTCCAAAATGTAGAATGCTGAAGAAAAGAGAAAGAAGCCAGTGGCTGACCCTCTTGCCAATTAAAAATGGCGATCGGAGCGATGAGGCTAGAGGCAAGCAGGATCATGGAGCAGCCGTCTCTGCTGACACCCCAATTCTACTGCTCAAGCTCCCTGCCTTCTAGGACCCTTCCTGGGCCCCAGAGTCGAGTTGTCCTTCAGGGGCGACCCCTCAATGGACCGATTTGAAAGCGACTCTGGATGCATCGGTCCGAGCCGCTTTCAGCCATGCTTCGCCAAAACTGGAAGTCCCAAAAGCTTCCACATTCCATACACCAGCAGATGGGCCAAAACAACAGTAAGCTGACCTAGGCACTTCAGGAAGAACCCTGGGCATCCCAGAATAATCCAGCGTTGTCCTAGTAACAGAACTTCCAACAATCCACAACTGGCCTTGGCTAGCTTTTATATATATATATATGAACATAAGAACATAAGAGAAGCCATGTTGGATCAGTCCAACAGCCCATCAAGTCCAACACTCTGTGTCACACAGTGGCAAAAAATTTTATATACACACATACACTGTGGCTAATAGCCACTGATGGACCTCTGCTCCATATTTTTATCTAAACCCCTCTTGAAGGTGGCTATACTTGTAGCCGCCACCACCTCCTGTGGCAGTGAATTCCACATGTTAATCACCCTTTGGGTGAAGAAGTACTTCCTTTTATCCGTTTTAACCTTTCTGCTCAGCAATTTCATCGAATGCCCACGAGTTCTTGTATTGTGAGAAAGGGAGAAAAGTACCTCTTTCTCTACTTTCTCCATCCCATGCATTATCTTGTAAACCTCTATCATGTCACCCCGCAGTCGACGTTTCTCCAAGCTAAAGAGTCCCAAGCGTTTCAACCTTTCTTCATAGGGAAAGTGCTCCAGCCCTTTAATCATTCTAGTTGCCCTTCTCTGGACTTTCTCCAATGCTATAATATCCTTTTTGAGGTGCGGCAACCAGAACTGCACACAGTACTTAGCATATATATATATGCTAAGGTATACACTTTTTTGTACCAGCACCAGCTCAGCTTTTTGGCAAGGGCTCAAGTAACCTAAGGGGAAATTGGCCAATGGGAGCAGAATTAATTATAATTGATTTATCAACAGATGACCCAATAGTTTATTCATGGGTCATGTTTTGATAAATCAATTATAATTAATCTCTCCCACACTGGATATGTTAACAAAATGTATATAAACTGCTGTAATGGACCTGATGCCTTCAGAAACACAGGAGATATTGGTATAGAGAGATTGTGGGATGTTTCTTCAGGCCTATAGATAAACCTTATATAAACAGTTCCTCCTTCAACAGAACTCTAGTCATATGATCCTTTGTTGATTGGGTGAGGGAGCACACTTGGCTCATGGTTTGTGTGCAACATCATCATCATCTTTACTGTACATAGCTAGGGTCTTCCACAGGTAGTTTCATAAATTTCAGATACTTTGCTGGCTATAGTAGCAGAGCTCAAACTTCACTTAGAGGAGCCACAGCAAGATATGCTCCGAGCTTTCTGTTTGTTTGTTTGTTTTAAAGTCCTTATTGCATAGGCTTTTCCCCTGTGCTGCTTTGCTGATAGCTTCATTTCTGGTGTTCTTTGTCCAAGTTATTTATTTTATTGGGTTTCTATCCCGCCCTGTTCCAAGATGGGTTCAGGGTGGCTCAAAATAATTGGATACAAACAAATAATACCGTATGGTAAAATCAAGTTAAAACTATAAACAGCAATAAAGCAATAAAATAAGCAATAAATGAGCAATTAAACAATAAACAGACTGACAATAAAAATAAGATAATAAACCAAATAAGACTCCAGGGCAGTCTTTAATGTCTCCTGCAGGATGACTAGTCCAACAATGTTTCTGCAGTGTAATTATGTGGGCAAGGGAGGCTGAAATCGACTGAACACCTGCCATCTCAACCAAAGGCCTGGCAGAACAGCTCCATTTTACAGGCTCTGAGTATGTAGCAAGTCCTACAGGGCCCTGATCTCATATGGAAGCAAGTTCCAGCAGAGGAAACCCCAACCTGGACCAGGGGCTTGGCAGCCCTACTCCCCACCTACCTTGTCCACTGAATAGTAGGTACAGCTGCATAACAATCCCTGGATTAGGAGAGTGGGCAGCCAGCCACACTCCCAGAAGCCCTCATTAACTCCTGAAGAAGCCCACACCACCCTTTCTACACTTCTTATGTGATTTTGGTGGCGAGTGACTTGCTGGCCTTTTGACTGCGGGGGTGGGGGTAGCCAAAAAGAGCCTCAGGTGATTGAGGCCTGCTTGGGTTGGCTGGTTCTCTAGCCAACCCAATCAGGCCTCGCTTGTCCTGGGCTCTCCTTTCTTGTGTCAGGTTGCTTTTGGCTGGGGGGGGCATATGCTAATGAATTATGCTAATAAGCTCCACCATCTATTTTTCTACAAAATGACCCCTGATTGTGAGCATTTCCATTTTTGCCCACTATGAGTCATTCATGACTAGCCGAACAGTTGGTGTTTCTTCTTAATCTACTGGAGGGGGAGAACCCCTAGAACTCTGCTCCATTAGCTTTCCCCACATACTTTATTTCTTGGAACAGGTGTTTCAGAAGAGGAGTAGTAACACTATCATGTTAGCCTTCTTCTGACTGAGATTTGTTGACTGTATTTATGTAAGTAATGAAAAGGAGACAGATTTGATGCTGATATACTTTATGATTGTTGAGACAGGATAGCTGATTTAATTTCTGGACTGGTTTTGAGAGTTCTCCAAACACATGCCCATTCTGAATTTATGTTTTTCTTATGTGCAATATCTTGTTACTACAAGTTTCAGTCTTGTGTTTTTCCAAAATTGTTAATTATTTTTACAGGGAGCAGAGAATTATTATATACGCAGTGTCCTGATGAAAGAAACAAGTTCCAGAATGTCCAGTCTGTCTGTGAACACTTCGAAGACAATTGAGACACAAGTACAGAATAAGACCGACAGAGATGAATATATTATCACAATTTTGAACTATGTTTCTATTCCAGTTGTGATTTTGGGACTACTTGGCAACGGGGCTGTTTTCCACATACTCTGCTGCAGTATAAAAAGGACAAATTATACTGTATATGTACTGAACCTGGCCATAGCTGATTTTACTGTAGTCTTTTGTAACATTGCAATATCTGTTTTAAGTTTAATGATATGGGGAACATTAGCTTTTAATTTACTTGATATCCTGTGGTTTTTTGGGTACAACAGCAGTTTTTTTCTCTTGACAGCCATTAGTGTTGAGAGGTATCTTGGTGTTTTCTACCCCTTTTGGTATAGTTCTAAGCGTCCAGAACATCTCTCGGGCATACTCTGTTCTCTTCTATGGGTTACCTCCTGCTTGGTGACTGCAATCGAATATTTCACCTGCTGGTCAAATTTTTACATCTACAAAGAAGAATGTTACGCAGATTATAGTGCTGCCAGTATATTCCTTGTCACCATTTTCCTGATTTTTACTCCAGTCATGGTCCTATGCAGTTTGATTGTTTTTGTCAAAGTACAGAGAAATTCACAGCCATCATCTTCAGCACGCTTGAACCTCACAATTGCTGTCACCATTGTGATATTCCTCATCTTTGCTTTGCCAAGCAGGTTTATGTTCCTGGTAGGGTACTGGCATCCTGAAACAAAATTAATATGGGATTTTATTCAGGTTTCTTTTTTCCTCAACTTAGTCAACAGCACACTCAATCCTTTTGTTTACTTTTTTGTTGGGAGGCAGAAAAAACTGAGATCTCAAGAGCCCCTCTCTGTGGTGTTTCAGCGATCCTGGACTTATGTGGTACAAGATCACAGAAACAACTCAGGGGAGGCCTGAAAATATTTGAATCCTCAACACTGTTGGAAATTCCAGTGTTTCACTGAGAGAAAACTTACAGATAAACATCTGAGGGAAAGACCATTTACGTTGTTCAGCAGCTACTAACTTCAAAATATCATTCTTAAACTTGCTTTGGGAAGAGTTGCTAGTGTTTTTGCAGACTTCCTGTAAAAGGTATGCTTATCCTTTGCTCAGCTGCAGCCTGATTTTGTGGTTCCATTTATCATGTTTTCTTTATATTGTTTTTTAAAAGGGGAGAGGAGCCAAACAATTCATTACATAAGAACATAAGAGAAGCCATGTTGGATCAGGCCAATGGCCCATCCAGTCCAACACTCTGTGTCACACAGTGGCCAATTTATATATATATATATATATATATATATATATATATATATATATATATATATATACATATACACACACACACACACACACACAAATATATATACACACTGTGGCTAATAGCCACTGATGGACCTCTGCTCCATATTTTTATCTAACCCCCTCTTGAAGCTGTCTATGCTTGTAGCCGCCGCCACCTCCTGTGGCAGTGAATTCCACATGTTAATCACCCTTTGGGTGAAGAAGTATTTCCTTTGATCTGTTTTAACCTGACTGCTCAGCAATTTCATCAAATGCCCATGAGTTCTTGTATTGTGAGAAAGGGAGAAAAGTACCTCTTTCTCTACCTTCTCCATCCCATGCATTATCTTGTAAACCTCTATCATGTCACCCCACAGTTGACGTTTCTCCAAGCTAAAGAGCCCCAAGCGTTTTAACCTTTCTTCATAGGGAAAGTGTTCCAACCCTTTAATCATTCTAGTTGCCCTTTTCTGGACTTTTTCCAATGCTATAATATCCTTTTTGAGGTGCAGTGACCAGAATTGCACACAGTATTCCAAATGAGACTGCACCACCATTCTATAACTACAAACCCTAAAAGTCTTCCACATATTCTTACCACCACCACCACCCTCACGCACATAACAATACCCTAGAGGCTAGCAAGTTTTGATCCTCAGGAAATCAGCAAGTAATCAACACAAATCCTTTTGGAACAAAAAAAGCACCAGTGAATTCTGTGGTCTATATCCCTTGGGCAGAGTAGAATACTCTTTGCCCAATAAAAGATAAGTATTAAAGACTGGCAGCTAGCCAAGGGGATAAAGATATGGAAATAACGTCCAGAATCTAGATGACAAGCAACTCTGAATGGCTTATTATTGTTGTCCCCCCCACCCACCACTTTCAGCTCAGTGTGGCTTGGAAGAATGAAATATTCCCTGGAAAATTTTCCAACAGATATCCTGTTGCCATAGTGTGTAGTGGGGAGCAATGTTCCCTCTAAGCTGTGGAGTCTAGTGTGCAAAAATTCTACTTTATGAGTTACTGGCATTAAAGTTGTGAGCTACTGCATAAATTAGTTTGCTCTGGGGCCATTTTTCCTGTGCTAAGACAAAAATGTGTGACCTGGAGGCTAAGAAAAACTGTGAGCTAGCTCACACTAACTCAGCTTAGAGGGAGCACTGGTGAGGAGGAGTAGAAGAACTCTCCTGTGAGGGAGAAACAAAGGAAATTTCACACCCAAATATTAGTAAGTGGGCAGTCTGAAAGTGGGATTTATTTGCTCTTAGAAATATGAAGCCGATCTTCATATTTCTGATTTCAATTCATTTAATAAAGCTGGGACCACACCACACCACACTGTTCTATTGTGTTTCCTGACGAGGCCCTGGACTGGATAGTTCCATAGATCTCAGGCAGCCTTGTTGGGTTACTGGGTTCCTAGTTTGTACTGGTAGTTCCTTCTGGCATGACTTCTGAGTGCCTAAGAGTCCCTGCACCAGATGGACAAGCATTGTTATTGGTCTTAATCTTACTTTGGCTTCTCACCTCTTTCACTTTCTGCACTAGCCTAATTAGACAAATCTGTTTTTCTATGTACAGAATTACACTATTCCCTTGATTTAGTATTTATTTGGGACAGCTTATAATCAGAAAGCCAGTCGTGCAAGACACAGCAGGGGTTATATTAATAGCTCTGGATATACACACACAAGCAGAGATATAATCAAATTGAATTAAACAATAGTAAGTCACCATTTTCCAACACACATTCAAAAAGACAGAGAAGGAATAATCAAGGACTTGTATCATACTAAAAATTGGCATTGCTCAAAGCCAAATGAATAACTGAGAAGTCTTCCACATTTAGGATGCCACAACTGAGAAGGCTCTGATCCTAATATTGACCACAGAAAATGAAGGAAGGCAAAGCAATTCCTTGAGAGATAACCTTCAAAATACAGGAGCAGGTATCCCGAAAGCACTTCCCCCTTTATGTTACTTGTATCCTTTCTGTTGCTTATAACCTTATAAATGTATATCTGGATGTGTATCTCATGTATCTGATGAAGTAAGCTCTGACTTGCGAAACCTTCTACTAGAATAAATTTTGTGTGTTTAAGTGCCACTGGTCTTCAGTTTAATTTGTGGTCTGTTTTAATGCTCTATGCTTTTATGCTGCCTTTTAGTTAATATTTTAATGCTTTGTTTGTATTATTTGTATTTTATAAACTGCTTTAGGCAGGTGTGCACATATCATGAAGCTGTAATCCTGAATTGAGATTTATTTCAAAATTAGTATCTATAGAATCATAATTTCCAATTTTTATTTAGTTGACTTTGATGTCACATATGAAAAACGGCCTCCACAGATAATTCTGGATATCTTTGAGTTGTTCACTATTAGATAATTTAGTCATTGAGCAGTCCACTTACATTAAAAACAAACCAGATCCACCAGTTCTCCTGAACTAGAGGGAACTAGGAAGAATAGCTTGCTGACAAGTCAGATACAAAATTCATAGCTGAGCAGGTTTAAACACAGAGCAGGACAAAGACTATTCTAAATGCTGGAAGGTACCCTGGACAAACAAAAAGGTATGTATAAATTAGAATCTGGAATTAGGAAGGAAAATGGGAAATAAAATTAGCTAATTAAAAGCAGAAACATATAAAGAACAATTTCTAGTATTTGGGAGGGAGCACTTAGGGTGGCCAGATCGTCCCGACCACCCGGGAAAGTCCCGCTCCTGCCTCTAAATTCCCGCCTCCCGGGCTGGCTATCCCGGGACCATTAGAAGTCCCGGTTTAGCCAGCGAGAGGAGCCGGCGGGCCGCGCGGGGAAGGCGGCGAGTGAGCGGGAGGCCGGGCGGGACTCCTCCTGCTGCTGCTGCCACCGCTGGCGGGCCCGGGCGCCTCGGGGAGGGCGGTGAGGCCGGCGGAGGCATGCGCTCAGCCCCGCAGCCAGCCCTGCCCGGATGCCGGCTCAAGCTGGGAGGCCGAGGCGCCCCGCCCCGCCCTCCCTGCAGGCCCGGCGGCCTGGCTGCGGCTGCCCTGCCCTCCCTCCTTCCCTCCTTTCCTCCTTCCTTCCTTCCTTCCTTCCTTCCTTCCTTCCTTCCTTCCTTCCTTCCTTCCTTCCTTCCTTCCTTCCTTCCTCCCTCCCTTCCTCCCTTCCTTCCTTCATCCCTCCCTCCCTCCTTTCTTCCTTCCTCCCTCCTTCCTCGGCGGGGCAGCCACAGCCAGGCCGCCGGCTCAAGCTCGGAAACCGAGGCGCCCCGCCCTCCCTGCAGGCCCGGGGGCCTGGCTGCGGCTGCCCCGCTGAGGGGGGAGGGGGTCCGAGCGGCTCCCTCTTACCTGGCCACCAGGGCGCTCCGGCCAGCATCGCCGCCCGGGAAGGGGCCGCCTGCCGCCACCCGCCTCCTGCTCATCCTCGCGCTGCTGCTGCGCCTCCTGGCCAGCCTGCCCGCCTGCCCGGAGGGGAGGCCGCCACCACGCCCTGCGAGACGGAGGTAAGCCCCCCCCCAGGCAGGCAGGCAGGGAGGGGGCCGAAAGCAGGGGGGCTGGCGGGAGGGGGCGGCCGGCCTTCCTTCCTCCCTTCCCTCCCTCCTTCCTTCCTTCCTCCCCTCCTTCCTTCCCTCCCTCCCTCCTTCCTTTCTTCCTTCCTCCCTCCCTCCTTCCTTCCTCCCCTCCCTCCCTCCTTCCTTCCTCCCTTCCCTCCCTACTTCCTTCCTCCCTTCCCTCCCTCCCTCCTTCCTTTCTTCCTTCCTCCCTCCCTCCTTCCTTCCTCCCTTCCCTCCCTCCTTCCATCCTCCCTTCCCTCCCTCCTTCCTTTGTCTTTTCCTCCCTTCCTCCCTTCCCTCCCTCCTTCCTTCCTCCCTTCCCTCCCTCCTCCCTTCCTCCCTCCCTTCCTTCCCTCCCTCCCTCCTTCCTTTCTTCCTTCCTCCCTCCTTCCTTCCCCCCTTCCCTCCCTCCTTCCTTCCTCCCTTCCCTCCCTCCTTCCTTTCTTACCGTCTGTCTTTAATAGGCAAGTGTCCACCCCCGTTTGCTCTGTTGGCTCTATCTGCGCCACTTTCATCACTTTCGGGGTGTGGATCCCCCAGTGGGGTGGGCTCCCGACTCCCTCCGCCAGCTGTTTCTGATAGCCCTGCGCCCCCTCTTTCATTTGATATGTGTCCCGTGCGGGTGCCACCCTCCCGCCGAGAGATGCCGCAAAATGAGCCCCCTTGAGGCTTATGGCGGCAGGGCTCGGGGGAAGCGAGCTAGACTGCTGTTCTTTTGAGGGGTTATAGAGTGTTTCGAGCCCATCCCTGTGGCATCGGTCCCATCGTTGTGGGACCCAGGGGGCCGGCGCAGCGGCCCACTGAAGCAGCCTGTTACTAATAACACAGGTCGAGATGCAGGACAGGAACCCGGAAGTGACCGACAGGCTGCTTCAGCGGGCCGGGAGATGCCGCAAAAACGCCGGGAAGACTGCCACGGCGTCGGACGGGGCTTCAGAAACAACGCTGAAGCCCCGCCCACTCCCCAACGCGCTCAGAAGCGCGCCGAAAGATCCACTCTCCCTCCAAGGGGGGGCAAAAATTACCTCCTCAGCCACGCTGCTTGCAGCGGGCTTCTGGAGGCTTCGTTGCCCCCCCAAGGCGGAATAAAGAGACGGACACAAATGATTTGGTGAAACTATGGGCCACTTTTATTAAAATTAACCAAGAACGGCAAGGGCAACCGAGCTGCGGCCAAGTCAGGGCCAGGGGTCTCCTCAGACCGCTCCCCTGCCTTTTTCAGCGGGCGAGAGACCCGGCCCCCTGGCCGGAGCTGTGAGCCACAGCTCCCGTCAGGCAGGCCCAGCAGGGAGGCTCAAACCGGAGGGCCCCAACACCAGACGCGAGTCTCAGCGAAAGGCACCCATCCAATCGAGTCTCCAGGACAGTCTGCATTCACATACCTCGGGCCACACCAAAGGTAGATCCTGACAGACCCCTAACTCCCCAAAAGGGGGAGGCTATCCGGTCCTCCCCAGGCCGCCTGGTGCCATAAACCCCGTAGAACCTGCCACAACTAAGGCCAAGTCTCTACTTAGGGCTTAGCACCCACAGAAAGACCCAAAACTGACAAAAGCCCTTGCCGCAAATCTCTCAGGAAAAGCAAATTACCCTTTTCCGAGAGATGCACTCCATCCCCTCTGTAGAGGTCGGGACAATCCTTAGAAATGTCCGGATGGGGCAAATAGTGACCCAAGCCACCCTCCAAAACCTTGCGAATTTCCTTATTCGCTCGGTAACGAGCCCTTTCCAACCCAGCTGGATTCCAGGCACAACGCCACTCCAGGCGTGGAATCATGGCCGACCAAACTATAACGGTACCAGGCCATCTGTTCCTTATGTACCTGAAATCATCCCGGGCCTGCAAGATCAACGCCTTGCCTTTAATTAGCCCGAGATCATTCCCTCCCAGGTGAATGATTAATACCTGCGGAGGAGGGGCCCCCGCCCCGTGAAACAAAAGGGGGAGCAAGCCAGGCCACTGAAGACCACGGCGCCCCCTCCACTCGACAGTGACATGTTTGCTGAGCCCCAGCTGAGAGCCAACAGCAGTTCTCCGAGCTTGATGTGCTGCCCAAAACACATAACTGTGCCCGCAGATGAGAACTCTGCTCCTCCGGCCAGGAACCACAGCATCTAAAAAGAAGAAACACACAAGTTATACCACCAGAACATCAAGGTACCCCCAGCTCCTATTAGCGGAGCAAAGGGCGAATATAGCTTTTGTAAGCCTGAGAGCGCCAACGGCCAAGGCGTCGTATGGCCGTAGCTGAATAACCCAAGGCAGCAGCAGTAGAAGCTGCCCCAATTCGAAAGGAATGGGTACCAAACCTCATTCCAGTCAAACCCAGCATGGCTAAAGTCTTTGATGTCACAGCCCAAAATTGATGCTTTGTCAGGGGACTGCCCCCTGCATGACAAAACAGCAATCCATCGCAGCCTCCCCGCACAGCCAAATAAGCGGCCAATGCGGCAACTGGGCAAAGCTCCCCATCTGAACACGGACCCAACTCCAGCACCGTCCCCGCGCCTTCTTGGTCAGTTTTAGACCGCCGGACAGTGAGGACCGCCTTACCTCCCAGCAACATAACGTCCCTCAACAACAATGCCCTACCTGACACATCACTCTTGGAGCTTGCCACCAGTTCACTAATCCTCAGAGCACCAAAAAAGGCCACCAAGGAGGCTGCGTGAAACAACACTACTTCAAATTGAGACGCACACACTGCGCTCCACACCCCTTTGAGACCCTTAAGGATCTCAGGAGACAAAGGGGCCCTAGTATCACGCATAGGCCCAGCCTCCCTGGACCACCCCTCCAGCATCTTCCGAAGACGAAAATCTGCTGTCTCCTCCTTGAACCCCAAAGCCTTACTAGCGAAGGCCAACGCCGACATGCACCCCCGAATTGAACGCACGGCCAAACCCTTACCTCTCAAAGCAACACAGTAATGGAGCAACTGCTCCACTGGGATGGGCCAAACAATCCGATACCCTACCTCAGCCCTAAAGTCCTCAAACTGCCGCACGGCGCGCTCATAGGACCTCCTGGTGCTGGGTGCAATGGCTAAGCCTATCGCTCTGCAGGCCTTGGCTCTCCAATCAGCCATAGCTCCCGGGGCATTGGCACCGCATCCATATCGGCGTCTGGAGCCAGCTGATGAAACCTCTCCATCTGTTTACGAGAGAGAGCGTCAGCCACTCCGTTATTCACCCCAGGGACATGCTTGGCCAAAAACAAAATGTTGAGCCGCAGGCAGCGCAGAGTGAAGGCCCTAACCAACCTCATAACCCGCTGCGATTTGGATGTAAGGGAATTAATAACATGGACCACCGCCATGTTATCACACCAGAAATGAACGGTGGAATTGGCCATATCCTTCCCCCACAGCCAAACCGCAACCAAAATCGGAAAAAACTCCAAAAAGGTAAGATCCCTGATCAAACCGGCCTGCACCCACGACTCAGGCCACTCTTCCATGCACCAATGTCCACGGAAGTAGACACCGAACCCTAGTGACCCAGCAGCATCTGACATAACCTGAAGCTCAGCTTCAAGCCTCATGTCCTCCCTCCAAAAAGAAATCCCATTAAAGGATTCCAAAAATTCCTGCCACATCCGCAGGTCCTCCCTCATGCTGCTAGTAACCCTAGTCCTGTGCTGTGGCAGGCGAAGGCCCGCCATAGCATCACAAAACCTACGCAGGAAAGGCCTACCTGGGGCGACCACTTTGCAAGCAAAGTTAAGGTGCCCCACCAGCTGCTGCAGCTCCAGCAACGTAACCTTCCTCCTACCCAGAAAGGAATGAATCCTTCCCTTCAAATCCAACAGCTTCTGCTCGGGAATCCTGGATGACTGAGCCAAGGTATCTAGCTCAATCCCTAGAAAAACAAGGCGTTGGGCCGGGCCTTCAGTTTTCTCCTCGGCCAATGGCACGCCCAACTCAGCAGCCAACTCAACAAAGCCGGCTAACAACTGAGCGCAACGACCCGAGCCGGCAGGGCCCACAAACAGGTAGTCGTCCAGGTAATGAACAACCTCCTGCAAACCCACTTTTTCGCACACAGCCCATTCCAGAAAGGTGCTGAAGCACTGAAAAGCAGAACATGAAACAGAGCAGCCCATAGGCAACGCCCTGTCCATGTAAAATTGCCCTGCAAACGAAAAGCCCAACAACTCAAAATCATCGGGGTGGACAGGGAGAAGGCGAAATGCCGACTTGATATCGCATTTTGCCATCTCAGCCCCCTGCCCACAGCGTCGCACGACGCCCACAGCCTGATCGAATGAGGTATACCGAACGGAGCAAAGCTCCTCCGGTATGCCATCATTAACGGATGAACCCCTAGGATAAGAAAGGTGGTGAATCAAACGAAATTCACCAGGTGCTTTCTTTGGCACAACCCCTAACGGGGAAACCCTAAAATTAACAACAGGAGGGCTAGCAAATGGGCCCAAAATCCTGCCAGCAGCCAACTCCTTAGCAATTTTTTCCTTAACTATATGTTCCAAACCCACAACTGAACTAAGGTTCCTGGACCGAGTTGGTACCCGAGGACCTTGAAAAGGAATCCTAAAACCTAACGTGAAACCATTCAAAAGATAACAACTTTCCTCCCTATGAGGGTATCTACTAAGCCAATCACTGAGAGGCCCCACCCTTATCGGGCTGGGACCCTTTTCCAGGCAAAGAACCCCCCCCTGATTTTCTCTGACCCTTGCGAGATCGGACTTTGGGGCAGGAGTTGAAGGAGTGAGGGCCGGCGCACAAGGGGCATTCATGCTTAAAGTGGCAGTCTTTACGACTGCAAGCCCCCTGGGACCCAAACTCCCAACAGAGCAGGCGGGGTTGAACCGCCTGCCCCGCAACACTGCGGGGGGAAGAGGACGCACCTGAAAGAGAAGCGGAGCCCTTGGAAACAAGGTGACCGCTGTCGGATCGATCCCCCAAATTGGGCCGTGCCGGTGACATCACCTGCAGCCACAACTGCTGGTGGATCCGATCCCATGGGAGTGAAGGGTACAATGCGGCCCTCATTCTGAACTCCTGGTCGTACTGGCTCCAGGCAGGGCCACTGAACATCGTATACCCTTTATAAATGATGTCCAAATATTGTATAAGAGCGGCCGCCCGCCAGGGCTGAGCCCGCGCAATAACTCCCGCGTAGATCAGAAACCCAGGAAGCCAATTGGCCCAGGTCCGGTCGACCTTCCTTTTCCTAAGCTTCTCCTTATCTTTGTCGTCAAGCTCCTCTTTGTCCTTTTTTTCCAGCTCTCTATACAAAAGGGAGAATACATCCACATATTCTCCCTTTAAGATTTTTTCTTTCGTGGCAGGCAGCAAGTGATCGCCTAAGGGTAAGGCGACCTCACCAGAAGGCATGGCATTGAATGGCACCGCCCCATAAGGCGAAGGAAAACCCCAAGCACCAGGCAAGGCACCACCTATCCCCTGCTGCCCGGCCCCGTGCCATTGACCCAACATGCCCCACTGACTCTGAGGCCCCATCCAACTAACAGGCTGCTCTAAGCCCCCAGCAGAAGCAGCCCCTAACGAGGAGCAAACACCACTATTGCCAGCATACCCCCAGGCACCCCACGGCCATGCATGCCCCATGTGTGGTAGGGAGCCATTCCCAGTCTTACCTGAAGGCACAGCAGGCACCAACGCAGACCCAGCACCGCCAGCACCAGACGAAGGGCCAGCACCGACATCAGGGCCTCCAAGCCCCACAGCACCACCAGCCGCTGCTGCTGATCTACCCTCAAGGAGAGACAAGCGTGTCAGAATATCAGCCTGAAACATCCTTTTGGAAACCTGCCCCTTATTGGGCACTTGAGAAGGAGGAAGACCCGAAGCCCGCTCCAAAGCCTGCAGTCGCTGAAAAATGACTGCATTAACATCGTCATCGCCTTCATCATCCGAAGATGAGGGAGGCGCAGGACGCTTTGGCGGCGGCTTGGGGGCCCTAGGGGCAGGCTGCTTCCCCTTAGGCTTACCAGAACCCTTACGGCCCGACATGCTGTGCTAAAGTGTGCAGAGCAATTAAAGCGCAAGAAAGAAATGCGCACCTCAAGGCAGCAGCCTGAATAAAAATTGAGCGGGGGGGGAGGGGGGACGTGAAGGGCGAACAGGCCAAAACCTGCACCTAAAATGGCCACCGCTCCACACACCCTAAAATGGCCGCCGCTCCACAACCCTTACTACAAGCCTCTAAAATGGCCGCCGCCTCCCACCAGGAAAGGATCCAAAATGGCCGCCCTGCACCAGCAAGAAGGACAAACAACAACCTCCCACTAGTGAGGAAATGGCTCCCAACCAAAATGGCCGACCAGCCCAGCTAACCACCAGCCCTGGATCTGCCGCCAGCAATACCACCCAGCCTTCAAGAGAAGCACCCCTGAATGGCCGACCAGCCCAGTTAACACCCAGCCCTGGACCTGCAGCCTTTAATACCTCCCAGCCCTCAAAGAAGAAGCCCCAAATGTCTCACTTGAGGCGAGCAGGGCGGGGGGGGGAGGGGGGGTAGAACAAACCCCAAAGGCTAGGTGCCTGAATGTAGGGGACACCAACCACCCAGAAGGCACCCCAAAGACCCAGAGCTATAAAGAAGCCCAATAAGATCAGCACAGCCTTCAAGAGAAGCACCCCAGAATGGCTGACCAGCCCAGTTAAAGAACCCCCAAATGTCTCACTTGTAGGAGAGAGTGGGGGGGGGGAGGGGAGGGTAGAAAAACCCCAAAGGCTAGGTGCCCTAATTGTAGGGGCCACCAACCACCAAGAAGGCACCCCAAACACCAAGGGCTATCCAAGATAAAAGATAAACTCAGAAGAAACTCAGCACAGAACAAACGTCCCACGACGATCCCGGCGAAGCCAGCAGCGATCGGCCGAAGCAGCGATCAGCAGAAGCAGCTCCCAGACACCCAGAGCGTGCACGCACGCTCCGAAGCCTCCAAAAACGCCGGGAAGACTGCCACGGCGTCGGACGGGGCTTCAGAAACAACGCTGAAGCCCCGCCCACTCCCCAACGCGCTCAGAAGCGCGCCGAAAGATCCGCTCTCCCTCCAAGGGGGGGCAAAAATTACCTCCTCAGCCACGCTGCTTGCAGCGGGCTTCTGGAGGCTTCGTTCTCAACATGGCAAAAACAGGCATATAATGAGGGTAAAGAGTTGCAACCTAGGATCAGCAAAGGGGTAGTACATAAACACCTAGTTTCTTTAAATGAAACAAAGTCCTCAGGGCCAGAAGAACTGCATCCAAGTGTACTAAAAGAACTTGTGTATGTAATTTCTGAGCCTCTCTCCATTATTTTTGCAAATTCTTGGAGAACAGGTAAGGTGCCAGAAGAACATAAGAACATAAGAGAAGCCATGTTGGATCAGGCCAATGGCCCATCCAGTCCAACACTATGTATCACACAGTGGCCTATACACACACACACACACACACATATTGGAAGATTGGAGGTGGGCAAATGTCCCCATCTTCAAGTAGGATCCAGATAACAACCAACTCATCAGTTTGACATCTATACCTGGAAAAGTTTTACAACAAATAATCAAACATTCAGTCCTTGAACATTTAGAAAGAATGGCTGTGATTACTAAGAGCCAGCATGGGTTTCTCCAGAATGAGTCATGGCAGCCTAACCTTATCTCTTTATTTGAGAAAGTTATTACCTTGCTGGATCAGGGGAATGCTGTAGTCATCATTTATCTTGATTTCAGTAAGGCTTTTTATAAGGTTCCATATACTATCCTTGTTGACAAGTTGATAAAATGTGGTTTGGATCTGTAACTGTTTGACAGATTGCACCCAAAGAGTGAATGTGAATGGTTCCTCATCCTCTTGGAGAAGAGTGGCAAGTGGAGTGCCTCAAGGATCTGTCTTGGGACCTGTTTTGTTCAATATCTTTATCAGTGATTTGCATGAAGAAATACAGGGAATGCTTATTAAATTTGCAGATGATACTAAATTGGGAGGGGTCGCAAATACAGTAGAAGACAGAAACAAGATATAGGATGATGTTGACAGGCTGGAAAACTGGGTTGAAACCAATATCATGAATTTTAACAGGGATAAATGTAAAGTTCTGCATTTAGGTAGGAAACATCCAATGCTTACAGTTATAGGATGGGGAGACTTGACTTGGCGGTACTGTGTGCAAAAAGGATCTAGGGGCCTTATTGGACCATGCACTGAACATGAGTCAACAGTGTGTTGTGGTGGCTAAAAAGGCCAATGCAATTTTGGGCTGTATCAACAGAAGTATAGTGTCCAGATCACATGAAGTGATGGTATCACTTTGCTCTGGTAAAATCTCTCCTGGAGTGTTCAGTTTGGGGCACTGCATTTTAAGAAGATATAGACAAGCTGGAACGGGTCCAGAGGAGAGCGACAAAGATTGGGAGGGGTTTGGAGACCATGTCCTGTGAAGAAAGGTTGAAGGAGCGGGTATGTTTAGCCTGGAGAGGAGGCAGCTGAGAAGTTATATGATCACCATCTTCCAGGACTGGATCTACATGCTTTTTGAGGGAGAGCAAAATTTAAAAAAATTGGTGCCCCCTTATGGGCCCATTCTGTCTTTTGGGCCCAAAGAATAGAATGGACTCCATACCCAATTTAGCGCCCCTCTCCGGAGGCTCCTGGGGCAAGCACCCCCTCTGTCCCCCCTAGATCCAGCACTGCCATCTTCAAGTACTTGAATGGCTGTCATTAAGAAGATGGTGCAGAATTGTTTTCTGTTGCCCCAGAAGGTAGGACTAGAACCAACGGGTTGAAATTAAATCAAAAGAGTTTCAGGCTCAACATTAGGAAGAACTTCCTGACAGTTAGAGTGGTTCCTCAGGCTTCCTCAGGAGGTGGTGGGCTCTCCTTCCTTGGAGGTTTAGATGCCCATCTGGCAGCAATGCTGATCCTGGGAATTTAGGGGGAGGTATTTGTGTATTTCCTGCATTGTGCAGGGGGTTGGACTAGATCACTCTGGGGTCTCTTCCAACTTTGTGATTCTATGACATTTCTCTTGTCATGTTTGAAGCGTGGAAAACCCAACAACATGGGATCACAGTTCATATTTAGGCACAGTTCATATTCAGTTTTGAGTTGTATCTTGTTATAATTACCATGGTTTATTCCAGGTTGAGAATTTTTGAAGAAAGTAAAGACATTGCAGAAAGCATAAATAATGAATTGTAATATGAGGCTGATACCCTTGAAGGAAATAGGATTACTCCTGAGGAAGTCTTTGGACATGACAAAATGAGCTTATATCGGGGTACTCATTGGGAATGGACCTTCTTTGAAATGTTGTAGAGTTGTATTTCTTTATAATGTATACAACAGATTTACAGGACTCATAAAATTTTACTAAACATTGTTAGCCAGTATATCACAGTGTTTGTATTGCCTGTGTTTGAAGAGTGTGCTTGCTCATCCCATGACATGACCCCAGAAGTTTTTAGGACCCTGTTATGTAGTCCTCTTCCTTAAAAAAATGCATTTGGATTTCCACTTTTAAAGGCATTCCTTTGATAAGTGGAAAGTATAGGGGTGGGGAATGGGTGGTCAAATACTCTGGGGAAAGAAAATAAATGGGAACAGACATAAATGGATGATGAAGGAAGGCTGATAGGGGAACCTGGCATGGACAGTGGCCTTGTTACCAAGGTCACACACTATAAGAGTTGCTGGGGGAATGATCAGCTATGACGAGTTTCTAGGATGCCACCAAGCCTACATACATTTTATATCTTTCCATGAAACCACACCATACCTACTTGGTTCCTCATCCAAAGGAAACCATCCTTGGGAAACCCTGCCCCTGGCATTTTTCTCCTCCTAGGGAAATAGGGAGGGGACAATAGGTATTGATATTTACTACAAAGCTACATGTAGATAGCAGGTAGAGGCAAAGAGACACTCCTAAAGATCTACAGAGCTCCTGCTACGCAGCATGTCCTTATAAAATGATTTGACCAGTTCACAGCTTCATTGGGCAATGGATCCCATTCCTGAGAATTTCATCCCAAGAGCTCTAGGGAAAATAAAAAGCTTGGAATGCATTTCACAATTAAGCCAAATGCATAGTATTATTAAACTGTGTAAAAGCCCTGAGTATAAGAAGAAGAAGAAGAAGAAGATATTGGATTTATATCCCGCCTCCACTCCGAAGAGTCTCAGAGCGGCTCACAATCTCCTTTACCTTCCTCCCCCACAACAGACACCCTGTGAGGTGGGTGGGGCTGGAGAGGGCTCTCACAGCAGCTGCCCTTTCAAGGACAACCTCTGTCAGAGCTATGGCTGACCCAAGGCCATGCTAGCAGGTGCAAGTGGAGGAGTGGGGAATCAAACCCGGTTCTCCCAGATAAGAGACCGCACACTTAACCACTACACCAAACTAGTAGCAAAAAGCTGGCCAGATGTTCTGTCTCCAGAAAGGGACAACACTGGCTTAGCAGCTAATGCTAGTATGTACTACTAGCCATAGCTAATAACTAGACATTCAGCAGTAACTCCAAGTCAATTTGCACCCTCCAACAATAACTCCATAAATGGGAGTATTAAGAGGCTATCATGCCTCATATAGTAGAAAACAAAAAGCAGAGCTGTCATTAGGATACTGAAAATACTGTGCCCCAAACTGCCAAAAAACATAAGCCAACAATGTAAATAGATTTTTATTCAGCACAGGGGCAGAGGTAGTACCATTCATTTACTTTACTGCAGGGGTCATTTTGTAGAAAAATAGGTGGTGGAGCTCATCCAGGGATTGTTATGCAGTTGCACATACTATTCAATGGACAAGAAGGTGGAACTCTCAGAAGGAGGAGGTGGAACTCTCAGAAAGGTTCAGGAGCTGTGCTCCTGTGAGCTCCCACTGAATCTGAGGCCTGCTTTACTGTGGGAAATCCCAGTGGAACATCGCCCTAAGCTCTACTCATTGCCACAATGGAACCACTGAAGAAGAGCATGATTATCACTAGAACAGAGTGAAGCCAGGAGCCACTGTGCCTACATCGCTCCCCACTCAAGCCAAGTAAGATGAGCAGGAGCACAGCAGCAACCAGGGCTGGCCTGATGCCCTGGGGCGCCCTAGGCAGACTTGCTGCATGGCATACCCCTAAAACGCCCCCACAGCTCCCCCCTATGGTTCCATGCCCCCCGCCCCTCCCCCCGCCTGCCCCCGGTGTTCCGCTTGCCTGCCCACCGCCACTTTTAGTGTGCAAAACACTACAGGCACGAGCTGCTCGCTGGCTAAGCTTACTTTTAGCTTGCGAGCCCCAGGGGGAAGGGAGTGAGTGGAGCGCTGCCGCTTTTAGTGGTGGCAGGCAGACAAGCAGAGTGCCTGGCGGGGTGGGCGGGACGCTGCACTGGGGGGGGGGGTAGAGGCGGCCAGTGGGCCTGGGGCACCGGAGGAGGGGGAGCCCAATTTGCCACCCCTTCCTCTCGGCACCCTAGGCAACCGCCTAGTTTGCCTAGTGGGAGGGCCGGCCCTGGCAGCAACCACTTGACCCTCTGCCAGCAGCACCCTCTTCACTAGCCCCACTACACCTAGGCTAGTGAGGAGAAAGATGGTCCTTGTGATACCCAGCTTTGCCTTGTGTTGGCCCATTTATGGTGCTTTGCCTTAACCAGCATGGCTATGGTGGTCAGCAAGGAGGAGCATGGCATTACATGCACTCCTCTTCACTGCCCCACTGTGGCCAGGTAAGCAAGAAGGCGCATGGGCACAGCAGCACCTTACTTCACTGGCCTGTGCCAGTTGAGGTATGGTGTGTCTGGAGAGCGGAAACATGGCAATGCCTGCCTTTTATCTGCTGGTTTGTGCAATGTGCAGTCAGTAAGGAGCTACTTGGTGGCACCTGACCTCCTTTTCTCCATCTGGCTTTGTGGTCCTTCATGAAGTGAGGGAGGTATAGTCACAGGAAGTGGTGTGGCCCTTTTCTAGTATCTCAGTATATTTATCCTGTAGAGTAGACAACTGAGAGGTAACAATATTCAAAGACTTGAAGGGCTGTCATATAGAGGATGGTGTGGAGTTGTTTTCTCTTGCCTCAGAAGGTTGGACCTGAACCAATGGGTTGAAATTAAATCAAAAGAGTTTCCAGCTAAACATTAGGAAGAACTTCCTGACAGAGTGATTCCTCAGTGGAAAAGGCTTCCTCAGGAGGTGGTGGGCTCTTCTTCTTTGGATATTTTTAAACAGAGATTAGATGGCCATAGGACAACAATGCTAATTCTGTGAACTTAGGCAGATCATGAGAGGGTGGGCAGGAAGGGCTGCATCAGTGCTTAGTTCTTGTAGCCCTTTCTTACACACCCAAGGAAATGCCAGTTGCCACTTTGAGATCAGGAAGCAATTTTCTCCAGGACAGTTTGGCCAGGGATCCTAGAGGGTGGTTGTTGGGTTTTTTGCCATCTGGAGAAGGGGTCACTGGGGATGTATGTGTGGGGAGGAGGTATTTGTGAATTTCCTGCATTGTGCAGGGAGTTGGATTAGATGACCCTAGAGGTCCTTTCCAGCTCTATGATTCTATCTACCAGGGTGCTCAACAGAGAAAGCATCTCAAATCCCAGAGAAAAGTGAAAGTGAAATCTATAATGATGTCACAGTGAGCTTCACCATGCAGTTGCTGTGAGGTAATGAGATTCTCGAGTTCTGTTTGTTACACATCTAAACATAATGACACATCTTTCTAGCATTTGCTTTATGTGAAGAGCGGAAGCAAGATCAGAAGTACAGGCATGGTAGTATTGATTTTTTAAAAAAAAAAAAATCTCATGCTCATATCTATTTGATTTTTTAAAATACTGACTTGAATCCAAAGCACCCTGCATGAGGGAGGGACAATGGCTCAGTGATACAGCATCTGCTTGGTAAGCAGAAGTTCCCAGGTTCAATCTCTGTCATCTCCAACTAAAAAGGGTTCAGACAACAGGCGTGAAAAACCTCAGCTTAAGACCCTGGAGAGCCGCTGCCAGTCTGAGTAGACAATACTGACTTTGATAGACTGAGGGTTTGATTCAGTATAAGGCAGCTTCGTATGTTTTTATGTTCAAATGGACAATTTCCACTGATTCCTCCTTCCTACTTCAGACCCCCCTCATGCCATTCCCCAGGGTCCCCTATCATCCAGGAACAGCATTTTGTGGAGTTCAAGAGGCTGCAGCAGGACAGGGAAGGCAAGAGAGGTCCACTTTGCTACTGAAAATTTGTCTGGTTCCAACCACTAAGATCATAAAAGCCACAAGGTAATTTGTCTGTGTAACAGATTGTGTGAATTTTCCCTATCAGGTCATTCTGGCTATGCCTCCTGTTCCTCCTGTCAGTCACTTCCCTCAGACAGGGTGAAGTTGGTGTGTTGGTTTCTTGCTCTCTTTTGCATGTGTTTCAGGTCTATTAGGTCTGACAAAAGAGTGTTCAATTCACTACTATGCAACAGCAGCCACTGCATGACTTGCCTTGAGCACTCACTGCCATGCAGTTTGCACAACTCCCTCAGGTCTGCAGTGGCTACCTGATGACTCAATGCCATGCAACTTGCCCAGACCCAGCTTCCTCACAACTGGGGTAAATTGGCCACCACAAAATTCACCTGAGCAACAAGCTACCACACAACTTATGCAACTTGGCCAGACTTTTCTCAGGGTGAAGGAAAAAGGAAATGCTAGGAGCCACTGTAGTGTAGTGGTGGTCAGACTAAGATCTGGGTTTGAATCAGAGACACAGTTCAAATCTCCATTCTGTCATGGAAGCTTGCTGGGTGATCTTGGACCAGTCTCTCTCTCTCTCCATAATCTACTTGACAGGATTGTTATAAGGATACAATGATGTAAGGAGGAAAATGATGTTGGAACTCCACTGGAGACAGAGGCAGGGTGTAAATAAATAAGGGACAAATGAAGATGAGGGGGATATAAAAGGTAGGGGTGAGTGGGAAGGAGAGAAGGAAGCAGGGAAAGGTGAGAGGATATGGGGGTTTCAAGGAGGGGGAAGAAAAAATAGTGTAGGGAAGGGGATACATGGGAAGAAGTTCAAAGTTTTGCTGTCTAGTTCTCAAGAAAGGTAGACTGTTTTGATGCCCAAATAGCTGCAGAAAATATCAGTATATGATACAAACAGCCAACATGAAAATCATCTGTATTTAAGGAGTTGTGTCTTTTAAAGTGTTTTCTTATGTGTGGCTACATTTGGTGCCCACTGTTTCTCTGAAAGGACTGTGGAGCTGGTGGGGGGGGGGACCTCAGTTTGGACTCTTTTCTGTAAGTTTTTTGCAAACACTGAAGCTTATTTCCATAGTAAGCAAATGGATACTATATCCCTTAAGCAGATTCCTCCATAGGGCATGATGTAGTGAGTGCAGTGCACAGGAGTTTATTGTAGAGACTATGAAAGTAGAATTTTTCAGCTCCATCCATCCCCAGGCCCACTAAACAAAGCCTGCCCACAGGGAATCATGAGGCAACCTGCCAGGCACGTGAACTGATTCCCATCCAAAGCTTATGAAACTGTGATATTCACAGTGTCCTGGCCTGACAGGCCTTTTTGGAAGCTTTCCTAAATATAGCAGAGCATTCCAATACCTCAATGACAACTATGTTTATTTTTTTTATAGGAAGAGAAGAATTAATGAATACACCAATGATACCATCATGGAGGGGTCTTTTCATACCCTTTATAGGATCAAGAAAAATGATACCAAACTGGAGCTGTTGTCAATCAACAAATCTGATATCTTGAAGGAATTTAGGATAATTGCAGACATATGCGTACCATTGTGCATTCTGGGATTGATTGGGAATGGAATTATTTGCTGGCTTCTCTGCTGCACCATCAAGAGGTCGAGGTTCATGATATATGTTTTGAACTTGGCAATTGGTGATTTCGTTATACTTCTCCACTATTTTGTTCTTTACCTTTTAATTATTTTACCGTCTCATGCTAGTTTTTACAGTCAACATATAAAAGTCATATCATTAATATTTGGCTCTGGCACCAACCTCTATTTTTTAACGGCTGTCAGTGCTGAAAGGTATATCATGGTCTCTTTCCCATTCTGGATTAAATCGCACCGACCAAAGTATCTCACAGCCGTCATGTGTGTCAGTCTTTGGACCCTATCCTTCATGCTGACAATGCTAGAATATTTTTCTTGCAATCCAAGATACTTGCCATCCCACATTATTGGATTTTTATATTGTCATACTGCAATAGTAGTCCAATACATCATTGGCTATCTAGTATTTATTCCTGTGATGGTCTTTTCTACTCTGGCCCTTTTAATCAAAATATGGAAAAAAACACTTAAAAACTTCCCAACGGGGCTTGATATCAGCATTGTGGCCACAGTTTTTTTGCATCTTATATTCTCTGCATTTACTAAAATGATTGTTTTCATAAATTATTTTGCTGCATTTATGCCTAGTTCAGAATATCTTAGAGTTTCTCTGATACTTGACTGTGCAGACAGCACTGTGTATCCTTTTGTATACCTCCTTGTTGGCTGCTGGAAGAAGAGCCTGAAGCCCGTCCATGTGCTTGTTGAGCAAGTCTTGAATGATAAATCAGATAGCAACCTGAGAACACAGCTGGCATCATGAGCAAGCCTGAATGTGTCTGGAGCTCCAGACAACAGTTGGAAAAATATATAACACTTAAAGGAATATCAACAACAAATTATAGCTTCAGAATAAAATTATATATTGACTGCCTCATTTTACTGTTCACTCCTGTGTTCTCCTTAGGACAAGAATTAAGGTGTTGGAAAGATGGACAGAGGCACAACAGATAGGAGAGGTGAAGTTTGCACAGGTGTTTTCAGATGGGGACCACTAGTGACTGGACCACTGCAAACATGTCAATGTGTGTCGGGTCTTCGGTGCCCCTCCCGGTCTCCCGGCATTGCCGTTGCCCCTCCCGGGCACTCTGGGGCATTCCCCGGAGGTCTCAGAAACAGGGGGGTGGGCGCTGGGTTACTTCACTGCAGGCCCCCGTTCCCCTCTTGGCTGTGCCGTGGCTCCTGTCCCTCTCTCGCGCGAGGCAGCCTCTTTGCGCATCAGCCAGCTTCCTCAGCAACCTCCTCCCTCCCTCCTTTTATGCTTCCCGACCCAACCTTCCCCCTTCCCGGGTCCTGCCCCTCTCTGGCTCCTCCCCCCTTCAAAGCCCCAGACGCCCGGGAGAGGCGCGCCGGGGCTGGGCTGACTGGGCGTGCCTCGGGCATCCTAGCCCTCGGCTGCGTGCTGCGATGGAGCGTCTCGCGCTGCGACGAGACGAACGGTTCTCCCCCTCCTGGCCCGGTGCTGGGCTCAGCTTCTCCCTCTTGCTCCCCGGCGTCTTGCCCTGGCCAGACTTCGTGGACTCGAAGCCGGGCTCGCCGTCTGGGAGGCGTCGCTCGGGTGGCTGCTGTCACCCCGTCAGTTGAGGTGAGGGGTGGGGCTGCCACGGGGGCTTGGAGAGGTGGGGAAGGCTCTTGGGGCGACGACGAGGGCTTGGAACGGCTGGCAGGCGCCGAGGGGTCTCCTCCGCGCAGTCCCCGCCCGGGCTGGGCAGGACAATGTGCTTAGTAGAGGCTTACCAGTGAGATGAAACTCTTGGTGGGAGATGTGCTTAGTGGAACAGAAAGAGTGAGTGTGAGAGAGAGAGAGAGAGAGAGAGAGAGAGAGAGAGAGCTTGTCAATCCTAACCTTTAAGAAGCTGTCTTTATTTGGTGTAGTGGTTAACTGTGTGGACTCTTAACTGGGAGAATCAGGTATGATTCCCCACTCCTCCACTTGCACCTGCTGGAATGGCCTTGGGTCAGCCATAGCTCTGGCAGAGATTGTCCTTGAAAGGGCAGCTGCTGTGAGAGCCCTCTCAGCCCCGCCCACCTCACAGGGTGTCTGTTGTGAAGGAGGAAGATAAAGGAGATTGTGAGCCACTCTAAGACTCTGAGATTTGGAGTGGAGAGTAGGATATAAGTCTGAACACCCAGATCGGACCAAAATTTAACAATATTAACTATAAAGTAAAATTAACTTCAGACCACTTTCAATATCTGGAGCAAGCTATAGAACTATCTGAAGTTATAATGAAAATTAAAAATAATAAAGCTCCTGGATGGGGTGGGATCCCCATAGAATTCTACAAGAAATTCAGAACCCCTCTAATTGACCCATTGGTACAAACCTGCAACTCTATTATAAAACAGGTTCTATGCCCAAATCTTGGTCAGAAACCAGAATAACAGTCATCCCAAAACCTGGGAAAGATAAACTATCCCTGGCCTCGTATAGACCAATTTTGGTGTTAAACCATGACTTCAAAAAATTTTCTTCAATTCTGGCGAATAGGCTGAACAAAATTATAGCTAACTATAATCCATGTTGATCAATCAGGTCTTATACCCACTAGGACTATTACAGATAACATTCGTAAAACATTGAATTTGGTACACCTTGGCAAGCTAAAGATGATAGAATCAATCCTCTTAGCTACAGACGCTGAAAAAGCATTTGACAAGGTTGAGGTACCATTTCTGTTAGCAGTGCTGCAACACATGGGCTTTGGCCCAAAGTTTCTAACCTCAATCTCAGCAGTCTATGCAGATCCAAAGGCTCAAATTTATATAAATAACTAGAGATCTACACCTCCAGAGTGGGACTAGACAAGGCTGCCCCCTATCCCCAGTCCTGTTTGCCCTTTGCATAGAACCATTGGCATATGCCATTAGACAACATAAAACTTTTACCAGAATGCAGGGGGGAAAGGAAGAATACAAAATGAGACTTTTGGCTGATGATGCAATCTTTTACTTTGCAAATCCTGTACAGTCAGTAACCACTCTCCTAGATCAAATTCAAAACTTTAGTACCATCTCTGGGTTTACCATAAATTACTCAAAATCAGAATTATACCCAATTTATCTCTTGCAATCAGTCAAATCAGAGTTAAAGACTATTTCCTTTTAAGTGGGTACAAAAAGCACTGCGACATCTGGGAATAAATATACCAGTAAATCTACAAGACCTATATGCCTCTAACTTCAAATCCCTAGATGAATCTGTAAAAGTTACCCTGAGTCAATGGAGTAACAGTTTAACACTGTTGGAAAAAAACAGATACGCTTAAGACTTTCATCTTCCTCAAATACCTGTTTTTGTTCTATAATTTTCCATGTTTTATTCCACCTAAAGACTTCTGAACAAGGCAAGCCACACTTAGTAAGTTTATATGGTCCCAGAAGAAACCTAGAATTCAGTATGCTCTGATGAGCAGACCGATTAGAGGGGTGGTTTAAGTCTTCCCAACCTTGAATCCTACTACCTAGCAGCCAATTTAAAAAATATAATCTATTATGCCTCACAGAACCAGATAAAGCATGGGTAAAGATAGAATCGTCCTGCTTGAAGGGGGACTGTCTTTATGAAACTACATGGAATCAGCCTAAGGACATGGAACGAAACCCATACCTGTCCCTAACTCTGCAAATTTAAGATAAGTACAGGAATATCCTAATCCCTTCTATATCACCTTTGGCATGCTTTCTGGGCCAATACTGGTTTAATCCTGAACAGCAAAGCAATGCATTTCTGGCGTGGAGAGAGGCTGGGCTAATAAGGCTGAGAGACATCATTGTTAATAAGAAAATGATAACCAAAACCGAGCTGGAACAAAAGTACAAGCTTAACATACCCTGGTTTCAATACCAGCAAATTCATTATAAATCCACTACCCTAATATTGTGGAACTTATACACAGGCCATTAACTCCATTTAAAAAGATAATACAAAAAAATCCCAAACAATCTAGAGGCCTAACATCTATTATATATACCCTTCCTAACCAAAAGAGCTGGAATGCAATTACAACCCAGCAAAAGGCCTGGCATAAAGACTGTGGCATTGAGCTTAATGTGTGTAAGCCAAAATGCCCTCAAAAGAGGTTGGGGAATTGACAGGTGGGCAACTTTGGTTCAAAAGGACCTAGAATCTATATATACAGGATTCCACTTCCAGAAATTATTGCTAAATTTACAGAGGACACTAATTAAGTAAAACAATTATGATTTTATTACAGAAAAATATAGAACACACATACAAGATAATAGATACATATAACTTACATACAGACCTAATAAAAATAGAAATATATAGAGGTAACATAAGGATGGACAAACGGTGATAATTACCGATCGTAGTCTTCGAGGAAGGCTCCAATGGCGACAAACTAGGGAGATGGGGGAAGGGACCCTCAACTGATCAGGAATTGTGGATGTATCTAAACAGCAGGACTGGGGTACTGTCAGATGTACACTTGTTGGGTCAGAGATTATAAGGACTACCTTGAGCCCTTAGGGGGTAGGAGGTGCAGGGGCGGATGACAGGTGGTCAGCTGGTACGTGACCTTAGAAAAGGGGAGGCTCCGCAATGACCATAAGGGCTGGACTTATGCAATGGCCAGTTTATTAGAGACACCTGATTGGATACCCATATCCAGCCAACAAGCGGACCTGGCCCTAGTTACCTGATTGGGCTTCCAGGTAACAGTGGGCAAGAAGGGGGAGGCTCCAGAGTGACCATTAGGGTAAAGAATGGGTGAGGCTATTGGGGTGGAAGTGATTAACAAGCTATCAAACTTATCTATATGTGACAACAGAGAGTCAAATTATACCTAAGGTGATACCCGATTTATACAATAACTATGGCCCTGAGTGAAGCTGTTCTTCCTCTTCTTTACTCCTCTACTGGCACCATCTTTTGTCTTGGGTTCCGTTGGACAAAAGCTTAGGCAGTCTGGCAGGATCTACGCCTAAGATAAGCTTGATTGCCTTAAGTATAAATGACAACTGATGAGTACGTGAGCCTCTTACTTCGCTGTTATGGAGTCTGGCACTGCAGGAAGATAGTTGCTGATGATGTTAGCCTACCAACATGGCTTTCCTGGTTAAGGCTGGAAGCCGCTTGCCCGGACAGTTCCTGGCGGCGCAATTTCTTTCACTGCAACTGCTGAGATGGTGGGCACACGGAGCGGCTCGAAACCCATCTGTCCTCCTGGCTAGCACTCCTCCAGAGATACAGAGTGCTGCTGCAACACCGTGGCTGTTAGTACTCACATAAGTCTCTTACACTCTGGTAGACAAAACCCACACTTCCCTGGCAGATGTGTGTGAGTTGTATCTCCAGGAACCCTAACAGGTGATTACGATGTCTGTATATTACTGAAATTAGAGGTCTTTTTCTCACCGCGGAGCAATGGAAAACCATTTGGGAATCCTCACTCTATGCTACATACTTACTATTTATAAGACTACAAAACTATAAACTCTTTTCCAGATGGTACTTCTCCTAGAAAACTCTTCCTTTCAGAAGTGAAATCAGTTTCAGTTTCAGTTACAGTTTGCTTTATTACAGTCCATGACCAAATACACAGCACAGTGCAGGCCAACAACAACCACATAAAAATTGTAAAAATCAAGATGGACCTAAATAGGTAAAACGTAAGATATTTAAAAAATAAATGTGAAAATAAAATATAGGACATAAGTATGAATAATGAGATATGACAAATAATACAGTAGTGGTCAAACATCATCTAGCTTAATAAATATAGTACATATAATAAAAAATTTAAAAATTATACAGCTCCAAAAAAAATATTAACTAGAATACACTGGTTAAAATTACCTCGACATTAACTTGTAAGAACCATAAAATGCAATTTGATTGCATGGGAACAAAATTTGGCAACTTTATGCATGGTCTCTGTATTTATATCAGTTTCAGTAGCATTTGTGATGGTATACAGAGTACTCAGGCATTTAAGAAAAGATAAAATACAAGCTTGGAAATATTCAAAAAACAGTCAGTTCAGGACCCCTTCTTTACATAATCCTCACGAATTCTCCTAGCTGCCGCCATAAATTTGGCACAATTAATTGTGAATTGGGGGTTAAAATCTGATAACCGCGTATCTCTGATTTTGAAATCAGAAAACCCGAGACATCCCTCCAACAAAGAATAAATGTACCTGGCTCGTATGCCAGGGTATAGGCCACACCCAAACAAAACATGGTCAATCGTTTCAACTTTATCTGCACCACAAAGACAAACCCGCTCAGCCATAGGCACCTTTCTAAAGCGGCCCTCAACGACTGCTGGAAAGGCTGTAGGCTTCCCAACCCCCCCGCTTTGGCAGGAGACTTCTGGGTTCGCAGCTTCATCCCCCGGTCTCCAGAAATCAGAAAGCAGGGTGGGGGGGTGGGGGGGGGAGAACATACCCCCTTTAGAAAGCGTGTGGGGGGGAGGGAAATGTCTACTAGGCACTCTATTATTCCCTATGGAGAACAATTCCCATAGGGAATAATAGGGAATTGATCCGTGGGTATTGGGGGCTCTGGGGGGGGCTATTTTTTGAGGTAGAGGCACCAAATTTTTAGTATAGCATCTAGTGCCTCTCCCCAAAATACCCCCCAAGTTTCAAAACGATTGGACCAGAGGGTCCAATTCCATGAGCCCCAAAAGATGGTGCCCCTATCCTTAATTATTTCCTATGGAAGAAAGGCATTTAAAAAGGTGAGTTGTCCCTTTAAATGTGATGGCCAGAACTCCCTTGGAGTTCATTATGCTTGTCACATCCTTGTTCCTGGCTCCACCCCCAAAGTCTCCTGGCTCCGCCCCCAAAGTCCCCAGATTTTTCTTTAATTGGACTTGGCAACCCTAAAAGGCTGTAAGCAACAAGGGTTCTTTCTTCACTGCTGGTGGAGCTGTGCTGGAATTAATGCCTTCTGGGGTATGACTATAAAACTGATTAATAATATATTGTGTTGTAAAATACCCTTTACTCCAGAATCAATTTTTTTAAATTACTGCCCACAGCTAAAGCTAATGTCACACACACAAAAAAAGAATTACCCTCACTATTAATAATGACAACTAAATTTTTGATAGCACAACATTGGACATTGGCCTGGAACTCCATCAAGCAACAATGGATGGCCAAGGTACGGAAAATTGCGGCTCTAGATAAATCGGCTACACAGATCTATGTCTCGGAAACACCAACTAAAGAAAACAATTTTGTAGAAAAATGGTTCCCTTTTTTTGAGTATATTAACTCTAGTGCAGACTACCAATCTCATAACACCAAAAAAACCCTTAATTTTTCATACTACTGATGCTGTTCTATTGCTATGAACATATTACTTGTATTTTTAACTGATAAACCATGATAATACTGGCTATGATAGCGATATTTATGCTAATTTGTTATCTATGTTATTTTACCTTATTTTGGAAATGTCGATTTATAATGTGGTTAACAGATGCTAAGACATTGTCTATTGTTTGCTCTATATAAATTTGTAAAAATTAATAAAAATTTAAGTATTAAAAAAAAAGCTCATGAGGGACACCAGGGGAACTAGACGTCACTTGTGAAGTCACAAAGATATTAAGACAAAATATAAAAAATAAGATTTAAATGAGGGGTTGCCCAGTAGCAGCTGCAGGTGAGCAGGAAAGCAGCCAGACAGTGCAGGGGTCTTGCTGCTCTCACCAAGGGTGAGGCACATGCTGTGAGTCAGAAGAATCTGGGGTGGGCTTGGGTAGGAAAGAGAAAATCAATTGCAGCCTACCCAATGAAAGCTTTTCTCCCTTAGCAGCAACCATTCGAGCCATTCAGAGAAGAAAAAAGGAACTGTCAGATTTAGTACACTCTCAATATAATAGGTATTTCCTCTAGTGGGTGTGAAAGGGGCCCTCCATTCTTTGATCCAACATTCAGCGTTAGGCACCAAAAGCAAGACCCCAATAGAACTGAGGAAGTTGGTGACATGTCCAAAGTTTAAAAACTGCTTTAAAATAGAGGTAAATCTGTAGCACATTAAAATAATATTGCTTCAAATAATCCTGTGTGTTTCTCCTTCATTTCCCTCTTGAGAGTTCTGGCACCTGTTTTTCAAAAAAACAAACAAACCCTGCAGCAAGGCTTAAACAAGAAACGGCCCTCTTACTTAGGATGGCTTTTGAGTCAAAATGTTGTTGAGTTCCCTCATTCCCATCTTATGTAGATGGGTCTGTAACAAACCAATCACCTCCACACCATTGCCAAGTGGCTAAACTCCTAAGGCAGGGTACCTGCTTCAGGAAAGTGGCTGGTTAGGCAGGCACAAATAGAAAAAAGGCTGAAATACGAGTGTACACACCCCAAGGTTTTGCTCCCACCAGCCCCTTTGATTACCCAAACAGCCAGAGATCAAGGTACCAAGCCTGCAGCCCTTCTGAGTCCAAACAACCCTGTAGTGCCGTACATGCACTAGGTGTATCTCAAAAAGCACCTAGTAGCTATAGCCAATTTGGGCCAAAGCACTGGATTTAGAAGTCACCTGAACTCAAGAACACACCAAAATATAATTTATTAAAAGGATGTGCAGATATACACTACAAAGAACAGCGAGGATAAAATAGCAAAGCTAGATACCTAACCTAGATAGCTACACATAATGGTTCTCTAATCCAGAATTTATTAAGCAAGGCAACATCCAAGGTAGTTTCAAAGCCCAAAATCAACAGGTGCTCAGCCATCATGGCCTATCCCAGTCATAAGTGTTCCAAGACTAGTTGTAAAACAAGCAAAGGGCAAAACTAGATTAAAGATTCTTTTCTTTATACATTGTAGTCTGCTAGGGTTGCCAGATCCCCTGTTGCAATGGTGTGGGGATTTAGGCGCATTCCAGGACATCCCCAACATGATTATGTCACCTGGAAGTGACAACATCATGTCGGGGACATCACATAGTGATGCACTGGTTTTTGCACAAAACTCTATGGTAAAGCTGGCTTAAAACAACAGAGTTTTGCCCTCAGATCAAGCATCACTGCACAATGTCCCCAAGGTCAGCTCTGCCACTAAGCAAACTAGGTGATTGCCTAGGACACACCCTTCTGGGGGCACCAAATTGCATGCTCCCACACGGCTCAGTAACGTTATCAGTGTGTGTGGGGGGGAGGGGGCGCCAGAAGTTAGCCTTGCCTAGAGTGCCAGACAGTTTAGGGCCAGCCCTGGATGTACCCAATGTAATGGCATCACTTCTATATGACATCATCGCATTCAGGACATCACATGAGAACATCACTGTTGGGGGTAGAGCCCCATTCTACTCCGAGAATACTCACTCCTCCCTCCCACTGGTGAGTTGCAGCAAACTGGCAACCCTAGTTCCTGGCCATGTGATGTAACCAATCAGGTGAGGTTGCCAGTTAGTTTCTGGTGTTCTACAGCTGCATCAAATCCAGTTAACAAGCTCCCACAAATCACTGCATTAACAAGATGGCCGCCCACTGAGGCGGCCTTAAAACTGTTAGGGCAGATGAGACACCATGCATTGTAAATGCCTCCCATCCACCTTTATCTCTCTGAATCACTGTCAGCTAGGCCTTGGTGTTCAGAGAGCAGAATTTTTTCCTGCTCTGTGAGCCCTAGCCTGAACTAATATTCTACTTTAATAATAATAATAAAAAACTTTTATTTATACCCCGCCCTCGCCGCCTAGGCAGGCTCAGGGCGGTTAACAAGACATGGTAAAACCATGATACAGATAAACAATAAATAATATAATTAATAATTTAAACAATAAAACCAATAAAACAGTATGACGTTAAAATACAATCGGATGGCATATAGGATGGCTCGGTATTCCTGATCTTATCAGAAGTTCTGTCTTAAAAAGCTAGCTGGAAGAGGGCAGTTTTGCAGGCCCTACGGAACTGGTTAAGATCCCGCAGGGCCCGCACCTCTTCTGGCAATTGATTCCACCATTGGGGAGCCTTTGTAGAGAACGCCTGTTCTCTGGTAGCTTTTAATTTAGTTTCTTTTGGTCCAGGGATTTCAAGCAGGTTTTTTGAGCTTGATCGCAGTGCTCTCTGGGGAACATATGGAGAGAGGCGGTCCCTAAGGTAGGCAGGTCCTTGACCATATAGGGCTTTAAAGGTAATGACCAGCACCTTGTAACGAACCCGGTAAACAATTGGCAGCCAGTGCAAGTCTCGCAGCCCAGACTGCACATGTTCCCACCGAGGCAGTCCCAGTAGCAGCCTGGCCGCTGCATTTTGCACTAGCTGCAGTTTCCGGGTTCGGTACAGGGGCAGCCTCATGTAGAGGGCATTACAGTAGTCCAACCTTGAGGTGACCGTTGCGTGGATCACTGTTGCCAGGTCGCCGCGCTCCAGGAAGGGGGCCAGCTGCCTCGCCCGTCTAAGATGAAAAAAGGCGGACTTGGCAGTAGCTGCTATCTGGGCCTCCATTGTCAAGGGAGGCTCCAGTAGAACTCCCAAGCTCTTAACTCTGCGCACTGCTACCAGTTGCGCCCCGTCAAAAACTGGGAGGGAGACCCCGCTCCCTAAACCGCCGCGACCCAGGCAAAGGACCTCTGTCTTCGCTGGATTCAATTTCAACCCGCTCAGCTTAATCCAGTCTGCCACGGCTTGCAATGCCCGGTCCAGATTTTCTGGGGCATTGCCAGTCCGGTCGCCCATCAATAGATAGAGCTGGGTGTCATCAGCATCCCGATGGCAACCCAGTCCATGTCTTCAGGCAATCTGGGCAAGGGGGCGCATAAAGATGTTAAATAACATCGGAGAGAGAACTGCTCCCTGCGGCACCCCACAATTGAGTGTCTCTGGGACAGCTCTCCTCCAATTGCCACCCTTTGTCCCCGACCCTCAAGGAAAGAGGAAAGCCACTGCAAGGCTGACCCCTGAATCCCTGCGTCGGCAAGGTGGTGGGCCAGCAGCTGGTGATCGACCATATCGAACGCAGCCGATAGGTCCAACAGCAGCAAAACCGCCGCACCGCCTCGATCCAGGTGCCTCCGGAGAGCGTCCATGAGAGCGACCAAGACTGTCTCTGTCCCATGTCCCGGCGGAAGCCGGACTGGAATGGATCTAAGGTGGAAGCGTCCTCCAGAAACCTCTGTAGCTGCAGTGCAACAGCCCTCTCAATAACTTTGCCCAAAAAGGGCAAATTTGAGACCGGCCGGTAATGTGCCAATTCGGTCGGGTCTGATGTAGTCTTTTTTAGGAGAGGGCGGACCACTGCCTCCTTCAGAGGGGCAGGAAAGCAGCCCTCTGAAAGAGATCTATTTATGATGTCCCGTATAGGACATCTTAACTCCTCCAGGCAAGCTTTAATAAGCCAGGAGGGACATGGGTCAAGATCACAGGTTGTTGCACGTGCAGCAGAGAGGACTCTGTCAACTTCCTCCAAGCTGAGCGGGTCAAAGTGATCCAGGATCAAACTAGAAGGCAGGCACGGAGCCTCGAGTATACGTACTGAATCCAATATAGCAGGGCAGTCATGGCGGAGCGATTGGACTTTATCTGCAAAATATTTCGCAAAAGCCTCACAGCCTATCTCTAATTCCTTAACATTTGGTTTGCCCTGTGGCAATGTAGTAAGTGTTCAAATTATCCTAAATAATTGTGCCGGGCACGAATTTGCAGACGCAATCTTAGCCGCAAAGTATGTTTTCTTTGTGGCCTTGACTGCCATCTCATAGGATCTCATACATTCCCTATAAGATGCTCTGATCGCTTCGTCTCAAGTGCGCCGCCATTGCCTCTCTAGCCGTCTGAGGCCTTGTTTCAGCTGGCGTAATTCCGGGGTATACCACGGCGCCAGCCTAGTCCGGGGTCGCAGAGGGTGTCGTGGTGCGATCTTTTTGATAGCCCTGGAGAGTCGGCTATGCCAGACCTCAACCAGGGCCTCCAAGGAATCGCCAGAGGGCCAAAGAGCCATTTGGAACCGTTCCGGGTCCATTTGGCTCCGCAGGCGAGCCAAAATAGGCTCGACGCCTAAGGAGGTTTGGGGTGGAGCGTTCATATGAGCCTTAAGGGTGCGGTGGTCTGACCATGGCACCACTTCTATGGTTATATCGTCCACCACAACCCCAGCTGCAAAGATCAAGTCTAACATGTGACCGGCCTGATGCGTGGGGGATGCAACAAATTGAGAGAGTCCTAGTGTCGCCATGGACTAGAGGCCGGGTCATCTGCATGGACATTGAAGTCACCCAGGATCACCAGCCTTGGGTGCTCCAATGCCCAGCTTGCCGCCGCCTCAAGCAGGGACGGTAAGGCACCAGCCGGTGCGCTAGGCGAACGGTACACCAGCCAAATCGCCAACCCCTCTCCAGCCTCCCACGCCAGACCGACACACTCAATACCCTCGATCTTTGGAGCTGGGAGCGCCCTAAAGGAGTAAGCCTCTCTTACGAACAGCACCACTCCTCCCCCCCGCCCGCTAGTCCGTGATTGGTGGAAGACCGAATAGCCCGGGGGAGCTGTTTGTGAGAGAGCTACAGTATCGCCCTCTCGTACCCAGGTTTCGGTCACGCAAGCCAGGTCCATGTCCTGTTCGAGTAAGAACTCTCGAAGGACAGAGGTCTTATTATTAATGGACCTGGCGTTGCATAACACCAATGATGGAGGCGGGTCTGTCCTGGCCCTACTACCTGTCACCCTCGGGATGGGACGCAGACTGGAAGGAGGTCGAGTACTAACAGGTCTCCGCCCCCTTCCCTTATATTGCTGTCTGTTTGAACAAGACATCATGAAAGAGGCCTAGTCTCTTGACAAGGTCTAGAAGAGTACCAGAATTAATAGTACCTAACCCTTCCAGAAACTGAACTGAAATCGATTCAGAATGATGCTATTGTGATGTAATGGTTAGCAGTTATTGTGGGGTCATGAGATTCTAAGATTTTGTTTGTTCAAGGTAAAAGCTTTCTTACATTTACACTTCTGTGAAGAACAGCATTTTCAGATAAACTGGAAAAGGACTGAGTGGTACACCCATGAAAGGTTTGACATTTTTATGATCTTGTATCCACTCCTGTTGGCACAGAGGGCAGGCACTTGAGTACTGAATATAGTGATGATTCAATACAATACTGAACAATAATGCATTCTTGAAAAGAAGAACCATTACAGTGCTTGTTCTAATAATCCATGAATGAAATTTGTCTGCATCAAAAATTACAATTTCCAATTCATTTTGAACAGCAGGCATATTACAGCAATTGGTGTATCCATCTCTACTACTTTTAGCAATCTTTCTGCCCATTCCAGTATATACGGTGACACTTTAATTTTTTCACAACTGGAAACTTTGCAAAGTAGTATAGTATAGACTAGGAGACAAAGCTTTGATTTCTGCTCTGCCATGCGAGCTCACTTGTGGACACTGGGCCCGTGACAGTCTCTCATAATGTACCTCACAAGATTGTTGCGGAGATATACTAGACAATTATGTGTCTCTACTATGCTTTTGTCATATCTGAACTGGGAAATCTGCTATCTGTATCTAAAACATTTGTGCCTACCTTTTTCTTCTACATGTCACTTCATTGGACATTTCCAGAAACAAAGGTTGTATAACTGAAATTTGTTATAATTCTGGTGGTTTTCTGATATTTTGTATAGTTTTCATTATAGAAACGTACTAAACATCAATGAACATCTATATTGTATAGTTTTCATTATAGAAATGACGTACTCAACACCAATTAACATCCACAGTGAGTCACTATAAGCTTTGAAAAGATACATACGGGGGTACGATCGGGTAGGGGATTTCTGGGTGGGTATATTATGCTAGATTTTATTGTTGAAACAGTGAAAGACCACACCAGATTTTGTAGTCTCCAACACCAACATTTTCTCTAAATGAAGCTGCCAGCCCACAAGGAGCACAATATAAAACAGCCAGCCACATGGGGTCAGTTTTAGGATTCTCCAGCTGGACTTTATGACAGTGTAGTAATAATTCTTTTCAACCTTTCCTGTCCATATTGCAAAACTTCTTTACATCTTAATAATATATTGTATTCACTTTTAGGTTGAAAAAAATTACTATAAACCCTGAGTAGCTCATGATGGTATCTGGAAGGCTCCTCTCTCCTCACATTCCTGATACATCCATGGAAAATACGACAGCACATGAAGAATGGCAACGGGCGTACATGCCAATTAGAGCCATATGTCTTATCATCAGCATTCTGGGAACAATTGGTAACGGAATTCTCATTCATCTTCTTAATTCCAGGATCAATAAGACAAGATTCACCATATATTTTCAGAATCTATCAATGGCTGATTTTCTTTTCATATCCAGCTATTTGATAGATAATTTTGTTTTCTTCACATCAAGAGTATACTCAGTGTCATCTTTTCAATTCATAATATATTTACTGGGAAATGATGCCAGCATATATTTTTTAACAGTTATCTCTATTGAAAGGTATTGCATGATCTTTTCTCCAGTCTGGTATCACTCTAGCCGACCAAAGTATTTCACAGCCATCATGTGTGTTATTCTTTGGGGGCTAGCCTTGGTAATGACAGTGTTGGAATATTCTTCTTGCCATCCAAAACGTTTATTCAACATACATTTCAACTGTGATATTGTATTAACCATCCACCTCTGCTACAACTTCATGAACTTTATTTATATCATGTACTTTTCCATTTTGGACCCTTTAACGAGAATTTTAAGACCGTCACAAAGGAATTTTCCGACAAGTCTTGATATAAGTATTATGGCTGCAGCTGCTTGGATTCTTTTTTTTTGGATACCAATTAGAATTATTGACTTGCTGCATCTTTGGGTTCCACAGAAATATCTTCCAGATCATTATGCAGCCTCTCTTGTGTCTGAGAGCATTTACAGCAGTGGCCGCCCATACATATATCTTCTTGTTGGCTGGTGGAAGAGTCAGGAGCTGCTGTATTCCATCCCTTTTTTCATTGAGAGAGCTTTGCAGCATACAGAAGAAAATATTAGATCACCACCAGAAGACCAAGAGTAGGCCTGAATATATCTTTGGCATCAAAGGGCAAATAAAAAGTATTACCTATAAATGGCTATTGACTAGCATTCCCAGATTCACAATAAATACGACAAATATAACGTTTACTGTTTGTTCCTTCTAATACACTCATATAGAAGACCCATATTCCAGTATCAGCATCATTTCTTCTGGGGTTTCAAGAATTTTACAAATTCTAGACTTGCCATAGTGCCAAGAATTAAGATGATGGATGGAAGGCCAGACAGGCCTATACAGGGAGGCTAAGAGCAATGGGTTAAGACTCCATGAATAATAATAATAATAAAATTTTATTTATACCCCACCCTCCCCGCCGAGGTGTCCAGTCCACCCCTCACCTCTTCAAGCAGGTGTCACAAGTAGGGGACAAGGGAGGGTCTTCCACTGGCTGCCACCACTCTGGAAAGGTTCTTTCTGGGAGGGTCCAGAATGTGTTATATATACATTCAGCTGCCCATTTCCCTATGTATGTGTGTGTGTGCATGCGTTTGTGGTGTAGAATTGATTGCACTGTTAAAGAATGAGACTAACACCTGGGGTTAATCGGAGTCTAACTAAAGAAGGAGGAGCTTTATGAATGGATTTTCCAAGCATTTTTGAGTAGGCTTTGCTTTGGAGTTTTAATTTTTAAAAGTACAGTTCTAAGCAGAGTTGCACCTTTGTAAATCCATTGATTCCAGTAGCATCAGAAGGATATAACTGTGCTTAGGATTGCACTACAAATGGCTGCTTTGCAAAGCATTTTTTTTTTTTTGTCTCTGTGAAGAAACACATTTTTTTCTTTGCAGGTCTGAATTGAGCAAAACCACCATTTTGATTTTTAAAGGGGTTTTTTGGTGCGGGAGGCCTCTTGGCACAGAACAGGCAGAAAAAGAGAAAGTTAGTCAATGCCTTTCCAGGTTCACATCAGCTACCTCTTACAAATGTGAATATGTCAAGAAAGTGACAATAGGAGTGTCCAGTCCACCCCCCACCTCTTCCAGCAGGTGTCACAAGTAGGGGACAAGGGAGGGTCTTCCACTGGCTGCCACCACTCTGGTAAGGTTCTTTCTGGGAGGGTCCAGAGCTTGACCCCTGTCTTCCTTCTCAGCCAGCACTCCCCGCCACCCGGGATTGAAGAGGCACACAGACCCATGAAAGAGGTCTTGTATGAAAGAGGTGTTGTATTACAACAAGTTTATTGTAGGTGCTCAAAAACAAACAAATGGATTGTAACTTTTAGTGCAATCGTAGACATTGAAAAACAGTAAAGGTGGTGGAACAAAGCAAAATAAAAGCCCTGATGTGACTAACTGTATGTAAAAAAGGCAAAGGTAGTCCTCTGTGCAAGCACCAGTCGTTTCTGACTGTGGGGTAGGGTTGCCAAGTCCAATTTAAGAAATATCTGGGGACTTTGGGGGTGGAGCCAGGAGACTTTGGGGTGGAGCCAGGAGACATTAGGGGTGGAGCCAAGATCAAGGTTGTGACAAACATAATTGAACTCCAAAGGGAGTTCCGGCCATCACATTTAAAGGGACAGCACACCTTTTCAATGTCTTCCTTCCATAGGAAATATTGAAGGATAGGGGCACCTTCTTTTGGGGCTCATAGAATTGGACCCCCTGGTCCAATCGTTTTGAAACTTGGGGGATATTTTGAGGAGAGGCACCAGATGCTGTACTGTAAATTTGCTGCCTCTACCTCAAAAAAACAGCCCCCCCAGAGCCCCAAATACCCACAGATCAATTCTATATGATTTTGTAAGGGAATAAATCTCCATAGGGAATAATAGTTCCCAGCAGTCATTTCCCACCCGTCCCCCCGCTTCCTGACAACCCTGAAGCAGGGGGAGGGCCTCCAAATTGAGGGATCCCCCTGCCCCCACCTGGGGATTGGCAACCCTACTGTGGGGTGACGTCGCATCACGACATTTTCATGGCAGACTTTTTATGGGATGGTTTGCCATTGCCTTCCCCAGTCATCTACACTTCCCCCCCAGCAAGCTGGGTACTCATTTTACCAACCTCAGAAGGATGGAAGGCTGAGCCAGCTACTTGAACCCAGCTTCCGCCGGGATTGAACTCGGGTTGTGAGCAGAGAGTTCTATATGTACCCTTCTTCAAATTCCAACTCACTCACCCTTCTCTGAATAAGGATACCCTCCTGCTGTAGCCTTCCCAGAGAGAACTCTCCTGACTGCAACCTTCCCAGAGAGAACATAGTTCCCTCTCTAGTTTGGCTGTTTATTCCCTTCCTTCCAAGTTTCACCCCTCTAGAATTCACTGGGCAAATTTTCCCTCCAAAACTGCTGCCCACCTAATCAGAGGGACAGAAGGGATCCTGGGAAATGCAGGCCCTGTAACTATTCTAATACAGGCTTCCCTGTAGGCCTCTCTAGGCCTAGGATCATGATAGCAGGGAACAGAGATTTGGAAGTTTAAAATTCTAGAGATGCCAGGAAGGAACTCCAGGAAGAATCTCCAGGAAAAACCTCTTTGACTGGGCCTGACCTGGTCAGTGTGTTGGGAAAAGAGGTGATAAAAACACCTTGCAGCAAGGAGGCTCTTTTTCTTTGGTGCTGGGGCCACGAGAGCAGACAGAACTCTTTAACTGAGGAGGGCAGCCATTTTGACCATGTGCTTGCCTAAAGAGTTGGAGCAAGCTTCAAGGTATTGAAACTTGGTAGATATTTGTGACTTCTAAACTAAGGAGCCTGTCCTATTTTTAACATCTGATAGGGCATGTATATAGAGAGAAACAGGATTTGTATTTTTCCCATTTATTTTGAATCCTTTGCTCAGTCTAGTGCTGTGCTAGAAGTATGCATGTGAATGTTTTGTTTTAAATAAATACTGCATAACTTTTGATGCTGGCAGAGATTCCTTGTATCACACAGACTCCCACCATCTTGAACACATTATGCTAAAAGGAGCTCCAAGGGGAAGGCAGGCAGTTGGCAAGTAGCTATTCCAAGAAGGGCACACAAGGCAGTAATCTGTCTCCATGGTGACCAGATGCTGGGCAGCAGGAGACAGAGGCATTGCCTCAGAATGTGGAAGGGAAGCTGGGATTCCTGACCCTCCCAGTGGGCAATTTCCTACAAAGGGCAGGTAGTGGCAGTGGGCTACCCCAGAGAGAAAGAAAAGCCTCTCCGGGTGGTGGAAAAAATCTTGGAAGGCAGGGTGGAATAGGCCCATCCCACCCCAGTAGGGTATGAATTCCGTTTGCTTTGAAGTAGCATTAGATTCCCCAAAGAAATTGGCTGACTACTATAATTAGATGGAAAGTCATGCCTTTCATTCCTATGTGTCACTGACGTTGTCCTTGGGATAAGAGCTATCTTTACTTGGACTGCCTCACTGCAGGGTGGGTTGCCAGCTGGCCTAGAGAAAAATGCCCTGTTCTTTCAATAAGAGGTTTAATGGTATGTTATTTACCTCCATGCCATGAAAAGCTTCAGCTGCCCTTTTTTACACACTACATTTTTATTAAAAGGGTAGGATGTTTTTCTCCAGGCGTGTTGGCAACCGTAGTGAAGACAGGTGCTTTCCACTCCACCCTGAGGTAGAACACGGGTCTGGTACACAGTTCAAGGCACTGTGAAGTCTTTCACAGAGCATGGATGTACTTTGTACATGGAAGGAAATACAGAGTGGGTTACCTGCTGCCACCAAGGCAATGATACTATCTGCCAATAGGTGGTTTTCATATAAGTGCACTGTGGATGTGCCATCAGGAACAATTAGAAGACACTTCTAGCTCTGTGGGACTGGCTGTCACTCACAATTACAGCATGTGTTCCTTTCACCCCTATGTTTATTTTTTTGACTTTGTTGCTTGGAGAGCAAAGGATACTTAGATAAAGGTAGTTGCCTGTGCAAGCATTTAGTTTGTTACCGACCCATGAGGTGACATCACATCATGATGTTTTCACAGCAGACTTTTTGTTATGGGGTGTATAATATAGTAGGTTCAAACATGGAGGAGACGCGGGTGCAGTGATCATAGTTCTTTTATTAAGCTACAGCATAGTAACTGCTGAACTAGAACACTGCTAAACTGGGCCAAGGGGGCCAACTATATACAGTCCTGTGTTCCCCTGCTAGAACACCATTGGAGCATTTGAACCAGCAGGGGCTTCTAATTGGACCAGGGCAGCAGGGATTTGAATCCTACTGTCCATTGTTCTAGAGTCCCCGTGCTCAGTCCTCAAGGCTCCAATGAGCCAGGTAGGAACACGGGTAAAGGAATGTAAGCATGAGTCCACATATACAACAGGGTGGTTTGCCATTGTTTTCCCCAGTCATCTACACTTTATCCCCAGTAAGGATAAAGGATGGAAGGCTGAGTCAACCTTGAACCAGCTATCTGAACCAAGCTTCAAATCCCCTCTCTGCCATGGAAGCTCACTGAGTGACTTTAAGCCAGCCATACTCTCTCAGCCTAATCTATTGTTCTAAAGCTAGAATGAAGAATGATGTAAACTGCTTTGGACTCCCATAAAGGAGAAAGGTGGAGTATAAATATATTAAATAAATAATAAATATGGCTGAAGACTGCAGTATAAATACATTAAATATATAATAACTATAGCTGGGGAGGCAGGTAAGTGAAAGGCTGTTTCGTAGATGAGAAGAAGAGAAGGAAAGTAGAGAGAATATTGAGGCTGCCAGGAAGAGGGAAAGAGGAAATAGTGTGGGATGGGGGATATAGAGTGCCCCCACAAGTTCTTGCAGATTCTCCACCATGCAGCTGGACCAGCAGCTGACAATGTACAATGGCTGGAACCAAGCAGAATTTTCCCAAGCAGAGGCTGTTGGGGGAGAGAAGGAAACCTGAAGACAGGATAATAATGGCAAGTTGGCTGGTGGTTGGAAAGGAGAAGCAAAAGCAGGAGCAGGGGAGAGGCTATGGGAACTTTCAGGGAAGGGAAAGAGAAAATAGTGGAGGAGAAAACAAGATGTCACCCCATGGGTCATTTTGGTTTCCCCACTTGTTACTAAACTAAAGATCTTCAAAATTAGCAAGCCACAAATGATTTGGGGGAAATGCTCCCTTCTAAGCTGTGGAGGTAAATCACTAAGTGAGCTACTTCATGAGCTACTGGCATTAAAGGTGCGAGTGAGCAATTTGGCTACTGCATAAATTAATTTTCTCTAGGTCCATCTGTCCTGAGCTGAGACAAAAATGTGTGAGTCGGAGGCTAAAAAACTGTGAGCTAGCTCACACTAACACAGGCCAGAGAGAACACTGAGTTTGGGGCAAGGCTTGCATGGCTAAAATGACTTCATATATTACTAATTTATTATAAGTGCATTTTACAGAAGCAGTTAAAAATCAAAACATACATTCTGCAATCAATTATGCATCTTCCAAAAATTGCTATGGTATCATAAAATTAGTCCATGCACCAGTTGAAAACAATTCAGCCACTGATGTTTGGCAGCATTTTCTATATATACAATTGTATCAGAGAATACTTGGGAATACATGCTGGCAAAAAGAGCAGTCAACTTATTAAATGTCATGGACATCTTAAGGCCAGTCAGTCACTGCCAAAATGAAATAGCTCCAAACATGCTTTGTTGCTTCCATATTCATTGGCATGAGGAAAAGGAAAACAGAACCAACACCAGCCTTTACACAATGCTTGAAAAGCAGGGGAGAAATAGGAAGGAATAACGATACCCATTGCTAGATAATCAGCACAAGAAGCAAGCATGCTGCTTCCTGTTACTATATCATTCCAGTGAAGACATGTAGCTAGTACTGCATATCAATTTACCCCTTCTGACTATTGCGGAATTAGGGCTGAACGGAGTCTCAGTCATCTGCCTATGCTAACCCAGTGCTATTTCAATTTCTGTATTACTTAGACTCCACAGTTAGAACTTTGGTTCTGTTTCCCAGGAGACTTTAGGACACTTTGAGTGATGTGACCTTCCTGGTACAGATAACCGCTGTCTTTTAGCCTCATATCACTTTTGCATTTTGGAATGTTTATATACTATCAAATTCTAAATTAGGTACCATATCAGAACCTAGCTTTCTGGGACTCTGAGTCACCCTAGCTCTTTTTGGGTTTCCCTGGCTTTTTTGACACAGAAAGATGAAAAGGACTGAGCTCTGTTGTGTCACTGTATGTCAGATATTTGTCAAAGAGTAGATTGGCAGTTACATTGGTTCCTGTGTTAAATGACATGACAGAATAACCAGGATATTATTTTATAAAATTACTGTGCACGATGTAGAAGTATTGAATTTGGATTAATGAGATATGATTTTTATATGTTTTAATGAAGTTACAGTTGGGATTGAAGTTAAATAAACAAGAGGGTTTTTTTACAACAACTGTCTCTCTTTCATGATGCAACAGGGAAACCAGCTCCTCTCCCTCCCCAAATGAACACAATGGAAATGGGATTGCACGGAAAGCTTCCTGCAACCCTCATTTCCTCAACACTGACTTACCTCCAAACAAAGGAAATGTAGAGTAAAAAGTGACTATATAATATATAGTTTCAATTTTCCACAAGCATTGTTTATTGGGGGAAGGGAATACAGCAAGAAAGTTTTCAGGTAGATCTTTCACAATGTAAAACTTGAAGAGCCTCCTAGCAGAAAGGCCAGGAGAGACCAAGAGGCTACAATGCCACAAATTCTGAAAGAAAAAAATATCAGAAGTCCATCAGCCTCAAAGTAAGAACATAAGAAAAGCCATGTTAGATCAGGCCAATGGCCCATCGAGTCCAACACTCTGTGTCACACAGTGGCAATTTTTTTTTGTGGCTAATAGCCACTGATGGACCTCTGCTCCATATTTTTATCTAAACCCCTCTTGAAGGTGGCTATGCTTGAGGCCGCCACCACCTCCTGTGGCAGTGAATTCCATATGTTAATCACCCTTTGGGTGAAGAAGTACTTCCTTTTATCCGTTTTAACCTGTCTGCTCAGCAATTTCATCGAATGCCCACGAGTTCTTGTATTGTGAGAAAGGGAGAAAAGTACTTCTTTCTCTACTTTCCCCATCCCATGGAGTCTTCATTCTCAGTCCTCCCCGCCTCAGTTCTTGAACTAGTATAAAAATGCTACACACTCATGCCCATAGAAAAGTTCAGGCACCAAAATAAAGTGAGAGCCAGTATGGTGTAGCGGTTAAGTGTGCGGACTCTTATCTGGAAGAACCAGGTTTGATTCCCCACTCCTCCACTTGCAGCTGCTGGAATTGCCTTGGGTTAGCCATAGTTCTCACAAAGTTGTCCTTGAAAGGGCAGCTTCTGTGAAAGCTCTCTCAGCCCCACCCACCTCACAGGGTGTCTATTGTGGGGGAAGAAGATAAAGGAGATTGTAAGCCACTCTGAGTCTTTGTTTCAGAGAGAAGGGCGGGGTATAAATCTGCAATTCTTCTTCTTCTTGCTCTCCCCACTTCCCAGCCTTCAGTCTCCACATTGCTCAGCAATCACAGTTTGGCCAAGATGCCTCAGTCTGTCTCTATGCCCTAAAGCAATGAAAGCAAAGTTAAGCACAGACACAGAATTGTCCCACTCTATCTAGCAGCCATCTAGACCCATGTTTGACAATTAAATGACTCCACATCCTCTTCTCCCCTCACATCCCTGCTCTTTTGGACAATACCACTGAATGCTGACTTTCATCTAGACTCAGGATGGCCAACACCCGTATTTTCCCAGGTCTTCTATTCTCAAGCCACAGTCCAGTGTTTGGAAGATTATTTTGCTGCAGAAACTCATGTCCATAGAAGAGCTCAGGCACCAAAATAAAGCTGGCATCATCTAGCAATTAAAGGCTGCATAGTTATGGTCATGGCTGTTCATGGTACATGGCTTGTACAGCTGAGCTGTGACATTATAAACCAAAACCAAGAGTCACACAAGCACTGAAGTGTGGAGTCTCAGCACTCCCTCTTTTGAAAAGAAGAGAGGCAACCCTTTTACCACACCATTACCGTTTTCACACACAGCTCACCTCGCAGTCACAATCCTGTTCCCTCCACAGCGTCTGGTAGGATTTCCCACCATCTGCGCCGAAGTTACAGGAAGTGCCGCAGCTTTTGCGTAGCAAATGTAAACCACTAAAACCCAGTTTACATTTGCTACGCAAAAGCTGCGGCACATCCTGTAACTCCGGCACAGATGGTGGGAAATCTGACAAATGCTGCAGAGGGAATAGGATTGTGACTGTGAGGTAAGCTGTGTGCGAAAATGGTTCATGATTACCATTTGACAGGGGTGGAAAAAGACAAGTCCAGCCCTCCAGATAGGCCACCTTCCCTTTGCCTTGGATTTTAAAGCTAAGCTCCCACAGCTCATTATGCCGTAGCTATCCTCTTATGACCGTTCTTCCACATTAAGGTAACATTTTAAAGTACAAAGAGTCTGGCAGCAGGGAAAACAGAGTACTTTGTTAACGAGAGATGTATACACACACACCTATGTCTACATACATATACATGACACTAGAACAAACAATATAAGTTAGAAGCCTTAATTTGACTTTACAAGCTGGCATAAACCTGAACTTTCCCCTTTCAAGTTCTCAGTAATTTGAAGAAGAAGAAGAAGAAGAAGAAGAAGAAGAAGAAGAAGAAGAAGAAGAAGAAGAAGAAGAAGAAGAAGAAGAAGAAGAAGAAGAAGAAGAAGAAGAAGAAGAAGAAGAAGAAGAAGAAGAAGAAGAAGAAGAAGAAGAAGATGATGATGATGATGATGATGATATTGGATTTATATCCCGCCCTCCACTCCGAAGAGTCTTCCTTCCTCCCCCACAACAGACACCCTGTGAGGTGGGTGGGGCTGGAGAGGGCTCTCACAGCAGCTGCCCTTTCAAGGACAACCTCTGCCAGAGCTATGGCTATTCCAAGGCCATTCCAGCAGGTGCAAGTGGAGGAGTGGGGAATCAAACACGGTTCTCCCAGATAAGAGTCCGCACACTTAACCACTACACCAAACTGGCTCTCCAATTTGCACAACAGTACTGCTTTAACATTGTGGGAATGTGCATCTGGGTATTTCTCAATTTTTTAAAAATAGTATTATGAGGTTCTCTATGGTAACTGCTCATTTTGACCCACTTTCATGGACAAAAGAACAATCCTTTCTGATACAAGAAAAACCATTGCTATGTTAATACAACATATACACAGAATCAGAATCTGAAGCAAATAAAAGGAATAAATCAGCCTCAAAGGTACTATTACGATTAATGTGCTTGGGAAGAGAAAGTGTTAATACACATCTAAGGCTTGAATTGAAACCATTTTGAGGAGGATCAAAATTGAGCTGGGGGAAACACAAAGCCCTCTCCACTTCCTATTCTATTTCCACAATGTAAAAATCTGGCAAATGTGGGTAGCGTTAAGTTCCAAGCTTAGCTTGCAAAACAGCAATGTCTAGAGGGAACCTACAGTTAAAGGAAACCTGGAAATGGAGGTCAGAAGGTTTCAGCATGTCCAAATTATGGTCTGGAAGATCAAGACATGTCATTTGGAATAGGATTACATCAGGGAAGGGCAGGAACCCTCCTCCAACTTTGCAGAACTGTTAATAAAATTGTCATATAAAGTCATCCTCACTTACTGAAGAAAGCAGTTTACTTGTGTTGAATGCCTCCAGCGGTGATAGAGAGAAATCTGCAGGTTGGGATGAGTTCTATATACTTTCAGAACCAACTTGACACTGTAATAATAAGTGATTATATGTTTTAACAATGCACACCACATACAGCCAAACTCACTATTAGATAGCTAAACAGTGGTAGTTGGAATCCCATGAAGTGGTGGTGTTTTATCTTTGCCCATGCAAACTCTCCTTAGCCCAGGCCTGCCTCCACATGGCTAATGTGGATTGCCATCTTTACCCACAGTTGAATGGCTTGGTGGAAAAAATTACTCTACTGGCAGAAATCATTGGGTATAAGGACTGGGACTACAGGTACATTCTCAAACCAACAGCCATCCCATCTCCACAACAGGCAGTCTTCTCCTAACCCCCAGTCAATCAAATATTCCGAATCACACACAAATCTTGCTCTCTCTCTCTCTCTCTCACACACACACACACACACACACACACACACACGCGCGCACACACGCACACACAGAGGCGTCATTAAGAATACAAAGAACAGTTCTATGGTGCCTTCTCCTCCTGCTGTCTCACACACACCATAGACCAACCAATCAAAGCAGCAAAAAAGAAAGCAGAGGGAAGCAGGCAGTTGATGTCTTCTACTTCCAAGGTGCTCCTCCTTGATTTCAGGGCAAAAGGAGGAAACCTCTGCTGTTGTTCAAGTCCCAGCCTGCATTGTTGGGCATTAAAGAGAGTCTTCCCGTCATTCCCAATGCAACCCTGCCCACAAAACCAAGACTAAGAAAACTGCATTAATCTTCCCTTCCTTAACTAAGGAAAACAAAAGCCCTGAGAATGGGAAGGGGCAAATATTGCATGATCTTCACATAATATTATGTTCTTCTATCTGACTCTTGTTCTTTATAGCAACAGTCCCAGAGACAAACCAGACGGCATTGGAAATTCAAGCATTCAATTCCTCCCGCTTTTAGGTAGCATGCACATACTACAGTTTGGATTGAGATCACAGTGCAAGAAAAGTGAAAGGTGTTAATCCCTCCCACCCATGCCATTCTCCCAATTGGAAATGGCCCTGAATAGCAGACACTGGGGCAATTAGCAATTTTGTGGAGGCTATTTCAGGTTGGCAATATGGCACCATCTATGAGGACCACCATCCAAAGAACATTACACACACATTGGCCATTGTAAAGAAAAAAATGCTCTAGAGCTCACTGCATTACATCTCTTGGCTGCAGGGAACTGTTTGGTTTAGTCTTCCGCAAAATCCCTTGAGCATATATATTTTGAGGGAGCAGGGAAAGACAGACATAGATCAAGAGAGCTTTGGTTTTCCCTTTCCACAGAGGAACACCCACTCATCATGATGTTATCAGACACAGAGCTGTGGTCATTTATAATTCTACCAGGCAGCACCTGCACAGACTGTGCAAAATTTCCCACAAAATCCATGGCTACGATACAACCCCATTTGTTGATTAGGCATGGAATGCCTCAATACCAGGACAGAAGTAGTCGAAAGCAGAAAAATTGCAAGCAAGGGGCAATGACTAGGAGTCTGATTACATACTCTTTAAATTTACTGGAGAACAAAAGAAACTGGTTCTTTCTTAGCTGTTGCACATCAAACCTGCAGTAGATTCTTAACTCCTGATATATTTGCTCTGCAGTCACACCAGACCACCCCTGAACATTAGCTATCAGAAGTGGTGGACGGTTTGTGCAGTCATCCATGCCAGAAAAGTTCTAAGGAGAGAGTAAAGCAAAGCCTTCAATTTTTAAGCATGCGGAGGGTGTGTGTGCATGTCCTACGTGGACAGCTTTTTAAAAAATTATGAATGATTATACAACCATACCCCTCCCAATATGACAGTCAATATAAATATAAAAAGGAGAAGTTTTATTGATAAGTATAAAGCTGCATAACAAGCATACAACATTCAATCATAATTCAAGGAATTTTAAAAAGGAAACACTTAAAATATTCTAAATTATAACTTTCACAGTCTATTAAACTATCCACAAAATCTTGGCTATGTTTTTAAAGTAAAGTATCATGAAATCATATAAGAGATATAAGAAAGGCATGACAGATCTTATGTCTCTTATATGATTTTATATGTGAATACTGACTTTTTGTTTCAGTTCCATTGAAGCAGCCTACTAGATAACCTTTGCAACTGATGAAGAGAAATGGAAACACCACAATATCTGGAATGGGTGTTTTACTGCTGCTTAACTGCATTTTGTGACTTTATATGCACTACCTGAATTGTTCTGGAACTTCAATGTTACTTCGTTCAGTACTCAACTTGCCTTACATTTTCACAGATTTGTAAACAGTTTTAAGGGTGCCTGTGAGCACTATAAATTCATAAATTTAAAAAATCTTTTGTTGTATACCACCAGCATAATTCATTGTATATTTTGCAACAGAGCATTTACAGTGGTATATTTTCTTTGGGAAGCAGTTTTTTCTTCTGCTTTCCCACAATATTGTGGTGCATTTGTGTACCAACCTGGGTTTCTTCAGCTTTTTCTCAATCTTTCTCAAACCTGCTTTGCTATTATGTTTGGCGAAAGACTGCAGTAAGGCTGGGATGGTTTCTGTGCTTCAAGATCAGAGCTATCCTGGTACATCTATCGTAGCTTTAAGGAAGCTATAAGTGAGCACCCCAACACTTTTGCATCTTTTATGACACAAAATTCCACTGAAAGAGTTCAAAATAGGCATACATCTTTAATCGCAGCAAGCATTTATATCTACTAAAATGGCAGGTGCTGAACAGTGTAGCGAAGTGAAGGGAAATCTTTCAATTCTATCCTTTGCCTCGTCTCCTGATATTCCAGCCTAAGTCACAGTCACACAATGAAACTCATAAAACTACAGTTGCATCCCATTAGCTTTCACTCGTTTGGGAGATAAATCCATAGGCTAGCCCTAGGGCTAATCCCTACAACTGCATCTAAAATAAGTTAATTATAGTCTCAACTCACAATTTTCTGAACACGAGCTCGGATAAGGTTCACCTGGTTCTTATATGCAGACAATACATCAAGGTACTGAGAAAAAGAGGAGGAAGTCCTTGCTGAATCACTGCATTGAGAAAAATAAAAAATGGGAAATAATGAGGACATTCCTGAGTTTCCCATTCAATTAACTAGATGGGGCAGGGGAGAGTAATAACACACATTAGGTTCTTTTTTCTGTAGTTTCATGTTATTGTTTACCACTTTCTAAATCCTTTAATCCTATTACTTGCTTCAGGGCAATTTTTGAATGCAAAGTATCTGTGATGGACTCAGGCAACTTAGCCTGAGAAGCTGGGAACAGTCTTGCAACGATTGGCTGGGACGCAACCATGGTAACTAAAATGCAGCAAAATGAAGAGGTTGCAGAAGAAAAAACATCTGAGGTTTTTTTAGTCTTCCAGAGGAAGTCTTCAGTGAAAATCTGGAGTGTGAAGACTGGGACTTAGGTCAGTTGTGGTGTGAAGCAACTGGACAAAGAGCTGAGAACAGTCAGTGGGGTTGAGTTTCTTGTGGAAACAGAGCTGGGCTGAGCTTCTGTCTGAGAGAGAGTCTGAAGTCAGAAGAGGGCAAAACCAGGCACCTTCTGAGGGAAACTCTCTGTGGGAGTTCTGCCAGCACATCTAGGCAGACTCCTTGTATAAACTGAGATCACTCAAACACACTGGATTCTGGTGGCTAGAAGGGAATCCCAAGGTTCACACAAGGAATCTAGCTGGGGCTGAGACACACAGGAGTGAGGGGATGGTATTAGCTCTCAGAGGTGTGAGTCCTGGAGGCTAGTGTATATGTCTATGTGGGAGAATTAACCTGGCACCAGTTTGGAGTTCTCAATGTGCGTGAAAAAGAGTGACTGTCATTTTATTATTTTTATGATTTGAGAAGCCAGAGCAGAGGGCTATTTCATCTGAACTGAAAAGCATTCCTAGTGCTTAGGCACTGCCTGCCTGTCCTAGGGTATTGTATAGTTCTAAAGCCTGCCAGTGTTATATTTATTCTTTTTATGTTATCTCAGCCTGATAAACCTCTAGTAAATAGTAATTGATTATTCCATGGCCTGCCAACTGATTCGTTGTATTTGATCAGATCTAATCAATATTTTTATCCCCCTCCCTTGCCTTTTGTAATCCAATAAATATTTCTTTTGACTTTTAAACTGCCTGGTGCCTAGTTTACTTTAGTTCTAACAGGATTTCTGTGTGTGTGCTTGAGGGACTGAGGGAAGGTGACTGGGGAAAAAAATCTTAGTGGTCACCCTTCCAAGCTGACCCTGACCGGTTCCTCACAGTATCCTAGTAGCTTTTAAATTAAGTTTGCATATTAACAGAATGCTCACCTTCTTCCCTCATTTGTTCTAAATGTGTCAGTATTTAATTTTAATTGCACATATAACATGGGAAAATATGGAATCCTTCCAATTTCATGCAGTTAAGACCCATCTTAAACACATAGCCAATTTGGTGCATACTGGAAAATACAGCTACAAAAATAGTTAATTTAAACTAGTTGCTCTGTTAGTCTTGACTGGCTTACTGCATGGGAATGCTTAGGAACGCCTAGTATTTGAACTTTTTGAAACACTAGTTCTGCGCTATCTAAATTGCTGCTAGTATGCTTGATGATTCAAGAAACATATCCACTCTGCATTGCTTCAAAAGAGGCCAGTCTCTACAGACAAGATAAATTGAAGGAGATACAAGTCAGAAGAGCAAAGGAGATTGTCTAATCCTAACATTAGACTATTTGCCAAGAAATATACATTCAGTCTCAACTTCACCGTATTGCCTTTTTAGTCAATCCTGAACAGTCAAAAGGGAAACCATTTTCTAAAACAGTTCTCCATTTCTGACAGCTAAACTTAACTTTGGAGCAATGATTTGGACACTAACCCTTGGATCATGATTAGCCCTGGAGAAGCTATACTGGCTAATACACCTAGAAAAGAGTGGAGTCCCTGCTCTCAGTCTGCATTCTTGGATAAGCCTCAACTCTGAATAAAGACTACTGTGCAGAATGTTGTTGTGACAAACATATCTTGAAAAAGCCACCATCTGATTCACAGCTGATCAGCTGTGGCTCAGCAAATGCTGAGGCAGGGCCACACCAACAGACATATACGCTCCCCCTACTTTCTGTGAACATGTCAATCTTTCTCTTAAGAAAAGGGAGCCCACAATGGTTGCAGCATTACCTTCGAAGGGGAAGGGGAAAGTACCAGTGAGATCCAGCCTGAGTAGAAAGGAGGAGGTTGCAGGTGAGCCAGAACCCCCTTTGCTGTCATCTGAGTCAACATGGGAGGCTGAGATAGTAGGGTGACTGGGCCAGGACATGGCCTGTGACAGGTGCCTTTCACCATGCTGGACAAAAATACATACATACTTCTGCCAACCATTCCCTGTAATTTCAAGCCACTGGAACCTTTGCTCTGTATTATTGCTGTTTAGGATTCTTGATCTTACGTTGCTGTAAACTGCTTTAACTTGTCATCTGAAACATTTTTTCCAATATTCTCACAATCCATTAAAAAAAACCCCACTGTTGCCAACCATTACTTACCAAGAGATTCTACATAGGAGCAAATGGGCTGTTTTCAGAAGAACTAAAAAAGAAATAAACCCTATGGATCATACTTTCAGCAGTATTACAGAGAGGTATCCCCCCAAAATAACTGTGAAAACTGTAGTGGGGGGCACATCCCACAAAAAAAATTGCCTCTTTTACTGAATATTCAAAAATAAGAATTTGAGTTATTCTCAATCTATGTGCTCCCAAAGCAATACTATCTGTCCTTCAGTCTTTAAAAACATTTCTGAACAAAGTTTGAGTCCAGTGGCACCTTTAAGACCAACAGTTTTATTCACAGTATAAGCTTTCATGTGCAAGTACACTTCCTCAGATACAGTGGAACAGAATCTCCTCAACCATTACCTATGGACAGGGCTGTTGTCAGGAAGGGCCATATAGAGTCAAGATGCATAACTACTGGGTGATTACAGCTGAGATAGGATATAAGAAAGCTCTGTGAATTAGTCCTTCCGGACAACAACCCCCATCCCATCCCCTAGAAGTAATAGTTGAGGGAGTTCTGTTCCACTGAATCTGATTAAGTATGCTTGCACACAAAAGCTTATACTGTGAAAAACTTTGTTAGTTTTAAAGGTGGCACTGGACTTTCAAACTTTGTTCAGCTGCTTCAGACCAACACAGCTACCCCACCTGAAAACATTTCTGAGTAACTAATAAGTAATATTGGTGTCTGTGCTGTCCAGATAGGCACCTGAACAAATTTTGAGCCCACTGAACTCAAAATTTGTTCTACTGCTGCCCACCCTGATAGGCACTTGTTAGCTTAATGAATGCTAAAGTGGTAAGAACTATCAATTAATCCCAGCATCCAGTCTTCACGGTCAAAAAACTCTCTCATCTACTCTTTCATCTGTCCTTCTACAGCGGGAAGAACTGTTAATCATCTAATCTGCTTAAAACTTTTGAAGTAAAGAACATCCCGGAAGGGCAATCACCTAGTCTTCACTCAGCCTTACACGGTGGAAACATACATAGAGTGCCACCCCAACTTGTACTGATTTTACCTTTTCACAGCAGAAAATGAATAGGGGATAGAGGGAGTAAAGCTGTTATGTTTGAAGTAAATAGACATTTTTTTCTGAAAGCATTTATCACAGATTTTTCATTTTTCAACACCACAAACAGGTGTATGTTATACAAATGTTTTCTGCAGATTTCATGCCATAAAACAGTGAAAGACAACAGGTCATAAATGTTATAGGCACACAGAACTGAATAAAGAGTTTGTCAGTTAACAAATTTAGATACCTATAGAGCCCACAAATTGAATTAGCAAAATAACTAACAAATGGGATGTTTTAGACTCCAGAAATCAGAAAACCACAGCAATACCTGATCCGCAGAGAAAGGCATCATAGGCAGCCTCATGGGGAGACTTCTTTGTGGCTGAAAGCAGGTCAACAAAACAGAAAAGATAAAATCTCTCTGGACAACCTATGGAAATTCTTTTGAATCAAATCATTATCATGAGCAGAAGCCTGGAGATTGAGCACAGCCTGTACAAGGAAGATTTTAAAGGGGAAGCCATTTGATATTCAGCTTCAAAGCTTGAGATCATGTCCACCTAGCAGAGTTCTGAACTGTTGTTTCTGTGGTTTATGGATTATGGATAACATCAGTAGCAAGGAATGTTTCTTTGAAAAGACAGACAAGTACATTCCATACCCCAACTTGAGCCTTCCTATGCTGACATCACTAATTTGACCTTGAAAACTCTGCATGCAGAAATCATGTCAATGATATGGGTTGCTTGTAACATGCACAGGACCTAGCCCAGGGCAAGCGATTCAGCACTAAATGTACACACATTCTCTTCTAAAAGTTCAACTTGGCATGATCCACCATGAAATCAGTGAAGGAATAGTAATCATAAAACGTATTCAGACAATCAGCCTGATCTTCACTTCTAAATCACTTATTTTTATTACCCTTAGTAACAGTTAGCAGGTGCGGGGGAGACGCCCCTTCTCTAGAAGTTCTCTTCTGTAACTAGACGTACCATATCTCAGGCAGTCACTTGCATGAAACACCTCTGGAGAAGTAGCATTTGTGGGATTCATGTCACTGTTAAGAAAGGTATCCATTGTCAGGTTTCTGTTCTTTATTATCTATTTCTATGGCAGTACTTCATCTGCCTTTCCACCAAAGAGACACACCTTTTACTAGATAACACATGTCAAATCAGAAGTACAGAAGTAATATTATGGCTACAGATATATGCAATAACCATTATGTCATGCAACTATATTCAAAGAAGGCTTTCCAGACCTTGTTTTAAAATTCTATCAAGTTTTAGAACACTTCAAATCTTTTCCATAGACTTCCTGTTCCCAAACTAAAACATTTTATGACATTAGGCAGAAAAATGTTCCCCATGGCAATAAAAATCAAAGTAAGAAGAGGAAGAATAGGTTTTTATGGCCTGCTTTTCTCCACCTTAAGGAGTCTCAAAGTGGCTTACAATCACTTTCCCTTCCTCTTCCCACAGCAGGTACCTTGTGAGGCAGGAGGGGCTGAGAGAATTCTAACTGAACTGTGACTGGCCCAAGCAGACTTCATGTGGTGGAGTGAGGAATCAAACCCAGCTCTCCAGATTAGAGTCCATCACTCTTGACCACTATACTCCACTGGCTAAGTAAGCCACTTGTTGCCCTTTAAAAAGGTAAAGATAGCCCCCTGTGCAAGCACCAGTCGTTTTCGACTCTGGGGTGATGTTGCTTTCACAACGTTTTCACAGCAGACTTTTTACGGAGTGGTTTGCCATTGCCTTCCCCAGTCATCTACACTTTCCCCCAGCAAGCTGGGTACTCATTTTACCGACCTCAGAAGGCTGGAAGGCTGAGTCAACCTCTAGCCGGCTACCTGAACCAGCTTCCGCTGGGATCGAACTCAGGTCGCGAGCAGAGGGCTCTGACTGTAGTATTGCAGCTTTACCATTCTGTGCCATGGGGCTCCTTTGTTGCCCTTAACTTATACCCTTAAATCTGTTCAGCAGCCTGAACAACCCAAACTAGTCAGAACTGAGAAGCTTAACAGGGTTGGCCACAGTGAGTACTTGAATGCGAAACCACTAAGGAAGTTCAAAGCTGATATGTAGAAACAGGCAATGGCAAACCACCTCTGAACATCCCTTGCCTTGAAAACCCCATGAAGAGTTGCTGTTAAATCAGGGGTGTCAAACTCATTTGTTATGAGGGCCAGATCTGACATAAATGAGAATATATATATAAAAACTTAAAACATTAGCACTCATTGGTCTTAAGGATGCTTTCTTTGTATTTCTCCCATGGGATGCAGGGAACTGGGCAAAGGAAGCTCTGACTCTTTCCTTCCTTCCCTAGGAAACTGGGGGGGGGGGGGGGAGGGAGCCTCAACCAATGGAGAAAACAGAGGTTTTGCTCTGTAGCTCCTGTGCGATTGAGCAAGCCTAGCAAAGCAAGCTGTGATGCAGAAGGAAGCAAGAGAGAGGGAGAAGGAAGGAGACGACAGACAGTTGCTCGGGGGCCTGATAGGAGACCTCCAGGGGCCTGATTCGGCCCTCGAACTGCATGTTTGACATCCCTGTGTTAAGTCATCTGTGACTTGATGGCACTTAATAATTAAGTTTGTTTGAGTGAGGGAAAAAGAGGAAGCTGACTGCTTCGCTTTGTGTATATTTAGAAGAAGCAGTCTGTTGTAGAATGCTACAAACTAAACAGCAATGCAGACTCACATGCAGATGACAGGAACAGGTTTTTTTTTAATCAGGAATTCCTTTGCATATTAGGCCACACACACCCTGATGTAGCTATATCAGAGGTGTGTGGCCTAATATGCAAAGCAGTTCCTGCTACAAAAAAAGCTCTTGACAGGAATGACTTTTGGAAACCTTAACCACCAACAAACATGGAAATAAATTATTCTCCCCCATCCCAGTTAACAGTTTTATTGAAAAATAAATAAATAGTAACAGAATTAACACACAATTATTCTTCTATTAAGAAATGGTTCTCCTATTAAGAATAGCTGCTTTCCTTTTCAAACAGGCCTAAACAGAAACAAAAACATTTAAAGGGCTCACCTACACAGTACTTCATAAACCTCTAAAAGATTAGAAGCTTGAGAAAACTGAAATTCCTGTTTAAAAAGAAGAGACATTTACAGGTGCCATGAATTCTGAAAGTTCTAAAGAACTATAAAACAGAATGGAGAAGAGAAAGCTAGACACAAATGCCAATCACACTTGTGTAAAACTTCCAGTACCAAGGCTTCTTCTTGTACCCATTTGTCTTTTCAGCTTTTATGCTCCCATTTTTACTCTCCTCAAGAAGAAAGCAAGATTACTATGCATTTCATTAGAGTTTCAGAAGGTAGACATGTTGGTCAACAGTAGAACAGCTAGATTTGAGTCCAGTAGCACTTTTTAGAGACCAGCAAGATTTGGGGGCTATAAGTTTTGAGAGTCAAAGCTCCTTTTCAGCATGTACTTGACATCTAGGTATCTGATGAAGGGAGCTTTGGCTCTTTATTAACAGTGATTTATAAGTTTGAAGTACTGGCCATAATAGTGTTTTTTTCTGGGTCACTCTCAACTGAAGATGCCTGAATATAATCTTTTGAGTTTTAAAAATACTGTGCAGGCCTATAGCCAGAAAATTTTAGACCAGAGAGGAGGGGTGGAGAGAATAAAATTTTACGTGGGGGGACTGTGGGGTCCAAAATGACATCACAAATGTCACATTTAATTTAAAAAACAAACAAACCTGGGTAGCTGGCATGTGAGGCCAGCCCGAGACAGCAAGTCTTAGAAGACACCCCCCGCCCCGCCACCACTCTTTTTCATTGCCGCAGCCATTCCCAGATGGTGGAGGAGGGATGGTGGCTCAGTGGTAGAGCATCTGCTTGGGAAGCAGAAGGTCCCAGGTTCAATCCCTGGCATCTCCAAAAAAGGGTCCAGGCAAATAGGTGTGAAAAACCTCAGCTTGAGACCCTGGAGAGCCGCTGCAAGTCTGAGAAGGCAATACTGACTTTGATGGACCAAAGGTCTGATTCAGTATAAGGCAGCTTCATATGTTCAGACAACTTTTCTCCCAGTTTTCACCTTCCATCCACCTGACCAGCCCTGCTGCAACCTCCTTGGAGAGGCGTGTCTGGCTGCAGGAGGTGGCTGGGGCTGGAAAGGCTTCCTCCTGTTAGTCCGGCACACCCTGGCCAGCCGTGGCTCCAGGGCCAGTTTGCTCTGGTTGGGGCTCTAGCTTGCCTCCTGCAGGGTGCCCTGGGGGAGGCTCTTGAGGGTGCCCTGCCACCAGCTCAGCAGCATGGAGCAATACTCATGGCGAGCAGCAGGCAGCCAAGCTGGTGGTGGGTTCATGGGTGAGTGGCGTGGGCCAGGCCAGTGGGATCTTTTCTGCTCTGGGATCTTTTCTGCTGTGGTTCAGACATGATTGGCAGTCAATATCCTTTATTAGCAAGTATATCACAAAAGACACCATGGCGGGGCTGGGTCCCCGGTTATATAAATTCACCTGGAACAGCCCCCTTCCGAGTCAGGTCCAATCCTGACCAGTTAAACTTTGCACCACAGATCTTCATAGGCGGATTGCATCTGTCCCTTATAGTCAGGTGACCTGTGGTTTCCTGCTGGTCACCTCAGTGTGCGTAGCCACACTGTGTTGTAAATTCAGGGATCAAAATGCAAGACACAACACTCCTTCTTGTCCTTCCGCTGCCCCACAGCTGCTCTGCTTTGCAGGAAGAGGTAGGGGTGCATCTGTGGCAGGCAGCACTGCCCCACTCAGAGGGTTGGCACAGGAGGAGGAGGAGGGTCTGAGTGCAAGAGTTGGGCTCCAGGAAGCCAGGCAGGCCCTCCAATAGAGGGGCCATACAAATAGAAGGAGGGGTTGAATGGAGTGGCCTGATCCCTCCCAGGCTCCACTGTAGCTATGGGCCTGTTGTGAAGTCTGCATAAGAATCTCAATTTTTCTACAATACCTCACCAGGTACCACACAGAGTGTGGTAGCGTACAGAGCAGCCCTCAAAAACAGGACATAGCTGTCATCTGTGAGTGAAGCACCCTCCCTGTTTAATCTGATACATTGGACAATGTTTCCATTTGCTTGTGCATACAGCATACAAATTGGAACTTAGGCAGTTTCAACAATAAGCCCTGAAGCACTGAGGGAGTACCCAAGCATGAGAATGCCACTCAACTTTTAGAGAACTTTGTCAATTTTCCTAATATATTCTTGTTGAACTTGGCAGTGGGAGCTATGATCAGAATCCCAACTTTAGTGTAACTTCCCGACCAACAGTTTGCTGAATAAGCCTTACCTATGTATGGCAACACACTTGTTCAGCAGAATCATAAAATTAACAACAACAACTGAAAATCACTTTCTTCAAGAAACACAGCTCTGTGAGCATTTATCCTCTTCTGAGAAGGTGAATGACAGGAAAATAAAATGAAATCATTAACTGTTGCTGCATGAATTCACGAGGAAACGAAGTTATTGTTTCTGACAACTTAACTGAGAACACATACAGCATAGACACCTAGAACCCCCCCAAAGGGACTGTTTTCATCAGGTGACAATGTCAGGAAGGAAAAGGCAATGTAGACTACCCTTGTGAAAGAGTCCTAGAACATATGAAGCTGTTTCACATTGAGACAAAAAGAAAAGCCATCTAGGGCAGCATTGTGGCTTTCCATGTCCTCAGGCAGAGGTTTTTCCTAGTCCCGATCCATAAGATTTCAGAGACTGAGTTTGGGACTTTATGCAGATGACACACCTATTCTACCACTGAGCTGCAAGATTTTCTCTTGACATGAGTGTGAGAGTTTTTATGAACTAAATAAAAGCAGATAATGAGTTACCTTCCAGATTACTTTTGCTACATTCTTGGTGTCTATAAGGACAGGAAACAGAGTGTGTATGTTCTTTTTAAACTTCTCATAGTCTTCTGAAAATATAAGGAAAAGGAGAGAACTGAGTCAGTGCGTGCTTAATAATGTACTAAGCTACTGGGCAGGCACTGGTAATATAATAGATCCTTAAGCAAGGATAATGACTGAAGAGCAGTTAATACCACACCCTGTCATTTTTCTTTTCTTTTTTACTGCTTAGCATTTATGCATTGAGCTCTGCTGAGCAAATTACAATGAAAGAACCAGTCAACAGATAGGTGGGAGTCACAATAGATCCTGCAAATGGTATAAAAGACATTACCAGGAAGGGGATTGTAAAATTTGTCATGTAGATGCAGAAGATCCATCAGCATATTGTGTCCCACCAATGGCTAAAAAGAAAAACAGATAACACTGTCAAGCGCATCATAGTATAATAGTGGTAGACAAGAAAAGGCTCCTTTAAGAAAAGGAAGATAATTAATTTGGCAGTCAAGACAAAATAGGGACCTCCCAGTGATCAGGTCTGCCCTTGGGCTGAAAGCAGCAACATACTTTGATGAAGAGAGTTTTTCTCCCAAAGCAGAACACATAGCACAACTTCCCTTTGTAAAAGGACAGCAAGAGAACTGTAAATTAGTCCAAATGTGTATGGAAGCAAATGATATAGAACTCACAAGCCTGTACTAATTCTGGATGTTTGAGAGGGTCTGCTCAGCTTTGAACAAACAAAACCAAACAGCCTGTGCACAAAAAAAATTCAAACTGGGGGAGGCATACAGAGCACACAATCTAATATAAAATCCCAAGTGCATTCCAAAGTGATACATGTTCACATAAATCATTAGGCAAACCTGATCCAGACAGATGTCAGAATCCAAGCAGGGTTGGCCAGGCCTGTAGCCACGAGGGGGCCTACTGGGCATAGCCCCCTGACTTATTTTCAAGGCCTCCTACCTTTCCAGCCTTACCTGGCCTCCCGACTTGCCCCTTGTCTCTGCGTGATTCCAATCACACATGGGAAGAATGGCAGAAGCAGTCGTTGGCTTCCCCTCCCTCCATTTTAAGGCCTCACCGTGCCCTTTAAACTGCACCAGAGGCTGGAGGCTGCCTCAGCTGTCCCTCTGGCATGCAATATGAATGGGAAGGAGGAGGAGGCAGCCGCGGGTGGCAACAGCAACAAGAAGGGAAGTGAATCATGCTGGGTGTGCAATCTGAGTGGCAGGGGGAAGGAGGAGGAGGAGGCAGTGGAGGCAACAAGAAGGGAAGGGAATTGCGTCAGGTGTGCAATTTGAGTGGCACGGAGGAGGGAGGGAGGAGGAGACAGCGACGGCAATGAAAAAGGAAAGGATAGATGGGGGATGGAGGGAGGGAGGGATGGTAGGGGGGTAGAAGGTAGATAGATAGATGACAGACAGACAGACAGACAGATAGAATTGTGCTGGAGGCTACCTCAGCTACACCTCCGGTGGGCGATTTGAGTGGCAGAAGGGGGGGAGGGAGGAGGCAACAGCGATAAGACTCAGAAGGAACTTAAGGAAGGGAATTGCACCAGAGGCCAGAGTCTGCCTCAGCCACTCCTCCAATGCATGATTTGAGTGTCAGGAGAGAGGGAGGGGGCAGTGGGCAGGGAAGGAATGGAAGGGTGAGAAGGAAGGAATGTGGGATGGAAGGCTAAGGGAGTGAGGCCCCTGAGTGCCCCCTGAAAATACTTGAAAATACTTCCCAAATCCTGGCTACGGGTTTGGAGTTGGCCCTGGCTACTATTTGGAATGGCAACCTCCAAGGAATACCAGGATTGTGACATGGAAGCAAGCAATAGCAAACCACTTCTGAAACGTCTCTTGCCTTAAAAACAAATCTAGCTTGCAATCTAATGGTGCATAACGCTAAAAGAGCTAGAACTTCTGGATGCAGACTGTATCACACACACTGCCATATGATTAATTAATTAATTAGAATACAACACATTGGCATTGATTCTGTACTTAAGTGAAAAAAGTGTTGTTGGAGAGCCAGAAATACACTTATTTATTTACAGAATTTGTATCTTACCTTTCTGTTCTTATAAGGGCTGCCAAGGCAGCTAACAATTTAAACACACATGATATTTACATTATCATCAAACCATTAAAATCAACCTCCCAACTTACATAATTACAACAATTTTAAAGAGAGTTAAAAACAGAGTCAAAATACATACAAAACATTAAAACATTGGTTAGGAAGGAGTGATCACTGAGGGAATGCCAAATGAAACGAAAAAGGCTTCACCTGCTGGCAGAAGAGGGCCACAGAAGGGAGCAGACGAATCTCTCTGGGGAGAATGTTCCAGAGCTTTGGTGCCATGACCAAGACAGCCCTCTCATGAGATATCACCTGTCTAATCTCAGAAGGCAGGGGCACCTGAAGCAGGGCCTTCAAAGATGACCATAATGTTCAGGCAGGTTCACAAGGGGGATTAGATGGTCTTTCAGGTAATTGGTCTCCAACAATATAGGGCTTTCGAGGTCAAAACCAGCACCATGAATAGTGGTCAAAAACAAACTGGAAGCCAGGGTATATGGATCAAGATTGGAGTGATATGGTCCCTATGGTCCATCTAGCATGGAATTTCATAATGCTATTTAGAGAACCAACTCAAGAAACACATGCTAATTAATTGCATTCATTTTTGTCCCTCTCTTTGAAAGGCTAATGTGCAAAAAAATATTATAGATGATTTTCATCTCTGAGATTTACCTTTTTTGCCTTCACAAGTATGTGGAAAAGGTTGGTAAAACCCCTTGCAGAAAGAAGAATTTGCTCTCTTCGGCAAGAGTCATAAAAAGTATTTTCTAGCAGCCAGCGACCTCGTGGACTTATCTTCTTCACCATTACCTGAAACAAATCAGTACTCAAACTTAAACAGGTGGGAGGTTTGTGCCTCTATATATACTTATTTTAAAAATAAGATGGATGAGAGATTTGGCACTGGCTGTAAATGTGAACAATATCAATTAGAACAATAAAAAGGCAAACTGTTGCATAAAAGCAGGTTTGTTTAGGTAAGTTGACACTGCCCTTTTCAGGCTGTTGAGATACCACAAAAAATTAGCATAAATATGTGCTAGGAGACAGGTTAATAACATTTGTGTTCTGAACTGCCTAAAACAGTCAATTTTACTCTGCCACTAGGGGCACAAAGATTTTGATTTATAGCTTTAATTAAAATACTAATATAAACTCCTTTCATTCACTCCTGCCAGAGGTTTAGCATCACTCACAAAGATCCAAATATGGAAGCCTGTATTGTAGAACGGACAAGAAGTGTACTAATGCCTTTCCCAGTTCCCAAGACACTAGTGCCACCTTTAGATTTCACAGTATTAACTCACTTCTTCACTTCCCAAAGGGATTGTCCAAATATCTTGGAGAGCTTGTCTTAAAACCAGTTGTAACTCAAACATCTGGAAGCCTACGGGGAAAAGATAAGATTATGAAAAGGCAATGCATGATAGTTATGCAGTACAAAGCAAACATAAATAGAAGGGGGGGAACCCAACATAAAGAAACAACAAAGCTGGGTCCCCAAAGACTGAGTGAGAGGAAAATATAAAAAGAAAAAAAAATCTATTTATTCCAAAGTGCATTAAAACTATACTTTAAAAATGCAGGCACATTCCTCCCTTGAAGCAGCAAATACTTGGATAAAGAAATTCTGAATCTACAAAACATGATACAGTTGCATATCTCTAGCTTAATATCCTTGAACCAATTAAACAGGATAAACAATTCAATATCTGTAGGCTGATAATCTTGAACCATAGTAAAACAGGACCAAATGCTTTTCAACCACCAATGCCTTCCTCAGTGGTCAAATTATTGTATACATGCACACTTTGATGTAGAAACATGTGTTAATGACAAAGCAGGTTGATTATAAGGTCTGAAATCTCTTCTTATTAAAATAGTTTTTCATATACATTTCTTATAGAAGGAGTTATTAAATTTGCATTCCCTGGATGTATGTGCTAAAAGTCTTAAGAAAACTTTTTTCTACAACCTACAATTCTTTTGCCACACAGAATATTTGAGATGCGAGTAAATAATTCCAAACTTTCTTAAAAAAAGTTTTATGTAGTCTATTTTTTTAATATAAATTATTGAATAATTACATTATTTATTCATTTTCAGGCCTTAGAATCATCCTGTCTTGTAATTAACACATGTTTCTATGTCAGTGTGTGCATGTATACAAAAGTTTGACCACTGAGGAAGGCCTTGGAGGCTGAAACGGATTTGGTTCTGCTTTACTATGGTTTACTATGGTAACCCTATTTAGGGTTACCAATCCCCAGGTGGGAGCAGGGGATCCCTCCCCACACTTCAGAGTCATCAGAAAGTGGGGGGGGGGGAGGGAAATATCTGCTGAGCACTTCATTATTCAGTATGATTCCCATAGGGTATAATGGAAAATTGATCTGTGGGTATCTGGGAGAAGAATAAGGTACGTACATCGCCTCATCAAACAGAAATCAAAAAGTGACAGGTGCCCCCCCACCTCCATAACCACAAATAAAATGCAAGATGTTTCCTATGGGAACTGAGGCAAAATGGTCTGTGATTTAAATAGCTTTTCCATATATTTTATTTATTGCTACTTGTGAGAGAAAAGTATTTGACCTAAAAGGTCAAGGCTCTAGGTCACTGATTTTTACGGTGAGAAGTTGTAAATATTGTTGTACAATATATTTCAAAATGTTGCTTGTCAAAACAAGAGGTCTCAAGACTTCTCACAGGCCACAACACCCCTAGTGAAATGTCAATGCACTTTCCATCGGTGTGGTTTTTGCCTGCTAATGAATGTGTGTGTATATGTGTAAAATGATAGCTGTGATCTTGCATTTAAAGATGAAACTTCACTAGTATTCCAAATATAGACAGAACTCTTAACTGTGCCATATTATCTCTTCAGAAGGGTTTTTTAAAAAGTTTATCTCCTTTCTTTCTACCCATTGGTTTCCAGTACAGCTGAATACATTTTTTTTTTTAAGTCTATGAATGTATGGTGGAAAACAAATTTAATCAGATGAGCCCAAAGGCAGGACAAAACCATAATAAGCTGCAGAACAAAATAATTAAGCACTTGCATACATTTTATATCCTGCCAAGAACTTGAGAAGTCAGGGCAAATTTAACCTAGCACCTAAAAGATAACACAGTACAGACTTGCTGAATATTTTAGAAAGAGTATACCATATTTGCTATGCCATCACAGAAAATGCTTTGTCGTTGCCATTGGCTACCACTCTCCTATTTTCTTAAGGTAGTATACCTAGAGCAAAGCCATGGATGATAATTAGCAAACAGAATGCTTCTTCATATAGGAGACATTATTCTTCCAATAACTTGGTTCTCTGCAACTTAGTTTAAAAGAAAAAAAAAACACTTTTAATTGCTTCCAGAAACAAGTTAAATACAGAAATTAACTAAATACAAGAAATTGTATATGTATTTAAGTCTAAATTTCCCTTTATGTTCATCCTACAGCAAGTGAAATAGGCAGAAATAAGTTCTACATGCCCTGTTAAATGTGCATTCACCCCATGTTCCCCAAGTATTGTTGACAACACAAATATTTACTGCCAACTTTGGTGATTTTTGATATGGTTCCACCAAGATCAGGATCTGAACCTTTAATTGTATTCAAGTAGGCATTCATTTGCTTTTGATGGAACTCTTAACATCAGAAGATCTGGGACTTTGTTCTGAGCCATGCAGCTCACTTAATATCTTGGCACACAATACAACTTCCTTAAGTCATAATTGCTGCCAGAATATTCTTCACACCTTTCACTCCAGGTACTGCCACAATGTTACTCTGGTGCTACTGAGCAATTAGAGAGAAGGACTGGGAGAAACAGCTGATCCCTCTCTCAACATGGGATGTTTCTGACAACTAGGATATTTCCTAGGGCATGAAGTGTGTGCCTTCTCTGCTGCCACCTACCCAAGTTCTCCATCTGAGGCGGACTGCAGAGGCACTTCCTCCGCAACCTGCTTCAAACGGAGCCAGCATGAACAGCAGAGAAGGGCAAACATCCTCTAGTGTCACCTGGGAGGAAAATGTAAATGCCCTCTTATGCTATTCAGGCAAGATCCAAGGTGGGGTGTAGAAGTCTCTGCTTCTTGCTTTGGACCCTTAACACCAGCAGCTCCGGTCTCTGGTGAGGAAAGGGCAACAGGGACGCCAAACATGTCACCTTTTTTCCATTGTCAGCATCCTCCACCTGTTAGCACTCCAAGGAGCTGCCCGGAGGTTACTTGAGCAATGAACAGGGCCCAGGCAGTAGGAGGTTGCCTAGGATTCTAAAAGAAAAAGAAGTGTTTATCGTTGCTGCTTTAGGGAGAAGAGCAGGTTGTGGGTCACGGTCAGCCTAGGAACTGATCTCCTTGATGAACCAAGGGTGCAGGCAGAGGAGCGAATTCCACATTTTAATCACTCTCTGTGTAAAACAGTATTTCCTTTTGTCCGCCCTGAATATGCTATCAGCCTCGATGTATTGAGTTCTAGTATTTTGAAAGGGAGAAAAAGTTCTGTTTGTCAACTCTCTCCACCCCGTGCATAATTTTATAAACCTCTATCCTGACCGCCCTCCCCCTCCCCTCACTTAGCCATCTCTTTTCTAAACTGAAAAGTCACTCATCAGCCTTTCCTCATAGGGAAGGTGCCCCAACCCCCCCCCCCATCAACTTTGTTGCCCTTCTCTGTACTTTTTCTAGCTCTGCAATGTCCTTTTGGAGATACGGTGACCAGAATTGTACACGCTATTCCAAACAAGGCTGTGATATAGATCTATACAGGGGCATTACAATATCGGCTGTTTTATTCTCAATCCCGTTCCCAAGAATACCTACCACAGACTTTGCCTTTTTCATTGCTGCAGCACACCGGGTTGACACTTTCACCGAACTATCCACAACACACTTGGGATTTTCCCCCTCTCAGTCACAGCAAGTTCTATCCCTATTAGCTTATAGTCGAAGTGCGGATTTTTTGTCCCACTGTGCCATCACCTTACACTTACCAGCACCTCACCCCATAGTTCCTAATCATTTATGAATAAATGAAATAGTCTTGCCCCCCCCATACCAATCCTATCGGACCCCGTAGCATACTTCCCTCCATTGTGAGAATTGTCCACAGATTCCCACTCTTTACTACCTGTCATTGAACCAGTTTTTTAATCAGAAAGAGAACCCATCCTCTTATCCCATGACTGCTAAGTATACTCAGGAATCTCTGGCGAGTCTTTCTCAATGAACTCTAAAAGTTTGGCGAGGCAGGACTTCCCTTTGCAGAAGCCATGCAGGTGAAGATTAAAAAAAAAAAAAAAACCTGGCACGATTGTGATCTGAGGGTGGAAAAATGTTTTTGTTTCAAACAATTTTATCAGTAACATATGGCAATAAATTTCAATTTCTTACATCATTAATAATTACTTTTTATCTATCCCATATATTACTTTCTACCCACTCCTCCCCCGTTACTTGACCCCCGCCGGTGTTATATACTTAAAATCTTAATATTAAAGGTACCCTTAATTAATAAGAACCAAAATTAATATCCTCCTCCCTCTTGTACTTAGTCATTATCAAAAATTGTCCAATGTCCTTTTATTTTCCACTCTTTTTCTACGTATCTTCTGAACTTTTTCCACTCCGTCTTAAATACTTCTAAATCATAGTCTCTTAAGGTTCATGTTAACTTGCCCATTTCACCCCAGTGTCATAACTTTTAAAATCCAATCCCATTTTTCTGGTATTTTTTCTTGCTTCCACAACCGCGCATACAACGTCCTAACTTTTTCCACTCCATCTTAATTACTTCTAAATCATAGTCTCTTAAGGTTCATGTTAACTTGCCCATTTCACTACATGTCATAACTTTTACAATCCAACCCCATTTCTCTGGTATTTTTTCTTGCTTCCACAACTACGCATATGAACATATGTAGCTGCCTTATACTGAATCAGACCTTTGGTCCATCAAAGTCAGTATTGTCTTCTCAGACTGGCAGCAGCTCTCCAGGGTCTCAAGCTGAGTTTTTTTCACACATGTTTGCCTGGACCCTTTTTTGGAGATGCCAGGGATTGAACCTGGGACCTTCTGCTTCCCAAGCAGATGCTCTACCACTGAGCCACTGTCCCTCCCCCTAGCGGCTGAAAGCAAGTACCAAATTATAGTTCTATTTTCTTTTGGAAATTTTTCCATTTGTAATCCCAACAGAAAAGTCTCTGCAACTTTCTTAAATTCGTATCCCAAGATCTTAGAAATTTCTTGTTGAATCATCCGCCAATGCTTTTTTGCTCTTTCACAAGTCCACCACATACGGTAGAAAGAACCTTCATGTTTTTTACATTTCCAACACCGGTCTGGCATCTTATTATTCATCTTTGCCAATGTCACCCAGTGAGTTGCATTTGAACACGAGTCTCCTGGTTTCTTGTTTAACACTTAACCCGCTAGAGCCAGTGGAGTATTTTACATACTTTACTGTAGCCCCCCCTTTTTTGTTTTTGTTTTTTGCTGAGACTGAAATGTAAGAACAATGTTCTCAACTAGGATAGGCATTAGAGGACCACACTAGGATCCGGAACCATCAAGTTCAAATCCTGACTCTGCCACGCAAGATTGCTGGTGACTTTGAGCCTATCACGCTCTCTTGCCTTAGCCTACCTCACAAGGTCACTGTTGCGAAGATAAAATGGAAAAGGGGAAAACCATTTGATAAGCTGCTTGGTATCATGATTAGGGAGGGAAACAGGATGTAAAAACTAAGCGCTACACCACAATGGTTTCCATGAAATGTGTGGGCTGGACAGTTGTAAGAGATCGCAGAGGCTACTGTTACACGGCTAACCTCTACCGGCTTCCAAGCTCTGACAAAATTGGGCTATTCGGTTATATTCAGGCTTCCCATGAAACATTTGCACGCAGATAATTAGAGAAATAAGAGCCCCAGCGGTGCAGAGTGGTAAAAGCTGCAGAACAGCGGTTCTAACCTCTGCTAGCGACCAGAGTTTCACGGTTAAAACAATTTTATTTGGTAACAAATTATATGTCCTGCATCATTAATAACTTCTTTTAACTATCCCACATATTACTTTCTAGCCACCCTTCCCCCATTACTTGACCCCCGCCGGTGCTATTTACTTAAAGTACTAATGTTTAAAGGTACCCTTAACTAATAAAAAATGAAAATTAACATTCTTCTTTTTTTCTAAGACTTCATCATTATCAAAAATTGTTCAATGTCCTTTTATTTTCCACTCCATCTTAAAAACTTCTAAATCATAACCTCTTAAAATTCTTGTTAATTCGTTCATTTCACACAATGTCATAACTTTTACAATCCAACCCCATTTCTCTGGTATTTTTTCATGCTTCCACAACTACGCATATAATGTCCTAGCGGCTGAAAGCAAGTACCGGATTAAAGTTCTATCTTCTTTTGGAAATTTTTCCATTTGTAATCCCTACAGAAAAGTCTCTGCGACTTTCTTAAATTCATATCCCAAGATCCTAGAAATTTCTTGTTGAATCATCCGCCAATACTTTTTCGCTCTTTCACAAGTCCACCGCATACGGTAGAAAGAACCTTCATGTTTTTTACATTTCCAACATCTGTCTGGCATCTTATTATTCATCTTTGCCAATTTTCTTAGGTGTTAAGGGTCCAAAGCAAGAAGCAGAGACTTCTACACCCCACCTTGGATCTTGCCTGAATAGCATAAGAGGGCATTTACATTTTCCTCCCAGGTGACACTAGAGGATGTTTGCCCTTCTCTGCTGTTCATGCTGGCTCCGTTTGAAGCAGGTTGCGGAGGAAGTGCCTCTGCAGTCCGCCTCAGATGGAGAACTTGGGTAGGTGGCAGCAGAGAAGGCACACACTTCATGCCCTAGGAAATATCCTAGGTGTCAGAAACATCCCATGTTGAGAGAGGGATCAGCTGTTTCTCCCAGTCCTTCTCTCTAATTGCTCAGTAGCACCAGAGTAACATTGTGGCAGTACCTGGAGTGAAAGGTGTGAAGAATATTCTGGCAGCAATTATGACTTAAGGAAGTTGTATTGTGTGCCAAGATATTAAGTGAGCTGCATGGCTCAGAACAAAGTCCCAGATCTTCTGATGTTAAGAGTTCCATCAAAAGCAAATGAATGCCTACTTGAATACAATTAAAGGTTCAGATCCTGATCTTGGTGGAACCATATCAAAAATCACCAAAGTTGGCAGTAAATATTTGTGTTGTCAACAATACTTGGGGAACATGGGGTGAATGCACATTTAACAGGGCATGTAGAACTTATTTCTGCCTATTTCACTTGCTGTAGGATGAACATAAAGGGAAATTTAGACTTAAATACATATACAATTTCTTGTATTTAGTTAATTTCTGTATTTAACTTGTTTCTGGAAGCAATTAAAAGTGTTTTTTTTTTCTTTTAAACTAAGTTGCAGAGAACCAAGTTATTGGAAGAATAATGTCTCCTATATGAAGAAGCATTCTGTTTGCTAATTATCATCCATGGCTTTGCTCTAGGTATACTACCTTAAGAAAATAGGAGAGTGGTAGCCAATGGCAACGACAAAGCATTTTCTGTGATGGCATAGCAAATATGGTATACTCTTTCTAAAATATTCAGCAAGTCTGTACTGTGTTATCTTTTAGGTGCTAGGTTAAATTTGCCCTGACTTCTCAAGTTCTTGGCAGGATATAAAATGTATGCAAGTGCTTAATTATTTTGTTCTGCAGCTTATTATGGTTTTGTCCTGCCTTTGGGCTCATCTGATTAAATTTGTTTTCCACCATACATTCATAGACTTAAAAAAAAAATGTATTCAGCTGTACTGGAAACCAATGGGTAGAAAGAAAGGAGATAAACTTTTTAAAAAACCCTTCTGAAGAGATAATATGGCACAGTTAAGAGTTCTGTCTATATTTGGAATACTAGTGAAGTTTCATCTTTAAATGCAAGATCACAGCTATCATTTTACACATATACACACACATTCATTAGCAGGCAAAAACCACACCGATGGAAAGTGCATTGACATTTCACTAGGGGTGTTGTGGCCTGTGAGAAGTCTTGAGACCTCTTGTTTTGACAAGCAACATTTTGAAATATATTGTACAACAATATTTACAACTTCTCACCGTAAAAATCAGTGACCTAGAGCCTTGACCTTTTAGGTCAAATACTTTTCTCTCACAAGTAGCAATAAATAAAATATATGGAAAAGCTATTTAAATCACAGACCATTTTGCCTCAGTTCCCATAGGAAACATCTTGCATTTTATTTGTGGTTATGGAGGTGGGGGGGCACCTGTCACTTTTTGATTTCTGTTTGATGAGGCGATGTACGTACCTTATTCTTCTTCTGGGGCTCTATGGGGACTTTTTTTTTTTTTTTAAGATAGAGGCATCAAATTTGCAGCATGGCATCAAATGCCTCTCCTCAAAATACCCTCCAAGTTTCAAAAAGATTAGACCAGGCGGTCCAATTCTATGAGCCCCCAAAGAAGGTGCCCCTATCCTTCATTATTTCCAAAGGAGGAAAGGCATTCTAAAAGTGTGTGGTCCCTTTAAATGTGATTGTCAGAACTCCCTTTGGAGTTCAGTTATGCTTGTCACAATCTTGCTCCTGGCTCCACCCCCAAAGTCCCTTGATATTTCTTGAATTGGACCTGGCAACCTTACCAATTGTAAGTATTGAATTGTTGATTCTGTTTTATTGGTTCAAGGCTATTAACCTAGAGATATGGAATTGTATCATGTTTCATAGATTCAGGATGACTTAGTTCAAATATTTACTGCTTCAAGGGTGGAATGTGCCTGTGTTTTTTTAAAGTAACATTTTAGTGCACTTTGGTATAAATACACATATTTGCTTAATTTTTCTCTTTTTATATTTTTCCCTCAGTCTTCAAGTACACAACACAGTTATCAAGTACATAAGCAAATTTGACCTTTTTTAGGACTAGGGGGACATGAAAAATGCCATCTCTGTTGCAGCTCAGTAGAAAAGTGAACATTAATAAAGTTGGAGGCATAAGGCTTGCATAAGTCTTTTCTTCAGAAGAAATTAAGTTTGCAGAGATTATTCCTTATCATATCCAGGAAGGCAGAGCTTAGGTACAGATGTAACTCCTTACTGCTGAAAGGTGCAGACAAAGGAGCAAGTAAACAGGAAAAAAAATATTACAGGCCCCTGGCAGGGGACAAGATGCAATGGGCAGAACAAGTTATTGATTCATTGAAGGAGTTAGGGGATGTGAAGTGGAAGGGTGGATAAAGGAACAAACTTCCTACCATATATGTCGTGCAGAACCATAGACTCTCCCTCTTCTGCAGATGACACCCAGCATGTTACTTCATCAATCACTTCTTTCATTTTGTCCTTGTCCGGAACACTAGCAAAAATGCAGTAAGAAAAATGCGTAGCAAATCATTTCAAGCTGAACTCAATCCCACCCCCAAGGATCCCATTGCTTTTTACAGAACCCTGCTCACTCCTGCTATTATTTGCTACTTGAGCTGGCTCAGTACCTTCCATCTTTCAGAGACTGGTATAATCCATAAGCACCAACTGCAAGCACTTTCACTGATAATCAAAGGCACTCTCCCTACCCCTTGGCATGTGCAGGAGAATTTCTTCATGGCGCTCCTTTCTGACATTTACATTTGGCTGGCTTCACTAGCAGACATTGGAGACACCAGAGCTACAACCTAGCCAAGGAGAAGTCAAGCATGGAAGAACATTTGTACCTTGCCTTTCTTCTGGGGCATTATTTCCTCTCTCTGGAAACTCTCCGAGACAGGGGTGGCCAGCGGTAGCTCTCCAGATGTTTTCTGCTTATGACTTCCATCAGCCCAGCCAGCATGGCCAACAGCTGGGGCCGATGGGAGTTGTAGGCAAAAAACATCTGGAGAGCTACCGTTGGCCACCCCTGCTCTAAGACATGTTTAAAAGGTCACTTACCCTAGCATCTGCTCTCTTAAGCTTCCCTTCAACACTGTGCTAATAATAATAATAATAATAATTTTTTATTTCTATCCCGCCCTCCCCACCGGAGCAGGCTCAGGGCGGCTCACAACATAAAACACACATTACATCAGTTATAATTATAAAACACGGTTAAAACAATTACAAAGTATTAAAATTCACATAACAGTATGGCGTTATAAACAAGTTTCAATAAATTTCAGAAGTAAAAACATTTCAAGAATAAAAGGATTTCTAGCAGCATATCTAGTTTTGTCACAAGTTTTTTCACTAATTTTTTCGCTAGTTGAAGGCCATCTTGAAAAGGTGGGTCTTACAGGCCCTACGGAATCCCTCTAAACATCGTATGGCCCTCACCTCCTCAGGGAGTTGGTTCCACAGTAGTGGAGCAGTAATAGAGAAGGCCCGGTCCCGGGTGGCTTTCAGTCTGGCCTCCCTTGGCCCAGGGATATTCAGCTGGTTTTTCCCAGATGACCTCAGTGCCCTCTGGGGCTCATATGGGGAGAGACGGTCCCTTAGGTAGGTAGGTCCTCGGCCATATAGGGCTTTAAAGGTAATAACCAGCACCTTGTAGCGAACTCGGTATGCCACTGGCAACCAGTGCAGTCCGCGCAGCCCCGGCTGTATGTGCTCCCACCTTGGGAGCCCCAGCAACAGCCTAGCCGCCGCGTTCTGCACCAGCTGCAGCCGCCGAATTCGGCACAAGGGCAGCCCCATGTAGAGGGCGTTGCAGTAGTCCAGTCTCGAGGTGACCGTAGCATGGATCACTGTTGCTAGGTCACGGCGCTCTAGGAAGGGGGCCAACTGCTTCGCCCGACGAAGATGAAAGAACGCGGACTTGGCAGCGGCTGCTATCTGTGCCTCCATTGATAATGAAGGCTCCAGAAGAACCCCCAGGCTCTTGACCCTGTGTGCCGCTTTAAGCTGCACACCGTCAAGGACTGGCAAGGGGATTTCCCCTCCCAAGGCACCGCGACCCAAGCACAGGACCTCTGTCTTCGTTGGATTCAACTTCAGCCCACTCAGTCTGAGCCAGCCTGCCACGGCTTGCAATGCTAGGTCCAGGCTTTCTGGGACGGAGCCAGGCCGGCCATCCATTAGCAGATAGAGTTGGGTGTCATCAGCATATTGATGGCACCCAAGTCCAAACCTCCGGGCAATCTGGGCAAGGGGGCGCATATAGATGTTAAATAACATCGGGGAGAGAACTGCCCCTTGTGGGACCCCACATACTAGTGGGTGCCTCCGGGACCGTTCCCCCCCAATGGCCACCCTTTGTCCCCATCCTTCGAGGAAGGAGGAAAGCCACTGTAAGGCCAATCCCCCAATCCCCGTGTCGGCGAGCCGGCGGGCCAGTAACTGATGATCAACCGTATCAAATGCGGCCGACAGATCTAACAATATCAGCACCGCCACACCGCCTCGATCCAGATGCCGCTGGAGGTCATCCACCAAGGCGACCAGCACTGTCTCCGTCCCATAACCCGGACGGAAGCCGGACTGGTGAGGGTCTAAGGCGGGAGTGTCATCCAAAAAACTCTGCAGCTGTAACGCCACTGCCCTCTCTATAACCTTACCTAAAAATGGTAGGTTCGAGACCGGCCGGTAATTTGCCAATTCGGCCGGGTCTGCTGTACTCTTTTTTAGGAGAGGGCGGACCATGGCCTCTTTCAAAGATGTTGGAAATTGCCCTTCCAAGAGGGATCTATTTATGATATCCCGTATAGGATATCTAAGCTCCCTCTGGCAGGATTTGATTAGCCAGGAGGGGCATGGATCAAGGTCGCAAGTTGTAGGGCGTACAGTTGAGAGGACTTCGTCGACTTCCCCAAGACTAAGCGCGTCGAAGTGATCCAAGATAACACTAGAAGACAGGCACGGAGCCCCGGGTTCATCTGCTGCAGTCAATGTGGCAGGAAAGTCCTGGCGGAGTGACGAGATTTTATCTGCAAAAAATTTCGCAAAAGCCTCACAGCCTATTTCCAATTCTTTCATGTTTGGTCTGCCTTGGGGCAGAGTGGTCAGATTCTCAATTATCTTAAATAATTGTGCTGGGCGCGAATTTGCAGATGCAATCCTAGCCGCAAAGTATTCCTTCTTTGCAGCTTTGACTGCCATCTCATAAGACTTCATAAACGTTCTGTAGGATGTTCTCGTCGCTTCGTCACGAGTATGCCGCCACCGCCTCTCTAGTCGTCTGAGTCCCTGTTTCAGTTGGCGTAGCTCCGAGGTATACCAAGGAGCCAGCCTACTTCGGGGGCGCAGAGGACGCCGGGGTGCAATTTCGTCGATGGCCCTGGATAACCTGTCATGCCAGGTATTTACTAGGTCATCGAGGGAATTGCTAGGGGGCCAGGGATCCCGCAGAGCCCTCTGGAACCGCTCAGGGTCCATCTGACTCCGCGGGCGAGCCAAAATAGGCTCGCCGCCCGTACAGGGTCGAGGGGGCGCACCCACACGGGCCTTAAGGGCTAGGTGGTCCGACCATGGCACCGCTTCTACTGCGATACCGTCCACCAGAATCCCGGACGCAAAGATCAAGTCTAACATGTGTCCGGCCTGATGGTAACAAATTGGGAGAGTCCCAGTGTCGCCATGGAAGACACTAGGTCCAGCGCCTGATTGGAGGCCGCATCGTCTGCATGGACGTTGAAGTCACCCAAGACCATAAGCCTTGGGAACTCCAACGCCCAGCCCGCCACCGCCTCCATCAGGGCTGGTAAGGCGCTGGCTGGTGCGTTAGGCGGACGGTACACCAGCCAGATCGCCAACCCCTCCCCCACTTCCCACGCTAGACCGGCTGTAGGTACAGGCTAGAATTGACAGGTCTGTGTTGGAAAATACCTGTAGAATTTGGGGGTGGATCCTAGAGAGGGTGGATCCTAGAGCCACAGTACAAAGAATTCAAAAAGAGCCTGTAGCAGAGACTTGAGCATGTACGCATTGATCCGTGATTGAATTCTTTGTACTGTGGCTCCAGTTAAAACAGCATTGAGAGAAGACTGACGAAGGGTGAAACCAATGAAACTGTAGGAAATTCAGGAAATACGGTCTTTTGAACTCTTTGTGAAAAGTTGTGCAGAACGATGCCCTTGTCTCCACCCAGATTCTGAACTGCAAGAAGCGGCTGAAGGCAGTGCCTCTGAGATGTGACTTTAGAAAGCAGTCTGGGGGAGCATCGTGTGGGTGTTCGTTCTATTATTTTGCTGTATGGACTTATTAAAAACTGTGCACTAAATGTTTGTTTACACACTTTTTGTGTGAGAGTGATAATTCAACCAGTGAGGTTTTGAAGGATATATTTTCCCCAGGGGAGCTGATCTCTGCCAGCTGGAGATCAGTTGTAAGAGTGGAAGATCTCCAGGCACAACCTGGAGACAGGAAACCCAAGTGTAGGCCCAAAAGTGAGCAATGAAGCCTGTAGAAGTGGGTCCCAGGCTTTTGCAGTTTTATTGATTTGTGCATTAGCAGTTTTGTTTTTTTACTGGATCACCATACCAAATAACTTTTGAACTTGTGGGTCACCATACTCAAAATGGGAACCACTGTTCCAGAGAATTCAAAGGGGTACATAGAAGGACTTGGCAAAGAAGAGGAAGTGGCAGACAGGTCAGATCTTTGAACAGTTAGCTCATTCTGAGTAGGCTGGGTCTGGCCTACAGGACATTCTCTGAAGTCTCCCAGTTGTTTCCAAAATACACACACAGAGCCCAGGGGGAAAAATCAAGTCAATATACAAAAATAGTAATATAGCAATAGTTTTACCTATGGACAACCCAATTTCCAGAAAGAAGACCTTGCTGAAGTTTCTTCTCTTGTGCTTCATTCATGTATGGGATCCCATCCTTAAGAAACTGAAAAGAGGGGTCAGTTACACAGAATAGGGTCTGCATGCTAGCTTCTGTGAAAACCAGAGTCACCTTCACTAACTTTCTCTACTCATTCAATCACACCAATGTTTATTCTATAAGGGCTACACTTCAGTTAAGTAAGTCAAAACTTCAAATGCAAGATACTACAACAGCTCATATTGCTTCTGCTAAGAAGATCAAGAAAAAAACAATGACAACTGAAAATTGCTTCTGCATATCTCTTAACCAACATACAAATCTTCTGAATAGAGAAGATAACTCAACTTTTGAGAAAACTCTCTTTGCAAACTCTGTAAGACACTTCCAAAGGGTCACTTGCCCCACAGTCTGCTCTTTTAGGCCTTCTAGCACTACCATTCCAGAGCTCATATCCAAAAGCTGCATGAGATTTCTGTTTTGAGGGAACCACTTCCAGGGCTTGTCAGCACAAGTGAATCATTTTGTGGAAATGAAGAAGACCCCTTTAAGAACAGTAAAGCAATATAAAGATTAACACATTCACAAGGAGCCATAGTAAGATCAAAAAATCGCAGATCTAGTGGCTATTTCTAGAAATATGTGACTGGAAGTTAAAATCAAATTATTAGAGCATCAGGAGGCCTGCACATCAGCAAATACTGGTGTATTGTGCAGAACCATAACCCTACTGCCAAAGAGCTCCTACTCAACATCTCTTGACCATACACCGAAGCCTCCTTCCCTCTCCAGGAGCACTTACCTAGAGACACTTGGGTTGCCCATCTGGACTACTTCCACTCTTTCCCTTGTTCTCTCCACCTGACACCCAGCAAACAGGTTTTCTCTTCTCCACACCCATACACCATTCAACATCCCCACTACCACTTCAGAAATCGATAATAGAGTATGACCAACATTATCCTGGCTATGCTTGCTATTAATTTGTTTCTTTCCAGCAAGGCTGAAATGCTCTTTTACAAAGAGACTTCCCCTCTCCCAGCATCTAGCAACTGTCGCTCCAAGGAGAGACTCCATCAAAAGGGCATGTATGCAAACCAACACTGTTAATGAACAGTCACACTGACTAAAAACAAAGACAAGTGAACCAGAGTGAAACATCATATCTTGTGATTAGTGCGACTAAAGAATGTTATGGGATTTCATTCCTGTCTAGTCACAGAACAGTAGGACCAGCAGCTAGAATTAGGCATATGGGATAACTGAAGCAGGAGAAGATTCCCAGGTGACAACATATTTCAAGCATACACATGATTTCAGACTACAAAGTGACTTTTCCACACAATTTACTTTGTAAATACATTTTCAGATACTTCTGAACAAATTGCAATTTAGGTACATCAAAAACAAGTGCTCACCTACTTAAATACAAAATCTATCTACAGCAAAAGATGTACCTTGTTGAAATCAAAACCATAGTGGTTCAGGAACTTAATACTAAATGCTTGGAAAGAGAATTCAGAATCCATTTGGCCAAATGTTGTAGGGAAGAGGAAAAAGTTATATGAATGTGCCATATACCTGCAATAAAAAACAGAAAAACTAAGGCCATATTGTATCCAGGGACCATCATATAAACACAAGCATTGTTAAGAACATTCTTTACTTACTTGTTTGAATTTTCACTAGAAAATATTGACAACCCTGAAAGAAACATTTTTAAAAATCAGTTTTATTCCCACACACACAATATTCTTGGGCATTTATTCCATTCTGGCCCCCACATAATTATTCTAAAGGTATTTGAGCCTACTGTTAATGATGTCACACATTTACTTACTAAGACTTTCAGGGGCAACTTTTGGTCAGGGCTCCAAATTCTAGCAGCCATGATCAACACAGCCAAAAATCATTAGGATCCTTTTGGAAGGTTAAGGAAGGATTTTTGTCATTAACTTTTCATGTATATAAAAAATTAAATATGTTATTCTTTGCCATCACCCGCCCCAGTCTTTGTTAAATTAACTGGCATAGTAAGCCAGAAATCTCTATTTTACTTAGCAGAGTGCACTATTGGCTACACGTAGCTTTTTTGTTCTGAATGTGCTAACAAAAGAGTTACACAGAGTCACTTGTCAGTTTCAAAATAGAGTTCTTTATTTAATGACTCCATTCTAGACAGGCCAGATGAGAGATAGGAATATAATCTATTTTAACAACCTGGATGGATGCAGATGGAGACTGCATTCATGGTGCAAAGATGGAGAGCAATGAAGTCCTTCTTTGTGTGTGAGAGAGAGATTGGAAGGAAGGGAGCAATTTCCTGAGAGTATCAGTCTACACATCAAAGGGACAGAAGAGTAAACAAAAAAGAAACTCACAGTTTACCTATCTATCTGACTTTCTTGTAACCCCCACCCCCAGACTGAGACTAAGAGACTGTGTCTGGTCCTTCTTTTCCAACAGTCTTCTCAAAGGCCAAGTATGGGAGATGTCCAAGAGCCCATCTCAGTTTTCTTCTTCATAGTCTCCATGCAAGCTAACAAACTAGTTCTGCACCAAGCATCTTCCATGTATCATTCTGGAACTAAAGCCTTAAAACTGGAACTGAAGGTCCCTCCCAATTATGGGGGATACCTGAGAGTCCAGCTTACTTTTATTTTCTGTGGTAGTCATGTTCTCCGTTGTGGGTGAAGACATGCTGAGAAAGAGCAATCTCCACTCCTGTAACATGAACTATGCTGGAAATCCATATTCCTGATTTTTTTCTTCCTTGCTGTACATTGACAATAAAATTCTTGCCTTCAACAGCATAACACCAAGTTTTTCTCTTTTGAAGACTTATTATAATAGTTTAGAGTTTTAGAAAAAGCAGAAAGGTAATTCTTACTGATAAAGAAGAATACAAATTCCTTAACGCAGAAGTTTGGCAAAACTAACTTCCTGGTGCAGCAATAAAACCAATAGCGGAAAGGCCCACGAAGACCTTATGGAAGCTTCTGCTGGCCACGTTGTGAGACAAGATGCTGGACTAGATGGACCATTGGTCTGATCAAGAATGGCTGCTCTAATGTTCACCTTAGTTATTCCTTGATGGGTGCATTAATCAGTATATCCAGCAGTCTACCAAGTTCCAGTGTTCAGAAGGAAGTAGAAGCTTGCTCTGCTGCTTTGATGCTCTAAATATATTCTACTTAGGGTTTAAAGGCCTTTGCAGATTGTCTTAGAAAACTGTTTCCTTAGTACAGTACACTATGCTTCCCCCATAAAGTGGAGAGTATTCATGTTAATCATTACCATTCCCTCCTCCCAAAATCAAGGATAGACATATCAGTTCCAAATATGGAAGCACAATATTTAATGAACGACAACCGCCAACCCTCCCTCCCATTTTTTAAAAGCAATGAATGCTAGAAAGGTACTGAGAAAACAGAATACTCTTAAAACAGAAATGCTATTTGAGGGGAAGGGGGGAATCTGGATGCCACCCCACAACTCAAGGCATTATTTGATTTGCTGCCTAGCAACCTGGGTTTTCAGCTCTCACACAGAAGCAGGAGACACAGCAACTGTAGATCCCCCTGTCCCTTTTCTATCACGCACCTGTCCTCATCCCACACATTTGCCATAGGATTTCAGCCTCTCTGATAACAAGGACTAAGAGAGCTCACCAAGCTGACACACTGTAAATTGCTGAACGCTCCGTCTGGCTTTCTGATACCAATCAGCAGGATAATCATAGAGACTAAAGGGGGAAAAGACAATATTCCATATTGTTCTGGGTGTGGCATATTTCTTCATATTGGTTCTTTGAGCATACAAACTGACAACATATTTGGTTTACCTGGGCTGTCCACTAGGTGGAAATGCTGAATGCAAACCTGTGAATTCCATATCAAATCCTGTAAGACACAAAGAACTGTAAAGAGGTGGACAATTTTCTTCTGTAATCTAACAGTATCTATTGTGCAAGAACATTGAAATCATTATGAATATACACTTCCAGCATACACAATTAGATAAATCAAATTCCCAGAGCACTGACATATTATTTGTGCCACTCTCATTACATATCACCCATTGTTCTTTATATTCCCAAATGTATCCCCCAGCAGGCCCCATTAAAACTCTCACATCCTGCTTAACAATAGTGCTCGGCACTAGAAGCCAATCCACTGCATGTATTTAAGCATCCCCGCAGCATTGACACAATACATATTTTCCCATCCTTACTTATTTATAGTCCATTTTTCTGAGAGACTGAAGAGAGATTACAACTAGCAACCATGAAGTAAAAATAGTATAATAGATATAACCACCAAAATTGTAGAACGCACTAAAATACGGTATAATACAGAAAATAAAGCAGGATTACAAAACTGGAGAATGCATTAAAACATTACAGAACATATGACAAAAACTGGATTTCAGAGAGCAATACAAAAGCAAAATAAACAGTCTAATATGCACAATGAGGACTACCTTAAGATTCACAGACATTAACTACATTCAGGTTATAAAAGTTTCCTGCTGAAGTTTCATTTTACACATTTTGCAGAATAGGGGGTGTGGGAGACTTCTTAGGCAGGCCATTTATTCAGGAAGGAGCCAGAACAGAAAAAGCTAAAGTATGAGTAGTTGCTGACCTTATCCAGTAGTACCATGGAACATTTACCATGTGCAGCACATTGGGAGAAGTAATCCTGCAGATATACAGATCCTGGGCCACAAACAGCTTTGTAGGCAATAATGAGCACATTGGTTACCAATTAGTTCCTTGGGTTTAATTCAAAGTCATGACTTCAAGCTTCCAATAGTAATTGAGCTGTAGCATTCTGAACTAACTGGAGTTTCTGAGTGGTCTTCAAGGGCAAACCTGTACAGAATGCATTACAACAGTCTAGCTGGGAGGTTACCATGGCATGAACCAATGCAACAAGAACAACTGGGCCAAGGTACTGTACTGTCTACGCCAGGAGCTATCTTCTGGGCTAAATTAAGATAGAAGAAAACATTAATATCTGAAATATGAAAAAGCAAGGACAAGAACGGACCTGCAAAAAGCCAAGGGAAAGAAAATCTGGCTCCCCACATTTCCCCCCCCCCCCATCTCTTCCACCTGCATTTAACATCACCTTCCCCTCCTATCTGAAGTAGTGTGCATGCACACGAAAGCTTACATCTTGAATAAAACTTTGTTGGTCTTAAAGATGCCCCCAGACTCAAACTTTGTTCTACTGCTCCAGAACAACACAGCATCCTCTCAACTCATGTTTCTGAGGCCCTATACCAAACTCAGTGGGCTGAGCATGGTCCAGCTTTTTTTTCTTTTAAATAATTCATGCACAAACATTGGTGCTGTCACCATCCCCTGCTGCTTTTTAGAAATGTTAGATTTTTCTGCAGACCTCTAGGTGTCACAGGATTTGCAGAGCCCTAAGTGACAGCCAAACTAAGGCCACACATGACAATCAGCACATGGTGGGGGCAGCTCTTTGCAAGCAGATACTCTGATATCTTCACATAAGACTTGAAACATATCTGGGATTCAAACTATCTGAAATAACCATATTCAGTAGAGAACAATTATAATATAGTGGGTTTGATGCATTGAAGAGGCTAAGTGGTAGTGAACATCAGCTCTTTATTAGATACAGCATTAGGTAGGCTGTACTTCAAGACTGAGGAACTGGGCCAATGGGGCCAACCATATACAACAGGGTTCCTGTGCAAGCATGTTATTGGGTCATTCAAACCAGCAGGGGGCTTGTGATTGGTGCAGGCAGCAGGGATTTGGATCCTCCTGCCCATTGTTCCCAAGACCCCAAGCTCCGTTCCTATGTCTCCAATGACACAGACAGGAACACCCTATACCAGGGGTGTCAAATTCATTTGTTATGAGGGCCGAAACTTACATAAATGAGACCTTGCTGGGCCAGGCCATGTCGGGCTGGGCCATGTATATACTTATTTAAGATTAGGTAACAGAGATATAAACTTTAAAAAGGACACAAACACAATTAAAGATTATTTTAAAAAAAAAAACTTAAACCATGCTTAAAACATTAGCACTCATTGGTTTAAAAGGTGCTTTCTTTGTATTTCTCCCATGGGATCCAAGGAAGTGGGCAAAGGAAGCTCTGGTTCTTTCCTTCCCTCCCTAGGGGACCAAGAGGGGGAGGAGCCTCAGCCAATATATGAGAGAGAGGCTTGGCTAATCATTCTGCTGTGTGATTGAGAGAGCCTGGCAAAGCAAACTCTTGCCTCCCCTCTTCCTCCCCAAGAGAGAAGCCTCAGCAATTGAGAAAATAGAGGTTTTGCTCTGTAGCTCCTGTGTGATTGAGCAAGCCTGGCAAAGCAAGCTGTGATGCAGAAGGAAGCAAGAGAAAGGTAGAAGGAAGCAGACAACAACCAGTTGCTTGGAGGCCTGATAGGAGCCCTCCAGGGGCCTGATTCAACCCCCAAACTGCATGTTAGACACCCCTGCCCTATACAGTCTTCACTCTGGTCCGCATACCAGACAATGAACTAGTTTTGTAGTTAAAATTTTATTTCTCCTCAGCTGTGTAATTACTGTAATTACAAAGTCAATGAAGAAATAAAAACCACCTTTTGCATTTAAATTTTTTAAAACATCACAGTTGTCAGAACTACTCCTGGGGTAAGTGATGAACAAAATTAAAAGATTCTCTACATTTCTTCTGTGCTATCTAACAAACCCCATAGCTATGAAACCAGTATCATTCAACACACTGCACATTATGTTGGTTTTATTCTAGTTTAACTATGCCATCACATTGTCAACTCCCTCCCCTCCTCCAAGCCCACCCTTTCCCAAAGAGGTCAGAGCAGCGCACACGGTTCTCCTGTCCTCCATTTTATTTTGACAACAACCCTGTGAGGTAGGCAGGACTGAAAGCAAGTGTGATTGGCGCCAGTGAGTTTCACAACTCAGTGGAGCTACAGCCTGACACTCTAACCGTGCGCCCAGAAGAATTCCAAAAAATTTTATTTGGTGACAGTGCTCAAAAACCTGCGAGACGACTGTAGTAACCTCCTCCAGAACTGCAGCCCCCCCCCCCTTTCAGGAGTGACGAAACATCCATTAAACTTTGAAGATTTAAGCACACTACACTCTATAATCGAAGCACACTTCCTAGGGTAAAAGCCCCGTTGGATTAAGTGCAGTTTAATTATGGGGAAAGAGCCATGAGACTGAACTATATGTCTGTCGCAGTTATACAGATTCCACCTCCTTCCCTTTCCTCCCAGGATGGCACGAGCTCCACCCAACCCTTTTTCTGCCTTGCTCTGAGCAGAATCATTCTTCCTTCCCAACCTGGCTGCCTCACCAACAAAGTCGCAGTCAAGGATGAGCTCTTGCAGCCTCGGCAACTTCTCCTCAAACTCCGCTGCGCTCACATCCATACCTTCTTCCCCTCTCTTCCTCTAGCAACACGCACCGTTATTCCGGCCCCTCAAAAAAAACAAACAAAACAAAACAACCTTAAATCCCTGAAACGTATACCGTCTTTCACCCAAAGGAAGACCAAACCGCGGAAGTGAAACGCTTTCCCCCTCCTCTCCCTCCGGATTCAAAGGGATTGCCGCCATTTACGTTTTCTTCCACACTTAACGGAAATCCAGTATTTTCTTACGACGTTTTATGGTTTGGATAACAGGATTTCAATACTGTTTCATTGTTTCAGGAGAGACATACTTCAGCCAATTATTAAAGTCGTATATCAGGAAAAGCCTTAAAATAAACAAAAAAGGGTGTGTGCGTGTGTGTGTGTGAAGGGGGATACACAGCTGTTAGAAGAGAACGGTATTTGCTGATTTTTGATACCTCCGCTCTAAACCATAGAATGTGGAGCCAAGTTCAGCTTCAATGGAATTATTCCCAACTTTGTAGGGTTGCCAATTTCCAATCTAAGTGGTCTCTGGAGTCCTCAGGAATTACAACTGATCTCCAAAGAACCAAGGTAAATTCCCTTGGAGAAAATGACTTTTTTGGAGGGTTGACTAAAGCATAACTAGGATTACCATATTTTGAGAAGCAAAATAGAGGACATATTTCTAGACTGACTAAAACAAGTGATCACTGACATAGCTTATTTTAAATACCTCTATTATTTAAATTGTCATAATTGCTATTAACTAGGAATAACCCCAAAAGGGGATATTTTCATCAGTTTTTTTTTAAATAAAGACAAAAGAGGATGGATACACAAAAAAAGAAGACATGGCATCTGGTAACCCTAATTAAAAACCCCTCCCCTCCCCACCCCAAACCCTGGCCTCCTCAGGCTCCACTCCCAAAATTTCCAGAAATATACCAACCCTGAGTTGGCAACCCTATTCACAAGTGGTTAAGATCAGAATCTTTCAGCTCAGCGTTTACATAAGTATCCCCTTCTTATCTGGGAGTCAGCTCCCATTGTGAAGACTGTAAACTTTGGGAGAATGAATTGGCAAATGTAACAGTTCCCCAAATACTCAGAAATACACATTTTAGCTTGAGTTGGTAAATGTTCAGATAAAGTGTAAGTGAAATAGTAATCTTTTGTATAATAAGCCATAAACTTGCATCAGGCTTCCAGCACAAAGGCAATGGAATAACTGATGTGCACAGCGAATGGTTCATTTTTCAGTTTTATTTAAAAAAAGAAAAAGAAAGAAACATTCCAGATATGGGCCTGGTTTAGACAAACATTCTAGTTTAAGGGATCTACTGCCAGACTAACCATGGAAAGTAAAGAACAAAATAAGGGGACCAGAATAATAGAATTATAGAGTTGGAAGGGACCTCCAGGGTTCTAGTCCAACCCCCTGCACAATGCAGGAAACTCACAAATATTTCACCCAATTCACAGGAGCAAGAGCCCCGTGGTGCAGAGTGGTAAAGCTGCAGTCCTAAGCTCTGCCCATGACCTGTGTTCGATCCTGGCGGAAGATGGGTTCAGGTAGCCGGCTCGAGGTTGACTCAGCCTTCCATCCTTCTGAGGTCGATAAAATGAGTACCCAGTTTGCTGGGGTGAAAGTGTAGATGACTGGGGAAGGAAATGGCAAACCACCCCGTAAAAAGTCTGCCGTGAAATATCTATTGCCTTCTAATTGGTTGCATCAGGGCTTTTTATTTTGCTTTGTACCACCTTTACTTTTCCATGTTCACTATTGCACTAAAAGTTACAACCCACTTGTTCTTGAGCACTTACAATAAAATTATTGTTATACTGCCTGGGTCTCCACAACTCTTCAGTCACAGATAAAAGGTGCTTGCTGAGAAGGAAGACAGGTGGGTGCTCTGGGCCCTCCCAGACAGAAGCTTACCAGAGTGGTGGCAGCCAGTAGAAGGCCCTCTCTGGTCCTCTGCTTGTGACAGAGGGTATGAGCTTTTGTGAGTCACTCCTCACTAGAGAGCCAGTTTGGTGTGGTGGTTAAGTGCGTGGACTCTTATCTGGGAGAACTGGGTTTGATTCCCTACTCCTTCACTTGCACCTGCTGGAATGGCCTTGGGTTAGCCATAGCAGAGGTTGTCCTTGAAAGGGTAGCTGCTGGGAGAGCCCTCTCAGCCCCACCCACTTCACAGGGTGTCTGTTGTGGGGGGAGAAGATATGGGAGATTGTAAGCCGTTCTGAGACTCCAATTCAGAGAGAAGGGCAGAATATAAATCTGCAATTCTTCTTCAGCTGTGGTCAAGAAAAGTCATACCCTGTTACAAATTCTGTTAGTCTTTAAGGTGCTACTGGACTCTCACTCTTTTCTACTGGTACAGACAAACTAATATGGCTACACACCTTGATCTAGACCAGGGGCGTCAAACTCATTTGTTATGAGAACTGAATTTGCCATAAATGAGACCTTGTTGGGCTGGGCCTTATGTGTCATAAACTGTAATGCCAGTTAGCAGACATATCAACTTTATAAAGGACACAAACAAAGATTTTTTAAAAGCTTAAAATAAAACATGCTTAAAACATTAGCACTTATTGGTCTTAAAGGTGCTTTCTTTGTCTCTCTCCCATGCAATCCAGGAAACTGGGCAAAGGAAGTTCTGGCTCTTTCCTTTCCCAGAAGACCAGGAAGGGAAGGAGCCTCAGCCAACAGAAGGAAGAGAGGCTTGGCTCAGTAGCTCTGCTGTGCAATTGAGAGAGCCTGGCAAAACAAGGTCTCCCTCCCTGCTTCCTCCCCAAGGGTGGAGCCTCAGTGAATGGAGAAAACAGAGGCTTTGCTCTGTAGCTCCTGTGCAATTGAGCAAGCCTGGCAAAGCAAGCTGCGATGCAGAAGGAAGCAAGAGAGAAGGAAGCAGATGACAGCCAGTTGCTCAGGGGCCTGATAAGGCCCCCAGGCCGCATGTATGACACCCCTGATCTAGACCCTAATCTGATACTTTAAGCACTGCACTACACTGGCTTTTCTGGGGTGGCTGCTGTTGAACAGTAGGAAGCAGCCATGCCCTGGTAAATCTTTCAAGTCCTATGGTATTAGGTTTGCCAGATCCCCTGGTGAAGGCAGGGGTCCCCACTCCCAGGACCCACCTCTCTTCCACTGATCAGCTGACCTGCGGGAACTCACCCAGAAAGATAGAGCCAGCAGCATCATCCATGTGACACTAGGGGTGACACTCTGGTATTTGGGCAAAAACTCTATGGTAGAAGGCAACTTTACCATAGAGTTTTTGCCCAAATACTAGAGTGTCCCCTGACTCCCTGGCATCACGGAAGCCTCATGTGGGCAATGACATAGACAAGTCACTGCACAAAGGCTGGGCCTCCCTGCTGCTCCTGGTAGATCTCTCCCCATCCCCTGCTGGTTGCCAGGAGGGACCCGGCAGCCGTATAGCAAGTTGCCCATCAGTTGCTGCTAATAAGTCCTTCACAGGCTAAATAGCCCTGGAAATAGCCTACACCCTGCCTTTTACTGTCAGAAATCAAGGCTGAAGCCTGGCAATAGTCGTGTTGCCTAGCAATGGCCATTGAGGGCATTTGTTGCTTCAAGCTACAGGTGCTGTTTATATCACTGGCTGGAGAGGATAACCACCAATGTATTTTTGTTTTTAAGATGTTACATTTTTTTGCAAACTTGGGCCTCTTTTTAATCTCCCATATTTGCAAGGCCAGAATCTACAACAGTAGTGACTGAAACTGATACAAACAAATAGGGTAAGCTTTAGTTCCTACTGCAGTCTCTGAGACACCTTGCAGCACAAGCAATTTTGATGAACTTTTGGGCAGAAGATTGCACACAAATACAGTCCAGTTTAGTCCTGACCATTCATCTTGCAGAATGTAATATAGTTCTGGATAGTAGTTTGCAAATACAGTAGCAACAAAGAACTTTTTCTTTACCATTTGCTAAAGCATAAATCTTTTAAAAGAGATCTATTATATAATACAGTTGGTAAGCTATGGTGTGAAGTAAACAACCACCTGCAGTCATTTCCCCTTACACTTCATCTGCCCACCACTATTTGGTACATCAGGGGAGCTTGGGGCAAGAAAATAGCAAGCAATGACAATGGGCAGCTACTGCACTGATAGCCCATAGATCAAGGCTATTGCCTATGAAAATACTGAAGTCAGCAGGAATATCTACCATACTGTTATATCCCCTAAAGCTTCAGGTTGCAGGCCAAACTGTAGAGAATGTCTATTTAGAACTTAAAGATCTAAGTTATAGCACCATAATTAATTTTAATACAATTTGTAAATGGATTTATGTCGATTTTATAATTATAAATGTAAGCACTATGTATAATTTTATTGTATTGTATTCATATGTTGTGAGCCGCCCTGAGCCTGCCCTTGTGGGGAGGGCGGGATACAAATAAAAAGTAATATTATTATTATTATTATTATTATTATTATTTTAAAAACTGTCATCAACATCAGTTTGGTATTAGGCTTTTATTTAAATTGAGATTCTTCAATAGTCTCTTTCTCAGCATATTCTCACAAGCTTTATATTTATTCATAAATTCTTCGCAGCTCCTTCAGTACAACACCACCTTCACTCACTGCATTCTGGAAGCTCTGGATCTATTTTTTAAGAAAAAAAAAGGAATGAAATCACTGGTTATTATCACTTATATCAACACTGGCACCATATAGAATGTTCCAAATTCTTCCCATTTATTGTTCCAATCCTTTGAGAGACCTTTCCCTGCCCGTACTGCCTGGCTCATGCCAAGAGTGTGCTGGTGCTGACGTTCTGTATTACATCATTTTATGAGACAATTCACTGAGCAGGATTGCATGTTAGTTGAACCATTTAACACTACAGTTTTACTGCTGCTCAGCCCTTGCAAAGAAACAGGTATCAAGCCAGATCTGTGATGAGAGTGTGATTCACGGGTGGTGGGGGGGAAGGGGGGATCTAGAGTGTTCAGTTTGCTAAGCCCATGAAAATAATCAACTTGCCGAATCAGAACATTTTTCCCATGGAGTTATAGTTTGGAATTCCACAAAGTTGATTCCTGCTTCAAGACAACGTTGAGCTAGCACATGCCCAACATTCACACATGCTGCCACGCCTGTTGTACGATGAAGGTACTTTTTGATGGCCCATTCTCGGGTGGAAGCAGAGACTACAATGTGACCACTGCAATGTTCAACGTTGGCCTCCACGTGGTTCTGTGTTTGTTCAAGTCTCAACCTATATGCCAAAGCAAGAAAATGTAAAGATTTTATTTCACCAGTTAGTGATGTTTTTTTCAATTACCAGTAATTTCTCTATTATTCTACTTCTAGCAGAGAATCTTAAGCCTCCTGTTTTGAAACTCCATGTCAGAATGCCTGCATGCCATTCTCCTTCCAATCCCATTTCAAATCTCAGCTCAAAATCTACCTGTTCTGTGAAGCCTGTGATTTAATGTCTTAGCCCTCACCCCTCTAACAAGAAGAAAGCTTACACTATAGAAATTCATCTACTAAGCCACATGTGGCTGTGAGCATCTTCTGCTTATATTAAAAACACCACATACATAGATGGTATTGTAAACTAATAATGAAACAAATGAAAAGGTTAAGTGACACTTGACTGTTAATACCTGCCTATAAAATATACCTACAGTATTTTCATTTACAGCAACCCTGGCAGTCGTTGTCTATAACACTGAAAGTTGGGTAAAAGACAGTAGGGGGAAATCTATGTGCTTATTTGTTGGGAGAGGGAAGGGAATGCTTGGTACTATGGCTCATTCACAATCCCTAAAACCAGGTTCAGTTGTTAATCTGAACCAGGAATATTTACATGAGCTCATCCATTCTGCGTAATTCACATATCTCGTACTCCTACTGTGAATACAGCAGCAAAGTGAATATGCACTTTTTGAAAAAGACTGAAAGTTTTGTTGGAATTCTGCAACCTTATACTTCCACAATGAAAGCAAGCATTCTGCACTGATGCCTTCCCTCTTAAGTGCTGAGATATATCATTTCACATCCTCTCATTTTATATAGAGAGAGGCAAAATAGTATAATGAATAAGGTGTTCTAGGATGAGATGACTGAGGTTCATATCCCTGATCAGCCATGAAGCTCAATGGGTAGGTTTGCCAACCTCCAGCTGGTGGATGGAGATCTCTTGAGATTACAACTGATCTCCAGACAACAGGGGTCAGTTCCCCTGCAGCAAATGGCTGCTTTGGAGGGTGGACTCTATGATATTTTACCCTGAGGAGGTCACTCATCTCCCTAAACCATGCCCTCCTCAGGCTCCCCTTTCAAAATCTCCAACCACAGACTGACCTTAGGAGTTTTGCAATCTCAATGGCTGACTTTAGGAGTATTACAATCTTGAAGTCTAACCTATGTCACAAAGTCATTGTAAAGATAAAATGGAAGGAGGGGAAACCATATGCACAGTCCTGAGCTCCTTGGAGGAAGAGCTAGGCAAAAATTAAACAACTTCCAGTCTCAGCTACAGAGACAGTTGAACACACTTTATTCAGTGGTAATCACCAAGGAAATTGTAAAGCCCCTAACCAAAGCAAATGCTATCAGTATGAGTTACTTTGGGATCCATGTTCTTTATACGTATTCCAAAAATGGCATCAGTCATAAAAATATATATTTGGTGCCAGCACACCCCCATAATCTTCCATTCCACCCTAGGAGCAGAGCCTTACCAGGAACCTTCTTTGCATCCCATGCCTCTGAAGATACGACAGAATGAGTAAGTGAAGCTGCCTTATACTGAATCAGACCACTGGTCCATCAAAGTCAGTAGTGTCTGTTCAGGCTGGCAGTGACTCTCAAGGGCCTCAGATAGAAGTCTTTCACATCACCTACTTCCTTGCACTTTTTAATCTGGAGATGCCAGGGTTTGAACATGGGACCTTCTGCATGCAAAGCAGAGGCTATTCCACGGAGCCACAGCCCCTCATGGGATGCAGAAAAGATGTTAATCCAAGGATTAGCAGTATCCATTTGGCTCTACCTGAACTGAAAATATATCTGAAACACCTTATCAGCGGGCTTTCTTTGTAGCAGGAACTCATTTGCATATTAGGCCACACCCCTCTTATGTAGCCAATCCTTCAAGAGCTTAAAGGGCTCTAAGTACTGGGCTTACTGTAAGCTCTTGGAGGATTGGCTACTCCAGGGGTGTGTGGCCTAATATGCAAAGGAGTTCCTACAAAAAAAGCCCTGCTTATTGGTATTTTTTTGGTATATTTTGGCATCTCAAATGTATCTGGGATTTTTCAGGAGAACAACAAAAATCTCCCCAAAAATGCATGATCTGACCCCCAAAGGTCACTGCAATTATGGGAAATAGATATTCATATATGAAACAGGTATTGCGTTCTAAAATAGCGCAGGCAAACAAGATGACCCATAGAAGGATGTGTTGATTGCACAGGAAACGTATGTGTCATAGAAGAGTAAAGGGGAGACATCTGAAACCAGTGAATCTGTGATGGGCCTCCTATATGAACCAGTGTAGCAGGACACCTGCTCAATGCTTTGCTGTTGTGCTAAGTATACCGCACCTTGACAAGCTCTAAACAGAGGCACTTCTGCACTTTTCTTCAGGGGATCAAACTCACTCCCCCAACAGAAGCAGGAGCACTGCACATGAGGGCTCATGGAGGAGCTAGCAGTGGGATGCCTTAACAGTGGTGAAGTCAGCATGCAGCAAAGTAACCATAGAGGAGCCTACAGAGAGGTCACTCGAATTTTCATCATCAGGAGAAGAGCATGTTAACTACAATAAGGACCAGATGTTTGGTGTGGATGGCGAAAACCAACAGAAGTCAGCACAGATTTATGGAGACAGACAACACAAAGTCAGAAAAAGAGGAAATGATTGTGAAACAAGATGAGAATATCAGTATTAAATATATGCCTGAAAACAATAGGATTTTTTTAAAAAGCATGACTGTGCTCTGCATATTAGGAGACAAAAGCAGTTTTATGCTTTAGGACAGGAGGTTTTTTAAAATGATGTCACAAGATTTTTGTGGACCTCTGCTATCCTTTAAAAAACACAACCTACCTGTGCCAATAGTCTTGTTTCGGCCATGTTGTTCTCCAGCCTCTCTCCTTCCTTGCTAGAGCCAACTGCTCCAAGTTACGAGGATTCCTGTTAGTAAAATCAGGAGCAACAATCTCATTTTCTGTTGTATCCAGTCCATTTTCAACAGAAGTTGTGGAGCTGGAAATTGCAGAACTGAATCGAACACCTATAGAGGAGTAAAATAAAAACTACTTTCAGAGACATTGAAAATAACCCTGTCCATATGCAAAGTAAAAAATAACAGAATATAATGCTCTCTCATGGATTGCTGCCTTGACGTGGCGAGAGGGCTTGCATGGTTCAGTGAGGCTGTGGGCTATGCCATGCCGGGCCACCCAAGATGGACAGGCTGCAACTGAGAACCCAGACAAAATGTGATCCACTGGAGAAGGAAATGGCAACCCCCTCCAGTATCCTTGCCAAGAAAACCCCACAGACAGTAACAAAAGGCTAAAAGATATAGCACAGGAAGATGAGCCCCTCAGGTAAGAAGGTGCCCAATATGCTACTGGGGAAGAGCGGAGGGCAAGTACAAGTAGCCACAGAAAGAGTGAAGTGGCTAGGCCAAAGCCAAAAGGATGCTCAGCTGTGGATGTATCTGATGGTGAAAGGAAAGTCCGATGCTGCAAAGAACAATACTGCATTGGAATGTGGAATGTAAGATCTATGAATCAAGGTAAGCTGGATGTAGTCAAACAAGAGATGGCAAGACTGAACATCAACATCTTGGGAATCAGTGAACGAAAATGGATGGGAATGGCCGAATTTATCTTAGATGATCACTACATCTATTACTGTGGGCAAGAGTCCCGTAGAAGAAATGGTGTGGCCTTTATAGTTAATAAGAGAGTGAGGAAGGCAGTAATGGGATACAATCTCAAAAATGACAGAATGATCTCAGTCTGTATCCAAGACAAACCATTCAATATCACAGTAACCCAAGCCTATGCCCCAACCACTGACGCAGAAGAGGCTGAAGTGGGCCAATTCTATGAAGGTCTACAACACCTTCTAGAACGAACACCAAAAAAAGATGTCCTCATCATAGGGGACTGAATGCCAAAGTAGGAAGTCACAAGGTAACCGGAACAACTGATAAGTTTGGCCTTGGAGAACAAAATGAAGCTGGGCAAAGCCTTATGGTTTTATCAAGAGAACAAGCTGGTCATAGCAAACACCTTCTTCCAACAACCTAACAGGCGACTCTACGCATGGACATCACCTGATGGGCAACAAAGAAATCAGATTGATTATATACTCTGCATTCAAAGATGGAGAAGCTTCTTACAGTCAGCATAAACAAGATCTGGAGATGACTGCGACTCAGATCATGAGCTATTCATTGCAAAATTCAGGCTTAAACTGAAGAAAACTGGGGAAGCCATTAGGCCATTCAGGTTTGACCTTGATCACATTCCTTATGAATATACAGTGGAGGTGAAGAACAGGTTTAAGGATAGACAAAATGCCTGAAGAACAATGGGAAGAGGTTCATGACACTGTACAGAAGGCAGCAACCAGCACCCCCCCCCCCCAAAAAAAAAGAAATGCAAGAAAGCAAAGTGGCTGTCTGATGAGGCTTTACAAATAGCTGAGGAAAGAAGGAAAGCGAAAGGCAAAGGTGAAAAGGAAAGATTCACCCAACTGAATGCATATTTCCAGAGAACAGCAAGGAGAGAAAAGGAGGCCTTCCTGAAGGAACAATGCAAAGCAATAGAGGAAAATAACAGAATGGGAAGCACAAGAGATCACTTCAAGAAAATTGGCGAAATCAAGGGTACATTTAATGCAAAGATGGCCATGATAAAGGACAAAAACGGTAGGGACCTAACAGATACAGAAGAGATTAGGAAGAAGTGGCAAGAATACAAAGAAGAATTATACAAGAAGGATCTCAATATCCTTGACAACCATTACAGTGAAATCACTGTCCTTAAACCAGACATCCTGAAGTCAAATGGGCCTTAGCATTACTAACAACAAAGTGAGCGGAGATGACGGTATCCCAGTTGAGCTATTGAAAGTCCTAAAAGACGATGCTGTTAAAGTGATGCACACATTATGTCAGCAAATTTGGAAAACACAACAGTGGCCACAGGATTGGAAAAGGTCAGTTTATATTCTAATCCCAAAGAAGGGTAATGCCAAGGAATGTTCAAACTATCACACCATTGCACTCATTTCACATGCCAGCAAGGTCATGTTAAAGATCCTACAAGCTAGGCTGTAGCAGTATGTAGATCGGGAACTACCAGAAGTTCAAGCTGGGTTTCGGAGAGGTAGAGGAACTAGAGATCAAATTGCCAACATTTGCTGGATTATAAAGAAAGAACGGGAGTACCAGAAAAACGTCTATTTCTGTTTCATTGACTATGCAAAAGCCTTTGATTGTGTGGATTGCAACAAACTGTGGCAAGTCCTTAAAGAGATGGGAGTACTAGACCATCTCATATGTCTTCTGAGAAACCTGTATTAGGGCCATGAAGCAACTGTCAGAACGGGATATGGAGCAACTGATTGGTTTAGAATAGGAAAAGGAGTTCGATAAGGATGTATATTGTCACCCTGCTTATTTAATTTATATGCAGAGTACATAATGCAGAATGCTGGCCTGGATGAAGCACAAGCTGGAATTAAGATTGCCGGGAAAAACATCAACAACTCAGATATGCGGATGATACCACTCTAATGGCAGGAAGTGAAGAGGACCTAAAGAACCTCTTGTTGAGGGTGAGAGCACAAATGTAGGCTTGAAACTCAACATTACAAAAACTAAGATCATGCCATCCAGCCCCATCACACCTTGGCAAATAGAAAGGGAAGACATGGAAGTTGTGACAGACTTCACATTTCTGGGATCTAAGATCACTGCAGATGGTGACTGTAATCATGAAATTAAAAGACGTTTGCTCCTTGGGAGGACAGCAATGGCGAACCTGAGCAGTATAATAAAAAGCAGAGACATTAACCTGCCAACTAAAGTCTGTATAGTCAAAGCGATGGTATTCCCAGTAGTAATGTATGGCTGTGAGAGCTGGACCACAAAAAACGCTGAGTGCAGAAGAATAGATGCTTTTGAGCTGTGGTGCTGGAGAAGAATCTTGAGAGTCCCTTGGACTGCAAGAAGATCAAATCAGTCAGTCCTACGGGAAATCAATCCTGATTGTTTCCTGGAAGGTCAGATGCTGAAGCTGAAACTCAAATACTTCGGCCACCAAATGAGAAGGGAGCACTCACTGGAGAAGATCCTGATGCTGGGAAAGACAGAAGGCAAAAGAAGAAGGGGACAGCAAAAGATGAGATGGCTGGACAGCATTACTGATGTAACTAACACCAATTTGAGCAGACTTCAAAGGTTGGTGGAAGACAGGAAAGCCTGGCATGACTTTGTCCATGGGGTTGCAAAGAGTCCGACTCGACTGTGCGACTGAACAAAGTATACAGCTTACATTATAAAGACAGTTCTGCAGAAATGTAGCTGCATTCACCAACAAATGCAAAATTAAAACAATCTACAGTCTATTGTTAATCGGAGAGATGGAGAGTTGCCAGAGTTTCCCACAGAAACTCTGCCAACCAGAGTTTATATGTTCATTCTATTGTACTCAAGTGGACTGTATCTGAATAACATATTTTAAGATGGTCTGTTGATCTTGACATCCTTACAGTCTTAGCCACATGATTCTCTTTGATGAGGCTTGTTTACAATGTGCCCCTGTTTACTACAGGGGAAAAAGCAGGTAACCACATTGGTGCATAGCAAAATCCAAATACAAAAGCAATTTTTTTTTAAATTATAAAACCACATTTGGTAAATCACATTTTGTGTTCTGGAGAAAATTTTAAAGTAACATTAGAAGACTCTATGTTATGCAGTGGTTAGAGTCATAATACCCCTGTATAAATCGATGGTGCGGTCTCATTTGGAATACTGTGTACAATTCTGGTCACCGCACCTCAAAAAGGATATTATATCATTGGAAAAAGTCCAGAAAAGGGCAACTAGAATCATTAAAGGTTTGGAACACTTTCCCTATGAAGAAAGGTTAAAATGCTTGGGGCTCTTTAGCTTGGAGAAATGTCCACTGCAGGGTGACATGATAGAGGTTTACAAGATTATGCATGGGATGGAGAAAGTAGAGAAAGAAGTACTGTACTTTTCTCCCTTTCTCACAATACAAGAACTAGTGGGCATTCAATGAAATTGCTGAGCAGTTGGGTTAGAACGGATAAAAGGAAGTACTTCTTCACCCAAAGGGTAGAATTCACATGTGGTGGTGGTGGCTACAAGCATAGCCAGCTTCCAGAGGAGACTGTTTAAAAATATGGAGCAGAGGTCCATCAGCGGCTATTAGCCACAGCATTTTATTGGCATTGTCTGGGCAGGGATATTCTGTATTCGTCATGCTTTTTTTGGGGGGGGGGCAAAGTGGAAGGGGTTCTAGCCCTGCTTGTGAACCTCCTGATGGCACTTGGTGTTTTGGGTTTTTTTGCCACTGTGTGACACAGAGTGTTGGACGGGATGGGCCACTGGCCTGATCCAACATGGCCTTATCCAACTAGGGAGATCCAGGTTCAAATCCTTCCTTGCTAGCTGAGTGACTATAAACCAGACATTCAGTGCAATCCTAAGGACACTTTCTGAGACTTAAGCTCCATTGAATAAGTGTCAGTAGTTTGCCGAGTAGACCTGCTAAGGATTGCTCTCAAATTGTGTTAGTCTCTAAGGTGCTACTGGAGTCTTGCCCTTTTCTATATATAATGATCTCCCCTATCTTTTAAAAATCTGAATTGAAATCCACAAACTATAGCCCGAAGCTGTTCAATCCAATTTATCATAGCCCTTTGTTCTCCTGCATATGTGAACCAGGGCTTACTTTAAAATGAATTCGACCTTGTATCTGAAGACGTGTGCGTGCATACGAAAGCTTATACCCAGAATTAAACTTTGTTGATCTTAAAAGTGCCACTGGATTCAAACTTTGTTCTGTAAGTCAATTAAGTTAGTTCCCGAGTCAATGAGTTTAGAACACAGTTGTAAAAGGCACAACCTCCCACTTCCTTGAACTGGACTCACTCTCTCAGAATTTCTCAGCAGTTTCGTGCGTTTTTGCAGTCAACCCACACTCCCAGGGCTCTGTACCTTGACCAGCTCTCAGGAATCCCTTAGCTGCTGTCCCCAGCTGCGAAGTCCATCTTCTCAGTGCCATCCTACCAGGGTGGCCGTATCCCACCAGGAGGACGGTAATCGCCAAGATCTGCAGTGCAATTACAAGACGCTATAGAACACCATCTTTCCTAAGGGAACAAAATTCTTCGATGTATCCAATACTTCAATGTCCATACTTGCCACGAAAGAAATAGAATTGCAGCCCTGTACAAAAATGGCGCTAGCAAAGTTCCCCGCGGTTGTATCCCTGCCTCTGATTGGTCACTTCACATGGATCCACCCTCTTTCTTCTTAGGGCAGTTCTATTCAGCCAATAGCTACTCCAGATTGATGGGAAACTCGCTGAGATTGCAAGCATATCCGGCGCAGCCTTTTACTGTCACGGCTCCGTTTTTTCCCCCTCGTGTAGGTCACGAGTATCTTCCAACATTGTAAGAAAAAAAATGCCTGCGCAACATTCCCCTTTTAAGGACTTGTAGCCCACGACTGCCTAATGTATAATAAAAAAACCTCAAGGGCTGTTTCCTTTCAAGAAGCCACAAGAAGGTGGGCTTGCTGATACCCCCCTGGGGATTTAGTTCAAACGTCACCCAATAGTAATCAATGTGAGAAAACATAAAGTGGATTTTTCTTTGAAACACTGAAAAGCGGGGGGGAGGACTATTGACGTTATTACCCCCCCCCCTTTAACGAGTTCCGGCGCTTTCCTCCGGCGGAACCACGCCTCCTCCGTCTCCAGCATTTTCTAGAATCGCCCCTAGCTCATATTTGTCATACGCAGCGTATGACCTGTCTCTCTGGTTGCTATGCAACGGGGGCGAAATTCTCATTTGCACGACCAGTCAGTAGCAAAACCGGAACCAACAAAATTGTAAAGGGACTCTGAATTGGTTCTTTTTCTTCTACATCATAGCTCCTATGCGCTACTTTCCTTGGTCATTCCCGCCCTTCCCTTTCAGTCTTCCGCCAGGCGCCATTTTGACAGGCGGGGTTACGCAGAGAGCATAGCGTCATTCGAGTGCTGCGCGCACGTTGCTTGCTCGGTCTCTTTGTTGGAAAAGATGGCGGCGCTGGAGGGGCCTTTGGCGGTCCTCGGAGACCGAGGCACTGGAGAGACCGTTCGCACCCAAAACGGTAAAGACAACAGACCCCCCTTGTCTTTCCAATCTTCTGGCCCGTTTTCTGGGTAACGGTCGCGTCGGGGACAGTTGAGGCGCGCGCTTTCATGATAAAATGGGGCGCCTTTCTGTCCGTGCGTGACTTGTCAGGCCCTGCGGAATGGGCAGTCGGCAGATGCAGCGGCGAGGGGTTGGTGGCAAATTGAGGCTTTCTTAGTTCAGTAGAAACAGGGAATTCATGTGGTGAAATAGCGTTACCAGCTCCTCAGATATTGCATTTCACGCTAGCTAAATAATGCATTTTCAGTCTACTTCGGCAACTGTTTGCAAGTGGATTTATCGTTTCACACAGCAAAATCCAGTTACCGAGTTTATTGAAAGTCTGAAAGCGCCCATATCTTACTGTTCTCCTGTAGGTTGGTCTAAGCTTCTGAGGAGGCCTTTGTGGTTTTGTAAGGAGCTTTTCAGTATGTTCGCTAGTACAGTACCTTCAAAATAGTTAATTATTCTCCTGTGACTTGTTTGACTTTTATTCAGTCACTTATTGCATTTTCCTTACTCTAGCAGGGACATGCTTTGCAATACTACTTATTATCCCCATGAATACTTCTTCCCGGCGACACGTTGCTGCTTTCAAGATCCTGTTTAAGCTGTTTAGATATAATAGGGTCCGATGCCCTCTTGATGAGATACTGTTCTCCTCATTACAGTAACTGAGTAATCTATGACCTAAAACAAATAAAAACCCTTTTGAGCCTAATGAAAAGCGTTTGCTGAGTGACTGCGACAGTGAAGGTCTTACAACTGTTGGTAGATATCACTTCCTTATATGGTACTGGTAGCCTGAAAGATTGCTGTTTCAATAGCAGCTTTTAGAATTTTTAAACAATTAACCCTAAATTACATGATTGGATTTATATAGTGGCTTTTTTGATATTGGGATATTTTCAAAAAACTGACGTTTATTTCATTTACAACCTGTATGTTTTGGTTTTCTTCCTTGTCAGGGCTACAAAGATGGCTAACGGAATAATAAAAACACATCATAATGTTGGTTAAAAATAAAATTAGTTTGTATATAAAACTAAAATGTAGGAAAATTAAAGCATAAGGTAAGGAGGGATTACTGTAGGAATGCCATGTGAAACAAAAAGTCTTCACCTGCTAGCAGAAGCCAGTGGTAAGAGGGGAGGAGTAACCATTTCATTAACTAACTTTGTTTTCTTCATCTGTTATATTGGCACATGTAGGTAATGCTTCCAAACTAAGGGGATTATTTAGATCTATGTCCAAATGGGATCTGAATCTTTCCCATTTTGCGATCATTTATGTTATAAATTAAGTGGTTATGCTTATGGGATAAGTGAAAGCTTGTCAGAGTCTGAAGCGGAAGATATCTTTTTCCTATGTGAATGGCAGAACAGTCTTACAGAGAGCACATTTCAAGTGTGACACTGTTCTGGCTCATATTGTGCCTCAGTGCATTTGTGTATGTGATAAAGGGAGATTTAAATTTGTGTGCCTGTAAAATGCTTTAGTAATGAAACTGGGGGTAAACAAGTAAATAGCTATATGAATAGACTCCGTTCATTTTATCCATCCATTATGAAAAATGGATTGATGGACTGTGAAGGATCTGGTTCATAGGTTTAAGGCATAGTGTATGAGTTTGAAACTTGCTTGTGCACTTTTGTGATACAGGCTACATGCAGAGGTGCAGTGGGAACTAGGCACTGTCAGTCTTGAAATCAGGATTTTCCCAGAACTGTTTTGCTTTTTTAAAAAGGCTTTGATTTACTTTGTTTATGAATAAGTTGTATGTATTTTATTGAAACAGTTGTTGCTGCTGCTTCCATTGCCAATATTGTGAAGAGTTCCCTTGGTCCAGTTGGTTTGGATAAAATGTTGGTGGATGACATTGGAGTAAGTAAACAGTATTTTCATTGAGAAGGTTTTAGAAAGTGTGTTGTATGCTCAGCTGATACATGTTGAAGGTGAAATTTTATACCTATCTTCTGTAATGGTATTTGTACTCTTTGCTATATAAACTATGGTAACTATCATCTTAAGCTTTTAGTATTCTGATTTTTATAAGGTGCATGTTTCTGTGCAAATTGAGAAACCATTGGCTTTCTTGTGTCTACACAGAGTGTTCTGTGATATATGAAATAATTCTGTTTCTCACAATCAAATAATTTGCATAAAATGTCTTGTCAGCACAACTAAAAGCTTTGTTAAAAGCAGTATTGAATTTCATAATGTGCATGTCTATTTGAGAAATCATCCTCAGCAGCCTTGCAGATTTGCATGTTATTTACATGACCAGAAAAGAACAATTACTACCCTGCTCATATAAAATTTGTGAGTAAGAAATAGTGAAAAAGCTGTAGTGGCAGATCCCATTCTGGTTGATCAGTATCATCCTATCATCCTTTATGCCATTTTTTAGGTATTCTACCTAATAAATTAGCCCAGCTATGTTTAATAAGATTTACTCCCCTTAGTGTGTGTAAGATAGCTGTCTTGGCGATTTAAGTGATTCAGGAATGTGAATGGAGGAAAAAATGCCTGGAAGATTAATATATGTTAGGTACATTGTAGAAGGTCATTAAGCAAACCAGCCCATGCATAGCCAAAAGACTTGTTACTCAAACATTTAGGTTAGGGGTGTCAAACTCATGTTATGAGGGATGGATCTGACATAAATGAGACCTTGTTGGGCCAAGCCATGTCAGGCTGTGCCGTGCGTGTAGCTATTTAAGATTAGATAGCAGAGATATAAACTTTATAAAGGACACAGACAAACACAAAGATTTTTTTAAAAAACCTTAATATACAACATGCTTAAAACATTAGCACTCGTTGGTCTTAAAGGTGCTTTCTTTGTATCTCTCCCACGGGATCCAGGGAACTGGGCAAAGGAAGCTCTGGCTCTTCCCTTCCTGCCCCAGGGGACCAGGAGTGGGAAGAGCCTTAGCCAATAGAAGGAAGAGAGGCTTGGCTCATTAGCTCTACTGTGCAGTTGGGAGAGCCTGGAAAGTAAACTCTCCCTTTCTTTCCAAGAGAGGAGCCAATGGAGAAAGTCTTTGCACTGTAGCTCCTGTGCGATTGAGCAAGCCTTGCAAAGCAAACTTATGCACAAGGAAGCAAACGAGAGGGAGAAGGAAGCAGATGAAAGCCAGTTGCTCAGGGGCCTGATAGGAGTCCTCCAAGGGCCTGATTTGGCCCCTGAGCCGCATATTTGATATCCTTGATTTAGTAATGATGTTTGCATAACTCGTCAGTATTTTTTATTTTGATAGTTAGATTTTGTTATCATAAGCAATGCTAAATGAACATAAATAATGTTTTGCCATGTTTGGATAACTAGGATGTGACCATCACGAATGATGGTGCAACCATTCTGAAGTTACTGGAGGTAGAGCATCCTGCTGCAAAAGTTCTGTGTGAACTAGCAGATCTACAAGACAAAGAAGTAGGAGATGGGACCACCTCTGTGGTATGTGTATATATGGAAAGGTTTTGACTGCAAGTCATTGTTCTATACTGTTGTCCTGTAATTTTGAAATCTGTGGTGCTCTCAAGTTTTTCCACATTATTTAAATAATTGCCAAAATTCATCTAACTTTTATTGGCTTGAAGGTTTGAACATCATTCTAACATCACAGCCAAAAAGTGTAGAAGTATCTGGTTTTTTATGGAGTTTATAATTTTAAAGCCTCTGTTTCATATATGTGATTTTCTGTTTATGTAAAATTGATAATTGAAGCAGTCATTAAATGGCTTGTTGAGTCTGAGGATTTATGTTCACATTGTGTACTTCTAATTATGATTATGTGGAAGTAAGTCCCATAGAATTCAGTAGGTTTAGTTTGCACTTGACTTGTTTGGGACTGCAGCCTTAGTCTGCAATTGAAATTCAGTGGCGTTGGTTTGTGTATTGGTATTGTCAGGTTGTTTCCAACAGGCCATGCATGGAAGTTTTCCCACAGTCCTCTCTGTTCCTAGAGCCCCCCCTCTGACTCCTGGAAAGAGAATTTCTGGGACTGTAGGAGCTATGCGTAGGAACAGTTATAGTGAGGAGGATGAACTTGACCCTTTTCCTCAGCAAAATGTGCTTTTGGAAGAGGAAGGAGTGATTCACCCTCTTGTCCTTCTTCACTCCAACTCTCCCAACTCATGTGGCTAGTTTATGGGTCCAATGACCCTGGGAATGATCTTTCAGAACAGGCTGTAAAAAAGCATACAGAAAAACGTGTAGAGGTAAGACACAGGCCAATATATTCTGTCAATATAATTACATGGAGCCCCATGGCGCAGAGTCGTAAAGCTGCAGTACTGCAGAGTCTGAGCTCTCATCCTGATGTCACATCCTGAGGTGATGTCACATCTGGGATGATGTCACATCCTGAGTTCGATCCCAGCAGAAGTTGGGTTCAGGTAGCTGGCTCGAGGTTGACTTAGCCTTTCATCCTTCTGAGGTCAGTAAAATGAGTACCCAGCTTGGTGGGGGGAAAGTGTAGATGACTGGGGAAGGCAGTGGCAAACCACCCCATAAAAAGGTCTGCCGTGAAAACGTGATGTGACATCACCCCAAAATTGGAAACGACTGGTGCTTGCACAGGGGACTACCTTTACCTTTTTAATAATTACGTAGACTTGAACTCAATATTTTTGGTAATCATTTAGTCTACATTCTTTTTACTGTTAAAACTCCCAAGCAAACCTTTCCCATTTGACTGCTGTCTATTTGCTCTACAAAATAGGTGGCTATGCTTATGGGATAAAAAAACAGCCTGCCAAAGTCTGAAGGAGAAGAATGATACTGTCTTCTTTCTATATGCAATGGCAGAACATGTTGTTAGAGAACAATTCAGATTGTAAGACAACCTGCAGTTTAGCTTGCTTAGCAATATTATACAACAGTTTTTCTTGCAAACTGATATAAAGTAAACTAAAGGATGGAGCAGTTTCAGAGGATAACCTAGTTGGGTCTGCAGTAGAACAGCTAGATTCGAGTCCAGTAGCATCTTTGAGATTTAACAAGATTTTCAGGTAAGCTTTCGGGATTCAAAGTTGCCTTTGTCAGCTACCTGTGATAGAATGGAGCAGTTTGAAATTGAGAAATAACACTTCTGCTGTTTCTTAACTACCATAATGTGTATGTGCATAACAAATGTGTATACTTCCCAATTCTGAATCATGCATAAAACTGTTTTGTCTTGATTAAATAGTGACTTACCTAGAGAGATTAGCACCTTCACATTAATACAGGAACAAATCTGTTTCTACACTGTGCAACTCCCTCCTTCCAGCTTTAGCAGTAGATGACAAAGTGTAACATGTGAGAAGCCTATGCTCCTCTCCAACAATCACATAAAAACAAAATGGGAAGTAGATCAATCACTACTTTATCGTCAAAAGCAGCGGCAGCTTTCTTCTTTAGTTCTTGCATGAGAAAAATGGTGGCTTCACTAACAGCAGAAGCAATAAAGCATCTCTAGGATCTACTTCTCATATTTTGTCTGCCTACTTCTGCCACTCCCCGATTTCTATCCCTGGAAAGCCCTTTGAGTCAGCCTTTGTTTCTTAGAACTTCCAGTGCTGGCCCCTATGATTTACTCTAGGAATTGGACAAAACAGGATAGGGACTATGTTTAGAAGGTATGCACTGGCCTAAATGCCTCTGAGGGTTCCCACCTCTACAGTAAGTTATATACTAAATTGTATATAAAGTAACTTGTATTAACACTTATTTCCTCTTAACTGAAATGGTATTCTGTTTTTCATTGAGTGTTCTTTGAACACTGAGTACTTTTGTGTTCTTTGCATAATCATGTATCTTTTATGACAGGTAATTATTGCTGCAGAACTGTTGAAAAATGCAGATGAATTGGTGAAACAGAAAATTCATCCTACTTCCATCATTAGTGGATATCGTCTTGCTTGCAAGTAAGAAATGTTTATATGTACTGGCAAGCAATTTTAGCCTTGCCTATTAATTTCCTTTGACATTGTGATGGCAAAATGCTGATGGTCCACTCAGTCTTTTTTCAGTCCTTGCATCATTTACAAAAGTAAATACTGTTTTTTAATATGCTGTTACAAGGTAGATTCTGTTCCTTAATATAAGGTTTATATAACTTGTATAAGTAAACAGGCAAACAACTGAGAATGTTAGAATAACTTTGCACTAGTAAATGAAATTCTAAACAATTCTGGGGAAATATTTTTGTGTTGAACAGGGAAGCAGTTCGTTACATCAATGAAAATCTTGTTATTAACTCAGATGAACTTGGCAGGGACTGTCTGATTAATGCAGCTAAAACATCTATGTCCTCCAAAATCATTGGAGTGTATCCTTTTGATTCACAACGAACAAAGTATGGATGGAACAAAGTATGTATGGAAACTAAAATCCAGACATGAAGAGATGGTCCTTGCTGCTTTCTCAGGTGAATTAATAAAATGAAGGTTTACGGGACTTGTGCTGGCCTGATTTCTGTTGGGATGGCTGTGTACATAGGAAGTCTCTAAATTGTTTTGCGATTTGTCTCTCCATTATGAGGTCCAGTGGGAAATCAACACATTTTTGTGTCCCTAGGCTTCCCACAGGTATACATAATTTCCTTTGTTTCTGGCTGCTTTTGTGATTCATCCAGGGTATAGGCAATTGACTACTAGAGGGTACAGGGTGGGGGCTGTGATAAATTATGAGGATGGAGGAATCTTGCTCTTCAAAATTCTGTTCTTGAGCAGGCTGATTCCCTCTGCCCTCTTTTTCTTAGTGGATGGTAATTAACTCTCAACATTTTGTTCATTTTGAGGCATTTTCAGTGTTTTTTCCCTTTGATTATTTTAGAAGACACATCTTTCTGTATGCCTATACGGAAAACTACTTTGTCATTGGCCTTGCTGTTTTATCAGTTTATTCTTTGCTGTTGTGAAGATATTTGCATAATGGAGAATGTTGTTTTACAGAACCAGCATCTGTAAAATGGTATTGGCCTTTGCTATGTTAAAAGGCTGCTCTGCTGATTGGTTAAGTTACCTTAATGTGTGTGCTGTAAATTTCATGAATTCTTGATACAACTGCCCTTATTTGCCTTAATAGTCTTCTTTCAGTGACAGTGATTTCTTTGCAAACATGGTAGTGGATGCTGCTCTTGCCGTTAAATATACAGATCAAAAAGGGCAAGCACGTTATCCCATCAATTCCATTAATGTTTTAAAGGCACATGGCCGCAGTCAGAAAGAGAGCATTCTTGTAAATGGCTACGCGTTGAACTGTGTTGTGGGATCCCAAGGTAAGGTTAAGATCTTTCTTCCCCTCCCCCTCTCCCAGAGGGATGTAGCTGGAACTCACTTTCTGGAATTTACTGTGTTTTGTATAATACCATGTAACTACAGTGTAAATCCTGTAAATTAAATACTAGTTGAAGTTTTTCAGTGTTATAAAAGTATATTTGGATAAAGGATCTTAGGTGTACTTTATTTTTTAGGCATGATCAAAAGAATAGTTAATGCGAAGATTGCATGTCTTGACTTCAGCCTGCAAAAAACTAAAATGAAGCTTGGTGTTCAGGTGGTTATTACAGACCCTGAGAAACTGGACCAGATCAGGCAGAGGTATGCTGTGTGGATTTTAAAAAACAAACTTTTAAACTGTTGAATGTGTAGTTCTAAGCTCTTTACTGGACAGTCATACATAATACGTTTAGGAGTTTATCATCTTTGATTTTTATCATTAATTGGAAAGATTATTGGAAATATCATTTCTGTATATTAAATTTATTTATTTATTCCTCGTATTTATATCCCGCCCTCCCTGCGGGCAGCTAACAACAATCAACTCCAAACAATAAAACAGTAAGCAAACAATTAAAATTAACAATCATTACCAATTAACAATTTAAAACAGTTTAAAATAGTTTAAAACAACTTTTGGTGCTAGTGTTGGTACCATTACATTCAGCGATGTTGGTCATCTACTTATACTGTAGTTTAACTAAAGGCAAGTCGAAATAGAGCTGTTTTACAGGCCTTGTGGAACTGGGCAAGGTCCCGCAAGGCCCTTACATCTTCTGGGAGTTGGTTCCATCAGTGGGGGGCAGCAATTGAGAAGGCTCTTTCTCTGGTAGCCTTCAGTCTCGCCTCCCTCAGCCTGGGGATTAACAGTAAATTCTGCGATCCAGATCTAAGTACCCTCTGGGGAACATGTGGGGAGATAATACAATTAAAACCTGAAGGCATAAGAATTACATAGCATTCTTTTCTAAATTATAGCTTGCTGAACTGTACAGAAGCCAGTTCAAAAGAGCAAGAGCCTAGTAGCACTTTAAAGGCTAACAAAAATTGTGGCAGAGTATGAGCTTTTGTGAGTATGAGCTAGTTCATTCTCAGTTAATTATTAAAAGAACAGCAATGGTAACTGTACTTCTATAGGTTTTAATCTCAACTGTTGTTAATGTGGGAGAGATTTAAACCAGTTTCTCCTGTCTCATATCTTCAGAACAGTGCTTCTTTCCTGCTGAAAAACCACTCAGGATCCAGCAGCTTTCTGTTTTGTGGCCTAAAGCTGAGGGTTGTTTGCTGCATCAGTTTCTCATGGGTTCTATTGAGAGTTCATATGCATAAAGAACTTCAGATTATATATATTCATAGTGTAACACTGCTGTAGAGCAACATTTGTGTACCCCCATCCACTTACGGTCATCTAGTCGGCAAAATTCTGTCTCCTTTTTTGTACCTATATAGCAAGCTGTAAGGACATCTTGCTATAGCTGGGGAGAGGGTTCCCGAGCCCCCTTTCCTCTAAAGTAGACAGAAATACAATGATTCATATGGAAGCAAGATCACAGGTGGCTTGGTGCTAGAGTTAGGTAGTTTTAGGTTGTGTTTTTACTATATCAAGTGTGCTCGTAGCTAAAATTGGTTGGGAAGTGGAACACAGATCTGAACCAGTATTCAGAGGAACAGATTGCTTATCTTAGATGGTGGTTATGTTGGCAAAGATGCCTTTCAGGGAAGCCCATCTTACCATTACTGAACTTAACATTTAGGAACCTTTGATCATCTTCCAGGGAATTCCCTAGTACATAGTTTGAGGTATTCTTCCATTGTTTTCACGGCTGAGATGCAACTTTATTATGCTAATAAATACAGTGGGGGAATATGCATTAAATCTCAGCAGGTTGATATCTCAGCATTTTGGTATTTCTGAGCATCTTTTCTTTATAGCTTTACTACTGATCTTGAATTTGAATAAAGTTGGTCTTAACTAATTTATATGCATTATCTTATGCAGAGAAGCTGACATCACTAAAGAGAGAATTCAGAAGATCTTGGCTACAGGTGCCAATGTTGTTCTGACCACTGGTGGCATTGATGATATGTGTCTGAAATACTTTGTGGATGCTGGTGCCATGGCAGTACGCAGAGTTCTAAAAAGAGATCTCAAACGCATTGCTAAGGCTGCTGGAGGTAATTTATAGCTCAGGATGTGGAAATTTGCACTTTAAATCCAAGCCACAGTTTTGTCTTTTTAATGGAAAACTCAAATATGTGGAATAGTATTAGTAATCACCCTTGGGCTAGGAAACCTTAGTTTTTGTTTGGGACTGTTTGGTGTAATTAGAATATGTGGTTTTGTGTATTAAAAGTTTTTTTTGTCTTTATAAGCCACAATTTGTTCTACCCTGGCAAACCTGGAAGGTGAAGAAACTTTTGAAGCATCAATGCTGGGGCAGGCAGAAGAAGTGGTTCAAGAGAGAATTTGTGATGATGAATTGATCTTAATCAAGAAGTAAGAAAACTTTTAAACTTAATACATAACATTTAATTTTGCTTCACTTTTTGAAAGTTTCCCATTTAATTGCTGCCATGCTGTTTTAGTGGCATGAGCAGTTATACGCGTGGGATAAATGATCACTGGCCATCTGTAATTGAGTTGGTGAGATGGGAAATGTCTCCCCTTTATTGATGGACCTGGACATTGAATTTAGTCTTTATTAGCAGCATAATGAATATATGGTATCAAGTATAACTAGTGAGGCAAGAATAGATGCTTGCAAATTATGAGAAAACAGATTCTCATATCTCCATTACAGTACTAAGGCACGAACATCAGCCTCCATAATATTACGAGGAGCAAATGACTTCATGTGTGATGAGATGGAGCGATCTCTGCATGATGCTCTTTGTGTTGTCAAAAGAGTACTAGAGTCAAAGTCTGTTGTACCAGGAGGTGGAGCTGTTGAAGCAGCACTTTCCATTTATCTAGAGAATTATGCAACTAGCATGGTAAGTGATCCAATTAATGTTTAACAGAGAATACTTTTGCATGTCACCTTGGTGTTGCCAATTCTTGAGAGCAGCCACATTTCTAAACTGAATTGGAGATGGTAGGATGTTACTGTACAGAACAAAAACACTCATTGGGTTGTACCCAACGCAAGGATCATGGATTTTCCCCACTTTCTGCTTCCCTCACCAATCTTTTCTGACACTAAGAAAGTTGATTTCTGGACTTCTGCGATTCTTTCAAGAAGGACAGTTTCATCCCTGTCACCTTCCCCATCGCATTCTTTCGTTCATGCAGATCCTGCAACCTGGGAATAAACTTCCAGGGCTAGAAAGGACTGCTGCAGTGGATAGGACTATTTGTAGCTCTTTATGCTTTTTGCTGTTAGATCACTGGAATCCAGATCAGTGTCTGTAAAATAGTTCTTTTATTGTATTAATGCAGTACTTAAAGTTGTGCTGATCTGGATTCCAGTGATCTAACAGCAAAAGCATAGTTAAAAGGGGCCATACAGGCTATCTAGTCCAATCCCCTGCTCAATACAGGATCAACTTAGAGCATCCCTGACCAGTATTTGTCCAGCCACTGCTTAAAGACTGCCAGTGAGGGGGAGCACACCACCTCCCTCAGTTGCTGATTCCAGTGTCGAACAACTCTTACTGTAAAAAAAGTTTTTCCTAATATCTATTTGATACCTTCCCACTCTTAATTTATTTACTACACGTCTTCTCTGCTGCCAGCAGGAATAGCTCCCTGCCCTCCTCTAAGTGACAGCCCTTCAAATACGTGAGAGCAGTCATGTGCCCCTTCAACCTCCTCTTCTCCAGACTGAACATTCCAGAGTCTCTCAGTCTTTCCTCATAGGGCTTAGTCTCCAGGCCCCTGATCATCCTCATCGCTCTCCTCTGCACCTACCCTGTCCACATACTTCCTGAAGTGAGGCCTCCGGAACTGCACACAATACTCCAGGTGTGGCCTGACCAATGTAGTGTACAGCAGAACTATGACATCTTGCAATCTGGAAGTTATGCCTCTGTTGATACACCCCAAGATGGCATTTGCCTTTTTTGTCGCTGTATCACACTGGCTGCTCATATTTAACTTATCATCCACCTGTATTCCAAGATCTTGCTCGTGCACACTGCTACCCAGAACTACATCCCCCATACGTGTTTCTCATTTTTGTTACTGAACTGTAGAGTGAAGGTTTTTTTTCTTTTTTAATTAGGGATCACGTGAACAGCTTGCTATTGCGGAATTTGCAAGATCCCTCCTAGTAATTCCAAATACTTTAGCAGTCAATGCTGCCCAAGATGCCATAGATCTTGTTGCAAAACTCAGGGCATTTCATAACGAAGCTCAAGTTAATCCTGAACGGAAAAATCTGAAATGGTAGGTGTCTGTGATAAATGGAACAATTAAAGGGGTTGGTGACATAATAAAGGTAAAAGCAGTCCCCTGTGCAAGCACCAGTCGTTTCTGACTCTGGGGTGAAGTTGCTTTCACGACGTTTTCATGGCAGACTTTTTATGCGGTGGTTTTGCCATTGCCTTCCCCAGTCATCTACACTTTCCCTCCAGCAAGCTGGGTACTCATTTACCCACCTCGGCAGGATGGAAGGCTGGGTCAGCCTCAAGCTGGCTACCTGAACTCAGCTTCCACCGAGATTGAACTCTGGTCGTGAGCAGTGCTTAGGGCTGCAGTACTGCAGCTGCGCCACGGGGCTCCTTGGTGACATAATAGCTGACAGCTATTAAATGCTTATTCCTAGTTTTACCATTTATCATAAAAGCAGTAATTCTTTTGACATATTGATTTTAAACCATTTGCCTCCAGCTAGTGGTATGTCATAGCTATGTTCGTTGATGGAGAGAGTGAACTGAAATTAAGCAGGTATTGTCCTTTTATGTAGTTTAGAAACATTCAAAGTGGGTCTTACTTTATGGTTTAGGATAAGGTCATATTAAAATTTATATATCAGTATCACAACTGTTCGTGCTTCTGTGTTCTTGCAGGATTGGCCTTGATTTAATCAATGGAAAGCCACGTGATAATAAGCAGGCTGGTGTCTTTGAGCCTACCATGGTCAAAACCAAGAGTCTGAAGTTTGCAACAGAAGCAGCAATTACTATTCTCCGAATTGATGACCTTATTAAGTTGCACCCTGAAAGTAAAAATGATAAAGGTGGGTGTTATCAAGATGCTGTTCACTCTGGAGCAATTGAAGACTAAATGCATTTTTATTTAATTTTGTTTCTGTACAATTCTTTGTAGTTCTGTATTTACTGGTATGTTAATAAAAGAATCTGTTAAAATCCTGTCCCCTCACAGGAGGTGGTTAACTACTGAATAAATGAAATGAATCCCAGATTTTGTATTTGTCAATGCTGTAGTACATCGTAACGCTTACAACTGGGGGAAGATGAATGCTTGAACCATCAGAAAGTAGACCTCTCCCTCAGTTTATGTATGGCAGGAAATTGAAGGGGGAGGGTGTGAGGTCATGCAGCTCTTAGTGCACACAGATGAGAACTACTGTTTTCCTGCGTGCTGTGCAGCAATGAAAAAGCCTGTTAATTATTTGCCTGTACTACGGAAGGGGGTGAGTAGTGACTGAAGACACGGATTTGTTGCTTTAGTAAGTCAACATTTATGGACTCTTCATAGCAATACAAACCATCTCAATCCCATTACAGTTAAGCTCTATATACCTGCTGTGGGAAAAAGGGGGGAGAGTATACCCTGTAGGGAAAATTCTGCTGCTAAGGCTTAAGCTGGTCCTATTATACTTTTTTAAAATGACAGGTGCAGGCAATGTAAATGTGTACAGTAATGTTAAAATGGAATGAAAAACAACTTTAAGTGAATTCAAGGCATGATATACATTAGTTCAGAAATAAGGAAAGGTTTGCTATCTTTCTACACACATAGCTATGCCCATCCCTCCTCCTATGCACAAGGCAGCAACTCCCCGCTTTTTCCCTCTTCGCTCCAGTGCATGCACTAGAGTAACAAGGATGCGACATCCAGATGCTCCCAGGGGATGACCAAGGGCAACAGCCCCACCTTCAACATTAACCTGCCAAAAAAACAAACAAGCAGCTTATTTTCTTTACGTTTGTTATTGTTCTGTAGCTAAGAAGTATGACACAAAAGTTCTGTTCATATGGCTTCTTAACTCTCCTTAAAAATCTGTAGCCCAACTACTTGGTAAGTTTTGCAGAACAGCCCTGTTACAATAGGAATTTAAAAATACAGTCTAGCCTCCCTTGACCACAGTGCTTGACTAACTAGTAGTTGCTTAAAGGTTGCACAGATGCCTTAATACAGGTGTTCAGTGCTGTATCTTCCTAAAAGAAGCTATAAGATGGCCCCACCCCCAGTATCCCTTTTTGATTTGAAAGCATATATTGTCAGCTTTCTCTAAGACTATGCATAACACATCATAGACTATGATGTTTTACCTGAAGATCTTTCTATCTGCTATTTACTCCAGGCATTGAGCTGTTTTCACTTCTGTCCTTCCTTCTAGAGAGCCAGTTTGGTGTAGTGGTTAAGTGTGCGGACTCTTATCTGGGAGAACCGGGTTTGATTCCCCACTCCTCCACTTGCACCTGCTAGCATGGCCTTGGGTCAGCCATAGCTCTGGCAGAGGTTGTCCTTGAAACGGCAGCTGCTGTGAGAGCCCTCTCCAGCCCCACCCACCTCACAGGGTGTCTGTTGTGGGGGAGGAAGGCAAAGGAGATTGTGAGCCGCTCTGAAACTCTTCGGAGTGGAGGGCGGGATATAAATCCAATATCATCATCATCTTCTACCCTCTCTTCATTTTCAGGACACTGTTCTTTCTTAGGTTACAATAAAGAGCTTGGGGAAAGTGCTTTTTTAAAAAAATTAGTATGTAAAAACTTATTTGGACTCCTGGGCAAACACTACAAAAATATCCCTTAAGCTTGGTAGATTCTAGTATCTCTGTTGAGTTTTCATTACCATACATACCTTTTCAGGGTTCAATTTTAGCTCCCTTGTTATTGCTACACCTAGTGAAGCAAAGGCCTCATTAATTTCAAACAAGTCCACTTGGTCCATTGTCCACCCTGCTTTTTCAACCTAGAAGACAAAATACCATTAGAATTGTTAATTGCTAAAAGTAAAATTGCTTTGTCTTTAAGAATGGCGACAGTGAAGGCTGAAGGATTCCAGACACAGTTCAAATTATGTGGTAGTGTAGATAGCTGCTGTATGAATTAAGACCAAACAACAGCATGCTAAATTCTGTTTGGCCCTACAAAGACATGGAAGGAGCCACTATGGATTGGAACCATGGCAGAGGCGTTTTTCTCACGTGTGTGGGATATTTTAAGCTACAGATGGGGAAGAGGCACTTTCCCCCTACTATAGCTTGAAGCACAAGCTCCTGGGGCTATTTTTATAAAGTTATGGAGGAAGATAATCCCTTAACCCAACACAGTTGCCTCAGTATAGCTGTTTTTAGGCAAAGATAACATCCGAAGTTCCAGTTATAGAACTTCAGCATCCAATGTCCTTTAGACATAAGGTTGCAACTCAACTGACACAGGAGTAAGTGCCATTAAACTCGGATTTACATCTAAGTAAGCATTCACAGAATTGGGCCATGAACCTTCCAATGCATATTAAATGCTATGTTTCTGTTATTAGAGTGTTTTTAGATGGAGTGGTAGATGTCCAGTCTAACGGTGATTTTTTTGGCACCAAGTTCCATTAGCGAAGAGTAAGAAAAGGAAAAAAGGAAAGGTCCCCTGTGCAAGCACCAGTCATTTTTGACTCTGGGTTGTAAGAGTAAGAACATACTGCCTATTTGTAATAGTTTTGTTTTCAAGGTCAAATAGTTACTCTAAAGAAATCAACGTATTCCTGCTGTGACACTTACCGCTTTCTTTATGGCTGGGACAGGTCCCATTCCCATTACAGAAGGGTCTACACCTGCTTGCGCCCAAGACACAATATGTGCCAAAGGTGTAAGACCTCGTCTTAGTGCTTCTACTTTTTTCATGAGAATTACAGCTGCAGCACCATCATTTATACCTGAAGACAGAAGAATAATGTTTCTGTTGTAAAAACTAACACAGCGGGAAACTTGGTACACATATTGGGCTGGATCCGATTGAGCATTTCTGCTTGTGCTGCAAGAGCTCTTGTGGAAGTGGAAACACAAGATTCATTGCAAGCAGCTGAGCTCTTAAGCCAACTTAACTGCATCCCATCTACATTTCCACTTACACAAAAAATAGCAGTATAGATATCAGCAACACTTCTCCCCTGACCTTTAATCAAATATCTCGCTGTTGGATTGTAATGGTGACTGCATCAAATAGCATTTTTGAATTTTCTAGACAACACTGATCAGAAGTGAAAAATCAGCAAGATCTTAAAGTAGATCTTGTGCAATATCATGCACAAAAGGCCCTTTGTAAAATTAAGCAAGCTGTTACTTTTTACATGGTGTGGTTCAACCCATCACACTCTAAATAATATATATATCCTTTGCCTTCTCCCATGCTGTCTTTGGCAGGAGAAGACAATCCTGAGAAAGAATTGCTGCTAATTTACTCTTTCATTTCTTAATTGAAATCTTTATTTTCAACATTCTCCTTTCTGTGTTACATCAAAATGAAAGTCCATGCTCAAAAACCTCCTGAAGGCAAATGTATCAAGGTGTTTTCCTTACTAATCCCATTCATTTAAACAGGAGCTTCACAACAGAAGTGGCTGTGTTATTGTACCTCAAGTGTAACAGTGCTAAAATTTTGAGAAGCAAAACTAACAGTGCATGTTCACTAGCAAGACAACAAATTGAGCTGTATAGAAGCAACACTGAAATCCCAAAAATACCTTCCTAAACCCATTGACTTCAGTGGGCTTAGAAGGATGTGTAACTAATTAGGATTGCTCTGTAGGAGATTTTGCAGAAGGTGACTTTGGAACTGACCTGTGGTTTGGGGCAAGTACTGGTATTGGGATGATTCTTTCTAATGCAGAAATCTGTAGTGTCTTATCAGACATGCAGATTTCAAAAAAGCCATGAAGAGCACAAAGAAAACAAGATATGATGGATTAGATCAAAAAGAGCATATGCAGAAGTATAAAATAGCCACTGCTTCTGTCTTGCAAATTTTTGTGTAAATGAGTTTGCACAACAGTTCATGACATGCTAATGGTAGATTCTACAGTTGTGCTGGTTTGCTTCTAATGCAAGCAGAATTTGGATTTAGTTTCACATTTCTGGTGCAGCGCTCTAGCACAAACTAATCAGCCCTTCTTTGAGGCAGAGATGCCTTTTATACATGGATGCTTTTGTATCCAACCCAGGAGAGTTCTTTGGATGTGAGGAATACGAGAAACTATTTCCTACAGGTGCTGTTAGTAAAAATTGCGGTCATGGCCTTGGACAGGAAATTATTAAACTCAAGATGCAAACAACAAAAATGCTATAGTCTTCAATACACTAGTCCTCATTAAAGCTAGCTACTATCCCAAACCAGCTGATTTAAAGGATGTCTTATGACTTGGTCTAGAGATCTGGGTAAACATTACTGTACAAAATTCTATACTTTCCAATGATGTCTGCCAGAGAAACCCTGTTTTCTTGTTCAAGCCCTTGGTAAATAGCTGTCCTACACTACCATTTGGCATGCAGATTTTGGAAGTGTGAGCAGCTAGGTCTGCTAGTCTTTGGATTTCAGCTTCCCCCCACCCTTAGAAGTCAAATCTAAACAGTGTGAATATATCTTCTAATGAACATTCATGTAAAAACAACATACATTAGCTTTAAAGTTCCAAGTAATATAAATAATTTTGCTCAGTTTGGATACTCTGCTCTACTTGTACAAGTCTGATGTGGGGTTTTTTTTGATAGGGTTGGAAGAGATGGGAAAAGGCTGAGATACTTGGTAGAAATCAGTATCAGTAGGACTCTGGGGATAACAGGAGGCTTTGGGCAAAAAAAGTTGTCATGAGCAAACCCACCCCGCCTGAATTTTGACAATATCAAAGATTTTTAAAAAGTAACCCTACTGTAATAAGATACTAAATAATTAAATATTTTAAAACAAAAAAGCATACTCACTATCAGTTGTAAGTGCTAATAAGCACTACAATAAAAGAATCTAAGAGAATCAATTCAATAAGTATAAAGCATCCCAAAAAAACAAGGAAAGTCCAGAATGCAGTCTTCAACCATCAAGTGAGTGTGGAATGTCCAAAAAAATTACATGAGAAATCCTTGGAAATGGCTATCTCATTTCGATCACTTTCTTCAGTGAACTGGAAGAAGATTTTACAATATAGTTTTGCTGAGCAGATACAAATTACAAAAATAAAAAATTGTAAAGTCACTTCATCTTTCCCTGCTTGAAGAAGAATTGCAGATTTATACCCCGCCTTTCTCTCTGAATCAGAGACTCAGAGTGGCTTACAATCTCCTATATCTTCCCACCACCTTCCCCACAACAGACACCCTGTAAGGTGGGTGGGGCTGGAGAGGGCTCTCACAGCAGCTGCCCTTTCAAGGACAACCTCTGCCAGAGCTATAGCTAACCCAAGGCCATTCCAGCAGGTGCAAGTGGAGGAGTAGGGAATCAAACCCAGTTCCCCCAGATAAGAGTCCGCACACTTAACCACTACACCAAACTGGCTCTCAATGAAGCAATGTTTGTATGTGAAGACAGAAGTTATTTTCAAAGTTAAGTAAAACAATATGTAAAGCAAATTCCTATGGATATTTTGTACTTATATATGTACTTATGTACTTTTTGGATACTTTGTATTATTGAATTTATTCTCTTAAGATTCTTTTATTTCAGATAGATAATTTGTGCTGTTTATTAGCACTTACTACTGTTAGTCAATTACTACACTTTTTTGTATTTAAATATTATATAGTTTCTTATTATTGCATGGTTACTTATTTTTTGATCACTCAAATTTGAGGCTTTAGAAATAAAACAGCCTTAGATTGCATTCAGACATCACAATTAACTGTGATTAAAGAAAAATGGACACACACCCAGAATCCCAGTGTGGTTTAGTAGTTAGTGTGTTGGATAAGAATCTGAAAGACCCAGGTTCAGATCCCCTTCTGCTATGGCAGCCCAGTGGGTCACCTTGGGTTGGAACTCTCATCCTACTCTACCCCTCATAGAGCTGTAAAGATAGAGTGGAGGTTGAGGAAGGACAATGCTGCAAGCTGCTTTGGGTCACCATTGGTAAGAAAAACGGTATGACTATATAAATAAATATGGCCATGATTCTTTGCATAAAAAGAGGTGGAGAGAAGAAGCAAGGCCCTCTAATGCAAGTCTTGCACAAGTCATGTTTATGCACATTTTTTCTTACTGACAGTTTCATGTAAAACCTGAATGCAGTCATTATGACCTCAAGGTATTTTCTTGATGTAGAGAAACACATTCTCTCTTAATTTTCAGGGTGGAAACAACAAACTCCTAAAATTCTGAAACAGGTATCTGTATTTCACAGATTATTCATATTTTCCACTTCACCTATCTAAAGCCAAACAAAAGATAAAATCTTTTGAAACTGATGCCTTCATGCATCCTGTGAAGAAACACATTTTTCACTCTGAGTTTTAAAATATTTTGCTCTCTTGGCCAAAAAAACCCCAACACCCCTGCTGTTCCAGCCTGCAGCCTCTCGGAACTACCTGGCGCACTCACAAGACCCTCCTGGGCAAACTACTGAGACTTAGTTCTGGACTCCGCACTATGCACTTTATTTACTCTGTGCACTTTACTTGCTCCGTGCTGACTGTAGCTCTATAGGCAACACCCCATTATACCTCATTGGTGGCTGCTACCCTGCAAGGAGCGCTCCAAAGACTGCACTCTCACCGCACTTTAATAATTGCTAACCCCACTCCGGAATTTACTAGTTTAAAATTGATTCATTACTAATTAGCTCATTGATTTATTATTATATATTTGAACTGGATTATACAAATTTTAGCAAATTGATGGAGTAAATTAATTGTTACTGGAACTAATTTATTAATTGCTATTGGAACTAATTTATTATCAAATATATATAAGGAATTGGGGGGGGCTTTTTGGGTTGATTGGAATTAGGGTCTAGTTAGACGGAGTGAGAAGAGGGAGCAACTAGATACCAGCTTTGTTTGTGATTTTATTCCAGCTGCTACCGGCGAGGAATGGCCGGCTCAGGGATTCCAGTGCTCCTGGGGAGGGGGAGGTATGGCGGTGGGAGCAGATATTATAAGGGAGGAGGACAGAGACAAGTTGGTGCTCGGCCCTCCTCCAATCTGCGGCCCATCCCAAGGGTGACAGGTAGTAGGGCCAGGTGTAACCCGCCTCCGTCATTGGTGCTATGCAACGCCAGGTCCATTAACAATAAGACCTCAATTCTCCGAGAGTTCATGCTCGAGCAGAATATGGACCTGGCTTGCGTGACTGAGACCTGGACCCGGGAGGGTGATACAGTAGCCCTCTCGCAAGCCGCTCCCCCAGGTTACTCGGTCTTCCACCAATCGCGGACTAGCGGGCGGGGGGGAGGAGTGGCATTATTTGCACGGGAGGCTTACTCCTTCAGGGCGCTCCCGGCCCCAAAGATTGAGGGCATTGAATGTGCCGGTCTGGCGTGGGGGGATGGAGAGGGGTTGGCGATTTGGCTGGTGTACCGTACGCCTAACGCACCGGCCAACGCCTTACCGTCCCTGCTCGAGGCGGCGACAGGCTGGGCGCTGGAGCACCCAAGGCTGATAATCCTGGGTGACTTCAACGTCCATGCTGATGACCCGTCCTCCAGTCAGGCGACGGACCTAGTGTCTTCCATGGCGACACTGGGACTCTCTCAATTTGTTGTAACCCCCACTCACCAGGCAGGACACATGTTAGACCTGATCTTCGCGGCCGGGATTACAGTGAGCGATATAACTGCAGAGGTAGTGCCATGGTCGGATCACTTCGCTCTCAAGGCCCATGTAAGTATGCCCCCCCAAACCTGTTTAGGCGAAGAGCCGATTATGGCTCGCCCGCGGAGCCAAATGGACCCGGAACGGTTCCAGATGGCTCTGCGGGATCCCTGGCCCTCTGGCGACTCCCTCGATGGCCTGATTGAGACTTGGAATAGCCGGCTCTCTAGGGCCATTGAGGAGATCGCACCTCGGCGCCCTCTGCGACCTCGGACTAAGCTGGCTCCGTGGTACACCCTGGAATTACGCCAGCTGAAACAAGGCCTTAGACGGCTAGAGAGGCAATGGCAGCGTACCCGTGACGAGGCGATTAGAACATCCTATAGGAAGTTTATGAAGTCCTATGAGATGGCAATCAAGGCCGCAAAGAAAACATACTTTGCGGCTAAGATTGCATCTGCAAATTCGCGCCCAGCCCAATTATTTAGAATAATTCGGAACCTGACTACATTGCCTCAAGGCAATTCAAAAGCTAAGGAATTGGAGATAGGCTGCGAGGCCTTTGCGAAATACTTTGCGGATAAGGTCCAATCGCTCCGCCAGGACTGCCCCGCCAATTTAGAGGCAGTAAGTGGACTCGAAGCCCAATGCGTGTCTTCGGATTTAACTCTGGATTGCTTCGACCCGCTCAGCTTGGAGGAAGTCGACAGAATTCTTGGCACTGCACGATCCACGACTTGTGACCTGGACCCATGCCCCTCCTGGCTAATCAAGGCCTGCCAGGAGGAATTAAGATATCCTATACGGGATATTATAAATCGATCCCTTTCAGAAGGTGTTTTTCCAACACCCCTGAAAGAGGCATTGGTCCGCCCTCTCTTGAAAAAACCGTCATCAGACCCGGCCGAATTGGCACACTACCGGCCGGTCTCAAATCTGCCCTTTTTGGGCAAGATTATCGAGAGGGCAGTGGCGATGCAGTTACAGGAATTTCTGGAGGACGCTTCCGTCTTAGATCCATGCCAGTCCGGCTTCCGCCCGGGTCATGGGACGGAAACAGTCCTGGTCGCCCTCATGGATGACCTCCGACGACAACTGGATCGAGGCGGCTCGGCGGTATTGCTGTTGCTAGACCTATCGGCTGCGTTCGATATGGTCGACCATCAGCTGCTGACCCGCCGCCTCGCCGACGCAGGAATTCGGGGGCTAGCCTTACAGTGGCTCTCCTCCTTCCTTGACGGTCGGGGACAAAGGGTGGCAATCGGGGGGGAGCTGTCGCAGAGGCACCCACTTCATTGTGGAGTGCCTCAGGGAGCAGTTCTCTCCCCGATGTTGTTTAACATCTTTATGCGCCCCCTTGCCCAGATTGCACGGAGGTATGGGCTGGGCTGTCATCAATACGCAGATGACACCCAGCTCTATCTACTGATGGACGGCCGGACTGGTGATGTCCCAACAAACTTGGACCGGGCATTACAAGCCATGGCTGACTGGCTCAGGCTGAGCGGGCTGAAGCTGAATCCGGCGAAGACTGAGGTCCTTTGCGTGGGCCGCGGCGGGCCGGGAGGGGAGATCACCTTACCGGCCTTTGACGGTGCGCCACTGGTACCAGTGCGCAAAGTCAAGAGCCTGGGAGTGCTACTGGAATCCTCTTTATCAATGGAGGCCCAAGTAGCTGCCACTGCTAGATCCGCCTTCTTTCATCTTAGGAGAGCGAGGCAGTTGGCCCCCTTCCTGGAACGCACCGACCTAGCAACTGTTATCCACGCAACGGTCACTTCGAGATTAGACTACTGCAATGCCCTCTACATGGGGCTGCCCTTATACCGAACACGGAGGCTTCAGGTAGTCCAGAACGTGGCGGCCAGGCTGCTGGAGGGACTACCACGGTGGGAAACTGCACGGCCTGGGCTGCGGGATCTACATTGGCTGCCGGTTGTCTACCGTGTTCGCTATAAGGTGCTGGTTATCACCTTTAAAGCCCTATATGGCCGAGGACCTGCCTACCTAAAGGACCGCCTCTCCCCATATGTGCCCCAGAGAGCACTGAGATCCAGCTCACAGAACTTACTGACAATCCCTGGGCCAAGAGAAGCCAGGCTGAGGGCCACTAGGGAGCAGGCCTTCTCGGTGATAGCCCCTCGCTGGTGGAACGACCTTCCGGAGATGGTGCGAGCCCTGCGGGACTTGAACCAATTCCGCAGGGCTTGCAAAACATGTCTCTTTCAGCTGGCCTTTGAGATGGAACCCGACTAATTTGATGAATGGACAACTAGTCATCTTGTGGATATCACGACTACAGCATTTAGCACCTATTTTATTATATATTTAACTTTTAAATAATTTTTACTGTAACTGATATTTAAAATTGTTTATGTTGTTTTATGATTCATGGGATTCCCATGTCTGTCAGCCGCCCTGAGCCCGCCCCGGCGGGGAGGGCGGGATATAAAAATAAAATATTATTATTATTATTCCACCCTCACTTCAGCCACTTTTTAAGAAATGCTAATAGAAGATCCGGGTTATGTCGCCTTGAGCTTAGCAGGGTTCGCAGGTTGTCATGCCTGTGGCCCCTCAGAGTCAGGCTGGTGGAGGGGTGCCACAGATGTGACACCCCCCAAAAAGACCTTGAAGGGGTCTTCTTTTGGCATGGGACTCTTACAGCAAGTCAGGGGTGCAGCGGCGGCTGTTCTTGTTCTTCCTGTATGCCCCGAAGCTCCCCCCGTCATGACAGTCAATACAGCAGAAAGAGGTGAACGCCCAAACGCTTCTGATCTATCACTTCTCTACCTCAAGCATGACAATTCTACGTGGCAAGTAAGTGTGCCTTTAATACCACTGGGTCGTTTTACATAACAACAAACAGCAGTTCAAAGGAAGAGAAAGAGGTTGATTGTAGCTCTCCTTTCCCTGTGAATGAGGCTTCGAAAAGTTAAAGAACGTTTTAAACATTGGAAATAATCTGAATTAATCTGAAGACATACTTAAATTGACCCGGACTATAATTGGATATCTGTTAAAGAGGCTATTATTTGGTTGCAATATGGTCTGAAGAAAAATGAGATATATTTTAGAGATTTCTCTTTGTCGTTTGATTGAAATTGAAATGCTAACACTCAATCTCAGTTGAAGGAGATTCGGAAATCTGGGTCTCTGAGCTACTTGTCAACTTGGATTAATAGACTGAGTTTGTTGACAGAAAAATGGCTTTGCCAAGCAAAATCTTTTATACAAAAGACATTTTGAGCAGTATAAATTCTCTGAAGCAGGATCTTGGTTCATTGACTGAGTTGATTAAGAAACAAATGGGAGCTTTTGTGCTGAAAGCTAGTGAAATCTCAAATATATACGAGCAGAGTATTAAAGAGAACCTGGTGACATCTGTGGAAGTGAAAAGGGAGAGTGATCCGCTGGGAAACGAACAAAAGAAAACCAAAATGGAACCCTATGGCACACTTAAAAAGAAAGATCGGAAACGGAGACTGATTGAAGTTATCTCGAGAGGAACAAAGGCTGTGGAATTCTTACTACTTTTACTGAGAGGGATGACTGCATTAAGGAGAAAGGTGTATCTTGATGTGGAAATTTTTCAGGAAGAAGGGTTTTTGAACTAGCTCTCTCTCTGTGAATAGTCAGATATGGAATTTTTAATAAGAACTGATATGTGATTTTAAAAGGCTAAGTGAGACTTTTGGGCTATAATAAGTTGTTTTTCCTAGAGTAACATGGACATAAAAGCTAAAGCACTGAAAAGTTTTGAAAAGAATATGTAAAAATAGTTAATTTAGATTAATTTTTAAGAAGGCAAACAACATACTTATTTTGTAATCTGGTAAATTTGCTTTTAATAGATAAAGATATTGGTTTTTTATGCTTATTATAATGATGATATTGTTAAACAAGCTAGTCTGTATTTTGAATATGGTTGAATTAAGCAGTAAAACTAAGATGTGGAAATCTTTGAGGAAGAAAGATTTTTGAATTGTTGTTTCCACTGTGGGCAATTAGATACTTTTTTTTTTTTACTAAGAACTGATATGCGATTTTAAAAAGGTAAGTGAGATTTTAAAGATGGAAAAGTCTTACAAAAATGTTATATAAATAAATAGTTGATTTGGATCAATTGTTAAGAAGGTAGGCTGCACAATTATTTTGTAATTTGGTAGATCTGTTTTTAGTATGTTTGTCTGAAGAAATTGTCTATAATTAGATAAATTATTGTGTTCTATTTTTAGCTTGTTAAGGAAAAAGATATTTGTTTTAGATTGTATTAAGGAGAGAGGATGTGCATTTTAGCCATAAATTTGGATATAGAATTTTTTAGGAAGAAGGGTTTCTGAATTGTCACTCTCTCTGTCTGTGAGTAGGTGGATATGGAACTCTCAATAAGAATTGATATATGATTTTTAAAGGTCAAGTGAGATTTCTGGGTTATATTAAGTTGCTTTTCCTAGAACAATAGGGATATAAGAGTTAAAGGATGGAAAATTTTGAGCAGACTTTTAAGGAAGAAGGGTCTTCAAAATGTTATATAAATAAATAGTTAATTTGGATCAATTGTTAAAAAGGCAGACAGCACAATTACTTTGTAATCTGGCAGATCTGCTTTTAGTACGCTTGTTTGGAGAAACTGTTTTTACTGAGATAGATAAGTTACTATGTTGTATTTTTTTAGCTTGTTAAGGATAAAGATATGAATTTTATATGCTTATTTTAATGATGATATTGTTAAACTTACAAGTTAGTCTGTGCTTTCAATATGGTTAAGCTCAGCCAGTTTTGTGTTGAGACTGTTCTGACTTTTTTATACTTATATATGATGAAGAAGAATTGTTTAGACATATTTCAAGTAATAATCTAGTAAAATTTTTATAATGAAAGACAAAGATGGTAAAATATATGGAGAACTTTATACTTGCAGGTAGAAAGAATTGGGTATTTTATTTGGAGGTAGAATTATAACTGATATATTTGTATTCTTCTTGGTTTCTGTTTTTCCCACTCTGTATACACCCCTTCCTCTCTTTAGTGTATATGCTTGTGCTGCTTCGTTTTGTAGTTAACATCAATAAAAATTATAAAAACAAAAGAAATGCTAATAGGTTTAGCTAGAGACAATGGGATGATCAAGCCCCCCCCACAAAAAAAAACCAAAAAAAGAAGAAGCAGGGAACAGATTTGGAAAAATTTAGACTAAAAAAAATTCAGGAAGAAATTCCTAGATAGGGGTATGCAAGAAAAAAAAAATTGGTATTTTTCAGGTTCAGGTTTATGGAGTCTATATTCTATGATATTCCTGAATCACAATATTGGTATGGTGCAGGGATTCGGGAAATAGTTGGGATCACTGATTCCCACCCCCACCCTTGGCTCCTAAATTATAGCCTATGGGTACCATTCCTCATAGGCTATAACAGAGAATCAATCTGGGGAGGCTGTTTTTTTGAGGTAGAGGCACCAAATTTGCAGCATAGCTGCTCCTGAAACCCTCCCCCAAAGTTTAAAAAAGATTGGACCAGGAGTATAATTCTGTGGGCCCACATCCTCCATTGTCTCCAATGGAGAAAGAAGAATGTAAAGGGATGCAGTCCCTTTAAATGCTTCTCTAAGATGCACCATGTCCAATACAGTGAGCTCATCCAGAAGTCTTCCAACTGAACTCAATACTTCAAAAAAGCATGGAACCTGCTTCTTACAAAAAGCTTAAGTGCCTTTTTTCTCCATGCCTTGCAAAAGTCCCAGCCAAGCTGTAAAGAGCTGTCAGCTCCATCCTGCTCCAGCTGATCCTAAGAGCTCTGCACCGCCTCAGCTGGGGCTAGCTTCTGCCAGTGTAGCTGACCCAATAAAAGCTGAGGGAAAAAAATCAGCTTTTGCGGGGCTCAGCTGTATCAGTAGCAGAATACAGATCTTAAGTAATACTTGGAAAATACCAATTAAAACCCCCACACATGTACTCCTGGAGACTTCAGGAAAAGTTTCTTTGACCTAGCCTGACCTAGTCAGTGGGTGGGGAAAGTGAAGTGATAGAACTCTTGGGAGCAAGTTCTCTTTTGTGCTTTTGTGATGTCTGACAATTACCTGAAGTCTGTGGGAGGGGGCCTTTGCCATGAGCTGGCCTGCACACGTGAAAGAGGCTTGAAGGTAGTGACACTCCTGTAAAAGATCTGTAACCTTCTAAGCTAAGGAGCCTGTCTTATATTAAACATCTAATAAGGCATGTATAGTGAGAGGGACAGAGGAATTGCATTTTACCTTTTTCTTTTGATTCCCTTTCTCAATTATGTGCTGTGCTAAAAGTATGCTTGTGGACGTTTTCTTTTAAAAAATGCTTTGTAACTTTTGATCCCTGTAGTGATTCTCTGTGCCACCTAGAGCTCCACCATCTTCTATACACCGTTTTAAAAGGAGCTCCAGGAGGAAGAGAAGGGCTGTCAATTGGCAGGTGGCTACTCCCCCAGTGATGCACCAAGCAATAAACTGTCCCTGTGGCAGCCATGCACTGGGTAGAATGAGAGACAGAGACAAAGCCTCTGGAAGAGAAGCTGGGAGTCTGACTTCTGACCCTCCCAGTGGGCAATTCCTATGAAGGTTAGGTGGTGGCAGCAGTTGAACAGAGAGAGAGAAATGCCCCTCCAGGTACTGTGAAAACCCAGGAGGGCAGGGTGGAACAGGGCTTGCAGGCCAGAGCAGAACTGTTCCGCCACACAACCTTTTTGCAAAGCTATCCACAAACAAACCTGAAGCATTTCCTGCAGTCACAGTTCCTGTTCCATCAGTCAAAAAGGCAGGCTTCAGTTTTGCCACTGCTTCTAAGTTACTACCATGGCGGGGGTGCTCATCTGCTTTAACTTCAATAGGACCTGCAAGGGCAAAGCAGCAAGTAATATCACAGTGGTCACTGTACATTTTAAATTAAGAACAAAGACATAGCTATGCAAGAGGGGGTTTTTAATTAAATAAAAATATTACATTTTTTTTAGTAAAGCATGATGAAGTTTTTCACAACAAACCACTAAATTATTATCTCTCTTTTTAAAAAAATAGATACACTTGTTTTAAAAGGCAGAATCCTTGCATAAAGGCCATTGCTTTTAAGGCAATTAGCTACTGAACTGAAACCCAAAGAGATCTGGATACTCTCCAAGAGTGAATTAGTGTGGATGCCTGGTGAGATGTTTGTGAACATATTTTTTATCCAGTGTGCATCACCATACATTTACCTACAAAAAGCTCATACAGGGACTCTGTGTGTCCAGAAGAGTATGCTCGGAATCTGTTCCATAGCCATCATATTAGGGCTCAACAAAATGTACTAGAACAGTACTTCTTAGTTAATCTGTGAATCTTTCTGAAGTATAACATTTAGCCTTTCTCTCTTGTTAAAAATCTAAAACACTTAGAAACATTTTTGAGACACATCACTGAGTTCTTCTCTAAGTGATAACCAACTTGTTAAACCTTATTATGTCACATTACGGGGGTGGGGATGAAGCAGAGAAGCAGGCACATGCACACACACACACACACCTTTTCTGGAAGGAACAAGAACAGGGACAATCTCTTTCTCAAAAAAGCCTGCCTTCTGAGCATTTTCAGCCTTGTATTGTGAGTTTAAAGCCAGCTGGTCTTGCTCCTCTCGACTGACTTTCCATTGCTTGGCCACATTTTCAGCTGAAACAGAAAATAACGGAAACTTTCAAATATTTTGGCTATCAAGGTTTGGTTGAAATGATGATGCCTGCAAAATAGGCACTGAATGCAATAAAATCTCTATAAAGGATTATAGAGCTGTATTTCTACCATTTAGTGATAAATGCTTCTGGGGGAGGTTGCTTTAAAGTCACAGATAAGTAAAAACAAATATATCTCTCTTAAGACCATTTCTACACCATGGAAAACCTCTGCATCAGCATTCTTAAGTAATCGAACTTTGTAAAACTTTCTACACAACTTTTTGCCTTCCCTGTTATCCCATGTTTTCTGAATCCACTTTTTCCATGATTCCACCCCCCCCTTTTGAATCTGAACTCACAGCTTCCCAGTGAGGAATTCCCAATTTCAAATTTTGTTTCCCACTGCCCTTTTGCATCATCAGTACTGCATATTCAACCCTCTCTCACCCCCCTTCAAGTTGTTCCCTGAGCAATCTGCTATTTTTTTAAGCGTGATGTTGATTGTGTTACAATGTGTATTTTTCATTATAATATCACAATGTTATAACTGGGGAAAAGACAGTGGTGTTTCATGTAGCCTTCTCCATGCAATTACCCATTCATGAAGTTCCTTTCCTTTTTTATTTTTTGTTAGTAGGCTTTGACATCATGTGTTTGTATTGTTTCTCAATTCATCTTCCCTTCTCTTCCCCTATAGCTCTCAGCATGGTTTCTTTAAGTACATGAGAACACATTTAGTATGCTTAATAATTACTGAATAATACCGTTATGAATTGGTATATCCAGTGCAATGATTGCCAGCCATTTTAGAAATGGCGGCAATCATGCTGTTCCCCATGATACATCCAGCCTTTTTACAATGTTATAACACTACTGCATATGCACAAAAAAGAAGGTTCCGTCACTGACATTTAGCCTACTTCATAATTACTGGATAACAGTATTATGAACTGGTGTATCCAATTCGACAATTGCGAACGGAATACTATTTTTATTAGGATTTTGTGGGAATCTTTTTGTTAGCCATTTCCTTAGTTGGCGCCTGAGAGGCAGGAGACCTTTGAAATGGCAGCAACCATGCTATTCCCCACGATACAGCCAACCTTTTTTTACAGTGTTATGATGTTATAACTCTACTGGTTATCCAAAGAAGGGAGGTTTCGCTATGAATTGGTGTATCCACTTCAGCAATCACCAGCCATTTTCTTAGTTGGTGACTAAGGAGGAGCAAAGGATCTTTGAAACGACAGCGACCATGCTGCTCCCAACAATACATCCAGCCTTCTCAAATAGCATTATGTTATAACGTTACTGCACTTGTGCAAAAAAAACCCAGGAGGTTCTGTCACTGACATGGCCACACCACTCCTGTTCAAAGGAAATGCAGAACACAAGGGGAGGGTAAGATCTGAATTCAAGAAAAAATACCCTAAAACAAATGCCCTTTTGTAGAATGGGTGCTGCAAAGCTGGAACATCAGCTGGGGATTCAACTCACCGGGAAACAGCAGCAACACTAAGGTGCAGAAAAAGTCTAAGACAGTTGCACGCAGATGTATGTAATACTCTTTCCACCAACCTTTGCCATTTTAAAGACTCCTGTGGCTTACCAGTTATACCCATGTGGTAGTGGTAAAAGGCATCTGTCAAACCATCTAGGGTAATACTGTCCTGCAAACAGGCATCTCCCATCTTCATGCCATTGCGCATATGAATGATGTGGGGTGCCTAAAAGCAAAGCATTTTGACAAATTTGGAAATCCAAAATGAAAGCCACTCCTGCCCAGCCCTTCATCACAACAAGAATCTTCTATTCTTCAGGTTTACAAGAAAAAACACTGCTGTAGAGGAGAATCATCCTAGGCTCACAGTCAGGGAGGGGGCACTTTAGGCAGTGCCCCATATTGAATCTTCAATGCCCCTACCCCAAACTTCCCCTTTAAGTCTCTTTGAAGTCGCTGCCACCATCTTTGCCTGGATTGCTATTTCCCCCGCTGCCTTTAAGACCTGAGGCTGGATTTGTCCTTGCTGGGTGTCTTGAGGGCACTGGAGGTGGTGCAGCTGCATGATTCCTTGTTCAAGCTGGAGAGGCTGGCAGCCCCCATCACGTGGCTCTCTGCTGCTGCCCTGCCCTTGCAGCAGCCACTGCTACCAAACAGAGAGCAGCAAGCCACCACCATGGATGCAGGTTGTTGCCATGGGGCTGTCAGGCTCACCGACCCCCTTCAAAGCACGCTGGAGAAGGGGTGTTTGCTGGGGAGTCCAAATAGATTCTGAAACTTCTTTGTAATTAGCAAGCATTCACAAAGATTTCTTTTGGGAACATGAGCCTTTAACACAGGGGTCCCCAACCCCTGAGTCGTGGACCGGTACGTGGCCTGTTAGCAATCGGGCTGCGAGTTGTATAATTATTTCATTATATATTACAATATAGTAATAATAATAATAATAAGACAACATTGGATTTATATCCTGCCCTCCACTCCAAATCTCAGAGTGGCTAACAATCTCCTTTATCTTCCTCTCCCACAACAGACACCCCGTGAGGTGGGTGAGGCTGAGAGAGCTCTCCCCAGAAGCTGCCCTTTCAAGGACAACTCTGCAAGAGCTATGGTTGACCCAAGGCCATTCCAGCAGCTACATGTGGAGGAGTGGGAAATCAAACTCAGTTGCCCCAGATAAGAGCCCGCACACTTAATCACCATACCAAAACAAAGTGCACAACTGTATCAACCTGAAACCATTGCCCCCCCACCCCCACCCCCTGCCAAGTCCGTGGGAAAACTGTCTTCCACAAAACCAGTCCCTGGTGCCAAAAAGGTTGGGGACTATATGCCAAGTTCCCACCACCACCTTTTTTTGAGTATAAATGTTAACCCCCAACCATGAAATCTTATGATCTTATTTAATTTAATTAGCACCTCCCTGGCGTTACCTTCTGAAAAAATTCCTGGCTATGGAGTTGAATCATCCACTCCCCAGTGTAAACTAGCTCTAAACTAGTTTGTTTAAATAGGACAAAAGCAATGGTTTTACCAAGAAGAGAGGGTCTACTCTTTTAGGCTGGAGATAAACAACACTGCTTCTCCTAAAAGGTAAAAATGGTACTGTTGTCTGTGTTCTGTACACTCATCCACTATAATCTTTTCCACATCATTTTGGGTTTCAAAAACACGCAAAACTTGTTTCACAAAGCAGACAATGGGGCATCACAATGAAGCCTCATTTCATAAGTCTTCTCTGACTTGGGCCTAAAAACTCATACACGTAAACCAAATCCTAGCTATAACAAGTTAATAGATCCAGCAGTACCTTTTCCTTTTATAGATTATGGGTAACCGGCATCTTATCAGAATTAAGCTACTTCTTTTTTTCTTCTTTATTTCAAAGGAAAGTTGAAATAAGGCAAGTTGTCCACTATTTATGTAAGTAATATATATATATAAATTACATTATTAATTAAAAATTCTGCTTAACAGTCAGTTGCAAGAGTTTGGGTTGCTTCTTTTAGTAAGCATCACTGAAAAAGAAGAAACATTTAACAATGCAAGCTGAGTAGCAGTACAGTCCTAAACAGATCCAGGTGGGTGACCATGTTGGTCTGAAGCAACAGAACAAGGGCGGGGAACCTTCGTCCCGAGGGCCGTATGTGGGGATTGCTGGGCCGAACCAAGCCATGTGGCAGCCTCCCTGGGGCCTGGCTGGCCAGTGAGGATTGTGGTGACCAGCTGTGCTGTGCAGCAGCCTCCCCAGGGCCAGGCAGGGATCACAGGGCCCAGATGTACTGTGCGGCAGCCTCCCAGGGGCCTGGCTGGCCGGCCAGAATTGCTGAAGGACCTGGAAAAGTTACTGTCACAGTTCAGTTTGCACTTGATTATCCCTGCTGATGTGGCCTAATATGCTAATATTAGGGGATGTGGTCTAATACGCTACTGAGTTCCTGCTGGGCTTTTTGTACAAAAAAACCCTGGACCTATGCATTTGCCTAGGGCGGCGGGCTCTGTGTGCGTGTGTGTGTGCCTGCGAATGATGTTATAAATATCCATATGGCCCTTGACAGAAGAAAGGTTCCCCACCCCTGCAATAGAACAAAGTTTGAGTCCAGTGGCACCTTTAAGACCAACAAAGTCTTAAAGGTGCCACTGGTCTCAAACATTGTTCTTCTCCTAAACAGAGTTACACCCTTCTAAGTCCACTGACTTCAACTGACTTACAAAGGTTTAACTTTGCTTAGGATTGTATTGCATAGTACAGAGTCTTCTGATAGAAGAGCACATTTCCAGGAGCAGCACAAAGACATTGTAAAACTTTTTATGGTTCTTTATAGCGTAACATCTGCTTCACAATTGCTTGGAAAAGCACTCCTCAGCCCTGATGTGCTGCTGAGGCTGAACCCCCGGAAAGTTTTAGAATGCCAAACAACAAGAGCTGCCATGTCATCATCTGAAGATGGTGTATATGCTGTGAAGTACTCCAGGGAAGGCTGCAATCACTGCAGCTGCCCTGCCAGCTTACTTACATTGCTCCCCTTTCTCCTTTGCCTGCTGTGGGGGTAGAAGGTGCTATAGCTGGATCTTATCAAAATATCTTGGATCATTTCAAGACAGCTTCTGGACAAGGTTCTGCAGGGCAGATTTGATTTAAAAGCCAATTCTTGCTGGCCTGAATATTTACAACCCAGATGAAAGGTTTCATTTTAGTATAAGAAAGTTTCAGGTCAGTTTTAGTTATATAGATAATTATGAAATCACTGCAGGGTGAACTATCTCCAGTTTAATAGGTTAATCATTTATATTTGGACAACTTTTCTGCTGTACTATAATCATTAACAATAACCATTTAAATTGTTTTATTTAACTAAAATGATAACATTATATAGCGGGGTGGTCAACGGTAGCCCTCCAGATGTTTTTTGCCTACAACTCCCATCAGCCCCAGCCAGCATGGCCAATGGCTGGGGCTGATGGAAGTTGTAGGCAAAAAACATCTGGAGAGCTACCATTGGCCACCTGTTATATAGCATATGCAGGGCTTTTTTTGAGCAGGAACACACAGAAACACAGTTCCAGCTGGCTTGGTGCTAGGGGATGTGGTCTATTATGCAAGTAAGCTCCTGCTGGGCTTTTTCTACAAAAAAAAGCCCTGAGCACATATATTTTTGTATTTGCTTACACTTCCATGAGGATACACTCATAAAGATCTTGATATTTCTGGAGTATTCTACCCCAAAAAGTTCACTTTCTTTTGTATTGCTTGCCCTTCTCTCCTCACACTTAGCTATTAACATCTCCTCTTTATCCAGACCTGTTCCACCAAACAATCTTATATATCAGGGCTTTTATTGAGCAGGGATGCACAGGAATGCAGTTTTGGCTGGCTTGGTGTCAGGGTGTGTGGCCTAATATGCAAATGAGTACATGTTGGGCTTTTTTGTATAAAAGCTGTGTGAAACAATGGTGACATCAGGGGTGTGGCCTAATATGCAAATGAGTTCCTTCTGTTTTTTTCCTACCCAAAAACCCCCTGCTATATTCATTGAACCTCTTGAAACTTTGCACTTAAGAGAAAAGGAAGGGAGAGAGGAGGCGTGTGTGGGGGGGGGGGGATGCCAGGCAGCGAGTCTGCCTCAGGCACCATGGGGCATCGTACTGACACTGCTCCTTATATACATTTGGCCTGAGTTTAACATGCCCCCTATGTCAGCAGCAATTCATCCAGCTGGTCTCTCCAGGATCCTTCATTTGCATTTCCTAAGAGAAATGCCTTGCATCCCGATTGGAATGCAGGCATCAGGGTCCTGGAGGGCAATGAAGAATGCTTCAAGGTCAGCTAACTAGGGTGACCATAATGTCTGAAGGCCAGCCAGGGACACTGGGGGGGGGGGTGCGCCGCCGGAAACAGGAAGTGACGTCACTTCCGGTGACGTCACTTCCGGTGATGTCATGCCACCACCGGAAACAGGAAGTGGCATCACTTCCTGTGACATCATTTCCCCCGCGTCACCTGCCGGAAACAGGAAGTGACTTCGCAGCACTTCCTGTGACGTCCCCAAAAATCCCCCAAATATCACCGCCGGAAACAATTTTGTTCTCAAATCCTGTATATACTTCATCAGTATATGGGATAAGGCACTTTCTCAACTGTGCTGCATAATGCAGCCTATTTATTTTGTCCTGTTGGCTCTGTTGGCTCTATCTGCGCCACCTTCATCACTTTCGGGGTGTGGATCCCCCAGTGGGGTGGTCTCCCGACTCCCTCCGCCGACTGTTTCTGATAGCCCTGCGCCCCCTCTTTCATTTGATATGTGTCCCGTGCGGGTGCCACCCTCCCGCCGGGAGATGCCGCAAAATGAGCCCCCTTGAGGCTTATGGCGGCAGGGCTCGGGGGAAGCGAGCTAGACTGCTGTTCTTTTGAGGGGTTATAGAGTGTTTCGAGCCCGTCCCTGTGGCATCGGTCCCATCGTTGTGGGACCAAGGGGGCCGGCGCAGCGGCACGCCGAAGCAGCCTGTCACTAATAACACCGGTCAAGATGCAGGACAGGAACCTGGAAGTGACCGACAGGCTGCTTCAGCGTGCCGCTGCGCCGGCCCCCTGGGCCCCACAATGATGGGACCGATGCCACAGGGACGGGCTCGAAACACTCTATAACCCCTCAAAAGAACAGCAGTCTAGCTCGCTTCCCCCGAGCCCTGCCGCCATAAGCCTCAAGGGGGCTCATTTTGCGGCATCTCCCGGCGGGAGGGTGGCACCCGCACGGGACACATATCAAATGAAAGAGGGGGCGCAGGGCTATCAGAAACAGCCGGCGGAGGGAGTCGGGAGACCACTCCACTGGGGGATCCACACCCCGAAAGTGATGAAGGTGGCGCAGATAGAGCCAACAGAGCCAACAGGACAAAATAAATAGGCTGCATTATGCAGCACAGTTGAGAAAGTGCCTTATCCCATATACTGATGAAGTAAATACAGGATCTGAGAACAAAATTGCACTAGAAGACACAAACGCAAAGCTCCCTTACACTGAATCAGTGCTTGGGTCCACCAAAGTCAGTATTGTCACATAAGAGAAGCCCTGTTGGATCAGGCCAGTGGCCCCTCCAGTCCAACACTCTGCGTCACATAATAACATAAGAGAAGCCCTGTTGGATCAGGCCAGTGGCCCATCCAGTCCAACACTCTGCGTCACATAACAACATAAGAGAAGCCCTGTTGGATCAGGCCAGTGGCCCATCCAGTCCAACACTCTGCATCACATAACAACATAAGAGAAGCCCTGTTGGATCAGGCCAGTGGCCCATCCAGTCCAACACTCTGCGTCACATAACAACATAAGAGAAGCCCTGTTGGATCAGGCCAGTGGCCCATCCAGTCCAACACTCTGCATCACATAACAACATAAGAGAAGCCCTGTTGGATCAGGCCAGTGGCCCATCCAGTCCAACACTCTGCGTCACATAAGAACATAAGAGAAGCCCTGTTGGATCAGGCCAGTGGCCCATCCAGTCCAACACTCTGCGTCACATAAGAACATAAGAGAAGCCCTGTTGGATCAGGCCAGTGGCCCATCCAGTCCAACACTCTGCGTCACATAAGAACATAAGAGAAGCCCTGTTGGATCAGGCCAGTGGCCCATCCAGTCCAACACTCTGCATCACATAAGAACATAAGAGAAGCCCTGTTGGATCAGGCCAGTGGCCCATCCAGTCCAACACTCTGCGTCACATAAGAACATAAGAGAAGCCCTGTTGGATCAGGCCAGTGGCCCATCCAGTCCAACACTCTGCATCACATAACAACATAAGGAGGGAGGGAGGGAAGGAAGGAAGGAAGGGAGAAAGGGAGGAAGGGAAGAAGGGAAGAAAGGAAGAAGGGAGGGAGGGAAGGAAGGAAGGAAGGAAGGAAGGGAGGGAAGGGAGGGAGGAAGGAAGGGAGGGAAGGAAGGAAGGAAGGAAGGAAGGAAGGAAGGAAGGAAGGAAGGAAGGAAGGAAGGAAGGAAGGAAGGAAGGAGGGAAGGAAGGAAGGGGGAGGGAGGGAGGGAAGGAAGGAAGGAAGGGGGAGGGAGGGAAGGAAGGAAGGAAGGAAGGGGGGAGGGAGGGAAGGAAGGAAGGAAGAAAGGAAGGGAGGAGGGAGGGAAGGAAGGAAGGCAAGGGAGGGAGGGAAGGAAGGAAGAAAGGAAGGGAGGGAGGAGGGAGGGAAGGAAGGAAGGGAAGGGAGTGAGGGAAGGAAGGAAGAAAGGAAGAAAGGGAGGAGGGAGGGAGGGAAGGAAGGAAGGAAGGGAAGGGAGTGAGGGAAGGAAGGAAGGAAGGAAGGAAGAAAGGAAGGAAGGAAGGGAGGAGGGAGGGAAGAAAGGAAGGCCGCCCCCCGCCCCCCCCCCCGCTTTCGGCCCCCTTACCTTAATCCAGGGCGGCGGATCCAGCGGCGGCGGCGGGGAGTCCTCCGGCGGCGGCCTCGCGGCGAGGGAGGGAGGGAGCTGCCGGGGCTGGCCTCTGGAGGCCTCCAGGGACCAGCGCCGGGCCTCTCCGATACCGGCGCTGGCCTCTGGAGGCCTCCAGGGACCAGCGCCGGCTGCTCCGCGGCTTCCCCGCGGCCTCCGCTGGTCCCTGGAGGCCCTCCAGAGACTCTGGAGGGCCTCCAGGGACCAGCGGAGGCCGCGGGGAAGCCTTCGCTGGCCGGCGCTGGTCCCGGAAGGCCTTCCAGAGCCTCTGGAAGGCCTTCCGGGACCAGCGCCGGGTGCCCCGCGGCTTCCCCGCGGCCTCCGCTGGTCCCTGGAGGCCCTCCAGAGACTCTGGAGGGCCTCCAGGGACCAGCGGAGGCCGCGGGGAAGCCTTCGCTGGCCGGCGCTGGTCCCGGAAGGCCTTCCAGAGGCTCTGGAAGGCCTTCCGGGACCAGCGCCGGGTGCCCCGCGGCTTCCCCGCGGCCTCCGCTGGTCCCTGGAGGCCCTCCAGAGACTCTGGAGGGCCTCCAGGGACCAGCGGAGGCCGCGGGGAAGCCTTCGCTGGCCGGCGCTGGTCCCCGAAGGCCTTCCAGAGGCTCTGGAAGGCCTTCCGGGACCAGCGCCGGGTGCCCCGCGGCTTCCCCGCGGCCTCCGCTGGTCCCTGGAGGCCCTCCAGAGACTCTGGAGGGCCTCCAGGGACCAGCGGAGGCCGCGGGGAAGCCTTCGCTGGCCGGCGCTGGTCCCCGAAGGCCTTCCAGAGCCTCTGGAAGGCCTTCCGGGACCAGCGCCGGGTGCCCCGCGGCCTCCCCGCGGCCTCCGCTGGTCCCTGGAGGCCCTCCAGAGACTCTGGAGGGCCTCCAGGGACCAGCGGAGGCCGCGGGGAAGCCTTCGCTGGCCGGCGCTGGTCCCGGAAGGCCTTCCAGAGGCTCTGGAAGGCCTTCCGGGACCAGCGCCGGGTGCCCCGCGGCTTCCCCGCGGCCTCCGCTGGTCCCTGGAGGCCCTCCAGAGACTCTGGAGGGCCTCCAGGGACCAGCGGAGGCCGCGGGGAAGCCTTCGCTGGCCGGCGCTGGTCCCCGAAGGCCTTCCAGAGCCTCTGGAAGGCCTTCCGGGACCAGCGCCGGGTGCTTCGCGGCCTCCCCGCGGCCTCCGCTGGTCCCTGGAGGCCCTCCAGAGACTCTGGAGGGCCTCCAGGGACCAGCGGAGGCCGCGGGGAAGCCTTCGCTGGCCGGCGCTGGTCCCGGAAGGCCTTCCAGAGCCTCTGGAAGGCCTTCCGGGACCAGCGCCGGGTGCCCCGCGGCTTCCCCGCGGCCTCCGCTGGTCCCTGGAGGCCCTCCAGAGACTCTGGAGGGCCTCCAGGGACCAGCGGAGGCCGCGGGGAAGCCTTCGCTGGCCGGCGCTGGTCCCCGAAGGCCTTCCAGAGCCTCTGGAAGGCCTTCCGGGACCAGCGCCGGGTGCCCCGCGGCCTCCCCGCGGCCTCCGCTGGTCCCTGGTGGCCCTCCAGAGACTCTGGAGGGCCTCCAGGGACCAGCGGAGGCCGCGGGGAAGCCTTCGCTGGCCGGCGCTGGTCCCGGAAGGCCTTCCAGAGCCTCTGGAAGGCCTTCCGGGACCAGCGCCGGGTGCCCCGCGGCTTCCCCGCGGCCTCCGCTGGTCCCTGTAGGCCCTCCAGAGACTCTGGAGGGCCTCCAGGGACCAGCGGAGGCCGCGGGGAAGCCTTCGCTGGCCGGCGCTGGTCCCCGAAGGCCTTCCAGAGGCTCTGGAAGGCCTTCCGGGACCAGCGCCGGGTGCCCCGCGGCCTCTCCGCGGCCTCCGCTGGTCGCTGGAGGCCCTCCAGAGTCTCTGGAGGGCTTCCAGCGACCAGCGGAGGCCACGGAGAGGCCTCCACCACTGCCGCCGGGCCCCGCGCGCGGGCGGGGAAGGCGGGGAGTGAGGGTGGGAGCGTCCCTGCGCGTGCGCAGGGGCCCTGCGCAGGCGCAGGGACGCTCCCTCCCTCACTCCCCGCCTTCCCCGCCCGCGCCCGCGGCCCACCGGCTCCTGGGCTGCCTAAACCGGGACCTTTAATGGTCCCGGTATAGGCAGCCCGGGATCCGGGATTGGGTGGCCAGATCCGGGAATGTCCCGGGAGACCGGGACGGTCTGGCCACCCTACAGCTAACAGACATAACAAACCAGCAGTCAAAACAACCAATACACAACAAGGACTGCGGTTTTTATAACACTTTTGCTGTGAAGAAGAGGCATGTTATCTTTGAAGACACAAATTCACAGTTTTGAGAACTGCAAAACCAAGAATCTGTAATAATTTCTTCTAGGCAGAAAAACTGCCCAAAATAATCTTATAGAAACCTCTGGGATGCATATTGTGAATGGATTAATGGAATTCATTTATATACTAAAAAAATTAAACATTGCATGAGTACACGACCTCACAATACATAATTAAAACTAACCCTCATTTCATGATGAATAACCTTTGGGCTATAATGTATCTTAAACAGAAAACAGATAGATTTTTCCTCAAAAAGCGTTTTATTTTTAAAAATCCAATTTAAATAAAAATCTGATTTAAATTTTAAAAAGCTGATTTAAAAAAAAAAAAGTACTGATTTTATCCACTCAAGGACCTGCCAAACAGATGAAGCAATATGGAGTTTCCTAAGTGTTCATCACTTCTGCATAATTCTTCCACACATAGTAGGTATAAAGTCTATTAAGGTCACCACTGTCTACTTAGTTTGGTGACCGCTCTCCAAGCTCTCACACAGGTCTTTCACATCACCTACTACCGTTTAACTGGAGACATTAAGGAATGAACCTGTGACACCCCCCTGCACACAAAGCAGATATTCTGCCACTGAGCCACAGCTCCTCCCTCAGTGCCTATGCAGAGCTGGCCCAAATCTTTCATACACAATCTCTTGTTAATGATTTGAAGTCTGAGTTTCTGATCGACTGTCATTAATAACACTGTTGTCTTACCTTACTCATGTTTTCCATGCCTCCAGCCACCACAACACTGGACTCTCCTGTCATAATGGACTGAGCTCCTAGGCATACAGCTTTTAGACCCGAACCACATATCATTTGGCAGCTCCAAGCTGGTACCTCATATGGAATCCCTGCACCAACACTGGCTTGTCGAGCAGGATTTTGACCAGCACCTGCAGAGAAACACAACTCAAAATATGCAGATAATAATTGCTCCCTAGTTTTTTTTCAAACTGAGACAAATTGTTTGCTGTTTTTGAGTTCCCTCTCCCTGCACTTTGGCTTTTAAGTTAATAACCAGCTCTTCCTTTGAGAGCTTTGAAAAGTTTGTACTTATTGTGTTCCTTAAATCTATATTTCAACATTTTCATGTTATGGTTGCTTAAATTATCTTTATTTTGAACATCCTGGGTTGAACCTGCTTTGCCTTTGGAATAATTATAACTTTCCTGCACTGGCATATTCTCAGTATCACTTCATCTGTGGATAACTTTTCAATTACATTTAATTAATAAGATAATGAACATCTTCTATGAGGCAAAGCAAAAAAAAAAAATCAGCTTGCTTTCTGGCCATTCCTTTCCCCAGCAATTACTTATCACCCCTGGTTAGAACAAAAGTACATTCTCTTTCAGGATATTAAATGAAACAGCTTTTTTCCAATTTAGCCTGGAGGCCATTTTTGAAATAGCATTATACTCAGTCATCTCAGCACTCCTCAAAGCAGGTACATTTCTATGGAAGACTGCTGAACAATGGAGGTGAATAATTGGGGTGGAACAATGTTGTAGGAATGAAGGGCTGAACTGAATGATCTGGTATCAGTAAAGGGTATAATGGAAGAAATATGCAGTTGGTAGTATTGCAGGAGTGCACAAGGGCAGGAGATGTCTTTACAAGATGTACCAACTAAGGGTTAGGTTTGTGGGAAAGGAAGAAAGAGAAAAGTGTACCCTTCTGCACTGTACACTAGAGCTAAGAAATTGATAGAAAACTTAGAAGTGGATAATTTAGGTTTAGAAATTTCTGGGTAAGAAATTCACTTCTTACAATGCAATCATACTTCGAGGTTATTTTTCATAAATACCACCATGAGTTGATGACATTTCAGTTGACACCATCATCTACAAGTTATTTAAATAGGTAATTTTTAGCTCTACACTGACCTGGAAAGTACAGCTTATCCAGAATGCAGCGGCAAAAATCCTGATGGGAACATCATGGATGGCATATATTCAACCTGTGCTGTGCCAGCTACACTGGCTCCCAGTAGAATACCAAGTCAGGTTCAAGGTTCTAGTATTGAACTTTAAGGCCCTGAGCAGTCTGGGACCAATGTATTTCAGGGACTGTCTCCACCGTTATGTCCCCAGGAGAACTTTGCGCACTACTGACAACAACCTGTTGGTGATCCCTGGCCTAAGGATGTCCAGCTGTCCTTGACCAGGGCCAGGGCCTTTTCAGTTCTGGCCCCAAACTGCTGGAACTCTCTGCAAAATGCCACGAGGGCCATGTGGGACCTTATGTAATTTGGCAGGCCTTGTACAGCAGAGATGTTCTGACAGGCTTTTGTTGAGGGCAGCAACTTTTTTTTATTGGCTGGCATTCTTCTTCCCGCTCCCTCCCTGTATGTTCTGTTTTTAGTTCCCTTTCCCTGTCCAAAAAATGGCCTTGTAGTCCAGAATTGGGACAGAAAATCACCCAGAGCCCAGTGTAAGCTGGGACAGGGCAATTATCAAATCTAATAAATAACAATAATAATTTTCAGTGGCACACCTTCATTATTAAATTCTCACCCTGCAATTAAATTTTATAAATTAAAAAATGGTTCTAGTATATTCTCACACAGTATTTTCCTTCAGAAAATGAAACCTAATAAATCAATCAAATCTATATGTAAGGTTGACTCCTACCAGGCTGTAAACTTTAATTCCTCATTGAAGCAGAAGGCAAGACAACTGCTGCATCTTTCTTCTGGTCCTGTCATCTGCCTCCTTCCCACCTATCATGCCTCACCTGAAATCCTATTTATTACAGAAGGATGCAGATGACGAGACTACATAAGAAACAGGTGTGAGAAGCCATGGTATTTCATCTGCTGCTGTATCAAAGATACTAAAGTTTACAATTCAAGTAACTAGCTTGTGGGATACCATTTTTAGATGCGATAAGAGAATATGAATTGCACAATAACAGAACTTCAACAGCTGTGATATAACATAAATGCACATTCTGTCCACTTATTGCAAATATTTGTAGATAAGAGGTTATAAACAGTTCAAAATAAAACCTGGGTTTAGATTTAAAGATATACCTGCTGCCAAGACTTGTCCAAATATAACTTCAGATACTTCTTCAGGCTTGACATTTGCCCTCTTCAAGACTTCCTTCACAGCTACAGAACCAAGCTCATGGGCATGCAAGGTAGACAACGTACCATTGAAGGATCCTACATAAAACATTTTAAATCAAAGACAGACATATGCCCATTCAACTATATTCTATTCATGTCTAATGAAGGAACCTTTGGCTCTCAAAAGCTTATATCCTGAAATTTTCATTGGGTTGCCATGTCATTTACAGCATTTTTACTTAGACACAAGTCCCTTTAATTTCAGTGAAGTTTGCTCCAAGTAAAGGGTACAAGCTTTCAATACTGAATTTAAAAACAAATGCCATGTCTAGTTTAAGACACTTAAACTTGTTTACATTACATCATTGAGTAAAGGTGTCTGAAAGTGACCACCTGCATTTTATTCCATTTCACCTACAGTCAATTTTTACCCAGTGTACAAGTTTCACTATGTGGGCAATCAAAACATGTGAGGCCTCAATTCTTATATTTAGCTACTGCAGGCCAGTACAGTTACCACTTCTGGAACTATCCCATCTATTTATATACTTTTAGCAATATACATCTGGTGGATCAGACCAGTGGCCCACCTAGTCCAGCATCCTGTTTCACACAGCGGTCAACCAGCTGCCTTGGAGGCCAACAAATAGGGCATACAGCCATATAAATCAGTTCCCAGTCAATCCCAAATCCAAGGGAAAGACCAGTTTACAAGTTAATGTACTTTGGACTGAGGTGGATACAAAGTCAAGTGGGCTAGCTGAATCAGTCAATAGTGGCAAAAAGCAAAAAAAAAAAAAGGAAGACTCATGTGACACATTATAGCATGGCATTTGTAGGCTTTCTGGATATGCTTTACAGAATGGGAAATGATACAGGTGAATAGTTGCTAGCAATCCAAGTGAGGAAGTTTGAATCTTTCATTATAACAGGTTGCTGGCTCCTGATTTAGGTATTGGTCACTGGCAAATAGACAAAGGGAGGTTTGACTTTCAAAAGCTTAAACCCTGAAACTCTTGTTAGTCTCTAAATTCAAATCTTACTGGCAAATGCACTCAAGTGGGTAGCGATGTTGGTCTGAAGCAGCAGAACAAAGTTCGAATTCGGTGGCAGCTTTAAGACCAACAAAGTTTTATTCAAGGTATGAGCTTTCCTATACATGCACACTTCTTCAGAAAGACTGAAATGGAAGTTAGCAGTCCATATATACGGGTAAAAGGTTATTTAGCAGCAATTTAGCATACAGCATAATAAAGGTGTTTAACATGCAAGGACGAAACTGGAATAACACAATAAGCCTTAACTAGACTCGCATCCCTGGTTCTGAGAAAACAGACGGGCGGTGAGCCGATTCCTATCGCACTACTTGCTCTAGACCCTAGCCCAATCCGAACAAGAATGACTTGTTGGAAACTCCTACAAAGCAATCACAACACAGTTACACACGGTGGCTCTACAATCACAGCCCAATCACTGCCAGGCACAGCACAGGCGAGGGTGGAGCTTCCAATGGTCACACTGATCTTAGTTTTATTCTGGAATAATCTCACTGAACTCAATGGGATTGCTCTTGAGTAAAACACTTCAAGAATGCAGCACCTATCGCTATCCCCTGCAAGTGCAAGAACTCTGAAAGCAAAAGACGGATTAGATCTTGAGGGTTTCAGGTTCCAGACTGTATGATAAAAGAGATTGTTTAGTTACATATGTCTCAAGAAACTTTGCACTTAAGAGATAAGGGGTTGATTCTGTGAGCATAGATGTTAGATCGCTGTGAAGGCAATCTTATAGACGTCCATCTCTCAGCCATTACAAGCTAGCATATCTGTACTTTCCAACATTCTTCAATTCTTCTACCATAAGAAACATTATTAATTATTGTCCAATGTCCAGGTAGTTGCAGCATCCCGAGTGCGGCGCTAAAGCTAAGCCATTCGCTTGAAGAGGCTGCGCTCCTAAACGTCAACCCGCCTTCCTTTTTCTCTCCCTTTTCAGCCTCGATCAGAACAAGCTTCAAGGTATATCCAGTAGTATTAGGAGATATACGGTGGGGACGGGACGGGACAAGACAGGGAAGTATGTTCCGCAAAGAAATCAGGCAGTTAAAGGGCTGGATGGATTATTTGACGGTATCATTACATTCGATTAATCCGCCTGCTCTAAATAGCACACTGCAATGCAATAATAATCATCGCCAAGATCGCTCGCCCGCTCACTTACCAACCGGGGTCCTTGCAGCAGCAACGAGCACAACCGCTTCCCCATCGCTACTCATGATGACTCCGACAGCTACTTCCAGTTCGGTGGCGACCACGGCACGCTTCGGCCTCTCCGAAACTCAAACGCCGCCTGATACTTTCCTTAGTCTCACGGCCGGTGCCAGGCCCTCGCCGTCCTATTGGCTATCCGAGAAAACTCCCTCCCGCTCCTGCACTACGTCACCAAGGCCTCAGCGGAGGGGCGTCTGCGGTCACGTGGCGAGCGAGGGAAGGGTGGGCGTTGTTTTTGCTTCTCAGGAGTGGAGGTTGAGTTGTGGAGGTGAGCCTTGGCCTCAGACTAATTCTAAACGTCTTTGAATTTGATCTTTCCTGAATGCATATTTGCAGTACTCGTAGGAAGTCTCGACGCTAAAGGCACCTGCATGCATGAATGATTGCTATGTATTACATTACTGCTTGGCCTTCTTCCAAGGAACACGAGAAGGCATACGAGTGGTGATTTCCCTTGTTATCATTACAACAAAGTTGTCAGCCAACCAGAAAGTGAATTGACTTGTATGCTGGTTGGTTTGGAGCCAGTTCCAAGAAAAACAAGTGCAAGGCCGTTTTTTATTTGCCTTGGCCATTAGCTTTAGTTTTTTCAGTTGAATTCCTTAGATAACAAGATAGATTTTCTGCTGACTTCCACCCTAGGCCTATCAAAACCTATTACATTTTGCTGTGGGCACCACAATACTAGCTCTGGACCACCACTCTTTATTCAAAAGCTGCATTCTCTGGTACCACCTAGAAAGTGGCATTTTTAATTTCAAGAACTGATATCCCTGACTCACAAGGTCTGTCCAAGAGACATTGACTGTTCAAACCGCATGCTGTGGCATACAGTAACCTTTTCACAGAACTGAAGGCAATTTGAAAGGGGGCTCAATCTAATTAATTTAATTTTAATTTGATTAATTAATTAATTTTTAGATTTATATCCCACAAGTGGGCTCAGGGCAGCTTACAGCAATAAAACAACAGAGTTAAAATAATATAAAACAGGAGCAGCACAGTAAACAGTCTTACAGACATATACAGTAAACAGCATGTGGCTGATGGTTAACAGCATAACATAACACCATAATGGTGAAGTGCTGGGGAAAGTGATGACTTTCAAGGATGCCCGCTGGATTAATTAAAAGCCTGGTGGAAGAACTCAGTCTTACAGGCCCTGCGAAACCTTGATAAATCCTGCAGATAAGATTACTAATTTTGATATGTTCAGGTGGGTAGCCATGTTGGTCTGGAGCAGCAGAACAAAGTTTGAGTGCAGTGGTACCTTTAAGACCAACAAAAGTTTAATTTTAGGTGCTGTCATGTGCAAGCATGCTTTTTCAGATACATTGAAACGAGTCTTCCTCAGCCATCACAATCTCCTGTCCAGTCTGTTTCTGAAATTCCTTTGCAATAAAACGGCTAATTTGAGGTGCCTCATTGAGTGCCCTGGGAGGCTGAAATGTTCTCCTACAGGTTTCTCAGTTTTTGATTATTGATGTCAGATTTGTGTCCATTTATCCTCTTTGCCCTATGTAGAGAACTGCAGGGACCTGGGAGCCTTTTCCTGCTGTCTATACCTGAAAGAGTACTTTTAGGGCTGCCAGATCTGACTCAGGAAATATCTGGGGACTTTGGGGATGGAGTCAGGAGCAAGGTTATGACAAGTGCAACTGAACTTTGAAGGGAGTTCTGGCCATCACATTTAAAGGGATCGTGTGCCTTTTCAATACCTTCCCTTCATTGGAAATAATAGAGGATGGGGACAGCTTCTTTTAGGGCTCAAAGAATTGGACTTCCAGGCTCAATCTTTTTGAAACTTGGGGAGTTTCTGAGAAGAGGCACCAGATGCTATGCTGGAAATTTGGCGCCTCTACCTCAAAAAACAGCCCCCTGAGAGTCACAGATACCCACAGATTGATTCTCCATTATACCCCACAGGGACTGGTCTCTAGCGGACATTCAATTTCCCCCCCCCTGCTTTCTGATAACCTAAAACCGGGGGGAGGGCCTCAAACCAGGGGATCTCCTGCCCCCAACGGGGAATTGGCAACCCTACTTTCAACATAGGCAAAAACAGCAAGAAAGAACAGGCAGCATCTCCTTAACAAACCATCACACAATCTACTGGATAACAGCTACCATCCCTCCAACCCAGCAATGAACAAGATACTAACCATAAACTGCCATCAAAACAGTGCTACAAAAAATAGACTCCATATGGACCCCTTCTGTTGGTTGCAATGCCACACTGGATCTCTGTATCAAATCCTTTCAGCAATGCAGAGCCGGCGCATGGGAATTGGCGAGGTAGGCAATCACCTGGGGTGCCACCTTGCTATGGGAGTGGGGGCAGGCGCCCCATTCCCTGCTCAGTGCCAAGGGAGCTCGCTTCAGAGTGAGCTGTCTGGGCAGTGGCCACCTGCGTGCTTCTTCCTGTGTTCTGAATACAAGAAAAAGCATGCTAGTGGCCACTACGCAGCCAGCTCTCTCTGAAGAGACAAAGGGCTGGGTGAGGGGTGGCTGGGCAGCAGTCACCCGTGCGCTTATTCCTGCATTCTGAATCAGAATGTAGGAAAAAGCACACGGCAGCTGCTGTCCAATCAGCTCCTTCTGAAGGGGGGGGAGAGGTCTGGCGATGGGCAGGCAGCCCAACCCTCTGCCTCTTCAGAGGGAGCTGGATGGGCAGCGGCTGCCCATGTGCTTTATTCTGCGTTCTGATTTGGAATGCAGAAAGAAGCACATAGACGGGTGCTGCCCAGCCACCCTGTGCCGCTTTGGAGGGAGCTGAGCAAGGGCCGTGGTGAGCGTTTTTTTTTTTTTCTCTGATTGCTCAGAACAAAAAACCAACGCCCTCTATGGCCCCTGATCAGCTCCCTCCAAAGCAGAACAGGGATGCTGGGCAGAGGTGCGATGCGTGCTGTCGTGATGACGTCAATTCCGGGTTCTTCCGCACAATATGATACGGGAGGGGGGCGCCAGTGCAGGGTTCTGCCGGGGGCGGCAGAAACCCCAGCACTGAGCCTGCAGCAATGTGATCAACAAACACCATCATGTACAACAGAATCTCAACCATGTTGAAAGGAAGGTCATAGTCTCAGAAACAATCCAGATATTATAATTAAAGAGGCAGACAAAAATGGAGCTGTTATCATAAATAGATCAGACGACATCCAGGGGGCTCAAAGAGAACTCTCAAATACTGCTTTTCACAAACAAATGGACTCAGACCTCACACAAGAATACAAAAAAGAACTAAAGATTATAAAGGAATTACCCCTGCACATTCAGGAACAAATCCTTTCAGACATATACAGGAACCTTGACCAGGTACCTTTTATCTTCTATTAAAAATACAAAAACCTGGCAATCCAGGATGCCCCTTTGTCTCAGGTACAATCACCATGGGGGAATTTGAGCCATCAGTGTTCCTAGTTACATGCATGACACCACAGACTTTTTGAAGAAAATACAATATTTGAACAGCCTTCCAGAGAATACTATTTTAGCCACCATCATGGATGTGGAATGTCTGTATACCAACATCCTATGCAAAGGAACATGAACACCACAACTGACTTTCCTGCCAAACTGTGCCATTTTGTTTTTTCCCATAACCACTTCAAATTTGGTGACAACTTGTTTCTTCAGATCAGCGGTGCAGCCATAGGCACCTGCATGTCCCCACATTATGCTAACATCTTTATGGCTGACTTGGACCAACACTTCCTAAACTCCTGCCCAGGCCACATTTTGGGCAGGAGCTCACAGGACCGGAGCTCCAGAACCTCTAAATTTATTGAGCTCTTTATTTCTTACCTTCCCCCCACCCCCGCATACTTACTTCTGGGCTCTGTTGTTCAAACCCTCTGTGAGAATTTTGCTGAGCTCTCAGATTTGACAAACTAATATTTCCCCCCACAAAAAATACAAAAATAGCCAAAACATATAAAGCAGACAGATGAAAATCATGCCACTGTGACTACATAGCAGAAAGTAATTTTAAAAGTATGATGGGAGTTAGGTTTTATGATGACAATGATAATTCAAGAAGCATTTTAAGGTAGATGCTAAACTGATATAATTTAGTACACCTACTGGTTATGTCAGGATTGTGTGGCATGTGCTAATGAGTTGTGCTAATGAGCTCCAGCACCTTTTTTTTCTCCTGCCCATTCACACCCCTTTTATACCAGAAATCTTTATTGTCTGAACACATGGTAAAGAAGCCCTGGACATAATTCACCAGGCATTCAATAACGTTCATTCCAGCATCAACCTGACAATGAACCAAACTATGCAAGTAATACATTTTCTGGACACTATTGTAAAAATACGCAACAGATGTATAGACACCACCTTACACCAGAAACCTACTGACTAACATAAATATATACATGCCTTCAGCTGCCAACCTAAACATACCAAACAATCCATTGTATACAGGCTCTGTATTACAGCTGCATTTGCTCTAGTCTTACATCTGCATCTGCTCCAATCCTAGAGACAGAGATTCTCACCTGAGGGATCTACAACAAGCCTTTTGGAACTAAAATATCCACCTGATGAAATAACAAACAGATTAACAAAGCCAGAATGGTACTCAAGAGAAAACCTGTTGCAAGACAGGCCCCAAAGAGATGATAACAGAACACTACTAATGGTCACATACAGTTCTCAGTTCAAAACAGTGAAACGCATTATCAGCAACTTACAACTTTTACTGGATAATGACAGTTCTCTTGTACTGGGAAGCAAACCTTTTATTTCACATAGATAGCTCTGTCCCCAGTCTTAAACAACTCCTCACCCGCAATAATACAACATCTGCTTTAAACATGGACAATGGTAGCAGAGCTTGCAGCAAACCCAGATGCCAACTTTGCTACTGCATACAACCCAATAACATCATCACTGCAGCTAACAACATCAAACTACACCATCTCAGGCTCATACACTTGCTAATCTTCTAACATTGTATTAGGCAGTCCTGGCCCTGACCTGGTGGAACACTCTGCTGGAAGGCACTAAGGCCCTGTGAGAACTTCTACAGTTATGCATGGCCTGCAAGGCAGAGATGATCTACCAGGCTTTTGTTTGAGGACAGCAAAGGTTGCCTGGCTGGCATCCCTCTCCCTCACAAGAGGGCTCACTGCCCTGATGCAGTGTATGGAACAGAGTGCCCCGCGTGCCAAAGTTGCTCCACGGCGGCCAGCCCCCCCCTCTGCCCACTCACCTACACCACACACCCTCCTTTGTGTTATTTGCGGCACTGCATTGCGGTGCTGCACTCCAGTCCCTGCCCTCAGGTGCACTGAGAGGAGCACACTACCCAAGCCGCTTTGACCCGGGTATTTCCTTAAAGCATTCTCTTAAGCGAGAGTATGATGAGCCTTGTCACACCGCACGCCCTCTCGAGAGAATACTTTACAGAAATGCCCAGGTAAGGAGAGGCTGGCACGCTCTTCTCAGTGTGCCTGGGTGGGTGGTGGGCAGGCCACATTCTGTCTCCCCCCCCCTCCGGTGTGCTGAAAGGAGCGACGCCAGCCTCGCCTTACCCACTTCGATGTGCGCTTTTCCATAAAGCATTCTCTTAAGAGAGAGCATGGTGCGACGAGGCTTCTCCCTCCCGGAGGGGAGAGCAAAGCGTCATCGCATCCTGCACTCTCTTAAGAGAATGCTTTATGAAGATGCCCACATCGAAGCAGGTAAGGGGAGGTTGGTGTTGCTCCTCTCAGCGTGCCAGGGGGCGAATTAGGTGTTTGTCTGGGGTACTGGGAGGGGGGGAGCCCAATTTTGTGCCCCCCTCCCGGTGTCCAAGTTGATGTAGTGGGTGAGCCAGCCCTGGGCTAGAAAACAGGAATTGAAAGCAGTTCATAACAGACATCATCGGGTTTGTAACCTGTTTTTAATAACTGGTTTTAATTATTATTGTATTTTTTATTGTTGTACATTGCCTAGAGTCCGGCTTTGGCCGGAATGGGGCGATTCATCAAGTTGCATTATTATTATTATTGTTGTTGTTTTGTTGTTGTTATTATTGATGACACAATGTCATTCGGTTCTCTACATTGGGCAAACAGTTCAAACCCTATGCCAAAAGATAAATGGACACAAATATGGCATCAGTAATCCAAAACTGAGAAACCTGTAGAACGCTTCAGCCTCCCAGGGCATTCAATGGGGGACCTCAAAGTACTTGTTTTATTGCAAAGGAATTCCAGAAACATACTGGAATGGGAGATTGCTGAATTATTACAACTGTAAGGACAATTGAACACCCAGGATTAAACAGCGATATTGTATTTTTATCTCACTATACATGCTAAATCACCCAGTTCTTGCTTATGCCCAGAATTAAACTTTGTTAGTCTTAAAGGTGCCACTGAACTCATAAGAACATAAGAGAAGCCATGTTGGATCAGGCCAACGGCCCATCCAGTCCAACACTCTGTGTCACACAGTGGCAAAATTTTTTTTATATATACACACACACTGTGGCTAATAGCCACTGATGGACCTGTGCTCCATATTTTTATCTAAACCCCTCTTGAAGGTGGCTATACTTGTGGCCGCCACCACCTCCTGTGGCAGTGAATTCCACATATTAATCACGCTTTGGGTGAAGAAGTACTTCCTTTTATCCGTTTTAACCTGTCTGCTCAGCAATTTCATTGAATGCCCACGAGTTCTTGTATTGTGAGAAAGGGAGAAAAGTACTTCTTTCTCTACTTTCTCCATCCCATGCATTATCTTGTAAACCTCTATCATGTCACCCCGCAGTCGACGTTTCTCCAAGTTAAAGAGTCCCAAGCGTTTCAACCTTTCTTCATAGGGAAAGTGCTCCAGCCCTTTAATCATTCTAGTTGCCCTTCTCTGGACTTTCTCCAATGCTATAATATCCTTTTTGAGGTGCGGCGACCAGAACTGCACACAGTACTCCAAATGAGACCGCACCATCGATTTATACAGGGGTATTATGATACTGGCTGATTTGTTTTCAATTCCCTTCCTAATAATTCCCAGCATAGCGTTGGCCTTTTTTATTGCAAACGCACACTGTCTTGACATTTTCAGTGAGTTATCTACCACGACCCCAAGATCTCTCTCTTGGTCAGTCTCTGCCAGTTCACACCCCATCAACTTGTATTTGTAGATGGGATTCTTGGCCCCAATGTGCATTACTTTGCACTTGGCCACATTGAACCGCATCTGCCACGTTGACGCCCACTCACCCAGCCTCAACAGATCCCTTTGGAGTTCCTCACAATCCTCTCTGGTTCTCACCACCCTGAACAATTTAGTGTCATCCGCAAACTTGGCCACTTCACTGCTCACTCCCAACTCAAACTTAGTTCTCACATCTGTTTGTTAATTCTGTTTTTATCTGTATACTAATTTGCTGTTATTCATCGGCCTTATCAACTTTTAAAACCCAATCTTAGCTGTATTTATGTACTTACGGATTAGTTACTTAGTTATCTTGACCCTAGTTAGCCCTTCCTGACCGTTAACCTCTTCCTCCACCCTCTCTACCTATATGTAATGGGTGAGGAAGGCTTGTTTCAGTGTATCTGAAGAAGTGTGCCTGCACAGGAAAGCTTACACCCAAAATTGAACTTTTTTGATCTTAAAGGTGCCACTGGACTCAAACTTTATTCTGCTGCTTCAGACCAACACAGCTACCCACCTGCAACAATAAAACAAACCAATAAATCAATAAGCAATAAAGCAATTAAGCAAAACAAATCACATAATAAAATTAGTCAATAAAACAGTCAATGCAGCAAAATAAATAAAAACAGATCAATAAGTAAACATGCTAATTAAAAACCAGCTAATATAATTAAATAGCCAGGGCACATAAAGCAGAGCAGTCTAAAATGATGTGTGATTCTACATTAGAGTTAGGATTATCACCCTCTTATGGCGATGCCAGCCTATCGCCTCCTGCCTCAGCGAGGGCAGCTAAATATACGTTAGTCTCTTTGGGGGTCTGATATGGTAGATGAGCAGGGGACCACTGCAGATTTGAAGTCTTTCCCAATCACACAGGCACCAGAGAACATAACAGCAAACTATAATAATGCTGTATCCTTTTAATGGAGGCTTAGTGGAATGTTATTTACCAAGTAATGTCATTAGCCTCCAAGCAATGAAAAGCTATAGCTACCTACTTCATACATGAAGATTTTATTAGAGACAGAACTTTTTTTGCCAGGCCTATTTGCCAGAGCCAGTCTGGTGTAGTGGTTAAGTGTGCGGATTCTTATCTGGGAGAACTGGGTTTGATTCCCCACTCCTCCACTTGCACCTGCTAGCATGGCCTTGGGTCAGCCATAGCTCTGGCAGAGGTTGTCCTTGAAAGGGCAGCTGTTGTGAGAGCCCTCTCCAGCCCCACCCACCTCACAGGGTGTCTGTTGTGGGGGAGGAAGGTAAAGGAGATTGTGAGCCGCTCTGAGACTCTTCGGAGTGGAGGGCGGGATATAAATCCAACATCGGCTCTTCTTCTTCTTCCTTTCTCCAAAACTATGTTATATACCTCATCACTTGAGCTATTGTTTGCAACCTAAATGAGGCCTTTTTGTCACTGAAGAAGCAATCCTACGCAGGTCTACTTGGAAGTCCCATTTTAGTCAATAGGGCTTACTCCCAGGAATCTGTTCTTAGGATTCAAACCTAAGTTTACAACATGGGGGGGGGGGGGGAGTTTTCTGCCAGCTATTCTAAGAACTGATTTTTTCCCCTCTAGGTCAATTCCACAATTCTTGTCCTGTCTATATTGTAGCACACCTGCCATCTAGTGATGACCTAGTTTATCTTTTTATTCCTCTCAGCATGCTGGAGGCAACACTGCAAATAGTTCCCCCTCCCCATACTAAGACCCAAATCATATTAATTTTAATTGCTTAAATTATCTTCCCCCACTTCAAATAATATGCATTACTAGTGTTCACAAGATGTACTCCCCCTCCCCCTTACATATCATAACATTGTGACCATCCATTGTGGGAGAAGACATTTTGAATAAAATGAATAATTTATAGAATGTATGATTTATAATGTGTATTGTTTTAACTATTTTTAACGTTTTTATGTTATGAGTCGCCCTGAGCCTGCTTTGGCAGGGAGGGTGGGATACAAATAAAATAAAAAAATAAATAAATTTTGTCTACTTACCCCAGATATTGCCAAAAAGTGTCATGCAATTAAACTGAGATGCAATATCATAGGTAAATTTCTAGCCTGCCTGCCTGGCCTTTCCTTCAATAATCCCTCTCCCAGCTTTTGCTCTCTGGGTAAACTGACAATGTTGGGGAAAGCCTTGTCAGTTTCTTTTATAAAAATATGAGTAGCGGGGTGAACTGGTGCACATACAAGTCCCTTCAAGGAGGAAACATGGGGAAGGGGGAATACCTTCCTCAGAACATGCAATTGAAGATTTAAAAAGCTGGTAAAACTGAAAGGCTTTTCTTCAACCATGCTTCTTTACCCAAACAGTAGAGAAAGGGGAGGAAAGAATTTGTTTATGTGAAACTGAGGTACCTCCCATTTTTGTAAATTTTAAAAAGCCATTTTCAAATGCACAATTTTATGAAAAAAGAGATTAATAATGTTCTGTAAATAGAATGGATGTCAGAGATGACACAAATGCAAGAATGAAATGTAGTCTGAAATCCATTTCCTTCCACAGCTATCAACTGATTAAAAAAATAAAGTGCATTAAAAATTTAATTTCTTTCAAACATGAACACCAATAGCTGGAGAGATTCAAAAATACTTTAAGAGGCCTGTATGGAAAGTGTGAATTGCATGATTGAAATCAAGGTCTTCTTGAAGCCCTTGTTTGCATGCTTTACCCTGGGTCAAATCTAATTAGTTTCAATTGTGCACAAAAAAATAACATTCATGACCATCATCCTGGTTCCTAAGGAAAATAAAGTGTTGTCCAGAGGGGTGTCAGCACAATGGCCATTTCATGAGATAGAAAGGGATTTCTCTGGCAATAAAAATAATTTAAGTCTTGAGTCCCGTGCATATTTCCTTGTGAATAGGGTTGCCAATAGGCCTGGAGAATAGAGGCTTAATGTATGGAAATGGGCAGCTGAAAATTTAATGAAATGGAGGTAACTAACATCACCTACTAACATCCTATTAAAAGGAGAGCACATTTTTTTCTAGGCACCAGCAACCTTACTAAGTGACTCTCAGTGTAAACATATATAGAATTCATTTGGAATGCCTTATTCAGAGAGATCCATATGGCTCTTTGTCAATAGAATTTTAATATCAAGTAAAGAAATCTGTGTTTTGTTTTGAGCAGATTTGTGCTCTGTTATGGCTTATTCTCATGCTGTTTTCTTCTCATAGAGTTTAGCTCAGCACACTTTGTTTGCAACTACCTTGAAGACTTTTTGGATACTTAAGTTAATTTAGAATGCAGGTGCAAAGTTATTGACCGCAAAGCAGAAACTTCACTGTCTGATAATTTATTTCCAAACACAATTAAGTTTGATTCTTACCTTTAAAGAACCTGGTTACAAATGTTTTAAATAATGACGTATTCTGTTATTAGCTACGGAGCATTTTTGGGAGTGGGGGAAATGGGATATATTTTAATGAAATCACATAAATGAGTACAATGATTCCTGTTCCAGGAATACATTGGTTAAAATCTTTGGGAGTTACAGTGCTTATGATAAATTGCTGGTTCTTCAGTTCAATTCTATAATACTACTACTACTACTTTATAAAACCTGTTGTGCCCTATTCATAACCTTGGAAAGATATTCTTCATCTTGTGTTTGATAAAGGATTGCTGATTCAGTTCTGAATGAGTTGCGTACACTTGTACTCAACTTATTCTTTAAATTGCTCTAACACATCATTTTAAAATTCCAATATAAAATTTTAAAGCCATTCAATTCCTGTATAATGTAACATCCTGATTTAGATAGTCCTGGCTAGTCTGATTTCATTATATTTTATTTATTTATTTGATTTATCTCCCGCCCTACCCCACTGAAGCGGGCTCAGAGCGGCTTACAATACAGAGATTCTAACATAGAATTCAAATTTTAAATATAATAGCAATTTACATAGTTAAGAAATTAAAAACATTAAAAACAGTGCATTAGTCCAACAACGTACAATCTATACACTTCCTTCAGTATTTTGGTAGTTTGGTGGTTTGGTGCCGGTCAGTTATAGGCCAACCGGAAGAGGACTGTCGTACAGGCCCTGCGGAATTGTCCAATATCCCGCAGGGCCCTGACCTCTTCCGGTAACTGGTTCCACCAGCAAGGGGCTGTTATTGAGAAGGCTTCAACTGGTTGACTTCAACCGGGCCTCCTTTGGCCCGGGGATTACGAGCAGATTTTGGGAGCCAGATCGCAGTACTCTCTGGGGAACATATGGGAAGAGACGGTCCCTAAGGTAGGCAGGTCCTAGACCATATAGGGCTTTAAAGGTAATAACCAGCACCTTGTACCGGACTCGGTATATTATTGGCAGCCAGTGCAGTCCCCAAGGGCCCGGCTGAATGTGCTCCCGTCTAGGGAGCCCTAATAGCAGCCGAGCGGCGGCGTTTTGCACTAGCTGCAACTTCCGGGTTTGGCACAGGGGCAGCCCCATGTAGAGGGCATTACAGTAATCCAACCTTGAAGTGACCGTTGCATGGATCACTGTTGCTAGATCGTCTCGCTCCAGGAAGGGAGCCAACTGCCTCGCCCGCCTAAGATGAAAAAATGCGGACTTAGCAATGGCTGCTACCTGGGCCTCCATAGATAAGGCAGGCTCAAGTAGTACCCCCCAAGCTCTTGACCCTGTGCGCCATTGTCGCCATTTCCCCCCCCCAGACCACGGCAACCCAAGCAAAGGACCTCTGTCTTCGCTGGATTGAGTTTTGGAAGCTAAGCAGGCTTGACCCTGGCTAGTATTTGGATGGGAGACCTCCAAGGAATACAAGGGTCTTGACTTCGAATCATAGAGTTGGAAGGAGCCTCTGAAGTCATCTAGTCCAACCCCCTGCACAATGCAGGAAACTCACAAATACCTCCCCCTAAATTCACAGGATCTTCATTGCTGTCAAATGGCCATCTAGCCTCTTTATAAAAACCTCCAATGAAGGAGAGCCCACCACCTTCTGAGGAAGCCTGTTCTACTGAGGAACCATTCTGTCAGGAAGTTCTTCCTAATGTTGAGCCGGAAACTCTTTTAATTTCAACCCATTGGTTCTGGTCCTACCTTCTGGGGCTAAAGAAAACAATTCCACACCATCCTCTAGATGACAGCCCTTCAAGTACTTGAAGATAGTGACTATATCACCTCTCAGCCGCCTCCCCTCCAGGCTAAATTTGCCCAGCTCCTTCAACCTTTCTTCATAGGACTTGGTCTCCAGATCCCTCACCATCTTCATCGCCCTCCTCTGGACTTGGAGGCAGGCAATGGCAAAACACCTCTAAATGTCTGACTTGAAAACTGCATGGGTTGCCATAAGTTAGCTGTGACTTGATGACACTTTCCACCTCACCCTCCCAGTAATATCAGCAGAATTATCCTCAAACATGTATAGAATTACAAGTATAATTATTGCCTTCCTGGATTGTACCAAAGGTCAATTTGCTTTAGCATTCTTTTGGAAAGGTCCCAGTTCCAGTCACCGCTGGCCATGAAACTTATTTGAGCCCATCACACACTATATCTAGCCTACTTCACAGGGCTGTTGGGAGGATGAAATGGAGCAGGGGAGAGAAACACATAGATCATCTTGAGTCACTATTGTGTGTTTTAAGTGCCATCAAATCACTTCCAACTCATGATAACCCTATAAATAAATAACCTGCAAAATGTCCTATCATTAACAGCCTTGCTCAGGTCTTGCAAACTAGGGGCATGGCTTCCTGGATTGAGTCAGTCCATCTCATGTTGGGTCTTCCTCTTTTCCTGCTGCTGCCTTTTAACTGTTCCTAGCATTCTTGTCTTTTCCAGTGACTCTTGTCTTCTCATATGATATGTGACCCAAACAACAATAGTGTTAGTTTAGTCATTTTAGCTTCTATAGAGTGCTTAGGCTTTTTTTGATTTACAACCCACTTTCCCCATAAAACTCTCCTTCAGCACATTTCAAATCGAATTTCTCCCTGTCCACTTTTTTAATTATCCAACTTTCACACTCATACATTATAATGAGGAATACTGCAGTGTGAATTATTTTGGTCACCAATGACATGCCCTTACGCTTAAAGATCTTTTCTAGCACCTTCACAGCTGCCAGTCCCAGTCTCCTTCTGATTTCTTGGTTGCAATATCCTGTTTGGTTGATGATGGAACTAAGGAATGGAAAAACTTCTACAATTTGAAGTTGTGCAGTTCCCCAGTAGTTATTACTTTTATAGTCTTCTTGTTCCACTGTAATCTTGATTTGGCACTTTCTGGTTTAACTTTCATTAGGAATCGTTTCGAGACTTCACTATTTTCTGCCGTTATTGTGTTGGCAACCGCATAACTCAAATTGTTAATGTCAGTCACCTTTACACAAAAGAGTGGTTCTTAGCAATTCTGCCCTTACTTTTCAGTCCTGTAAAACCCGCTTGATTGGGCAGTCAAATTTGATTTACTATCCAGCTTGCTTGCAGTCCCAGGAATATTTATTGTATAAGTAAACCCCACTGATTTTATTTTACCAATTTTAGACTAAATATGGTTGTGACGCCTCCTACAATCCGCCTACTATTTAACACACGGCGACGTTAATGCAGTTATATGCTTCCACATCCATTGATTTAAATCTTTGGATTCTGTCACGTTGTGCTTTGGCGAAAATGAAACCTGGCATAAAAACGGATGCTACAATTTAATTAACTCCTGTACTTAAAACCTATGGAGAATTCAGAGCATCTACCTGGAAATACTAAGCTTTAGTTTTATCCATTCTCTTCCTTCGGTTTGCTATCTAGTCTCCTTCCGCTCAGTTTTGCCTCACTCCTGCAGGTGGTTAGAAAACAAGACCCCAAATCCTTGCGCCATTCCATGCTTCCCATAATACTTTGCGGCTGTGTACCTCGGTGGATGCGGGATTTGTGTGTCCGACACATTAAATCTCTGCTTTCACCCCCTGGTCTCTATCATGCTGAAGTATTTGTTTTCCGTGTAAATAATGACTTTTTTCGCGGAGGGGGGAAAATACTTCACCCACACGAGTGGAAAACACGGGGAGGAGTGTTGAAAAGTCGTCCTAGGAAGTAGTCCCGACACTGAGCAAGCGCCGCTGCTATCACTGCAGAGGCTGTTAGTCGCTGGTTGGGCCGGTAAGTGTGTGAAGAAGGAAGCGCGCGCTCGGCTGAGGGTGGGGTTAGAGCGTAGGGAGGGGGGAGTCTGGTTAAGCGAGCGGCAGCGGTTGGCTGCGCGCGACTGTTGTCTTCTCGCTTGGACGAGGCGGGAGGCAAGGAAGGGGCGAGGCGGCTGCTCATTTCCTTCTCCGGCGCCATTTTGTAGCGCAACGAACCAGCAAATAAAGAGCGGGCGAGAAGTGAGCGTGGCAGGACGGCGATCTCTGGGCCGGGCATTACTGGCCCCGTTTTATTGATGCGACAGAAGCCCCCCCCGGCTGGGAGACGCTGAGTGCGCGGAGGAGACAAAGCCTTGGCGCCGCCCCGGGCGGGAGGTGAGTAGTGGCCTCTTCAAATCTGGGCCGTGGTACTTCCGCCCTTAGGGAGGCTCCTAGCCCGCTGATACTGAATTGCGAGGGGTTAAAGATTGATGCATAGACCGCCGCTTTATGGGGCATCGGAGGTCGGCTCTGGTTTGTACTGTGCCCAGTTCTAACACCTCCGCCCGCGCGCATCCTTTTTGTGATCGCACCCTCCGCTTTTGTGCAGCTCCTTGGGAGGTCTGTTTCACACTGGTCGTCTCTGTTGTCGGCCTAGTAAGTCACGGAAAACGTTTTTTACAAGAGTGCGGAGTGAAGCAGGGCCGCGATGTATCTTCTTTTGGGGAAAGAGACATTCCCAGAACATCGCAAAAGCGTTTTTGCTTTAGGTAGGCCTCTTAGCCCCAAATCTGTATCATGTTGTATTGCTATGACATTTGAATAATAATGTTCTGTAATGGGTTTAGGGTGTTTTGAAGCCATGACTACAGTCTGATCCACACTTCAAAAGAACACAGTAGGGCTTGGCTCTAGATTCGCGGGCTTAGGACCGAGCTCCGCGTAGTATAGGTGGGTAAGTGGCAGGTAGTTTTGCTGAGTGCCCAAAAAATTGCTATGGTGTATTTATTTAGGCACTTGCATCCCATATTTGTCTCAAGTGAAGAAACAAAGCAGGTTACATCTCTTGTTTCCATGAGGAAACAAAGCAGGTTACATCTCTGTGTTAGTCAAACTTGACATCGATCACTTTGTTCATGATTAGCTGTTTCGCTAAAGCTTTATCAGCACTCTAAATTTTTAAATGTAGGGCCCATTATATTTCATCTTTGTGTACTTTATAAATTGCAGCATTTACGTAAACTATTTTATTCAAACAAGTTATTTCATGTGTGCCTTTGCATTGCAATATAGCAAGTGTGTGGAGTATGAAGTGCATAGGTTAAGCATGTAACTACTTCCATTTACACTACTTTCCTGAATTAACATAATATAATGTTCAGGCACAGTTTGAGTTACAAAAGCAAAAATGCATTCTTCATCTGTGCATTTTATGTGCGCTATAGCTCGATATATAGTGAAATGTTCATCCATGGGGCTAAAGCACATAATGTATGGCCACCAATAAAGTATTTCATGTAGGTATTCCATGTACACCGTGTCACACAGAAACATACAGTGAGTTCATTCACACACATGGTAAACATGCTACCAAATAATGACTTAGGGCCCATAGTTACCCTTTCATGTATAATACATTGTTTGTGGAACACTTAGGTGCTCGAACACTTTACTTATGGGCAGCAGTCCATCTGTTGAGTTCTCTGGAGGTGAATCCTCTGTTTACATAAAGATTTTGCAGGCGGGGCGGGGGACATCCTCATTGAGTACTGAAAATCAGTCTGGTATGACAGCACACTCATGTCTGCTTTATCACGCAGCTGTTTGCAGTGAAACTTACTGAAATTTGAAAAACCAACATATATGACTTTAAAAGCCTTGTTCTGCTTCTCTTAAGGACATGTTAGATCAGGCCAATGGCCCATCCTGTCCAACACTGTGTCACACAGTGACCCAAACCACTTTAGTTATTGCCACACATGAAACTATTTAACTACATAAAATAACATATTTAAGCTGTGCAGTTTGCACAGTATGCTAAAGTTTGAACTAGCACTTTAAATTATCTGTATACGTCTAATTTTATCTTGGCTATATAACCTAGTGAAAAGTTTTTAAAATTGGAGTGTGATTATTTCCGCTTCATCCCCTTAGATAGTTTAGCCTTTCTGAAGTTGTTCATACTGTGGATGTAGAAACTATTGTTTTTGCACTGACATCTAGTTTCACATCAAGTTCTGAAGAGAAGGCTTTCAGCATTCATATACTGAAAGCAAACTGAAGCAGACACTGAAGCACAGATCACTTCCAAGGGGGAGAAACTGGTTGCATAAGGCTACTACCAGAAGCAACAAAATTGTTTAGGTATACTCGCTGAGAGGGTGGGATGCAAATATAAGGTAAATAAAATAAATTTTTAACTTATTTTGAAGCCAAATTATAGTTTGATGAAAGATTTTGGTTCTTAGGTTGCTACTATGCTGTAGTCCAGGGGTGGCCAACGGTAGCTCTCCAGATGTTTTTTTTGTCTACAGTTCCCATCAGCCCCAGCCATTTGCCATGCTGGTTGGGGCTGATGGGAGTTATAGCCAAACAAACATCTGGAGAGCTACCATTGGCCACCCCTGCTGTAGTCAGTCTACAGAGGTACTCACAAAATCAAATTTAACTCTTGTTTTTCTCAGCATACATAAGAACATAAGAGAAGCCATGTTGGATCAGGCCAGTGGCCCATCCAGCCCAACACTCTGTGTCACACAGTGGCCAAAAACCCCCAAGTGCCATCAAGAGGAACACGAGTGGGGCCAGAAGTTCTTCCACTGTGCCCCCCCCAAAAGCACAACTTAATGAACTCTTGATAGTACTTGGTCTTCAACTATTTAAGTAAAACTGTATCCTGTTTAGTGACAATATCTGAAGTATTCTTAATATACTGTGGTCATACAGTTTCTGAATAGAGTTGTCAGATAATCACACTTCTGTTGCCAAGTTATTGATACAAATCAAGAGGAAGTTCAGATAAGTTAATGTTTTAAGTTTAGTAGATACTGGTGGTCTCCATGCAGTAATGGAGTTTCAGTTAGCTGCTGAATCAGTAAAAATGAATTGTATCGAATTTGCCTCTGTTGGTTACAGCTTTTCTGTGGAGAAAATAATAATTGGTTTCTCTTGGAAAAGGAAGCTTCAACTAGTAAAGACGTAAATTAAGCACCCATATGAGCAAGGTATAAAAAAAATATCTGTAACCTAATAGCAACATAAGTGATACCCATGTTCCCAGTAAAGGCCTTAAGCTATATAGGAACAAAATAACATGGGTATGCTAAGGTCTGTCATCCTGAGAAAAGTGAACGTTCAGTTGTTGATAAAATCCAGGGTTTCACTGGGACTACAGTGTAAAAAAAAGCCACGTGATTTGAGTGGGGTTTAATTTGAGTGCTTCTGTAGTAGTTTTTACATGCCTCATCCTCTGAACCCTTGAGTCCCAGTGACAAATGTAGGTAATAAATGAAGTTTAGTAATATGATTCTGTGCATATTTAGTCAAAAATAATTTATATTGAACTCATTGGAAGTTATTTCAAGTATGTATAAATAGGATCTCAGCCTTAACATTTCATAGTGACTATGCAGCTAAGAGGGCCAAATTACTCAGTGTTTGTTGCTTCTTCCCCCAGAATTCACAATGACTAATGAAGAGCCGCTTCCCAAAAAGGTAAGCTTGAAAATCTTAGCCCCTTGTATTTTTTCCATAACAAATAAAAGAGAAGGCTAAGTCTTGATTACTTTGTTCTTTAGGTTCGCCTCAATGAAACAGACTTCAAGGTTCTACCTAGAGAGGAATTGATGTTAAGGTAAAATAATCATGTTCTTATGTGTAGTTTGTTTCACTGTCCATTTTGAGTAATTTCTGTCTTCGTTATATTATTTTAACACTATGAGTGAAGATATTTTTAAGAAATGAAAAGTCTGCATGTCTTAAGAACATAAAAACATGAGAAACTGTTTTGGATCAGGTCATTGACCCATCCAGTCCAACACTCTGTTACAGTAACCAAAACCCAGGTATCTAAACTTGAGACAACAGTTAGGCAACAGGGTCTATTCTGTTTACATTGAAGTTGAGAGTAAAGCATTTGGAATTGAGAAAATAATGTAAAATGCGAAGACTAAGAAAGTTTAGAATTTAAAATGTCAGTTTTTTAGAGTTTGCCTATGGTTTAAGACTTGAGAGAAAAGGTCAGAAAAAAAGAATGTAAGCACCCCTCTCACTGCAAGTGCCTGTTTGTTTTTAACAGGAGCTGACTATATATTTTCATGCTTTGCTTCATTTCTGATGCCAGAAATTTGCTTGATGTTGCATATAAAGCTTTCTAGAACATACTATGTAATGTTGAGCTTCTTGGAATGACATTAAGGGTAGTGACGTAGATTTGATGTAGGGAAGCCAAAGTTCAGATTCCTACTAAGTTTACTTGTTCATCTTAAATCACTTAGTTTCTCATCCTAAATTACTTTGTGCAGTGGATTGTGATGACACAGTGGGATAATGCCATGAACTCTACTCTTAAGTTTCTTGGCAAACAGACAAGATAAATGTAATAAATGATTACAGCATTTAATATTTATCTCAGAGCACAACAAATATTGCTTTGTGCAGGGGAAGAGGAAGACTGAATGGTAACAGAATAAAGAATTTGAATTCCAATAGCAGCCTGACATATAAAGCCGCCCTGAGCCCGCCTTCTGGTGGGGGAGGGCGGGATATAAAAATAAAATTTGCTTTGCTTTGCTTTGCTTTGCTTTGCTAAAAACCAAACACTCTTAATAGAGAGAGAGACTATAAATTAACTTATTTAGCATGCTTTATTAAACGTTTCAAGAAAACCTTCGGCGTTGCTAATTTGGTATATGTGCAGCTATGAAAGAATGCTTCAGTTTTTGTGAAGATAAAAATGCAGTAATGTTATAAAGTTTTTAGAAATGAAGACTTCATAGATAGAAATTGGAAAGCGTAATGATTTGTTACAAGCAATTCCATTAAAGCTGGCAGAGTGAATGTGTATGTATTTCAGAAATCTCATGATTATTGCAGATTTGCCTTAATCTTTTTAAATCTGAAAAATATTTTTAATCCCTCATTAGGTGGAAACAGTATGAAGCATATGTACAAGCTCTGGAGGGCAAATACACAGACCTTAACTGTAAGTTGTGATAGAATTAATTGTAATATGATATTTGAGTCATACATTGAGAAACAGGAGTAACTATAAAGTAGTTTCTGGTATGTCCATGCGCAGTTGCCATCTATATGCCATATGTTCAAATGCTGATAAGGTTGTTTAATTAAAGGAGGTGGGAATTTATCTCTCCGCTGTTGTAGCAGTACATGCATGAAAGCTCTATTTTTATTGACCACCAGTTAGTGTCTAGGTTAATAGTTTAAATGTACATAAGCCTCAGAGGGTGGCAAAGGCAAACCGTGCCTTTGGCCGACTGCACAAAAGAGTGTGGAGCAACAAGCATCTGAAAAAAGGCACAAAGATCAATGTTTACAAAGCGGTTGTGATGACAACCCTCATCTACGGCTCCGAATCGTGGGTTTTACACCGTCATCACCTGCGACTCCTTGAGCGCTTTCATCAGCGCTGCCTTAGCACCATCCTCAACATCCACTGGAGTGACTTTGTGACCAACACTGAAGTTCTCAAGCGGGCGGAGGTTACCAGCATCGAGGCACTGCTGTTGAAAACGCAGCTGTGCTGGGCAGGGCATATTTCTAGGATGGAAAACCACCGCCTTCCCAAGATTGCCCTGTATGGCAAACTCTCCACCGGCCATCGAAATAGAGGGGCACCAAAGAAGAGGTACAAGGACTCCGTGAAGAAATCCCTTGGCACCTGTCGCATCAACCATCACCAGTGGTCTGACCTAGCCTCAGATCGCAAAGCATGGAGGCACACCATCCACCAGGCTGTTTCTTCTTTTGAGAACGCACGCATAGCTGGTCTTGAGGACAAAAGGAGATTGAGGAAGAATCGCACTGCTACAGCACCAACCCTAAATCAGACTTTTCCCTGCAGCCACTGTGGCCGGACCTGCCTGTCCCGCATTGGTCTTGTCAGCCACCAGCGAGCCTGCAGCAGACGTGGACTATTGCACCCTTCCTAAATCTTCGTTCGCGAAGCCAAGCCAAGAGAGAGAGAGACATAAGCCTCAAAGATGTGTGAATATTATAATGCAAAATTGACTTAAGTACTTCCTCTCAAAAGACCAAATAACTGGAAAGGGCCAAAACATATGTTTAAGAGACGTGTTTTTTAAGTTACAGTGCCAGAATTAAGACAGTTTATTTATGTTATTTCTGTGGATTTGTATTCTGCCCTTTCCCGTAAGGGCTCAGGGCGGATTCCAACATATCAAATAGTTAAAAACCAACAATACATCAATAGATAAACAGTTAAACAATTAAAACATATTAAAAGTTAAGAGTTTAAGACAATTGACAGTTGAGCCAACAGCTCGGATTTAATATAAGTTAAGACAGTGTGGATAAGGTAGACTCTTAATTTAGGTGTCTGAAGATGCCAGCTATTTCGGCCTGATTTCCTCCAATCCAGATGGTAGTCAGTGTTGGGAGGCCAGTTAGATGGTATAGCTAAATAGGGACGCCTGCCCACCTCAGCCAAAAGCCTGGTGGAACAGCTCTGTCTTCAAACCCTCCAGAATGGTAGCAGATTGGAGGCCTGAACCACCAAAGGGAGCTGAGTCCGCCAGGTTGGGGCCAGGGCCGAAAAAGCCCTGGCCCTGTTCGAAGCAAGGTGGACGTCCTTTGGGGCAGGGATGGTCAGAAGATGTTGGGTGGCCGAACGTAACGACCTCCAGGGCTCACATGGGGAGAGGCGGTCCCTCGGGTATGCTGGTCCCAGGCCGCGCAAGGCTTTAAACGTCAGTGCTAATACCTTGAAGCGGATCCGGTACTCGATTGGTAGCCAATGCAGACTGCGCAGCATTGGCTGACTGCTCACCTGTATAGGCAATTCAGTCAGCAATTATGCTGCTGCACTCTGCACCAGCTGGAGTTTCTGGGTCAACCTCAAGGGTAAGCCTGCGTAGAGTGAGTTACAGTAATCCAACCTGAAAATGACCATTGCATGGATCACTGTAGCTAAGTCCTGAGGAACCAGGAAGGGTGCTAGTTGCCTGGCCTGCTGGAGATGGTAAAAGGCAGACAGTGCAACAGCTGTGACCTGGGCCTCCATTGAGGGTGGCATCCAGTATCACACCCAGGCTCCTCACCTTCTGAGTTGGCACAAGGGATGCACTATCCAGGGCGGGGAGCCGGACGCCTGATCCCAGCCCCCCGCGACTCATATACAGGACCTCCATCTTAGTAGGGTTAAGTTTCAGCCGGCTCAACTTCAGCTAACCAGCCACTGCTCCCAACGCCCTAGTTAGATGGTCTGGGGTGGAGTCTGAATGGCCGTCCATCAACTGATAGAGCTGGGTGTCATTGCATATTGGTGACAACCCAGCCCAAAACCTCTGGCAATCTGGGCAAGGGGGCACATATAGATGTTAAACATCATTGGCGAGAGAATAGCTCCCTGTGGTACACCACACTCTAGTGGATGACGCAGGGAAGACTGCTCACTGATCACCACCCTTTGTCCCTGACCACGGAGAAAGGAGGAAAACCACTGTAAGGCCACCCCCTGAACTCCAGTGTCGGCAAGGCGGTGGGTCATTAGATCGTAGTCAGTCGTGTCAAACGCTGCTGAAAGATCTAAAAGCAATAGCGCTGACCCGCCTTGATCCAGGTGCCTTCCAAGGTCATTTGTGAGGGCGACCAAAGCAGTCTCTGTCCCATGGCCAGGGTGGAAGCTGGACTGGAAGGGATCAAGGACAGATGTGTCTTCCAGGAAAACTTGAAACTGCTCTGCCACTGCTTTCTCAATTATCTTGCCCAGAAACGGTTTACTCCTTTTCTCCAAGGGCACTGTGGTGTCCAGTATATCCTAAACAATGACATTTAAAGAATCATAGTCCATGAAAGGACCAGAATGTTTATCTAACCTGGGAAACAGGAAGGCTTATTGATGACATTGGCAGATCAGTTGTCCAGCATACAGAAGCTATCTGTCACTGTCTGGTGTAATTCAGACTAGAGTGCCATAAACAATAAGAACATAAGAGCCCTCCTGGATCTGACTAATAGTCCATCTAATCCAGCATCCTGTGTCACACAGTGGCCAACCAGTTCTTGTGGGCGGCCAACATTGGCACAGAATGTGAGGCCTTCTGATGTTGCCTGCTGATTTAGTGCCTCTGAATTTGGAGGTTCCCCTCAGTCACCATGGGAAGTAGCCATTGATAGACTTATCCTCCATTAATCTTATTTAATCCTCTTTTAAAGCTGTTTATTCCTGTGTCCATTGCTACATCCTCTGGCAGCAAATTCCACATTTTAATCATTCTGTTAAAGTAGTATTTCCTTTTGACCATTCTGAACCTCCTGCCCATTTTATTTAAAAGCATATGTATATGTATTTCTTAAACTCAGTGTGACTTATGTTTAAAATTGTGGTTGGTTCCCACCTTTCCACTTCCTGTCTTTCCTTTACTCTTTCCATCCCCCTCACAACTGTCTTCAGTATTTGGGTTACTTTGGCAACCCACTATGGTGCCTAGATCTTTCCAAGATGATCTTATGTGATAGGTATTCCATTAGGATTGCTTAAAGATGTTGAATTCTGTTGTCAGTTTGGTGTAGTGGTTAAGTGTGTGGACTCTTATCTGGGAGAACTAGGTTTGATTCCCCACTCCTCCACTTGCAGCTGCTGGAATGGCTTTGGGTCAGCCATAGCTCTGCCAGAGATTGTCCTTGGAAGGGCAGCTGCTGTGAGAGTCTTCTCAACCCCACCCACCTCACAGGATGTCTGTTGTGGGGGGGGGGGGGAAGGTAAAGGAGATTGTGGGCCGCTCTGAGATTCGGAGTGGAGGGTGGGATATAAATCCAATATCATCATCATCTTCCCTCAGGGCTTGGTCATTGTGCTCTTGGCCAAGAATTAGCATCTCACTTGCTGGTCAGTTCTTGATTAATGGTACTGTTCTATCCCCCCCCAATTATGGCTCAGTTGTGCCATTTCACTTCAGAATTAGTGTTTTGCAATCATACATGTTAAACCCTCTGATATGAATTCTAAGTAGTGCAAGATGAAGTTGGCATCCTCCCACTGAAACTTTATTGTGCCATGTGGAAATTATACTTTTCCAAGTCAGTATACCCTTGGGAACAGAGTGGGGGAGGGGGGTTCTCCAGTGGGTTTGGGGAATCAGCAGAAACTGCCGCTGCCTGCACTACCAACAAAATTGCTATTATGGCAGTGAACTAGCAGTTTAGGATTTGCACCTTTATAGTCCTTAAATCATTTTTAGATCATTTCCTTTCGGTTATCTTAAGTCCTGGCATTGCACATTTGAGATCATTGGCTGGTGGCTGAAGCTTGATAAGGTATCCACCTAATTTGGAAGCTATAACTACATTTCAAATTGTTAGTTCTTGTATTAATGACTGTGGACTGAACTTCAGAATAATTTACCACCTAATGAGTCCATTATCCGCCTTCATAAATGAGGGGAGACTTCTGACATTGAACCCTGTTGGTTGCAGCACCCTTTTACATTAAATAATAATAATAATACTTTAAAGAAGCAAACATCTGAGAGGGTCTTGGCCAATTTAGTTTTTAAAAATCCAAAAGTTCTTGTGTTCTGTGTACAGCTGAGGTTGATGGTTAAAACAGTTGGTTTTCTATCCTCTTCAATTTTCTTTTTGTTTATAGAATGACTTAGTATTTTTGTTCTGTTTTCTTTCCCACTAGTCATAAATATACTTGTTTCAGTTATATGAACACATTACAGCAAACCTTCAGATTGTAAATCAGTGATGAAACATGGGCAGTTACAGTGCTCTGTTCTCTTTGGGATCTGAGTTATTTTGAGCTCTTTTGAATAATCTCAGAATTATCCCTTTGGTGATACCAGTTCAACAAAACTTGCCTGCCAGCCTTGGGATTACTACTGTGAACAACAATTAAGTACTAACAGATAGCACAGGTAATGATGTGACGCCTCTAGAGTGTATAAGAAGGCAAGTTTCCTAAACATACCTAAGAGAATTCTGTTTCAAGTTTGATTTTTAATTGCTGTGAACCTGCACTCAAAAGGAAGTGGTATTGGTCTTCTTTCACTAGGCCCTTAGAACATTCTGGGCTTCCAGAAGCAGCCACTATTGGTGCTTTCATGCTCAGCAATTGATTCTTGCAGTAGAAAGACTGATACAACCTAAAGTTCAGGTTGCTTGCCTAATGGATTCTAAATGTGTTTTTAGGGCTGAGGTGCGAATCCAGTTAAAAGTAGTATGTGTTTTCTTAAGAGAGCGTATGCCTATGTGTGTATACAGAATATTCCAGTTACAATTATTGACGAGTTTTAGTGAAAGCCTTTGGAGCCCTCCAAAGCTGCTTTTCAGTTTTCCTGCTTCGTATGTGTATTTTAAGTGCCATCAGTTCACTTCTGATTTAATAGTAATTCTAAGAATTAATGTCCTCCAAAACATCCTATCATTAAAAGCTTTGCTTAAGTCTTGCAAACTGAGAGCAGTGACTTCCTTTATTTGAAGCAGTGTATCTCACATTGAGTTTTCCTCTTTTCCTGCTTCCTTTAACTTTTTCTAGCATTGATATCTCTTCCAGTGACTCTTGTCTCCTCATAGTGTGTGCCCATTAATGCTGCATCATGGTTTGCATTTCAGTATTCTTGTTTGATAAAACAAGTTGTAAATTGTATGTTGGGAAGAGGAATAGCTGAGAATACTGTGAAATCAGATAAAGTGGACTCTTTTATTTAAGATCTTGTGCCATATTTAATCTGGTGTTTTTTAAGTTTTGTAAACCTCTGTTTTTGTTACAAGTGACTAACATGGCTACAAACATAGGAAGAAAAACCTTTGTTAGAAAAAGGGCAGAGATATTTAGCTCCTGCAAGCAGAAAAAACAAAACATGTTCACTTCCGCTGCCTTTCAAACCACAGTATGCATGACTCCAAGGGAAGGATACACCACAGTACTAGTACAGAATTCAACATTTGTATAGCAGAAATGATATTTCCTTAGTAGAGAGGGGAGCATAGGATAGGGGGCTATTCTTTCAGCGCTGCCACATTCACCCAGCTTTTCTTGGTGTGGAGCTCTTCTGTTTCTTTCTTCCATCCTTATGGGTGACTTGAGCCAATTTAAAAAGGGAACAGCCGCCCTGAGTTCATTTGGAATGGGCGGGATATAAATGGAAAGTAAATAAATAAACATGAGGAAAAGTTTTGACTAACTTAATATTACCTTTTCTTACTCAGAAAAATTGGTGTATTTAACACTTTGAAAGGCTTATACTAGTAATTTTTTTTGCCATTTAAAACTAGCCAATGATGTAACTGGATTGAGAGAATCTGAAGAAAAGCTGAAACAACAGCAGCAAGAATCTGCTCGAAGGGAAAATATCCTGGTGATGCGTCTAGCAACTAAGGAACAAGAAATGCAGGAGTGCACTGTAAGTAAAATTGTTTAAATTTTGGGGAGAAAAAAAAGTTTGTATTGCCACTAGCTGTTTACTTAAACATCTGTATAAATTAAGAAATTGAACTTTAATGCCTAGCTGTGGGTGATGTTGACAAGCAGGACTGAAATATCATGGGTTTCTTGTGTGGATCCCTGTTGCATATTGGCACTCAGTGCTTCAGCAGGTGTTTCCAGGTCCTAGCTCAAGATACAGTGTGTGGATGGATTTTGTCCCCTTGCATTTAAGTATTGAAAGTACTGAGAATGAAGCTTTACTTGTCAAGTAGAACTTTCCTGTCTTCCCCTTTCTGCTGCAGCCCCAAAACTGCCCTTGGATTTCAGGGTACTTCCAGGAACAAGTAAAGGGGTCTGTAAAGGGAGAGCATTATCTGGTTCTTATATGAACCAAGGTTCTTTTGTAGTTGTGAAATTTACCATTTATATAGCACTCTCAATGTCATTAACATCATTTCAATACAAAAAACTCTGTACAGTTTGTGATTATTAGCTTATTGAAGGGTGAAGCTGTGGGACAGAGATGGGTTGGTTTGAGGCAATTTAGTGAATTTGTGATCCAAATGAAGTTTGAACAAAGTCTCCCAGTGCACAGCTCAGTCACTTAGCTGTTATATTAGCCACTAGGATTTTATCTCCAATTGAAAATTCTGTATTTATTTGGACATTTGTTTATTTGGATACTCTTCCGTTCCAAATAATCCTCAGAGTGGATCATAGCGATCTTTTTTAAAAAAACAACTGTTGGAACTGTTGCTGAAAATGGGATGGGTGGAATAAAATCTTAAAAACTATTGAACTCCCTGTAGAGAGGGGCGGGGGATATCGTTTCATTTTTTCCTTATTGCTGTAAAGTTTAATAGAAATAGCATATTCCCGTTCTCCGAGTTTTCTGCCTCCCAGCAGCAGTAGAGGTCTTGAGGAGAACCAATTCTTTGCATGTCAGAATGTCTACTTTAAATTTCATACTCAGGGCTCTTGTAGTGCTTCAGTAGCCTACTGCTTAGGGATAACATATATTGTGCAGCCAACTGTGTCTTAGTAATAGCAGTAAATATTAATGTGCGTTGAGGGATGTCTGTGTTGGAGTTAAGTGGAATTATCTACCAAGATGGTGCTCAGTCATCTAAAATAATTTTGAAGTGTTCATATTGAAAGCCATAGTACTTTCATTCTATCAAGAGAGATAAAAACGGATTTTTAGAATGTCAGTTTTGTACAAAGTACCAAGTTACTAATTTGGTCAGATTCTCCATGGAAATCCTTTTAACCACCTGAATTTTTATACAGGTAGATATGCTAAGGTGAAAAACTATTGACAGCATTAAAAAGAACGTGCTGCAAGCCAAGTAGCTGCTTGTATTCAATGCACATTAAACTAGAGTTAGGTCAGTTTAGCTTAATTTAAAAGGTAAAGCTTAAAGTGAATGATAAGTATAATGTCTGCATTATATATATATACATGTATATATATATGTATGTATATATACACCATATAATGTCTGCAGTTTTCAAATGCATTTCTTTTTAGAAGATACAGCAAAGGTATGACTGTACCATGTTTAAATGTTGAGGACTTGGGTTTTTTTTAAGGTATCTTAAACAAGATCTTCAGTGATTGAGCATACAGAGGATTACACTGCCTATAGAGCATGTTTAGTGATTAAAGTTGGATTTATTCTCAGCTGAGGGTTCAGTCCCTGTTCAGAAAAATCCTAATTATGACAATCTTAAAGACCGTTAGAATAAACATGGGCTCATGCAGTGTTATAAAAGCAGACAATCATTTTTCTTTCCTTTTATGCAGAATCAGATCCAATATCTCAAGCAAGTCCAGCAACCGAGTGTTGCTCAACTGAGATCAACGATGGTGGATCCAGCCATCAACTTGTTTTTCCTAAAAATGAAAGCTGAACTGGAACAGACTAAAGACAAACTGGAACAAGCCCAAAATGAACTGAGTGCCTGGAAATTTACACCTGATAGGTAAACAAAACATACTCCCCAGTCAAGACTTCCCTGACAGAGAATGCTTTGGTGGGACAACCACGTACTCGTTTCCACACCAAGACTCAGACGTTTTGAGCCAAAAGCCACATTCTTATACTGTCCAGCTTGTAATGCTTTATGTAAACTTACCAGATGAACCTTGTGTTTCAGCTTTTTCTCTCCCTTTGCTTCAGAGGCCTGATAGCGTCGGACTATTCTGAAGAAGTGGCCACCTCAAAAGTGTCCTTTCTAGAACATGTAGACGTTTGCAAAGTGGTTCTATTTGAAGAAAATAGAGAGAGAAACAGAAGTCTAAAGTCTGTGGCACACTATGTCTACAGACAGTTTGGAGGAGAACCTAGAGATTTTAAATCATGAATTGACCATGTCAAATTCAAGTAAAACCTAAAAATGGAATATGCTTCGTTCTTAAACCTAGTGACTTAGAGACTGATTAAGTCAGTTTTGCCATTAAAACTGTGGACTTCCTCCTTGTTCACTGAACTGCTGGGTCAATACTCAATGAGGTGAATTTTGCTTAAAGATATTATTTGATAATCAGCTTTGAATAGCTGTGAAAATATGCAAACAGCCAGTATGGGTTTTCTTAGTATTTGGGCTCCATAGGACATCAGCGAACCTTGTTATTATGGTTTTTAATAACAAACTGTTCTGTGGATGGCTGGTGATATGTGAATTCGTAAATCTAGTACTGTATGAACGTTTAGCTGCATATTAAGTACGTCTTTTACACTGTTGAACAGACATGCATATGCTTGATCACAACTAGCATATATTTTTAAAGTAGTTGTGATTATTTAATTTCCATTCAAGTTTTATCCTAAGGAAATATTTGCAGACTCTATAAGGTGCATTAGTGCAGTTCTGGTCAGTGGTGGTGTGGGGCTTTCTGCAGGCCATTGTATATCTGGCTTTTGTTCTGCACTTCTATATTACATGTACCTTGAAGTAGTTCTAATGCATAGTGCAGGGAATACTGCCAGTTTTACTGTTGTACGAAGTCTTGTGGAGTATGAATCTAAAAGCAAAGCAAGCAGTCTAAATATTGTCCTGTTTTTTTAATGCTGTTGAAGGTAATTGTTAGCATCTTACTGATCGGTATAAGTTCAAAAGAGTGCTGCCTCCTTATCCCTTTTGCCTTGTCCCAATTTATTACCAAAGCTAGTACTATAGGACAGCTTAGGGTAGAGAACTCTGACATTGTTTAGACTGGCGTAATATTTGTATTTTTAGCCAATTTCTGTAGTTTTAGTGAGAAAATTCATTATTTCATAGGTTAAATTTCAGAAGAACAAAAATAGCCAACTTGCTTGTTCCTGCATTCCAAATAATGGCATTCATTACGTATGATTTATATTTAAGATATTTTATTATATTTAAGGTATTTCAAAGTAAATTTTAGCTCTGCTTTAGGTCGTCATTGCAGAATACAAAATATGGGTAGTATGTGAATCCTTTTATCAATTAATTGATATATATCAAAACAAAACATAATTCATAAAAATCCTTGTCTGAAAACTACTTTCATGTGATGGTGTAGAAGAATATTTTAAAGATCTAGCATCAAACAGAGGTAAGACTTTCAAAGTGAAAACAAAAAACAAAATCTCCTTGGTATGTTGCAACTGACTTTGTAAATCTTGCTGAATGTATTATCAGAAAACCATTCTTCGTAGGTCTGTTAATTGTGGTATGTCGTACAGATTTTTTTGTAACATCCAGGTTAACCAAATTATTCCATGTTTAAATATGGAATGGTAACTTCTATATGTTTAGGTTCTAAACAAGATCTTTAGCTGAGAGTAACTCTTACTGTGTTTACTTCAACTAAACATCTGCAGAAATGTTCCTTCTGGAATGAGTCTGACAAATGTGGCATATATGCCCACCTAACTTTAAAAACAAAGAATTGGTGTGAAGTTGCATTTCCTTAGATTTGATCTGCCTTACATTACACAGTTGAATTGGCTACATTTTTGAAGAACCTAGAAATGGATCTTTAATGTTTCCCTTTCAACGTATATTTCCCTTAAATCATTTGCTTTTTTGTATGTGTTATCACAGCACTTCTGACATATTTGAAAGTGTTTGTGCACTCTTCCACACTATTAAAGTGACTATAGAGTGACATAATGTATAATTCTGGTGTTTGCATAACACTTTTTGTGGGTTGATTTCTTTTGTCAGTAAGTTCTTAAAATCCTAATCTATTTCAATAATTCTAATTATTATATTGCATTGCCCTTGCTGACAAATCTCTTGAGTGTTGTAGGGGGAAAATACTGAATTTTATAGTACCTTGTGACTTTCACAGACATTGTGCATACTATATCTAATGGTGATTTTAACAGAAACAGAGATTAATTACTTAACAGTAAATGTTTTAATATACCTCTTTCATCTATATACACAGATTTGTTAGAATAGTAGTGCTTTTTTCCCTTTCCACAAGGGAAAAAATAACAAAGGGGAAAAAAACTTAAAATCCATCAACTAAGTAAGATTTTTTTTATATAAAGGGAAAAAACTCACAAATACAGGACAAAATTATAACTGTGGTGACAAATGTACACACAAGTTTCTGTAAATCATTTCCAAATATCTAAAAATAGGTTCATAGGCAGTTGCTTTCGATATACCATGTCTTCAAATGTTGGTAGAGTTCTAATGTCCTAAATCCACTGATTTACAGGAGGTGGGATTTTATCTTTCCAGTGTTTTATTGAGTGTCTTAGCCTGTAGTAAGGTCATGGAGGGTCTATTTCCATTGACCATTAGTTAGCCTGCAAGAGATGGACAGATAGAATCCTCAAAAATCAATGGATATTCTATCTAATACAAAACTGATATGAATAATAACTTCTTCCCAGAAAAACCGAATGACTGGACATGCCCAAAGCATATGCTTGAAGGACACATCCTGTAAGTTGCAAATTAGTAGCGTTTACACAGCAGTATTGCTGCTCTGATTCCTATTATATAGTTACTTAGATGCTATTCTTCCCTCTTTCATCTATTTAATATTATAACAATATACAGTAAAGTTTCTTGGTCATTAAGTGTGCCAAATATTTGATAAATTTGAATATGAATGTATTATAAGCAACAGTTCATATTGTGTGGAACTTAAGTGCCAGAAAATATTGAACAGAACATGTTTCCTGCCTCCTCCTACACTTCTATCCCAGTAAAGTCACATTTGAGGATTGGAACTTTAAACAGTGGTGTCAGAGGTTGGGGGGGCCTGCAATGTGAAGGGAATGGCAAAATTCAGGAACCCTCTCCCCTCCTTCTAGCAGTAGATGAGGCTTCTGCAGGGAAACTTTTGCATCTTAAATCTAAGAATTGAAATTTTGTTGTGTATAGGCTTGAAAAATATTCTGATAATGGAGAAATTATTGGGGTTCGCAAATCAAAATCCAAAGCATAATACAGCTGGTTTTGAGCCCAGGTGGGCTTTAGCCTTTGCTTTTTATTTAGAACAGCTTGTTATGACACATGGTAAAATTAAAAGAGTTTCAAAAAAAGTAGATTACATGTTGTGGATCCTGGTTGATAAGAGTTTTTAAAAAATCACTAAGCTAGCATAAATCCCTTCTATAAGCCTAATCAATCAACTGTTTCAGTACCATCCATAGGTTTCACTAACTTTTAAGGGTCACATTGTACCCATTTTCTACACAGATATCTGGTCCATGCTGATAAACCAGGTGTAGTATCCCACAAGGCATAGCAAATGCTTGTTTGTATTTTACCGTATGCACCTGTATTGAGAAACCATGATTTGCTGTAGGTTCCAGATTTCTGCAGCAAAATAGGTGTGCAATTTTCACCCATTATGTTTTTTGTATATTGAAGTGATACACACAGAAAAATTCCTTGCACAATGTAGCCCTGTCACTTACGTGCACTAAAAAAAATCTTCAGAAGTCTTCTGCGTACTGGCAAAATACTGAGAAACCGTTATCTTATCTGCTTACAATTTTTGATAGGTACTCATGCATTTGGAAGAATCAAGGATTTTACATGGAAAACAAGTATAACTGTATCGCTTTGATTATATGAGATCTATATGGTTCAGCTTCAAGAACTTACTGCTATAACGAGAAAAAATGGTGAAATAAATGGAAGCCCCCTTTATGAACAACAACATTTTAAAGGGGGGGATGTTTTAAAATAATAAATGGGACAGATGATATCTAGTACTCAGTCTTATTCTGACATTTTTGTTGTGATGGTCATTAATTTGTGTTTCTCAAACTTGCCCTGACACTGTTCTCTAATGTAAATTCTGAAACTAAATTTTCTTTATGTTCCTTTAGTGAGAGAGGGATATTATTAGTTCATTATTAAGCTTCAAAAGTGGTGGAAGATCTGGTTGCCATTTTATTTCTTAGCTTGCCAACAAAATTGAGTATTTGAGTGTACGAAGCTTCCTCATACTTTATGAGACACTGGTACATCTGATTTGTCTGGCAGTGGGTTTCCTGCATCTCAGGCAGAGGTTTTCCCAGGATTCCTGCTTGATTGTTAACTGGAAGTGCTAGGGATTGAATCTGGTATCTTCAGTATGGACTGTCTACTACTGCCTTCTTTTGTTGAATGCCAAGTCAATATAATGTCATAAAATGTTTGAAATGCATTTGAAAAAATGAAATATTCATGTCTAATTAGCTTGGCTAAATTGAAAAATATGTTACAGTGGATTTTGAACAGCTTCCTTGGTCTCAACAGATTATATAAAACCAAAATACACATGACCACACACAAAGTTTGCATATGACCCTAAGAGTTTGTAACAGTTTTTTGTACCCTCTTGCATAAAAAGACAGAAACCACCTAGCACAGTAATTGCAAATTATTTATACCCTAGAAATATCCCAGACAGTAGCCAGAGTCTAATATAAAGTAGCTCTCTCTTGCTGACCCTTTGCTCTATGTGCTACAGTGCCCCTAGCCACACCTGGTAAGTCTAAGTTGTTATGCGCTGAAATGTATACAGTAGCCCACTCTCCTGGCCCCTATGTGTAACAGCAATCCTACTGATGGTAGCCTTCACCAGGACAGGGGTAGGCTGGGTAGAATTCCGCTAACTTGCTGTATGCAAATTAGATGCAGACAGATCATAGCATATCAGAAACTGGATTATGTATTGTAATATATGCTTAAAATAGGGGCAGCATACATTGTGAATCAAGTTGGAGGATAAAGGTTAAGGAAGGATACAGTATGGTGTATGAAGAGCTTCTATTCTATGAATGGGAGAAACTGGCTTATACACCACTTGCTTTTCCTACCGGTTGTCTGTATTTGCCTTCCTAAATTTTTGCTCTTTCTGTCCTAATTATGTGCAGGTAGACCAGTTGGTGTTGTGCAGTTAGTTCAGCACTTTCATGCAACGTAGCATTAGAGTCATGGGATTATGCAGGTATTCTAGTAGTTCTAACTAAAATCTTGAGTATGCAGGTGAAACTTTTTTTCAGTGCACGCAAGTCAGAAAATGCAACTGTGTCCAAAACACTCTTCTCTCACTCCCTTTTCCCTGGGAGCACAGTTTAGACCATTTTATGAAAATTATCTAATGTATATTTAGAATTGCAGTGGTCATGTTGTCATAATTAATGCCTAGATCACTTGATGAGGCTGTAAGATTCTTTACCATGAGACTTGCAGAAATACCATTTCGTGAGTGCTTTTTAAAAGGGAGAGGAGATAATTTTGTCTTCGTTTTGTGATAGATGGCTCTTTCCTTTACAGCCAAACGGGCAAAAAGTTAATGGCGAAGTGTCGAATGCTTATCCAGGAGAATCAAGAGCTTGGAAGGCAGCTGTCCCAAGGACGTATTGCACAACTTGAGGCAGAGTTGGCTTTACAGAAGAAATATAGTGAGGAGCTTAAAAGCAGTCAGGATGGTAAGGGATTTTTTAAAAAAGAAAATAGAGAATTGCCTTGTATTTGTGTAGGTTTTATTAATTCATGTTATGGTACCAGTATTAACTATTCATCTGTGCAAGCATTCTGGGGGGAAAGGGATGTACTCCAATGTCATGCTGCAAAATCTCAAAACAAGCAGCACAAAATAAGTACAAACTTCTGTCAATAGTTGTTCCATATGGAGATAAATATTATTTTCTTTTAACGTATACAACAAACTGATTAGCATCTGAAAGGGAGATGCTGTTCTCTGGGTACACCTGCTTTCTGAGGTGAGGCAGATAGTGACAAGCTCAGTTGCCTTACTGGTAGTGCCCTGTTTCTCACTTCAGGGTTGCTTTGCACCACATTTAAGGGCCAGGTTTGCTTTGTTCTGTATTTGTTACTCCCTGCTCAGTGTTCAAATCATAAAATAGTCCAGGCAGGTTATGAATAAAACTTGAAATAAATGATAGTACAAATCAAAACAATAATTAAAATTAATCAGTACTATTAAAATTATTTTAACAATCCAGTGTCCTTCAGACATGATCTGGGATTCTGCAAGAGGACTCGTAACAACGATGCCAGTCACAGCTTCTGATGAGGGAATTCCATAGTTCAAGTTCTGTGGCTGAGAAAGTTTTGTGTTTAAAACTTCATTGGGTTGTTTAGCTTGATTGCTGCTGATCTTCTTCGTGGTCTCTGTGCTTCACACTCATGGGGTAGAGCACCTGCGCCGATCCCCAAATTGATACCTAAAAAGCCTGGGATTTTTTCGTGCTCTGCCCCAGCGGGCATGCGCAGGCGTCCCAGTACGCATGCTCGCTGGTGCCAGCGCGAGGATCCCGCCAGTTCCTTTCTGACGGCTGCACTGAGAGGTCTCCTTTCGTGTCCCCGGTCGGTAAAGTAATCTTCGGATTATTTCTTGTTGTATATAGCCTGTTGGTTGTTTTCGTAGTGTAGTTAGCTGTTAGATAGTTAGTGTTGTTTTAAAAAAAAAAATGTTGGACTTTGCCCTTTGGGGCCCCATTTTTCCCCTCAGAGTTATTCCTGTGTGGGTTTTTTCCTTGGCGTCTATGGAAAGGCGTTTGGGTTTTTTTAAGAGGTGCCATTCCTGTGGAAAGAAAATTGCCTCTTCTGATGGCCATTCCCTCTGTCTCCTCTGTTCGGGTGAGGGACATCGTGTTGATTCTTGCTCGCACTGCCTGAGTTTTTTTAAACAGACGCGCAAGAATCGGGCGGCGAGGCTTTTGGCCGCGTTAGTGGAATTGGCACTTTGTCCTCAGAAGATGGCGTCGGGCCCGTTGGTACCGATGGGAGAAGCCACGGCCCCGACGGTCACATCGGCCGATACATCGCCGATCAGGACCGAGATGCCGGTCGAGCGTAGGCGTTCCACAAAACAAGCATCTGAAGGGTCAGTGGACACCCGAGCTAAGAAGCGTCGGAATGATTCGGGGACCCGATCATCCGTACCGAAGGTGAAATCCAGGGAGAAACCGAAGAAGAGATCATCCCGCACTCCTTCCCCTTCTTGTGAAGCTTCGACATCAATGCCAGCTGCTCCACCTAGAAAGATCTTGGCGTCCCCGCATCGTAGCCCTTTGCAGCAGTTGCGTCTATCTGCATCGGAGCAAGAGATCGACTTTACTCAGCGGTCCCACTCTTCTGGGTTTCGGCGTCGGAGTGAGAGCGAGGTAGAGGTGTCGGTACCGATGGAACCGTCGGCACCGTTGGATCAGGCGAGGGGTCGGAGAGAGCTGGAACCATCCACCATAGCTCATCGCTTTCCACCGCTTCCACCGTGGGATCATCGCCAGTGGCCTTCTCCCTATGCCTACCCATACCAGCCGTACCAATGGTACCTCCCTCGTGAATTTGCTGACTGGGACCAGCAATCCAAGGCGTCTCACACGTCGAGGCTTTCACAGCACTCTAGGCGGCGTCCATCGGCATCGGTGTCCATCCTGCTTGAAAGACGCGGCGTGGTGGTGGAGGAAGTCCAGCCTAGGTTGTCGAGGTCGATCCGATCACCCGTCAGAGTCAACGCCGGTGCTCATAGAACACTCCTTGAGGAAAGAGTCTTCATCGTCGGACTCCGAGGTCGGTACCGACGATCCAGACAGGGCTTTGGAACCTTCGCCAGTGTCTCATACTGCTGAGGATCTTCCCGTTTCACCATCGGAGGATCTGAAGTCGTATGGGGACCTGGTCAAGAGGATGGCACTCTCCCTCTCCTTCCCGGTGACACAACCACAACCCATCATAGACGATACCGTATTTGACATCATGCAGTGGGATACGTCTACAGCAGTTGCCCTGCCTGTCACGAAGGTCATCTTACTGGCGGTGAAGGAGCCCTGGGCGAAGCCAGCTTCTACATCTGTGTCATCGAGAAGATTAGACCACGTACCACGTCCAAGAGGCTGGTGCCGAATTTCTTTTCACCCACCCGAAGCCAAACTCGGTGGTCGTATCCTCCTCCTCAAAGGCCCGCAAGACTCACTCTTCCCCACCAGACAAGGAGGGAAAGAAGTTGGACAACGTTGGGAGGAAGTTTTATTCTGCTGGAGCGCTGGGGGTAAAGGTATCTAACTATGCTGCTTGCATGGCTAGATACCAATACTCAGTGTGAGAACAACTCACCCCCCTCCTGTATTTCCTGAGCGAGGAAAAGAGGTCTGCTGTAAAGAAGCTGCAGAAGGAAGGCTTTGTTGTAACCAAGCAACAACTGGCTGCAGCAAAGCACATGATTGATGTGTCAGCGAAGATGATCGCATCGGCCGTCTGCCTCCGCCGCCACTCATGGCTTAGGTCAACGGCCCTCCAGCAAGACACCAGGGCTTTCGTGGAAGATCTGCCTTTCAAGGGCGAAGTTCTCTTCAGCTCGACCATGGACAATGCTCTTCAGGAAATGGATAAGAACATAAAGACCTCCAGGAACCTGGGTGTCCCGGCGTCTTCCAGAGCTGCCAAACCAAAACAGTGGCATAAACCCTGGTCCAAGAAGCCATATCAAAAGTTTTCCCCGAAACAGCAGTGGAGACCTCGCTCTGCCCAACCTGAGAGTAGGTCCCCATGCAGGGGCAACAACAGAAACCGATACACTTCAGCACAGATCACTGGCAAGTCCAAGGGCGCTCTCCCCCAAAAGCAGGGCCTTTGACTTTCTAGTAGCACACGTCACCGTCCCCACTTCTTCTATCTGCCTCCGCCCATTCCTGTCGGCCTGGGAGTCTGTCTCTACGGACAGGTGGGCGCTTTCCATCATCATGGAAGGCTGCAAAATAGACTTTGCTCAGATTCCAAACCAATCTGTGGTAATCACCACACCCCCTTCCCCACCTCTGCTGGTGGAGGTGAGCAACCTCCTACACAAACAAGCCATAGAACAGGTCCCGGTGGAGGCCAGAACGGGAGGCTTCTACTCTCGTTATTTCCTGGTTCCCAAACGGGATGGGGGTCTGAGACCAATCATGGACCTTTGGAATCTGAACAAGTTTATTCTGTACCAGAAGTTCAGAATGTCCACTCTGCAAACAATTCTGCCCTTCATCAACCAAGGGGACTGGATGGCAACACTGGACCTCAAGGATGCCTACTTCCACATCAGCATCCATCCTGCGTTCAGACGTTTCCTTCAGTTTGTAGTAGGTTCTCAACACTTCCAGTTCAAAGCCCTTCCATTTGGTCTGTCCACTGCACCTCGGGTGTTCACAAAGATGATGAGCCTTGTGGTGGAGTCGAAAGAGTTTGTCAGACCATATTGCCACCACTTTTCGTCTTCTTCACACCTTAGGTCTGCAGGTCAATTTGGAGAACTCTCATCTTACTCCATCACAGACAGTTCAGTTCGTAGGGGCTTTGCTGGATACGAACCTTCACCGTGCCTTTCTGCCTCAGCAGAGAGCGATGGACATCATCAATCTTGTCAAGCTTTTACAGAGTCGAAAGTGGGGCATGGCGCAGGAGCTGCAGCAGATGCTAGGGCTGATGGCAGCGACTACAAGTGTGCTGCTCTTTGCGAAGTTGAGGATGAGAGGCCTACAACTTTTGTTTCTTCGACAGTTTCAACCATTAAGAAACTCACCTCGGAAGAGGTTTGTGATTCTACCTGTGACACTCCGAACACTGCAGTGGTGGAAATCAAAGGACAACATTTGTCAGGGAGCTCCCTTCCACTTACCTGCAACAACAGTGACGATCACAACAGATGCGTCTTTGTGGGGCTAGGGGGCTCATGTGGACTCTCTGTGTGTGGGAGGCCCTTGGCCTTCTCAATTGTCATATAAATTACCTAGAACTGCTGGCAGTTCACTTTGCTCTTTGGTCCTTCTGCCCCAGGGTGGCAGGGAAGCTTGTTGCTCTGCTAACAGACAATACTACTGTCCTGTGTTACATCAACAGGCAGGGAGGGACAGTCTCTTGACGGCTCTGTGCGCTGGCACTGGAACTGTGGTCGGAGTGCCTGGACCACAACATCTTTGTGAAGGCTGCGCACCTCCCAGGGGTGCTTAATCTGCAAGCAGACTCGCTGAGCAGGGGTGCAGCTTCCCCGCACAAGTGGGAGATACAGTGGCGCTTCCTTCAACCCGTGTTTCAGCTCTGGGGGTACCCTCAGGTGGATATGTTTGCCACAGCCAGAAACCGGAAGTGTCCTCTGTTTTGTTCCAGAGGGGGCACGGATCCAGAGTCGTTGAGAGACTGTCTGCTGTTCCCGTGGGAAGGTCGGTTCCTATATATGTTCCCACCTCTGCCACTGCTGACAAGAGTTGTCAACAAGATCGCAAGAGAAAGACCATGCTGCATCCTGGTGACTCTGTGGTGGTCTCGGCAGAACTGGTTCCCGATCTTGCTCCAACTGGCGAGGGGGGGGTCTTCTACCAGTTTCCGGTGGAACCGGACCTTCTGTCAGTTCAGAACGGGCATGTATTCCATCACAACGTGCCTCACCTGAAACTGACAGCGTGGTTCATTGACCCTGTGAGTTCTCCAGCAGAGTCCAACACGTTTTCCTGAACAGCAGGAAGCTGTTGTTTGTTGGCAAAGAAGCCATTGCCTGGGCCCATTCACGGACACTCTACAAGAGCGATGGTGACATTGGTGGAGTTCCTGAAAGGCGTTTCCCTGACGGACATGTGCAAGGCTGCCACCTGGTCCTCTCCGCATGCTTTCATGAAGCGGTACGCAGTGGATGTGCATGCTCAGCAGAGGACTCGTCTGGGAGCTGCGGTGCTGCAAGCTGTCTCTTCTGGTTGATTGTCTTCCCGCCTCCAGGTATGTCTTGCTTGCTAATCTCCCATGAGTGTGAAGCACAGAGACCACGAAGAAGATAGACAGGCTGCTTACCTGTAACTGTAGATCTTCGAGTGGTCATCTGTGCATTCACACTACCCGCCCTCCTTCCCCACTGCTGACGGTCTCCCTCCAGTGGTCAGGAAGGAACTGGCGGGATCCTCGCGCTGGCGCCGGCGAGCATGCGTACTGGGATGCCTGCGCATGCCCGCTGGTGCTGAGCGCGAAAAAATCCCGGGCTTTTTAGGTACCAATTTGGGAATCGGCGCAGGCGCTCTATCCCATGAGTGTGAATGCACAGATGACCACTCGAAGATCTACAGTTACAGGTAAGCAACCTGTCTTTTTAAATCCATCTTTAAGATTTACCCTCTAGCTTTTAAAAACTGCATGTTATCACTTTTTAACTGTGGGCTTTATTAATGATGAAATTAAAGTGTATGACCAGTTTTGATTAATCTAGATAATTGGTATAGAAATGCTTTTAAATATATGAACTACTTGGGTGTCCAAGAGTTCTCTGTATTTGTTACGTGAGCAGCAGTTTTCATTGCTGTATAGCAAGAGACTTGAAACAGTACAATTGCAAAAGCATGTTGTGATACAATGGGCCTGCTTTTCAAATAAGGAAAAATATTGTAAAATCCTACTGAAGCAAGACAACCTTTGGGTACCTAAAGTAGCTTTCTGGTGCCTGACCACTGTATGGTTTGTAAATTCTGCCATGTCCCAGTTCTGTTTATATTTTAAAAAGCCATATATAGTACCTAAAAGGACAGTTCCAGATTTAAAGTGAGTATTAAGCTTTTGCTTGTATATGAATGTTGTCCTTGGCTTTATGTTGTTGCATGATTTCAGTAGAGACATCCAGGGATTTCATAAGATGCTGTTTGCATTCCAACCACTATATACTGCAGTTCATAGAATTTTTTTTTAAGTACCAACAGCATGGAAAGGCATCTTAGGTGACTTCCTAATTACTTTGAAAGCTTTTCATCAGAAATTGTTCTTTGGAAAGGTCTTTCCTTTAATTGATCGTGACTGGATATTTCAAGATTTTTGGTATTTAAGTAAATGTCCATATTGTTAGAATTTTTTATATATTGAATCCAAAAAACATTGAACTATTCATTATTTTTATTGAGAATATTCCAAGTATGTGTCTGACCATAATTCAGAAAGGTATTTGAGAATGAAACCTCAAAACCTGCCTCTTCAGTTATGCCCTTTCTTAAAATATTCAGATGTCCAAGGGGTTCATATTTGTATTATTGTGCAATCCAGTTGAGATTTCAGGATAATTTTAAATTAAAATAGATAATTTAAGCAATTTTACATTCTTTCTGACTATTGTCGCTTTGTGAATTTATTTTGATCAGTGAAAGTGAGTGATTTAATTATAAATAGTGCTCTGTTATAATTGAGGGGAGGAGTATACCGGAAATCTGCCAAAGAAGTCTGTATTGCTGCACTGGTATTGAATAGAGGTGAAGGCTCGGGGGAAAATACTAATGGAAAAAATAGAGAGATTGGGGAGCCCAGGAGAGTTTTTAATGAGTGAGAGGTTCTAGTATGGATGAAAGCATAATATGAAAATTTTATGCAACACAGTCTCAGTCTAGAGCAGTAGCCCCCAACCTTTTTGACACCAGGGACTGGATTCGTGGAAGATAATTTTTCCACAGACTGGTGGGGAGGCAGTGCTGGGGGTTTTGCCACCCCAGGCTGCCCCCCCTGCCCACACAACATCCCTGCCCTCAATGGGGGGGGGGAAACTGGGGCTGTTTCTGCCCCCTCTCCGATTTAAAGACCCCCGCTGATCAGTGGAGGTCTATAAATGAGGGGTAGGCTAAGGTCACAGCAGTGCTGGCTTGAGACCCAGGCAGACGAAAGAGATGGTGTGGCCTCACTCCGAGGCTGCCTTCCCTGCAAGGGGAGGCAGCCTTGGAGCAAGGCCGTGCCACCTCTTTACTCTGGGGATGCTCTGCCTCGCTCCGCGGCCCAGTGGCTAGCAGGCCATGGACTGGTACTGGGCCATGGACCGGTGGTTGAGGACCCCTGGTCTAAAGCATAGACAGTGATTCTTATATATATACTATAGATATATACAACATTTTCAAGATGTTTACTGCCCACAAGCAATATTTATTTATTTCATTAGATTTTAGATTGCTCTCCCCCTGCCAGGGCAGGGTTCAGGGCAGTGTACATGATAGTGAACTCACAACATATATAATAAAAAGTTTAAAACAGTAAAAACACACCAATTAGCCTAAAGATGGCAGCAAAAGATACCAATAGTGCCACTACTTCACGGGGTGGGGGGAGGGAATGGGAGTGCCAGAAGGCTGAAACCTCCGTGTCCTCAATCACATGCATGATAAACTACTGAAGTGTTCAATGTTCTTATCGCTATGATGTTTAACTCACTATTTAATTATGTTGTCATTACTATTTTGACTGTTTCTATTCAAATAACATATTTAGGTTTGATAGAAAATCTGTGTTCTTCCTTCCAACATTTTTTCTACCTCTGAGGTGGCATAAGTTAAGATACATGGTACAGCAGTGCATAGCACTTTCTAGTACATTTGCAGTTTTGCTTATAGAAAACTAAATGCTTTTAAAGAGCATTAAACATCAAATAGTAAAGCTAAGTTATAAGTGATGTATTTTATATAGATGGAAATTCCAAAACTTGTGCCACTTCCAAGAAGACCCTGTACATATATTATCTGCCAAATGTTTGAAGATATTAGGAAATAAAGCAAGGTCTCTCCAGATGGTTCTTGGTGTGCAGGCAGGCTCATTGTATATCTGGCACTCCATGAGTTGCTTTTCTCCCAAACCGTTTGGTTTATAACGAATATATTAAAGTGATTAAGTGCACATGCACAGGCCTGGGTTTTTTTTTACTGAAACCAGGGATTCCAGTGAACCTATAGTGAGAGCCAGTTTGGTATAGTGGTTAAGTGTGCGGACTCTTATTTGGGAGAACTGGGTTTGATTCCCCACTCCTCCACTTACAGCTGCTGGAATGGCCTTGGGTTAGCCATAGCTATTGCAGGAGTTGTCCTTGGAAGGAGAGCTGCTGTGAGAGCCCTCTCAGCCCCACCCGCCTCACAGGGTGTCTGTTGTGGGAGGAGAAGACATAGGAGATTGTATGCCGCTCTGAGTCTCTGATTCAGAGAGAAGGGCGGGGTATAAATCTGCAGTCTTCTTACAGAAACAGTTTCTTTCCTATAAATACAAATCAGTGTGTTCATGTTTTATATTTCAGTCAGTCTCAGTTTGTGTACCTGATCCCAAAGTTAATACATGAGCCTTTTTAAAAATAGAAGTTATAATAGAATTATAATCTAGAAAACTAGAACAGCCAACAATTTAAGGGAACTTAACCAGAATTGATGAGGGAGGAAGAGGCGTATAACATAATTTCAGACATAATTATAGTGGCAATAGATATTTTCTCAGATTGTATGCTGTTGCAAAATTCAGATCTAGGTACAATTTTTTTACATGTGGATTTGCAGAGACCTTATTGGCTTGGAGTATAATCCTTTTGCTTCCAGAAGGGTAAGTCTTCAGTATTTTTGCTGTTGGGTTGAGCTGTATTTTCCTTTGTATATAGGTACATTCAGTCTACCCAGTTACTAATTGTAGTGTCCTTGCAGCAGGACTCTTCAAGGGAAATAAAGATTATGAATTTACTTAAGAATGCTGCATCATGGTTGTGTTTGAGGGAAATAGATTATATTAATACAAGAAAGCTATTAAGTATTCATTTACTTGTTATTTATAATCAGTCTTTCTCACTTGGGACTCAAGGCTGTTATAGGTGACCATGTGATGCAGATATGAGCTATTAAGTGTGTACTCCCAATGTGTTTTTTCCATATAGAACTGAATGATTTCATCATCCAGCTTGATGAGGAAGTAGAAGGTATGCAGAGTACCATTCTAGTCCTACAGCAGCAACTGAAGGAGACTCGCCAGCAGTTGGTTCAATATCAGCAGCAGCAGCAGTCACATACTTCGGCCCCAGGTACCAGCAGGACTCCGAATTCTGAAACCACAGATCAGGGAGAGGCTGTGGGCAAAGACTGCAGTCGTCTGGCTAATGGACCAAGCAATGGCAACTCTTCCCATCAGAGGATATCTGGGCCTGGTTTTTATAGAGAGGGAAGTGGAACAGAGGATGATTTTCCACCTTCACCAAGCAATGGTAATAAGCTTTCCAACCACTCTGAAGATAGAACTGGCAGAGGATCTGGTAGCTATATAAATCAACTCAGTACTGGGTACGAAAGTGTAGACTCTCCCACTGGTAGCGAGAATTCTCTAACTCACCATTCAAATGACACAGACTCCAATCATGATCCTCAGGAGGAGAAAACAGTCAGTGTGAAAGGTAACAGAACTGCGGGGTCTCGTCATGTTCAGAATGGTTTGGACTCAAATGTAAATGTACAGGGTTCTGTTTTGTAACATTTTTTCTGCAACATTTTTATAGTGTCGTTAAAATTGGGAGAAGAAACTGTCCAGAACTGTTCAAATTAGTGCATATATGTCACAAATCTGCCTTTGTGGGTTTTTGCTTCAATACCTCTGCCACTTCTGAAATTTTAACAATTACGTTGAATGTTGCTAAAAGGAAGTTTGTGTAGGCCCAAGGTATTTTTTGAGTTAATGTGAAGTTGAAAATGGAATTTATTTCCAGGTATAACAAAATGATGTCTGTACAAATTTGTGTATATCTAGAACTTGTGCTGTGTAAGGGCATTCTTTACTCATACTGTTATAACACTCAAAATTGTCATAATAGCTGTGGGTTAATGACTGCCATGTTTGCCCAGTACAATAGTTTTATAACTAAAAAGAACTTGGTGAAGGAGTCCTGTAGTAGTTTGTGTTCCAGTTTTGCCACATGCATTTGTGTGTTCTCTTTAGGTGACCGAATGTTTAAGAATTTTGTGTGCATAGTTACTCAGTTTAAGAACTGTTGTATCCTGTTAATGCATATTGCTCTGTGACTCCAATATTATCTTACCTGTACTGACCAAACCTAAATAAAGATTTTTAATAATGTAATTTAGTCCCTATGTATTTGTCCTGTGCATATACTTTATTTGGGTTTCCCTTTTTCTGCCTATATTGGGATCTTTATTGTAATAAGAAAATACATCTATTTAGAGGTCAGTTTAAGATAAGCCTCATAGTGATCTTATCAGTAAATACAAGCTGCTCTTATGGGTGGGGTTGCTTTCTGAACAGTTTGAACTAGTGAAATATACTTTCTATAGTGACCATAATGTTATTTATGTACTTCATTTATACTGCAGATTTCCCCCAGTGGGAACTCAAAGCAGTTTATACTGTTCTCTGCATTTTATTCTTTCAACAATCCTGTGAGATAGGCTAGACTGAGAATGCATGACTAGTCCAAGGTCATCCAGCAAACTCCCATGGCAGAGTGGGGATTCAAACCTGTATTTCCAATACCATAGACTGACATTCACAAAACAGGTAGTTCCTCTAGAAAGACTGTTGAGTGGTCTTTGACATTTTCAGATCCAGAAACCACCTTTAACCGAAAGTGGCAGCATAGGAGCCAGTGAATTACAAGCACGTAACATCATACGTGACATTACAGTTTTATGCAACAGTTAGGGGCTGCCAGAGTTAGAATCTCTCTGGTGTCAGGACCAGGACCACAGGTAGCAGACCAAGAGAGCCTGGGACAGGAAACAAGCCAAGCCCCAGGAGATTTTGGGGAACATTCCAATGATCAGAATCATGGAAGAATCCCGTCCACCACTAAGGTGAGGATCTTGCTATACTGCTGTTCCTGCAGTGCATGTAGATAACAGCAGGATAAGTGTCATCGATAAGGGCTTATGATTCAGTGGATCAATAAGGGCTTACAATTCATTACAACCCCTGTGAGGGTCACAACCCATAGGTACAAAACCACTGTTGAAGGTGCTAGTGTAATACATTACTGAATGTTCATTATTAAGCTCAGGATAAATTTACACACCACTAGAGCAGGGGTGTCAAATGTCTGGCCCACAGGCCAGAACTGGCCCACCCAGGGCTTTAAAAAGGTCCACAGGACTCTTCTCCCCCCTCTTGTCCACACCCTTCGAAGTTCAGAGGCTGCTAAAGTTCCCAGCTCCTCCTTCCTTATCTTTGCAAGCTGAAGCAGGAAGGAATCCTGGGCTTACAAAGCTACAAAGAAAATGTGGAATGGACTTTCCATTAAGGTCTTTGGGTCCCCTGGCCAGCGGAAGCTATTGCTTCATGCAGTTGTACTCTTGTAAATAAAGGGTTGATGCTTTGAGCCAGCTTGTCTGCTCAGTAGACCTGAGAACTGGTGCCTAGCGAGTACTCTAACTTGGGAACCCAGAGCCAAAGGGGGATATTACACTGGAAAACCATTGCCAATTTGAGTAGACCCTGTGGAGGAGAAGCTTGCAATGCAATTTCATTGTTTTCCCAGGCTCAGAGCATTTTCTATTTTTTGTTTCTGTTGTGATCCTTGTGCTTTTTTCTTGATGTTTTGTTTTAAAAACTGCATTGCCAAATCCCACTATTTCCCCCATTTTAAAATTTTGCAAGAGTTTTAAGCATGTTTGTATTTTAAGTTAAAACATATTTAATGGTGTTTGTGTCCTTTACAAAGTTTATATCTCTGCTACCTCACTTTACATTTTATGACACACATGGCTCGGCCCCATATGTCAGATCTGGCCCTCCTAACAAATGAGTTCGACACCCTTGCTCTAGAAGTTCAGGTTGACTGTATAAATATTCTCTAGCACATCATATCTGGTAGAGACTCCTAGCTCTTGATGGGGTGCCAGACACTGGTGCCAACTGTCACGAGTTTGGGTGTGACTTTGGATGCCTCCTTATTGATGGAGGCCCAAGTCATGCAGATAATCAAGCTGGCATTTTCCCATCTTTGTCAAGCTCATTAACTGGCTCCTTTCTTGTCATAACTTGACATAACCATGGTAATCCATGCAACAGTCACCTCCAGCTTAGACTACTGTAACTCACTCTAAACTGGTCTACCCTTGAGACACCTGGAAACTCCAGCTGGTTCAGAATGCAGCAGTGCAAGTGCTGAAAGGAATGTCACTGATGGCACATATTCAACCAGTGCTGCGCCAGCTGCACTGGCTCTCTGTACAGTACTGAGTCAGGTTCAAGGTTTTGGTATTAACCTTCAAGGCCTTGAGTGGTCTGGGACCAATGTGTCTGTGGAACTATCTCCTCTGGTATGTCCCTGGAAGAGCCTTATGCTTTACTGATAACAACTTGCTAATGATCTCTGGCCTTAGGGATGTCTAGCTGTCTCCCACCAGGGCCTTTTCGGTCCTGGCCTGGTGGAACTTTGCTAAATGACATCAGGGTCCTGAAGGATCTTATGCAATTCCACAGGGCTTGTAAGGCAGAGATTTATTTATTATGTGAGATTTATATCCCACCCATTCTACAAAGACTCAAGGCAGCTAACAACATAAGATAAACAATATTAAAACAGTAAACAATTAGATTAACTGTGTTGGTTAATTTTATTGTGTCATCTGCTTTTAATGTTTTATATGGTTAAGTTGTTAGCCGCCCTGAGTCCGCCAGGGGCGGGCAGGCGGGATATAAATTTGATAAAATAAAAAGTGATTTAACACTGTTCCATTAGTCTTTTGGTTGGGGGCAGCACCGGTTTCTCTTATGGCTGGCACCCATCCTTTCTTCACTCCCCCCTTGGCCATTGTTTTAAGTTCCCTCCCTTCTCCCAGGAAAAAGCCACATAGTCCAGAATCGGAACAGAAAATTAATAGGATGCCAACTAGGACTGTATTTTATTCTGGTTTTTAACTCTTATCAAATTGATAGTTGAATTTTAAAGTTGTATGCTTTAGAAAGCCAGTTTGATGTAGTGTTAAGTATGCAAACTCTTATATGGGAGAACCGGGTTTGATTCCCCACTCCTCCCTCCACATCCATCTGATGTGATCTTGGGTCAGTCACAGTTCTCTCAGAGCTGTTTTCTCAAGAGCAGAGCACTCTCAGCCCCACCTACCTCACAGTCACAGGGTGTCTGTTGTGCGGAGGGGAAGGGAAAAAAGATTGTAAGCCACTCTGAGATTCCTTTGGGTAGTGAAGGGCGGGGTATAAACCCAATCCCTTCTTACGGCATTATGCTCTTGTACATCAGCCAGAGCCTGGCACAAGCTGGGATGAGGCGATCAATAAATAAAATTTATTAATAACCGAGTGCTACAAGCATTGTTGCAAAGACAACATTCTCCATAACTGAAATTCATAGCTAAACTCCCCTCACAATTGTGCATGATATGAAAAAGGGCATTTGGGCAAAATATTTTCTGTGGCAGAATTTTTATTTGCAGTTTTAATTCATAACTAGCATTGACTCATCAAATGCAACTGTAGTATAATTTTTGCTAAGAGTTGAATGGCTTTCCAAGAACTGCTGCAAGTAGTCAGGAGGTCTACGGAGAGCCGGTTTGGTGTAGTGGTTGAGTGGATTCTTACCTAGAGATGTAAAATTTCTGGATATTTTAAAGCTTGGAAAAATCTAATTTTTTTTGGAAAAAATCAAATTTTTGGAAAAATCGGGGGAAAATGCTACATTAACGCTTCTTTTTTCTTTTCCACATTGAAAGCCATTGTTACTTTAGGAACACAAAATATGACTATGGACAATTTTATTGGCATGAAATTGTCACAACTAGCATATTAAAAATATAGTGTATCCAAACAATTATTGCAAACAGAATTTACTTTTAAAATATTTGTAATTGTAACAAATGGAGCAACAATCTCCTGAACTGTTTACCAGTTTATGTGGAACAGACAAAAAACCCTCCACAAAACAATTTTTTAAAATCCAAATTAACAATTATTCATATTTCCTCTCCACAGTATTAAATAAAAAGAAAAAAACTCATTCTCATAGAAAGAATTGAGGGGGGAAGTGTATAGAAGGGAGTGTAGGACTAAGTTTCAATGAATGGGCATGGCCTAGAACTTGCTTGTCCTCAGTGCACGGAAATTAGAATAATGTGATACCATACATTTTTTTTTAATGATTTGGAAAATAATTGGAACACCTTGTCTTAAAATATATTATTCATCATGTTAAAATAAAATGTTCCATAATCAATTTTATTTTATTTTTTTCAATTTTTCCAATTTGGGGTGGGGGAAGGCTTCAGGAAAAAAATGGGGAAAAAAAGTTTTTTCTGAATTTTTCCGTTTTTTTTCCGGGCCTTTACATCTCTACTGTTATGTAGGAGAACTGGGTTTGATTCCCCACTCCTCCACTTGCAGCTGCTGGAATGCCCTTGGGGTTAGCCATAGCTCTTGCAGAGCTGTCATTGAAAGGGCAGCTTCTGTGAGAGCTCTCTCAGCCCCACCTACCTCACAGGGTGTCTGTTGTGGGGGAGGAAGGTAAAGGTAAGCAACTCTGAGATTCAGAGGGAAGGGCAAGGTATAAATCCAATATCTTCATGTGAAACTGCCACATTTCAGTTTGACATAGTACTAGAGCAAGCTGCGTGCATATATTTACTTCACAGACCAACCTTGCTGAGACGTAAGGTGGACAATACTATGAGATGTCATAAGGTGTTAAATAAACAATACAATATAACTGGGATTGCAGAATTAAAAAACTGAGTTCTCCTGATTTTGTTCATAGCTCATAGCTGTGTTACAGAAGCATCCACATGGTTTACCGCACACTTTCCTGGTTTTGTCAAAAATGGTAAACCTTTGCATTATGAAGAATATTGTTGATCCATCAAAGCCACAGTTTTGGTAAATCATGGTGAACAATCACCAGAGTTTGGAGTAGGATGAGATTTGTTTTTTATTGTTTTAAGTGTTAGGTATTCTTGGCTTAAAATGAAATCTGAGTCTAACACTTTTTAAATGGAACTTAATGGCCTTCATGAATGTATGCTTTTGTGTGTAAAGAAAATTCTGGAGAAATCAATACAGAGGTTCTTGTTGCTTATAATGTGATAGCAAGTCAGGGACCAACAAGTTTCTCCAGATTGTAGTCCATGGATACCTGTGTGAGCTTCCTATTCCTGCTTTACACTACCATCCTTGTATAAATTACACACTCTGCTGACCTAACCTTGTGTGCTAACATGGCAAGCGCCATGCTGAACTGGCCATTATTACAGTGTTGCCTGGCTCTGGGCTCCTCTATGTTGTTATCCATTGTCTTACTCCCATGAATCTACCCATAATTACTTCAGAATGGCTTTTGTTGGAGACTGTAAAAAGGACACTCCTGAGGATGTAAGTTCTACCAATTATTATTCTGAAATGTGTTTCCTATCCTATCTATTGGTTAGAATATATCATCTATTGTCTTAAGTTTGTAAATATGTGAATGAATCAAGCAGTTGGGCTCTTCCTGTTGACTTTGGGTTTTAACCTTCAATTTGAATTTCCTCGTTATAATCTCCCATAACTATTCTGTAAGCAGATTCTTTAGACCAGGCTATACTTATAAGTGGGAAAGTAAATGTGGGATCCATCATTTCAGACTGCAGCTGGGGTCTCATGAATAAATGCTTCATTGAAAATTTGTATATCAGGGAGGAGGATTCCAGTTCAGCTTTCTGGCCAGTATGCTCATTTGCTTAAGAGAGAAATAACTGCTTTCTTAAGAAACTTGCTCTATTAATAAGCTACCTGCCTGCAAAGTAAAACAATGCAATAGATACCTTGGGTCATTGTAAGAACTAGAACCAGGTTTCATAAGGGTACTTAGCAATCAAGATCAGTTTATCTTGCCAAAGTGCTTTTGTTTCTTTTTATTTGAGGAGGGGAGGCATTATGAGCCCCTTTTCTGCTGACTCTTCCTTAACAGGTCTGACTTCCAGCTTCACTTTAAATCAGAGGTATTGAACTCATTTGTTATGAGGGCCGGATCTGACATAAATGAGACCTGATTGGGCTGGGCCATGTGTGTACCTATTTAAGATTAGGTAGCAGAGATAAAAACTTTATAAAGGACATAGGCAAACACAACAAAAAAAGCCCTTAAAACATTCTTAGACTATTAGCATTCGTTGGTCTTAAGGGTGCTTTCTTTGTATTTCTCCCATGGGATCCAGGAAACTGGACAAAGAAAGCTGTGGCTCTTTCCTTCCGTCCCCAGGAGACCAGGATGAGGAGGAATCTCAACCAATAGAAGGAAGAGAGGCTTGGTTCAGTAGCTCTGCTGTGCAATTGAGAGAGCCTAGCAAAGCAAGCTCTGCCTCCCCCCCCCTTCCTAAGAGGAGCCTCAGCCAATGGAGAAAATAGAGGCTTTGTTTTGTAGCTCCTGTGTGACTGAGCAAGTTTTGCAATGCAAGTTGTTATGCAGAAGAAAGCAAGAGAGAGGGAGAAGGAAGCAGATGACAGCCAGGTGCTCCAGGGCCTGATAGGAACCCTCTGGGGGCCTGATTTGCCCCCCAGGCCACATTTGACACCCCTGCATTAAATCCTTGCCTGATACATTAACAAGCATTCCAATATAACATTGTATGTATTTTAGCACAGTATCTGTGCTGTTCCAGGCCAAATGTGTGTGTTTTGTAAAGTTAAACATTTAAATATAGAGATGGTGTCTGTCAACCAGAAGCATAATTACCAATACAGACCTGTTGTGGTGCATATTCAAGTAACTTCTACGGTTGCAATGCTTCAGAGCTCTTGTGGCAGAAGAGTTACTATCAATACAGCAGGGAATATCCAAGAGAACTACTGAGCTACACTAAATTTATGTATCTATTGAGATTTATATTCTGCTAAGGTTGCCAGGTCCAACTTTGGGGATGGAGCAAGGGTGTGACAAGCACGATTGAAGGGAGTTCTGGCAATCACATTTAAAAGGACTGCACACTTTTTAAATGCCTTCCCTTCATCTGGAAATAATGGATACAGGTACCTCCTTTGGGAGCTCATAGAACTGGACCCCCTGGTCCAATTTTTTTGAAACTTGGCGGTTGTTTTGAGGAGAGGCACTGGATGCTATGCTGAAAATTTGGTGCCCTACCCCCCGATACCCATGGATCAATTCTCCATTATACCCTATGGGAATCGGTTTCTATAGGGTATATTGGAGTGCCCAGCAGACATTTCCCTCCCCTCTCACTTTCTGATAACCCCGAAGCAAGGGGAGGGCCTCCAAACCAGGGGATCCCCTGCCCCCAACTGGGGATTGGCAACGCTAAATTCTGTCCTACCCCGCAAGCTGGCTCAGGGTGGCTTACAAACATAATCAGAACCCAGAAATACTGTGCCCTGAACCATCTGAAAGTTAGGCTGTTGTTAAATTTGATGGGGGGGATGATTGAAATTGTTGCCAGTGCAATTTGGAATGTGAAAATTAATTGCTGAATTCTTGAAATGCTCAATACTTTTTAAAAAAATGCCAAGGTTATTCTGGTTTTAAAACTACACTCCTTGCCTCACCGCTGAATTGTTTGCTTTATACATGTTCTGAGTAATTCAAGCAGGATTAACATATAATTCAAGGCAGTATTCATGACGTCATTTCAGTTTAAGACATCTGGTTTAAAAAATAAACACGTGCTGTTCTCGTTGGCCGTGACAAAACTAGCAACAAAACCCACTAATGCACTTCGTTCATAAAGCATGCGTAGGCTCCATTCTCGTGGAAAGTAGGTAAGCTGCAGCCATGCAATAAACCTGGAGCGGGGAACATCCAACCCTCAAGATCACTTGCTCTGGCCCTCGGGGATTGCTGGTCCCTTTCTTCCCATTTCTTTATTTCCGTTTATTTCCCTTTCTTCCCCCATGTGTTTATTTTCCTTTATTATACTTTCTTCCCTCGATTTCATTTCCTTTTCTTTCCCCCATTCCTTTCTTTTCCTTTGTTTCCCTTTCTCCCTCCCTCTCTCCCCCTTCTCTCAGCTTTTTCTACAAAAAAAAAGCTCTGGACTTAGGCATTTGCTTAGGCTGCCGGCCGTGTAATGAAGCATACGTCCGAAGCGCAGAAATGCCAGAAAGTATTTTTCAGGCAGAAATTCAATAGGAGATCAACATTTCCTCCACAGAAACATGCACTGAGGTGAATGTCACATTCACCCTGTCTGGAATTATGCAGCTGCTGAAAAGTACAGGAACAAAGAACGACAGAAGGGCGGTGATATCGGGAACCATTTTCTTTGCCCGCTTTGAACGCCTCCGCCAAGCTTTCTTTTGTCGTTGTTCAGTCCGACTCTTCGCGACCCCATGGACAATGTCACCCCAGGCGGTCCTGCCTCTCACCATCCTCCGAAGTCTGCTCAAATAAGCCCCCCCTCCCAGAGGCGTCGGCTAAGGGAAAGGGTTGGACTACGCAGGCGCTTTGCTGGCGAAGAAGAGGCCGCCTGCGGAAAGGCTGCACTAGCGGCAGCTTGGCGTTGCGGAGGCGCTGAGCCTGGGGTTGGGGGTTTCAGCTTGTCTGCATCAGGCGCCCTTGCTTCGTCCTTGCCTTTCCCCTTTAGACATCGTCGCCGTCATGCTCTGCCGGCTGGTCTACCGGGGCAGGTGAGAACTTGGCAAGGGCCGGACGTTATCGTTCTTGGTCAAGGGCGCTGTGTGGGGCCGTTCGAGAATGCAAGAGAGGTTTAGGACGGGAGGGGGAAGGCGGGAGATTAGAAATCTGGCAGAGAGTGAGGAGACTGGAACGAATGGGATAGAGTAGTCAGGAGTTTGGAGCTAGTTCGGCAGAAACAGGCATTTAAGTTGAGTCAGGGCTGCTAATATAGCAGAAATTGAAGGTAACTTTGTTGACCCATAGAAAAAAATTCCAAAAGCATTCTTCTTTGAACCAACTGAAATCCGTTAGGACTATGTTTTTGCTTCCTAATCTCTGTTTTATGCTTAGAGCAGGTTCCCGGAGATCGTGGAAACCGTGAACAGCTGCTTTGAGGCAGTTCTGGGAGAACTGAAACTTAATCCTGACAAAACGGAGTGGCTACTCTGGTAGGGGGGAGGGGCTGACCCAAGAACTCTGGCCACTCCCAAAAGGAGGGGTGTCAAACTCATTTGTTAGGAGGGCCAGTTCTGACATAAAAGGGACTTTGTGGGGCCGAGCAATGGGTGCCCTAAAATGTAATGCCAGATAGCAGAGATATAGACTTTATAAAGGACACAGGCACACACATTTAAAGATATTATTTTTTAACTTAAAATACAAACATGCTTAAAACTCTTGCAGTATTTTATTTAAAACAAAAAGGTGGGGGGTAGTGGGATTTTGCAATGCAGTTTTAAAAATAAAACATCAAGAAGAAAGCACAAGAATCACAGCAGAAAACTAAAAATATAAAATGCTCTCAGCCTGGCAAAACATGAAATGGCAGTGCATTGCAAGCTTCTCCCCCTTTCCCCTCCCCTGGCCTACTCAGATTAGCAATGGCTCTCCAGTGTAATACCCCCCTTTGGCTGTGGGCTCCCAAGTTAGAGTATTCACTAGTCCTCATGTCCATTGAGAAGAGACAAAGCTGGCTCAAAGCAACAACACTTGATTTGCAAGGACACAACTCTAGGAAGCTTCAGCTGGCCATAGGAACACTGGGAAGTTAAATTGAGCTGCATTCCAACGAAACACACAGACAGAGTTGCAAGGAAGAGGTGGACTGGATTTTCCATTCAGGTCTGCTGTACCAAAAGGTCTGAATAGAAAATCCATTCCGCATTTTCTTTGCAGTTTTGCTTTCTGCTTTAACCTCTGCAAAGAGAAGTAAGAAGGAGCTGGGAATGTTGGCAGCCTCGGAGCGTCAAAGGGTGAGGACAGGAGGAGGAGAAGAAAGCCCTTCAGGCCTAATTGAAGCCTTGGGTGGGCCACTTTGGCCCACAGGCCAGACATGTGACATCCCTGCCCGAAAGGGTTCATACCTTGGGGGTGCTGCTTGACCCAGGGCTCCTGTTGGATAAACAGGTGGCAGTGGTGGCTAGATGTGCCTTTTACTAGCTTTGGCAATTTTTCACCTTCCTGGGCAAGAAAGATCTAACTACTATGATGCATGCCCTGGTAACATCTAGATTAGGTTACTGCAGTGCAGTATGAAGTTTTGACTGTCCAGAAGCTATGGTTGGTACAGAACTTTTGACTTGACTGGGTTTTAAGGACCATATTGTTCCTGTCTTGTTTCAACTGTATTGGCTCCCAATTTACTTCTAGGCTCAATTCAGGATGATGGTATTGACTTTTAAATCCTATACAGTTTGGGACCACCATATCCTAAGGACTGCCTTCTTTCATATGGACCTAGCTGTCCCCTTCAGTCATCTTTGGAAGTCCTGCTTTGGTGATGTCTCCATTTGAGATTAGATGGAAGAGCCTGCGGAGGAGCCTTCTTAGTCATAGTGTCAAAACTTTTGGGGACTTTCTCCCTAGGAAGACTTTCTCCCTAGGAAGACTGGTCTGTCTCCCTCTATTGTTAGCCTCCACCAGATGGTGAAATGTTTTTGGCTTTGTTTGGTGTACCTCCCAGTAACTGTTATTGGTCCTTCTCCCTGGTTATGATGTTGTGTGTGATGTTTTTATAGAATTATTTAAATATTTTATATATATTTTATTTTAAATGCTATCTTAACACTTGAATATTTTAATGTTTTTGCTGCCTTGGGGATTCAGTTTGAGTGGAAAGATGGCATAGAAATGTTTTAAATAAATACCTATCCACGATTGATAGCCCGCATGTCTGGAATTAAGGAGAAGAACTCTCCTTTTAGTACATAAGCTAGTATTTTGTGGTAGTGGCTTGTTCTTTTTACTCTTAAGAACTAGGAGCATTTTTAAAATTTAGTTGCAGGTATGTATTTTGGAGCAGCTCCTGAAAGATGGCTACATCTTGCGTTCACCTTATCCAGGCACATTTATGCAATCACCTGTTGCAGAAAATTAGAGCCTCGTAAATTTTTACAAAAGAATATCTAGTATATGCTTGTTTCCAAAGCAGTTATATGTTCTTACTCACCTCATCCGTCCAAACAGAGAAAATGTAATGTTATCCCTTGTGTGGGGGCCAGCTGTGTTAGGAGCTAATTATTTATGACAATCCTTGACTACCTGTGTTTTGTTTTAAAACCATGTCGAAGTGTGTGTAGGATTCTACATCAGATAAAGAGAATGTGTTGTATATCGTGAAGAAAGGTTTTTCCTGTGTTGAGTTTTCAATTTCTCAGCAGACTGATATAAGGAGGAAATGTGCTTGCTTGAGAACTTGCATTGCCACTTGCCTTGCAAATCCTTAAGCATAGCAGCAGTTCTAAGCAATAGTGTTCAAGTTCTTGGATGTTTGTAGGACTCAGGGTTTATGCTGTGGCTTTCAGATTTAGGGGCTGCCCTTCTTGTGAACAGTATAGTGGCATGCAGATAGTTGGTACTTCAAAACTGTTTAATTTGATGTTCTGCAATTTTTCACCAGAAGTATCTTTCAAATCCCAGCTATTTCTTTGGTTTATGCAGCCTCTTATTTCTTGTACCATGCTGCCTCCCACAGTTCACTACCAGCAGTGACTCAGAAGTTTCTATAACCCACTAGGAATACCAGAACGGTTGTGTTAGACCTATTTGAATCCATCATTAGTGTTCCATCTCATGCTTACTTACATTCGAGCAGTATCTTTTATTCTCCCACTTCATAATTGTGTCATTTATATGTATTATTAGTATTATTAATAGCAATAATATGTAGGATTACCCAGATCTTTAGTTGAAAGTGCAAAATATGAGGCTGTGCCATCTGGATATGGGAGGCTTGCAAGTATAACTGTTTTACAACTTTGGCTCAATGGGGAAAATAGTGACACAGAGTTGACACTGCCTATTTGTGATTTAAAAAAAAAAATCCATGAAGTCAGGAATACAATTGTATAGGTAGCAGCTCCTTGTTTCATTTCATTCTGGTTTCATTTGGACAGTACTGAGAGTTGCTGCAGCAAGTGGGAGCAGCAAGCCCAACAGCACAGCAAAGGTTCTCCTGGCCATTTGTTATAATAGGCATCTCTGAGCAGAAACAAGCCATCATCAATGGCAAAAGTTGCTTTCAGTGCCATTTTGTTATTTCACATAATTAATTCTTATTTTCTAATTAACGTATTACAGTTTTTTCCCTGAGTTAATATTTTATAAATACTTATTTTGACAGTTTAGAATAGATACTCAACCCTAAATAGTTTTGAGGGTAAGAGTAAAGAATGAAGAAGTTGGCATGTTAAGTATTCAGTCAGCCTAATTTCAATATAGATTCTGTCACTGGGTTTCTTGAGCATAATGCAACATATGAAGCTGCCTAATACAGGATCAGACCATTTATCTGTCAATGTAAATATTGTTTAATTGACAGCAGCCTGTCCAGGGTCTCAGACGGAGTTCTACCTCTTCTCCTAATGTCTGGTTCTGCTTTATCCCAGGGGTAGCCAAACTGTGGCTCAGGAGCCACATGTGGCTTTTTCACACATATTGTGTGACTCTCAAAGCCCCCACCACCCCATTGACTGGCTTGGAGAATGCTTTAAATCGCTTCTCCAAGCAAAGCCAGCTGGCAGCTTGGGAAATGCATTTAAAGTTGCTTTCTTTCCACTTCTCCCTCTCTTCCTCCCCGTCTATTTTCCGCCCTCCCTCATATGTCTGATGTTTATTCTGTGTGGCTCTTACATTAAGCAAGTTTGGCCACCCCTGTTCTGTCCCAACATGTAAATACATTTGTAAAAAAAGACAGTATGTTTGCAATGTGCATTATGTTTTTATTATACTTTGTGTTAAAATAGTAGTGGTAACGTGTTAAGTAGTATGGCAGCCCCAGGAAGCAGGTGAAATAAAAGTATTGCCAATTAATGATAAAATAGTCTATTTTTAAATTCTCTTTTAGACATGGCATTAAACTGGTTGCACCTCTTGGATGCCTGGGTTCCAGGCAAAAGCACACACTTCCCGACTTGCCTTACGATTATGGCGCCCTGACACCCCACATCAGTGCAGAAATCATGCAGCTTCACCACAGCAAACATCATGCTACTTACGTGAATAATTTGAATGTTGCAGAAGAAAAATACAAAGAGGCCTTGGCTAAAGGTATGGATAGCCCTATATAAGTAAGTGTGTGTGTTGCCTTATTGTTTCTCCTTAGCGGTCCTGCTTCAAGTCTGTCATTGTATGTCTTCCTCTGTCTCTGGTGGTAAAACTGGAAGTAATTTGGGGTAGGGATCATCACCACCTTCTGTATTTGTAAAGTTCCCAGCAACCATGCAGTAAAGCCATGGTTTACACCTTGAACGCCTAAGCATTATTTCAAAATGTAATTAAACTGTAATGTGGGAGATCTAAGAGCTTGTAAAGGTGTCTCTACTGGGATTAAAAAAAGAGTTTACATTTTTTCTCATCAGCAAATAGGTTTTGAATGTCACCCTTATTAGTATATTGGGATAACTGTTGTATCATGATAGTAATTTGCCAGTCCCCTGGTGTAATTTTTTCTTATAGGACATCCAGCAGAAATTCTTGAATAATAAAATTTTAACATCGATGGAGTTGGTAGTACCCACCATAATTAATACATCAAATATATTTGATCAACTAGCACCTACCATTGTTTTATGTCCTACGTTCAGGAGCCCAAAATCTATTATCTATCCCCGGACCAAGGGAGGCCAGGCTAAGCTCTACACAAGCTAGGGTTTTCTCAGTGGCAGCACCGATGTTATGGAATGCTCTCCCAGAGGCCATAAGGACCCTGCGGGACCTCTCCCAATTCCGCAGGGCCTGTAAAACTGAGCTTTTTCGACAGGCCTACAACAAGTGGCGGGGGGCGGGTGGGTTGAGTACCACTTCTATGTCACTGAGCAATATCATCTGTAAGATCACTAACAGACTAACAGAATAATTAGGAACTGAGATATTTATAAATCGTTTGCAGTAACTAACATTTTTTATAGCATCATATAGTTCGTTTTTAAATTGTCTATAACTTATCTTTTATGATTGTAATTTTAATGTTTTATTAAGACTGTTAGCTGCCCAGAGTCCGCTTGTGGAGTGGGCGGCATATAAATCCAAAGTAAATAAATAGTCTAATTGTTTTATATGGTTTATTTATGATGTACTTGTATTTTTATCTTTTGTCTATTAATATTGGTCTTATGACCTCTTAATGTGAGCCACCCTGAGCCTGCTTCGGTGCAGCAGGTAATTAAAAAAGTCCCATACATTGCTTGGTATGAAATGAGGTATTTTACTTTGACATCAAAGCTGAACTTAGTCTGGAATAGCCCCCCCCCCCATTAATGACTAAGTTAAAATGATTTCCTTCAGACCGTTTTTATTCACAACCCAAAACAAGCAGGCAAGCCCCCAGCCTTATCTATTCAAATGCCCCACCTTTCTGTATTTTCTTCCAGTATTTTCCACTCCGCTGTCTCCATGCCTTATCAGTTTTTAACAAGGAGCTTCCTCAGAAGGGCCTCTCTTATCTACTTTTACAACCTTGGATTGACACCCATTTGGGCTGTGGCCTCTAACAGTTACTTCTAAATGTTGCATCAGACATTCTCTTCTGTAGGCACAGAAACCATATTTTCATTTATATTATAGGCGTGTTCATTAATTATTCAGGGGTCCCTCTTCATCAGCGAGGAGGGCATGATACAAATTGAACAAACAAATAAATAATTACAGTTAGCAATTACAATAAGCAATTTAGGCTCAGAACAGGCATTCCCACCTTGTAGACTTAATAAATATGAATTGTGTTAACCTCTGTGATTACGTATCATTCAATGTGGCAAAGCAACTCTGATACCTTTTAAGCTAGGTTGAAAACTAAAATGGTGACTCCTAACCTAATATAACACACATTAATTTGGTTTCTTCACAGTTATACACTGACATTGTAAATTAAATGGAAAGCCTGAGGACTATGCAGTACAAAATTTAAACTTCAACTTTACTCACTGTTAAAGAGTGCTGCATTTCTGTTAATTCAACTATGTATGCAGAGCCCCATAAGGAGTCATATGGCTGGAAAACATGGAAGCTATATGCATGAGATCTGTGATTTTAGAAATTTTTGGGAAATCTACAAGGTATAGAAAAAGAGCCTGCTTTTGCGGGGAGGGCAGGATATAAGTTGAATAAAGTAAATAAATACGGTAAATAAAATTATCAGCTTGAGGCTTTAAGATCTGTATGTAGTATGGAGACTTGAGTCTCCTCATTTCCACAGTGCCTTTGCCATACTTTGAGCCAGCTGCAACTATTTTTGGATAGAAAGGATCTGACCCAGGTTAGTCAAGCTTTGACCACATCATGATTGGATTACTGTAATGTGTTTTGTTTGGAGTTGTCTTTTGAAGACTATTCAGACCTTCATGTGGTAGAAAATGCTGCAGCAAGGTTGTTGATTAGTGCTAGTTAGTGGGACCATATTTTTTCAGTATTGAAAGAACTGCCTGTTTGAGTACAATTTGAGTACATTTCCGGACGCTAGTGATTACCTTCTAAAGCCCTAAAAAGTCTGGGACTTTAAATGATTACATACAAACATGTGCATCAGATTAAGATCATCCACTAGATCAGGGGTGTCAAACATGCAGCCCAGGGGCCTGATCAGGCCCTTGAAAAGCTCTTATCAGGCCTGCGAGCAAGTCTGTTTCCTTCTCCCTCTCTCTTGCTTATTTCTGTGTCACAGTTTGCTTTGCAGGGCTTCTCAATTGCACAGAAGCTACAGAGCAAAGCCTCTATCTTCCCCATTGGCTGAGGCTGCTCTCTTGGGGAGGAAGTGGGAGGGAGGGAGAGCTTTACTTTAAGCATGTTTTAAGTTTTGTTTTTTTTTAAATTGTGTTCGTTTGTCTTTTATAAAGTTTATATCTCTGCTACTTGGCATTAAATTTTATGACGCACATGGCCCGGCCCAGCAAGGCCTCACTTATGTCAGATCCTGCCATCATAACAAATGAGTTCGACACCGATACACTAGGTTCTACTCTGTGTACTACTTTTGGAGGTCAGATGGGTGGTTACCTGAAACAGGGCCTTTTCTGTAAAAACACATTGATTGTGGAATGCTCCCCATCCATGTAGACTCTACAGGCAACTTAAAATGTTCTCACTGACTCAGGCCTTTGATTCTCCCCCCCACCTTTTCTCATGAATTCATTTGCTCTACTTTTTCCCTTCTGGTTTGTTGTATTTTACATTAGTTATTTTTGTCAATTGCTCTTTAGCTTTGTGAATTTTTATCATGCATTAATAATATTGGTAGCAGCCTTGGAAGCCATTTGCTGAGGAGATTTATTCCAGATACTATATATGCTTTTTGTTGTACACAATTCTTTAGGAAAGTTCACAGATAACCTTGGCTTTACGAGACTAAAATTAACTGTTGTGGGGCACTGACTCTACAATTTAAGTACTCAGATACACATTATGAAGACATTTCTATCTATAGCTGCAATCCAGAGTTGTTGTTGATTTTTGCATCTGTGTTTTTTTTCTAAAACATTTCTCTTCAGCAACTTTCTTTTGAAACTTCCTTGAATTCAAAAGTAGTTTGGGGGATTTGACAAGTTGGGGGAAAATACCAACATCTTACCAGTGGTGATAGTATTGTTTTTTTTTAAAGCCTGCTTGCTAAATCCTCAAGCTGTTTTTTTAAAACAAAAGTTGAGATGAACTGTTATGTAAAAGTAATTGCTGAAAGGAAAACTTTAAGAAAAATTGCAAGCATAGCTTTCTATCAATGCCAATTGAATAAGCTGCTGTAGAGAATATAGGATTTTTTCCTTTGGAAGCATTCAGAATTCAGGATATATGGTATTGGGTTAGTAGTCGGACATGGATTCCAGTTTGAATTTATCTGCAGCTCCCTGTGTATTTCAGTAGAGCTTATTTAGGACTTGATAAATCTTCTAGTCAATTGCACGTGAAATACAGTTGAATTTAGCTGTCTAGAGCAGCCATTTAGAATGCAGTTTTGCCTTTTTGTCTTGTTTACTGTAGTGCCAGTAAAGTATAGTTTCATTATGGCTGTATACTGTATTCTCCAACTGATCCAGGCAAACTATGCAAAGAAGAAAGGTAAGGGAGGAAAACTGTTATTTGTTCTCTGAGAGCTTAATGCTTAAAAATGATTAAACAGAATAGCAACACACTCTTGGCTGCCAGATAAGCAAACAGCTATCCTCAGCTTTTCTTCTGGGCATTTTCCTGTGCCTGCATTCCAAATGCTGCCAGTAGATACGTAGCCTGGCATGAGGCTTAGTCAAGTTACAGGAAGCAGAAGATGAACAGTCAATAACAATGCAAGCAGGTCTGTTTTAGAAAGTGGTACTAAAAAGTTTTGTTTGTTTTGAGCTATCATATGTTCAGCATTTTATCAGAAAATTCAATTTCATGTGTGTGAGTTTTTGGCAAGCTGATGAAACAGTTTTCAATATTAAAAAGTGTAATCTCTGAATCCAGCAAGTCTGAATTATTCTAGTTATATTCACTTCAGAAGAGGAAGATACTAGAAAGAACTCATGGGGAACATGCTAGAATAGTTAGACCAGTTGCCCCAGTTCCAAAGAACCCCATCATAGTCCAGTGGGCACATTTCTGTCAGCTGCTATCAATGCAGCACAGCCAGCATCCTGTTTACTTCAGTCAACTCTTTTCTGTTTTCCACTGTGATTTCCATGTTCAGCTTTGCTTATTTGTTTGTTGTTTTTCTGGCTTCAGGCTGGAATTTGGAACAGAGACTATTTTGGTCACCTTGATCGATAACCTCTATCAAGAACTAGATTAAGGGATGTGCTAGTTTTGCTGGGTCTCTCAGAAGCCTATGGTACTATCAACCATAGTATCCTTCTGAGTTGCCTCTCAGCACTGAGACTGGGGGGCACCATGTTATGATTCAAGTTTTATCATGGAGGTTACTCTCAGAAAGGATAAGAGAATGCTCCCTACAGGCTTTTCTGTAGAATTGCTGGTTCTTCTCTACGGTTGCCAATTCTGTGTTGGGAAATTCTTGAAGATTTGGTGATAGAGTTTGAAGAGGGAATGGATACTGTATGGCCCACATTCTGAAGTTGCCATTTTCTCAAAGGGGACTGATCTCTGGAGATCACCGTAATAGCAGGAGAACTCCTGGCCTCAACTGGAGGTTGGTAAACCCAACTTCTTCCAAGTTTTCTATGAATGCCAAACAGTTCAGAGAGGGGAATGATTTTTTTCTGACAACCAAGTAAAGTAGGAGTCTGAGGACCTATGCTTAAATTCTGGTAACCCTTGCAGAAATTGTGTTAGATGTTTGCTTCGACTAGGCTGTTTTGAGATGTTATAGGGTTTCCCATTTCACAGTTTTCTAGAGTGGCTAATACATTTTATGGGAAAGAAAATCCCCCCCCCCCCAAGTTGTATAAGAAGAAAAATGTCATAGTTACCCTGAAGGAATTCGTATATTTATCAGGTGCTTGATCTCATATGAGCAGCGGTCAGTTTACTTGACAGCAGTACTATTAACTAAGTGGACTGCTCTGTGGCATATATAAAAAAGCTTTATGCAGGGACTTAGCCACTTACCTTTGCATTTCCAGGTGATATTACAGCTCAGGTGTCTCTTCAGCCAGCTCTGAAGTTCAATGGTGGAGGACACATCAATCACTCTATCTTCTGGACAAACCTTTCTCCAAATGGTGGAGGGGAGCCTAAAGGTTTGTTATCAGTTACAGTGTTTTATTGTAACTTGTAATACTTATGTAAAATTGATTGATTTTTGTGTCTTAAAGTTTCACTTTTGCTTTAATCAACTAAAGTCAGTCCTGGGGTGCATGCACTGTATTTGTTTAGGCTGGTCCCATCAGTGTTTACAAAGAATCAGGATGCTGTTTCCCTCAATCTGTTGCATTGCTCTGTTTTGTTACTGGGGCTGGCATCTCAGTAAAGTAAGTACATTATCGGTATGCTGATTAAAATCTTTTATGGTAAATGTTCAGTGGCAGTTAAAAATAAAGGAAGCAAACTTATTGGTTTTCTTGAGTGGCTAATACATTTTATGGGAAAGAAAATCCCCCCCAAGTTGTATAAGAAGAAAAATGTCATAGTTACCCTGACCCTGCAGTCACAGATTTCTGTGTGTGGGTTACTAATTGCAAAAGCTGTTTGCACAGAAGAAATAAACTGTAATAATATAACCAGGGAGGGGTAGTCATGTGATAGCTTGTGCACAAGCAAATGAACTTCACATTTTTTATCTTGGAAACGCCAATTAGTGTGCTGTCTTCTGCTATTCATGTGATTCTCTGAATTGGGATAATATTGCATCACAAAATGCTATGGCACTGTTAACATTAGGAATGAGAACTGTGGAAAAATCAGGTTAGTTTCTGGGCAAAACTGATTGATTTCCACAGCTATTGTTCTGAGTAGTTATAAACTTAAAAGTTACAAGTTCTGTAAAAGCAAAGAAACTGTATTCATAGTTAGTATACATGTATTGCAGGAGATCCCTTAACCAGAGCTTAAAGACGCAGGATCACACATTCCTTCTGCTTACCTCTTTCTTTCCCCTCTTGTGCTCCCATTACATAGTCCAAGTGTTAACACCAGTATCAGCCAGGGTTCATTCTTGTTAGACGTTAGTTATTTTATCTTGGTTAAAGATTAACAGTGGTTAATACTGATACTGATGTAATACCTAAGAATGGCCAAGGCAGCAAATAAAGGATGAGGAATATTATAATGTTTTGGGTGGAGGAAACCAGTGATTCTGCAGCCTATTACATTCTGTTGACCGTGGTTAAGAGTTTACCATGCGTGTGGGAATTCATTGCAATGTTAAATGAAAAATCACTGGTTTTGTGTGTGTGATTTAATTATGGTCTCTTTTGAAGGCGAGTTATTGGACGCAATTAAGCGAGATTTTGGCTCCTTTGCGAACTTTAAGGAGAAATTGACAGCTGTATCAGTTGGTGTTCAGGGCTCAGGATGGGGATGGCTTGGTTTTAATAAAGAACAAGGTCGATTGCAGATAGCTGCTTGTTCCAATCAAGATCCTCTCCAAGGAACCACTGGTAAGTTTTTCTACTTGGAACTTGACTAAAATTGGAATGTACTTCTATGTTTGCATAATAAGCGATTTGCTTATTTGCTAGACACTGATTTTAAGTTACTTCTATTTTAAATATCTTCAGACCAAAGTAAACATCCTATAGAATTTGCAATGATGATCTGGAAGAAATGGAAGGCACTCATTTAAAATTATTCTTATCATCTGATGGGGTTTATTGTTGGTCCCTTTTGATGGTTTTTCTTAATTTTTTTCTTTATGAATTCTACATGAATTTAAACAAATTCATAGAGGTTAGATCCATCAATGGCCATTAGCTATCATAACTAAATAAAAAACCCCTATTCAAAGGATGGTTGGCAATCAGCAAGAGAGAACTGTTCCCTGTCTGTACTTCTGTGCTTTCCAGAAGGTTCTGGTTGGTCACTGTGGGAACCAGGATATTAGACTAATTGGACATCTTGGCTGGTCAAAGAGAACACACCCATTTTGCCAGTCATAAGAAGTTGTTATGCAGGGCCCAAAAGCCTCCCCCTTATTATTGTTAAAAACTTATTCACCTCCCAGGCTTCTGATGGTTTGGCAGAAACTTTTCCTTCACTTTCAAATGCAAATGCCAACAAGAAAAGACAGGGTTGTTTTTTTTTGTTTTTGTTTTTAAAGACACTTGCCACTTTGGGGTCAGGAAGGAATTTTCCTCCAGGCCAGCTTTGTCAGGGAACCTCAAGGTTTTTTGCTTTCCTCTGGGTATATTTTATGGACCCTGGCTAGGGCTTCCATAGGTTCCCAGAAATCCCCAAAGAAATTATATAAGAGATCCAGGTTTACTTACAAGGAGATCTTTAATAACACATCAGAATTACAGAAGATTCAGGCTAAACTTCTGTCAGCTGGCCTAGAGCATACACATGCACAGGCAAACCTTAGCCAGGCTTTTGAGACCATATACATGACTAAAACTACATGCCTTATGCCCTACATGCTGGCTACACGTCAAAGAATGCTCCCATACAAGTCAAAGAATAATTAATTAAGCTAAGCCAAACACTTGGATGAGCCAGGCCACCTTTCACATGGCTTCCTGTGTGTGTGGGGGGAGGGGGAACAACCCAGGCTTTGAAGATAACAAGCATGAAAGAGAAAGTTCCCCTGAGAGCAACTAACACTGTCCTCTCACAAGCCTCAGGGCAACTAAGCACCAGCATGTAACAAAGATGGAGTCACCCAGGCCATACAGCATAGAGGAGGGGTCTCTATGGGAGTGGGAGGGAGGTAGTTGTGCAGGTGGTTGAACTAGATGACCTTTGAGATCCCTTCCAACTCTATGTTTCTGTGACATTCTTGGAAGTTGATTGTGCATTTAATGCCCTCTTCTGCCCTTATAATCATGGACTAAGAATAGTCATCCACATGTACAATATAGTAGTATAACAAAGTGACTTGAAGACTCTGGATCCTGTTTTCCTTTGGAAAATAACAAATTCTGCTGTGTTTAAATAGTTTATTTTAAAATTAATACTGGATATGTTTCTGAACTTGATGAAACTCCTCGGTTTCTTAGTAATAACTGTGTAGAAATGGAACTACAATGGAAAAGTGAATGATCTTTCAAGCATTAAAATATTGCTAGCTAAATGAGATTCTTCTTTTCTAGGTCTTGTTCCGCTGCTAGGGATTGATGTGTGGGAGCATGCCTATTATCTGCAGTATAAAAATGTCAGACCTGACTATCTCAAAGCTATCTGGAATGTGATCAACTGGGATAATGTATCTTCAAGATATGCAGTTTGCAAATAGTAGGGCAAGAACTGTGATGTTGCCTGGATAATTTTTTTGCAGTAATTTCTGACAGCTGACTTGCTAATTTCTCCATTGCTAAAAATATTTTAGCACATCAAAAAACACAAAAATTGTTTGCAGTCAAGCTAAATGTTTGCCTGAAGGCTGATAAGACTTTAGTTCTTGACATGCTATTTTTTGTTTAAAGACAGAGGTCCTTTATGCAGTACTCTGAAAGAATGCAGTTCTTAAATATCAGTAAGGGATTATGACTGAAGTTTTCCTCAATTGTGTTATGATCAGTCATTCAAGACTTTCCCCTGCAGTACAAAACAGAAAACTAGGTCTACCAGTTCAAAAGCAGATTACAAGAAACAGTGGTAGTACCTATTTATTAAGTTTCATGAAAAGCTGACTTCTGTGTCTTGAAGAGCATGGCTAGCAGAGTTTAAACAAAAGGTAATGCATTGTAGTCTTCCCAATGGCAGACATTTGGCAAACAACTGCTAATCACGACTAAATTTGTACTATAGGTTATAGGTGCTTGAAGAGGAGGGGCTGCTTTTCATGAAATTGCTTGTCTTTCCAAAGAGAAAGAAAAATATCCTTTGGCAGTAGATGTTGGGTAACAAAGCTGAAGAGATTAATTGCATAAATGTATAGGATATTTGGTTTGTAATAAAGAGTATTTAATGTCTATTTTTGTCCTTATGTTGTCGAAAATGAGACCTATCAATTCATTGGAACTTCTTTATGATACTATTATAATGGTTGCTTAAAAATAAAACCTTCTAGTATTGGTCTAGTGGGCAAATATATGGAATTTCTGCCATGCTTATTGTGGATGTCTACAACTATGGATTTTTTTACTGTGTAGGATAAAGTATGCCATTAGTATACTGGACTTTCAGGTGTACTAGGTTCAACTGACATTTGAAAACCAAGGCTATGCTGCAACATAGGCTATTGTGATTATGAGAAGTACACAAAATGGAGATGCAGTCTAACACCCTGAGTGATAGCACTGAGCAAAGTTAATTATGTAAAGCAATAGACTGAATGTGGATATATCTGCTTTGTATGGTTAAGAGGAGTGTTCCTGGGGTGAAATTCAGGATGGGTCTGGCCTACCTTGTGTTTGAAGTATGTATCCATCCAGACTAGTTTTCTCTCTGTCTTCTTTTACCTGTGCTACCCTAACAGAAAACAATAGAAATATGTAAAAAAAAAATCATGTCAGGGTTTAAAAATGTTTTAATAAAAATGCCTTGTTTTATGTTTGTGGCAGATTGTACTAGTTTGGACTATGGTAAATTGAGAAGTACCCTTGTATAATTTGGGTTGGCCTACCTTCTCAATTTAGAATTCCATTCCTGAGTTCCTAATATTTTGTTTCCTTCTCAGCAAAATGGTCCAATAAATTACCAGAATCGATGGCTCTTAATTGAAGGTCATAGATAAAGGAGACCACTTGGTAGGTTTTAAAAGGCAGCTGAGAAATCAATCCTATTTAAAATATTCCTCCCATTACTTCAAATTGAGGTCCCTTTGCCTCTGAATCAGTAATAGATTTGTTGAAGGATGAGTCTAGATGATTTGAAGTTGTTTGTGCACCCAGGAAGCTGCAGATTACTCTCTTAAATGGACTCTCACTCTCCATGGAAGGGAGTTATTCCTGTATCCAGCTGCACTTTATAGTTTGCTAAGCCCTCACTGCTGAATTGTGTGTCCTGAAAAATTCCCAGTCTGATTTCTGTAGTCTTCTCTATATGACTTTGAAGTATAGCTATCGAGCTTAGGGTGGAGCCTATATTTCTCTTAGAATTAGAACTGCCTCCAGACTACAGAAATCATTTGCCATGGAGGAAATGGCAGTTTCATAGGGTGGACTCTGAGGCAGCCCCAGTAAATTCCCACCTTCAAACGCTGCCCTCCCTAGGCACATGTCTCCAAGAGTTTCCTAAGCTAGAGTTGGCAGCTCTAATCTTGAAGACAATATAGAAATGTAGTTGTTCCTTCATGGACTGGAAGTGCCTGCTGGGAACATGTCACCTTGCTTTTACAACAGGTCTCTGCTAGCTTGTAATTTGGTTTCTGGCTCAGATTCATAGGCGTACTTTTCACCTTTAAAATCCTAAACTGCCTGTGACATAGACATGTCTTCCTTCATGAAAGACGCTACTCCCCACCCTAACTTGAAATAAAGTAGTCCTATTGCAAGTTCTACTGCCAAGCTAGATTATGTGTGTTGTTGCTTACTAGAAGTAGTGTTGACTCAGTGGAGACTCCTGCTTTGTTTCATTTCTTCCTGAGAGAAAACTGTCACATCTATACCTTAGCTCTTGCAGAAGAGTACCCAAACTCTTATTGCTTGTGTTTGTGGGAGGGGTTTGGCTCACTTGTAGAGCATCTTTTTGCATGCAGAAAGTCCAAAGTTCAACCCCTGGCATTTCCAGTTAAAGCTGGGGGCAGGCAGTGGGTATTGTGAAAGAGCTCTTCTTGAGACCCTGGAGTCTGAGTAGACAACACTGACTTTGATGGACCTTATACTGATTAAATATAAGGCAGCTTCATGTGTATATATTAATACACCTGCTGGTCCTACTCTTTGTATTTTCAATTTACTGCAGACTCCTTAGAGCCTAATTACTTGACAAGTGTTACAGGAAGTATCTGGATTTGTACAAGCAGAAGAAGTCAGTATAAGAAAGACATGCATTCTTCCTTGCCTGTCGCAAGTACACTTTGGTAGATGGCTATGTATAGGACAGTTCCATGTTGAGTTGTAGACAGAATATAAGTGTTTCAAAGATGGCTGAATCCCTGAATTTGAAAGATGGTTAGCCAAATTTCTTAATCTGGTTTCACCAGACCTCATCTTCTGCAATGGCTCCTATGTACCCAGGGGCAAACAGCCCAGAAAAGGAAAGGCCTAGACCCAGCTGCCATGGGTGGAGGCATTGGGTGAGTCTATGGCTAGGTCTGAGATCAACAACCCACTCCCATCCCCAGCAGTGGTTGCTTGGCTTGGAGAAGACAGCAGGCAAGCCTACTGTGGCCCGGTCCACCACTGGCAACTTTATTAATCCAGGGTACTATTAATTCTTATAAATGCGATTACATGTGTATATGCATAGCTTCTTCCTCATGCCTTCATATAGAGAACCACATCGCATAATGCATCTATTGTACAATCTTGTGCCTCTGTGCATTGGCTGGTTTATCTAGAATGAAAGGTCAAAAGGAAACGTGCTGAAGGAATGCGATATGGCAAGTGTGTTTTTGTGAAAATAAATGGCGTTTGAGACAAGGAGAGGATTGCTTTTGTCTTTGAAAGGTCATCTATATTACCTCTTTCTTTAAAGTTCTCAAATACAATTTTTTAGAGCTACCAATTTTACAGTGAAACTATAATTTGGGCTTTTAAACTGCAATATTAGTACAACAGAGTTGTAAAATAGAGCTGCTTTGAGTTTTGCGCTTGGGGAACATTGCAGGTTAGGAAGTAAAAGGGCATAATGTACCAACAGTTTGGATTCCAAATTGCTTGCTGGCAGGGCTTTTTTTTGTAGCAGGAACTCATTTGCATACTAGACCACACACCCCTGATGCAACCAATCCTCCAAGAACTTACAGGCCTACTGTAAGCTTCAGGAGGATTGGCTGCATCAGGTGTGTGTGGCCTAATATGCTACAAAAAAAGGCCCTGGTTGCTGGAATGCAGCTCTGGAAAACATGTATCTGGAAAACGAGCCCCATGTTAACAGCAGGGAGTCAGTTCTGTACCTGGGCTACACCTACAGTCATACTTGACAACAGTAAACAGCCTTAGAAATAGTGGTAGACTGAAGTGACCTCTACTATATATATATTTTACCCCCAATAAAAGGGGGGAGAAGGGTACTCTACCCCATGTTCCTCACAAGTCCCCACTTCCAGAATGCTGGTTTCTGTTGAGTATATCTCTAGTTTGTCCAGCAGGTGGCGCGTCTGTTCCATGCTTAGAAATCTCTTGGCTAACCAAACCTCCTTAATAATCAACACTGGGTAGCCTAAGGATATTCTTTTCCTAATTTATCCTCCAACAGTTTTGAACATCGCCAGCAGTATCTCCATTCTTTTTTGTTTGTTTGGCAAGAGAACAGTGTATGATTTTTCTACACACTATTTGCTTTAACTACTTGTTAATAAGGAACAGGCTACAGGGGGAACCTGGCTGCTTATAAACATTCTGGGATTTGGCAGTTGGTTATTCACACACAGAGATGAAGAGGTTGAAGGATATGTGGCTGTTTTGTAGGGTAACTTATGTGCATTTACTGATCTTCAGCTCATTGGGAAAGCATATGTAGCCTGATAAGCTTATTTAGGAGTCCCCTTCCCTTTTTAAATCTACCTCTGCCCTAAGAAAGCTGAGCCCCACTAGGGCTGACCCACATTGGTGGTTAGGGCAGTGCTGCGACACAGGTCTTTTGCAAAAGGATGAACTATCCACAAGCAGCATCTTGGCTTTTACGTTGGGATCAATTTGTTTCCTGGCTCAGTGCTGTAAATGGCTGGGCAGAAAAGAATGATGAAAAAACATAACCCTAACTTGTTCTTTTGTATTGTTCCCTGGATCTCATCCAAAAGAGACCTTTCCTCCCTGATCTATATAATAATTTTTAATTGCATTTCCATTAAAATGGTTTTAAACATTAAAATTTCTTCTAGAATATTTTAAACTCTGAAAGTGGAAGCAGCTTTGCACAGCAAACTCAATACAATTATTTTTAGGCACCTTTTAAAAGTGGCTTTAAAAAGTGACTGGTAAGTGTGTGTTTTTTTAATCAGTTTTTCCCCCCACTGTAAACTTTTTGTTTGCTTGTGCTTAACAACATACACACTCTTCTCAGATCTTATCTCAAAAATTGTAGATGCTGACCAAACAAAAGACTTTCTTCCAAGGGAGTTCTGTGCCTAGCAAAACTTGTGCATGTGGTACATGAGCAATCTATGGATCCTCTCCAGTAGATGGAGATAATTATCTGCTTTAGCCTTTGAGTGCAAATTCTCAAAATAGGAGTTAATTTAATGCATAAACAGTTCAAATAATTTGCTGAATATGATCCCTAACAAATATTCTGTTTTATGCCAACATTATAACCAAGTACTGTTAAAAGTACTGTAGTGACTGAGGTTTTCGTTGCTTGTGTAAGATGAACAGTATCCAAAGGGGGGGTGGGGGCAGAGCTAAGAATGGTAAAGATGCAAGGAGTGTGAAATAGGCCCACAGAGGTTTATGGGCCAGTTGGTGATGCTATGGCAGAAGCAATCTTATGCAGTAATAGGATGTTTTGGAAGGGAGGTAGGCTAATCATGTAAATATCCCAAGACCACACAAGCAATGCATTCTTTTTATTTTATTCATTTATTTATTAAATTTATATACCATCTCTCACTGCTGGGTGCACTTGAGGCAGCTAACAACAGCTAAAACATTAAGGAATCTCAGTTTAAAAGCATAATCCATATAAAACTAGAAGGCAGCCTGCATGAACTAAACGCAACTAAATGAAAGGCAAAAGGAAGAGCTCTGTTTTGTAGGCCCTGCAGAATATAGATAATTGCCGCAGAGCCCACGTATCATCTGACAGCTGGTTCCACAAGGACAGAGCCACCACAAAGAAGGCTGTCGTCTTCATGGATGCCAGGTTAGTGTTCTGGAGGCCAGGAGCCTCAAGCAGGAGAATGCAAGTTAGGTGGGGGGCAGGTTGGAAGAGGTGGTTTTTTTCTGCACAGAACTTCTAGTAATACTTTTTATTGATTGGGGAGGGACGGTGGCTCAGTGGTAGAGGATCTGCTTGGTAAGCAGAAGGTCCCAGGTTCAATCCCCGGCATCTCCAACTAAAAGGGTCCAGGCAAATAGGTGTGAAAAACCTCAGTTTGAGACCTGGGAGAGCTGCTGCCAGTCTGAGTAGACAATACTGACTTTGATGGACCGAGGGTCTGATTCAGTATAAGGCAGTTTCATATGTTGCCAAACAGTGCTCGCCAGGTCAGTGAATATGTGCCCTGGTTGGATTGTATTTGTTAAACAATATTCCCTGTATTCAAAATCAATAGCATGATAACCAGTTCTTGAGTACTGACTTCATGTTACTGTTGTGTGTCCCTTAGAAACCAGCCTGCATTAAAAAAACATCAACATGTGGAATGTGTCCTTAAGTTAAAAACTTTCAAAATATGGAAAACTGCCATATGTCAATGTCATATGGGCTCTTTAATTCACTTTGGCTTCTGAAGGTAAATGGATTCTTTTAAAGGTTTCATACACCTTAAGGACAGAACACTGTCCTCCCTCAGTTAATGAAGCTTTAATCCATATTTTCCAAAGCCTGTTTTGATCCAGTATTTTATTGTTGTTGAGCTTTATCCTTCAAGCATGTGAAACCTTTTTTTAAAAACTCAGTTTGCCTGATTGCTTTCAGAAGCCAAAGTGGGTTTCTTTTCTTTTCATTTTTAAATATTTTATTTTTTAATGAAAATAGGGAAAGGGGTAAAGGGATAAAAGAAAGAAAAGTGTACACTATTACAGTTCTGCCATATACATATATGAAAGATACATCAATCCAATACAAGTATATCTAAAAAAAGTGGATTTCAAGAGCCCATATGACCAAGACACTGGCCCTAGATCCCTTCCAGTTGGGTTTCTGCCCTGACTACAGGACAGAGACCGTGCTGGTCTCCCTCACAGCATGTTTTATATTTATAGAGCGTGATCAATTGAGCCAGTCAGTGCAACGAGATACCGTGAGGCAAATAGAAGATGGCAATAAAGACACCGGATTCTCAAAGAAGCACAGTATAAACTTTATATCCCTTTGAAAAAGGAACAAAACAGATTGTACAGTTATTAAATCGGGCCAAAACTGGAAGAACATTTATAAGCACTGTAACAAAATTGCGTTTATATGCTCATACAGCATTGTCACAGCTTTGTGTGATTGCAACACTGGTGACACCACAAATATTGTTTAAAGATTCTAAGTATAAGCTTGTTAAATTGTGAATAACTCAATACACAAAATATTTTTATAACATGTAATATTTTTGATATTTTGGATCAGACATTCCTGTGGTTCCAATATTTGTTGTTCACTGGAGAAAATGGCAGTTTTGGAAGGTGGGTCTATGGCATCAAATCACTGCGGAGCTCCCTGCCCTCTCCAGGTACTTTCCCCACATCTCCAGGAACTCCTCAAGCTAGAGTTGATGTGCTTAAAAAAAAAATAGGGTTCAGGGTGGCTGACAATGTCATAGGTAAAATATCTGATATTTTGAGACAGCATCCAAGTTCAAGCATGCTAAAAACCATAATACTTTACACTATGTTAAAAACACTAACTGAATACCCTTCTAAAATGCTCAGGTAGTTTCCTAATATTCAATAGTAGTGGAGGCCTGACAAACTTGGGAAAGTCATTCCACATTTTCCAATGCTATTTTGATCTCAGAGCACAATGAAATGCTCTGCAACATTTCTTAAGAAGGGAATGTAAGTATACAAGTTGACAAAAAGGCTTATAGTAAGGTAATCACCAGATCACTTTCCACTGAATAGCTGCCATACAAAACAATTGTTTATAGTTTAAACAATTTAAGACTTGATTTTTGAGACTACATAGTACCTTGTGTGCAGATTTTAAATGCTATATGCCTAAGAAAGCCACTCCACTCTTGAGGTTGCAGTTTTATGTCCTGAGATAACAAAAATTATTTAGTGACATGGTAGACTAGGCAGATGTGGTCTCTTTCAGTCAGTGGCCACCTTACAAGGCTAATTCACTTGGATCCTGACCTCAGAATGCAATTTTAAAATGTATTTTTTCCAAATGTTTCAAGTGCTCTGCATCTTAGATACTGAAAACAGCTTACAATTTCAAAATCCAAAATACCACACATATGAATTAAATCCCATGCACAGTTTCTTGGGGTAAGTCCTATTGTACTCAATGACATTTACTTCTGAGTTGACCTGCTTAGGATTGTTCTTAGACACTTGACAAGTAAAATTCATTCCCTTTTCCTTGACATTGGATCTGGGTGCAATTGAAAGCATTTGTATCTTCAGAACTGATCATATCTTCAGAGAGATAACTTTTCTGTTTTAGAAGCTGCAGATTTGGAGCAATTTCCCTCTTTAAAGTGTGCTGAATGGATTTAATTAGTTTTGGCCTCCAAATGGAAATCAATTGCCTGTGTTCAGTTTATCTCACACAGCGCTGTGTTTGGATACATGACTTTGTGAGAAACCAGAGACAACTTCAGTTCCAGGAACAGTAATGACCAAAGGCAATTGGTATAATTCACATCAAACTAACTTCATGCCTTCTCTAGAATAAAAGTACTTACAAGGGAAAAGATACAATGGTTATTGTTTAGGAAGGTTATTATAGGGTTATGTATACATGCTTCAGGCTGATTAAAGTAAAAAGACTTAGGGAAAAGAGACAGATTACTTTTCAGATCTAAAGTTTTTATGATAAATCAAGCTTTTTTGGAATAACCTTTTGTAGGGAAAAAACTCGTTATAAAAAGGATCTTTTGCACAGTCAGTTTGTGATGCCCAGAATGTTGCATACAAGTTGTCAGGCTCATCCTGTGCTGAGCAGGGGGTTGGACTAGATGGTCTGTATGGCCCTTTTCAACTCCGTGATTCTGTTATGATTCTGTAACCCCAACCTCTTACCTTGAGAGTGATCTTCTCTGGCAACAATATCACATTTTCCATAGACAGGTGGAATCCAAAAAGGGTGATACAAGGTTGCACAAGACTCATATGCCAGCCTAGTAGGATATTTGATTCCATCCCCTTTGAACAGCCAATTAAGCCCCTTTCAAACCTTATAACTGAGGTGTTTTGGTGGGGGGGAGCAGGATAGCCATGACAAACTCCATCCCCCTGACCAATGTTCCCTCTAAGCTGTGGAGTCTTGTGAGCAGAAATTCTACCTTGTGAACTACTAGCATTAAAGTTGTGAGGTATCATTAAAATTGTGAGCTACTGCATAAATTAGTTTGCTCTGGGGTCATTTTTTGTGAGCTAAGACAAAAATGTGTGAGCCAGAGACTAAATAACTGAGCTAGCTCACACTAACTCAGCTTAGAGGGAACACTGCCACTGATCCTACATGCATTCGTTGGAATGTATATACAACCTACACATATGTAGACATATATGTCCTTGTTTCTCCCTCTGCAATCAGAGGCATTGCTTTTTCAGGATAAACCAATCACAAGATTGGTTTGTGCTCACGCTGATATGCAAATTGGCTGTGTATATACATTCCAATGGATGATATTGGTCAGGGACAGAACTTGCTAACACAATCCTATTCTTTTAGTTTTAAAATCAGTGTACTATGTGGCGACAGTGCATGAATAAAACAAACCTGCTCACAAAATTAGCTTCATCCTTTGGAGCTTTTTGTCAGGATGCATTTTTTTTAAATGTACCTTTTCCAAGTTTTATGCTGCTCTACAGCCCAGGTATTTAAAACAGCTCACAATTTTAAAATCTGAAATATTCAATATATATCAGATAAAATAACAGTTGCAATGCAAGTAGAAATTTCACCATATAACCACCTACTAAAGCAAATTACAAGATCATTATATACACCTTTCCTTAAGCCCAGCAAGTGTTCTTTTTTAAAGGATTGTTTTTAATTCTTAAGACAATGGGGGATGTGTGGGAAAGGATATTCTTTCATACTGCATAAACTGAGCCTGGAATAATGCAGTGTTTCCTCCAAAATACACATCTGTTGCTAATCTGGCTATCTTCACAATGAAGTCTGCCATGAAGTTTGGTGGAACAGTCACTTATTTTTCATTGTGAAATATAAAAAGCTCACCAACTTTTCATTCAATTAGAGTTACTTGTGAGTAACCAAAAAAAAAATCCCAAACTACTTCATAAGAACACAAGAGAAGCCATGTTGGATCAGACCAATGGCCTATCCAGTCCAACACTCTTTGCCATCAGGAGATCCGCAAGCGGGGCCAGAACTCCAGAAGCCCTCCCGCTGATGTCCCCCAGGCACCAAGAATACAGAGTATCACTGCCCCAGACATAGGCACTTTCTACATTAGCCATTTAATTTTCTCTTAGTGCTCATTTCAAAGTGACCTTCTACATTAACTAGTGCCTTCAGTTCTGTCTTGCCTCACAGTTTCCTGTAGCTTCTACATTCATTTTTTGCAACTAGAACTCACACTGATTTCAGCTTCCTTTCTCCCTGCGGTTTCCAAAACTCATTTTGGGGTGGACCTTTTGCCAGCTCCATGTTCTGGATCTCTTTTCAAAAGCAGAATGTCTCTGGCGGATCTTCGTGGCCCACCCATTGCCCTCTCCTGTAATGTCCTCTCTCTAGGTCTATGCTCCCTCCCCATTCTGTTTTCTTTCCCTTTTCCAGAGACCAGAGAGAAAGATGTGTCCTCCCAAACAGACAAACTTTAAAATAGCTAGAGAGAGCATAAGAACGAATCAGTAAATATAAAAGACTAGAAGATTTTCCCCTCCCTTCCCTTTCTTTTTGCAGAATCATGGAGGAGGGGGAAGCTGAAAGATGCTTTCTCAGGGCATCAGAATGAGGATTCCTGCTTTGGTTTCTCTTAAAGGTTCACTGTCCTGTTCTCTCTTCTCATGCCCTATAAGGAAAAAGCCATCAACGTTCAACCAGGATTCTCTTCAGCTCTCCCCTCCCTCATTACTAGTTTTATTGATGGGGGGGGGTTTAAAATGGGGGAGGGATTCCCCTCCAGCTTCTCTTTATGTAGTCTTGGTTTTCTGTTTGCTGCCACAATGGTGGGAACTTTCCATCCAGACTAGCCAGCTGCAGATCCCCCACCAGGGTGTGGAAATACAGAAAGCATAATCCACAGAGAGCGATCCGAATCAAAGACATAATGACCACTACTCAGATATTGAAGAGTAAAAAACAGAATGTAGAAAGGCCCATAGTGTTCCATCTATACCTTGTGGTTAATAGCCATTGAAGGACCTCTGCTCCATTTATTTATCCAATTCCCTCTTAAAGCAGTCTATGCTTGTAGCTGCTTCCACTTCCTGCACCAGAGAATTCCACTGGTTAATTAGGTAAAGAAGTACTTCCTTTTATCTGTTTTAGGCCTACTGCTCATTATTTTCATTGAGTGCCCACAAGTCCTTGTTTTGCGAAAAAGGGATAAAATTACTTCTTTCTCTACCTTCTGGGGAAGGCAATGGCAAACCACCCCGTAAAAAGTCTGCCGTGAAAACGTTGTGAAAGCAACGTCACCCCAGAGTCAGAAATGACTGGTGCTTGCACAGGGGACCTTTCCACTGCAGCCTGCAGGCACCTTTGACAACACTGCAGGGGAGAGGAAGAGAGAGGCAAACTTGGCGAAAACACCAGCAGCAGCTGCATCAGGCAAGTTGGGCAAAGAGCAGCTCAGTTGCTGGCTTTGCGTGCAGGCTCCAAGGGCTGCAAGCAGGGGAAAGCCGTGGGGGAAAGCTGGCCTGGGGCCCCTAAGGCATGGACGGCCCTAGGCCAGTGCCTACTTGGCTTAATTGTTAATCAGGCCCTGTCAGTGAGTTATCTACCATGACTCCAAGATTTCTTTTCTGGTCAGTTACTTACTGCCAGTTTGGACCCCATTAGCATATTTTATAGTTAGGATTTTTTTCTACAATGTGCATTACTTTGCATTTGCCCGTGTCAAGCCTCATTTGTCATGTTGACACCCACTCGCATAGCCTTGACAGATCTCGCTGGAGCACCTCACAGTCTTCCCTGGTTCTCACTGCCCTGAACAACTTAGTGTCATTTGCAAACTTAGCCATTTCACTACTCTTACTCCAACTGCAAATAATTAAGGAACAAGTTAAAAAGCACTGGACCTGATAGTGAGCTCTGACTGTTTGCCACCTTACACTGTGAAAACTGCCCATTTATATTCAATCTCTGTTTTCTATTAATGGAGCAGTTTTTAACCCACAGGAGGACTTGTCCTCTTATCCCATGACTGCTGCGTTTACTTAGGAGCAGGGCTTTTTTTGAGCAGGAACGCACAGGAACACAGTTCCAGCCGGCTTGGTATTAGGAGGTGTGGCTTAATATGCAAATGAGTTACTGTTGTGTTTTTTAAAAGCCTTATGTGGAAAAATGGTGACATCAGGCGGTGTGGCCTAATATGCAAATGAGGTCCTGCTGGGGGCTTTCTACAAAAAAAGCCCTGCTTAGGAGCTTTTGTTAAGAAACTTTATCAAAGCTTTCTGGGAGTTCAGGTAAACAACATCTGCTGAGTCATCCTAGTCTACGTGTTTGTTCATCACCTCAAAGAACTCTACAAGGTTAATGAAACAAGATCTTCCGTTACAGAATCCATGCTGATTCTTCCTCAATAGTTTTTGTTCATCAATGTGCCTACTAGTTCTAGTTCTATCTTTAATAACGAATCTCACTAGCTTACTAATTGGCCTGTAATTTCCTGGATCTTCTCTGGAAACTTTTTAAAAGATGGGGTTATGTTGGCTAATTTTTGGTCCTTGGGAATGGAGGCAGATTTTAGTGACAGATAATGTATTTTTCTCAGGTGATTTGAGTTCTTTCAGAGCTCTTGGATTTATGCCATGTGGCACTGGTGATTTGTCAGTTTTTAGTTTCTCCATCAGTTCTGGCCCTCCACTTGTCACCTCAATCCAACTCAGATTTTTCAACACCCCTTCTGAAATCTGCTGTTCACACACCGGCGCAAAAATGAATGTGGTATGTTTTTCTATGGGGGAGTGAGGCAACAGTCCCCAATGGGAGGCTAGGAATCCACCCCCCCAAGGAATGCCAGATGTTTCCTAAGGGGGAAAATGGGGGGTCAGCCTATGCTTCTGGTGTAGCAGGCTTCATATTGTTTGGGGAAATAGTGTTTTGCAACACAGACGTTATTTAGAGAATTGTGGAGATGCAACAGTTCTAAGTGGACATAGTTTGGAGAGGAAACATACCCAATGGATAAAATGAACACGGCTAGCCTTATATGTGTAACATGTCCCTTTAACAGCAGGTTGCATCAGGTTGCGTGTCGATACAACTCATGCTCTTCAACTTGTTCATTAATGATCTGGAGTTGGGAGTAAGCAGCGAAGTGGCCAAGTTTGCAGATGACACTAAATTGTTCAGGGTGGTGAGAACCAGAGAGGATTGTGAGGCACTCCAAAGGGGTCTGTGGAGGCTGGGTGAGTGGGCGTCAACGTGGCAGATGAGGTTCAGTGTGGCCAAGTGCAAAGTAATGCACATCAGGGCCAAGAATCCCAGCTACAAATACAAGTTGATGGGGTGTGAACTGGCAGAGACTGACCAAGAGAGAGATCTAGGGGTCATGGTAGATAACTCACTGAAAATGTCAAGACTGTGTGCAATTGCAATAAAAAAGGCCAACGCCGTGCCAGGAATTATTAGGAAGGGAATTGAAAACAAATCAGCCAGTATCATAATGCCCCCGTATAAATGGTGCGGTCTCATTTGGAATACTGTGTACAGTTCTGGTCACCGCACCTCAAAAAGGATATTATAGCATTGGAAAAAGTCCAGAAAAGGGCAACTAGAATGATTAAAGGGTTGGAACACTTTCCCTATGAAGAAAGGTTAAAACGCTTGGGGCTCTTTAGCTTGGAGAAATGTCGACTGCGGGGTGACATGATAGAGTTTTACAAGATTATGCATGGGATGGAGAAAGTAGAGAAAGAAGTACTTTTCTCCCTTTCTCACAATACAAGAACTCGTGGGCATTCGATGAAATTGCTGAGCAGTCAGGTTAAAACGGATAAAAGGAAGTACTTCTTCACCCAAAGGGTGATTAACATGTGGAATTCACTGGAGGTGGTGGCAGCTACAAGCATAGCCAGCTTTAAGAGGGGATTGCATAAAAATATGGAGCAGAGGTCCATCAGTGGCTATTAGCCACAGTATGTGTGTGTGTGTGTGTGTGTGTGTGTATATATATATATATATATGTATGTGTGTGTGTGTGTGTGCGTGCGTGCGTGTGTCACAGAGTGTTGGACTGAATGGGCCATAGGCCGGATCCAACATGGCATCTCTTATGTTCTCTGTGTGTTTTATGGGGAAACTGTTGCAAAGACATGCATGACTAGTTCTGCAACCCATTCTAATAACACTGCCCCATTAATTATTAATTGCAAACGCCTATAGTTTCTTATTAACATTAAATCCTATTTTTCTAGCATCTTCAGCAACCTGTTCTCAGATGATTATGAAGATTGTCTCTTGCTCTCTGCAAGCACTCAGGGAGGTTGCCAGTCTCCAGACTGGAGAATCTAACTTTGGCTGCCAAAACAAAAAAGCACAACCTTGCAAAAAGAGTTCTCACAGACCCATGTCTGGGAAAGTGATTTCTTCCAAGTGGTTTTGGAAAATAGGTTTAAAAACAAACAATTAAGGTAGAGGATTTCAGTTTCATGATGCTTTGGTTAACTGCCATATCATTTGATCGGTCTTATATATTGCTATTTGTGAGACAAAAGTATTTGACCCGCATACAGTCCTAAAAGGTCAGGGGGGCTCTAGGTCAGTGGTTTTATGGGTGGGAAGTGCAGACACCAGAAATGTGTATATCTCAAATGTTGCCGGTCACTCACCTGTGTTAGACTCCCATTTACAAGAATCTTAACAAATTATGAATATTATTAAAGCTGTCACAGCGTAGACCGGACAAGATAAACAGAGAACTGGGGAAAATAGAATCTCATGACATGGTCAAGCTGCGATATATTTTCTGAACCCTCCTGACCAGATATATTCACTGACTTGCATTTTATTTGCCAAGCATTTACTTGCATTTTTATTTATTTCAAATGGACTACCCTTCCATGACTTCTCACCTTTTACTGTTCCCATTACTTTGATCATTAACCATACAGGCCTTTTAAAATATCTATTTATACCTTTGCTAATTCACGGTATACATTTTATTTGAGCTTCCAGCATTGTAGTTTTAAATATTTTCCAAGCTTCTGAAAAGGATTTGACCCTCCTTACCTTTCTTTTCAGTTTCTTCTTCACAAGCCCTCTCATTTGAGAGAAGTTACCCCTTCTAAAGTTAAATGTCGTTGTATTAGTCTTTTTGGAGAACTCCCTATTTACATGCTGAACTTAATAGCATTATGGCCCCTGTTCCCAACTGGTGCTATCGTGTTTACATCCTAGTGCGTAATAAATATAAACCCTTCCTCCCTACACCATCCATGCATCAAGACTCCTAATTTGTGCCTGTTTAGCTGACCCTGTGAAAGGAACAGGCAGCAGTTCTGAGAAGGTTACTCTGGAAGTCCTGGCCTTGAGTCTTCTTCCCAGCAGCCTGAATTTTTCCTCCAGGACCACATGATCACATTTCCCCTCATTGTTGGTGCCAATATGTACCATGACAGCTGGTTCCTTCACGGCACTGTCTACTAGCCGATTAGACCATGTGTTTGGCGTAGTGGTTAAGTGCATGGACTCTTATCTGGGAGGATCAGGTTTGATTCCCCACTCCTCTACATGCACCTGCTAAATGACCTTGGGTCAGCCACAGTTCTTGAAAGTGCTACTTTCTAAAGAGCAGTTCTCAAAAGAGCTCTCAGGCCCACCTACCTCACAGGGTGTCTGTTGTGGGGAGAGGAAGGGAAAAGAGATTGTAAGCCGCTCTGAGACTCCGAGTGAAGAGCAGGGTATAAATCCAATCTCCCCCTCTTCTTCATGTCCACTATCTTTACACCAGGTAGGCAAGTCACCATGCAGTTGGTACACAGGTTTGCAACCCATCTGCCTACATGCCTAAGGATCAAATCACCAACTACCAAGACTCCTGCTCCCTCCCTCCTTGCCCAAGGATAGTTCCTAGGTGTGAAAGGATACCTGTTCACCAACTGCATAAGGGGTCCCTTCTGAGGGAGCATTTCCCCTTTCTTTAGCACAGTGCCCATTTCCCCTTGACCCTCATGCTCTCTGACAACAGCAGGGGTGCTATTCTTAGAGAGGGACACATCCAAGACTCTTATCTGTGTGCCTAACTGATTGTCTTCTGCTCTTCCAGGTAGGTCATCTTGGCCTTGAGAGTGCAAACTCATTCCCTGAGAACCAGGAGTTCCATAACTTCTTTCCAGCTGGCAGATAGTTATACAAGTTGCATTCAGTGCAATATACTTTATACCTCCCAACACCCTGCTGGCATTCTGCCTTCATAATTGCTCTCCCCCCATTTCCATCAATTTACTATTTATTTCATCAATTTACTATATTACCCCTTTAGGGATATGGAGAGACTAGTACCCTGACTTCCTCATCCTGCTGCTGAACTCACACATCTGCTTAACTTGCCTGCTTATTCCCTTGTTGCAGATGATTTGTCATTGGAGCTGACACTTGGGACTGGAGCTGGGCCTGTTACTTCACAAGGTTAATATATATAGTTAATATATGAAATCCCCTCAACCTTTCACACACACACAGACATGGCAGGTCTGTTGACTGAACCTTGCAAGGTCTTTGAGTGGTGAGAGTGTCTCTTGTGAACTTTTTTTGAATCTTCTAGGGACTGAATGAACAGTTCTTCAACAGCCAGCAAGTTACCTGTTGGAGACTATTGTCACAGAGAATAAAATAGAGTGGAATATATGTTACCCAAACAGCCTACATGTGTAGGAGCATCATCCTTTAATGTGTCAGAAGCCTATACACAAGTGCTTAGGGCAATTATTATTGAGACGGTTAAGCCAGGTGTATACCAAGATCCAAGATGTAATCTAATGCTTCATGAGGGTGTGCAGATTCCTGGAAATAAACAGGTATAGGTTCAAAGTTAATTTATTAAAAGAAGGAATAATAGCAAAAGGAAATTAACAAATTGAACACAGCTGGAAACACACACACTAAATAAATGTTCTACAAATCCTAACTTCTATTAAATTCTAACCTAAGCAGATATTACTAATCTAAGAAAAAATGGGATAGGAGAAGAAAAGAGAAAGCGGCGGAGGGGGGGGGGAGATATAAGAGGCTGTTTTGGAAAGTGAAGTCCAGTTAGCTTATCAGAGGAAGGAGAGAGACCAGGGTAGATGAGAGAAGGCTGGAAAAGGAGAGCATGGTCTTCAAGGGCACCTGCATTGGGCAGCAGGGCTGATGCAGATTCATGCACATGTCCCCTACTTTGTATTCCCCCTGGGAGTTTGGAGCCAGTTCCTGGACCCCAGTAACGAGATTGGAATTCAACTACTGTAACAAGGTGCTGGGCTTCTTGGGGCTAACTTTATACCCCAAAAGGGTTAAGATGGGGGAAATAAGACACAAAGTGGAGAGAAAAGTTGCAAACCTTATTGTGGAATTGGAGGGAAATGGCTGCACAGGAAAATAGGTTCCCAAGGAGGGGGAGATTGGGATGATGTTGTTTATGTGGTGGTTATCACTTGGAAACCAGGGACAACATAGCAAAAGGAAATAAAGATACTGAAGTCAGAGATGGATGAGTTGATGTGTCACTCCTAAATCTCAGACATATTCTGTTGGGATTTGTGTAATTCCAAAATCAATTAACTGAGAGACTGTTATTACCTTTGAATAAGAGAGGAGGTGAGTGAACTCACTTGCATTCATCCTTTCCCCCAAATATTGCAAATTACCTTTCTTCCTTTCTTAAACTGGAGGACATGCCTTACCGCATTGAGATTCCCTTCTGCCCCTAGATTAGAGAAAAACATGGCTTCCTACTATTCCAAACTTCAGAAGAAGCTTAATTAATAAATAAAATAAAATAAGGATGCATAGCCTTTCTGAAGGGATCCCACTTACGGCTATATGCACTGATCTGAGAGCTCACTCACAGCTAATAAGCGGTCAGCTCCCCTTGGAAGAAGGATATGAATCCAATGGTACTTGTCATGTGCTCTTTTTGAGGGAGTGTCTCAGTCACCTATTGTATATTCTCTCCTGCACTAATTAATAAACCTCTTTTAAAATATTGTTTAAAAGGCATTTTAAATTATTCTGTGTACTCCAGAAGAAGAAGAATTGCAGATTTATACCCCGCCCTTCTCCCTGAATCAGAGACTCAGAGCGGCTTACAATCTCCTATATCTTCTCCCCCCACAACAGACACCCTGTGAGGTGGGTGGGGCTGAGAGAGCTTTCACAGAAGCTGCCCTTTCAAGGACAACTTTGTGAGAACTATGGCTAACCCAAGGCCATTCCAGCTGGTGAAAGTGGAGAAGTGGGGAATCAAACCCGGTTCTTCCAGATAAGAGTCCACACACTTAACCACTACACCAAATTGGCTCTCAATCAAGAGCTGGTACCCTCAATAAAGAAGAAAGTGAATGTAGTAGAAGTTATAGGCTATGACAAATTTGATAGCCCATGGTGTGTGAGGATATCACTAGATTAAGGATGCCCTGCTGAACTACAGTTTAATTGGTGCTAACTTGAAAAAATGGGATGGGGAAAGTTATCAACCCACCCCCTTTTATGCCTTGTGGCAATGAGCTGTGAGAGATATTGTATAATTTATAATAGTCCACTGAATTAGAATTTCAGAAGTCTTATGAAGGTGTGGAGACTCAGTTTTCCCTTTATCATACAGATGGACCATGTAGGTTAGGTGCTTCATTTCCCATACCTTGGGATCTGGCTTATGGTGGCAGCGGATTGTGCCAGTGCTTCTCATTGGGCCAGATTGGCCCCTGAGGCTGTCAGCCCAGCAGGACTTTCCCCAGTATCCTGTATGGCCAGTCTCCCCCTGGTTGAAAGGGACTACAGGGAGGGAGAGGAACATGAAAAAAGCCAGTCTCTGCTGATGGCTGATTGGATAGAAGCCATAGACCAGGGGTGGCCAATGGTAGCTCTCCAGATGTTTTTTTGTCTACAATTCCCATCAGCCCCAGCCAGCATGGCCAATGGCTGGGGCTGATGGGAGTTGTAGGCAAAAAATACCTGGAGAGCTACCGTTGGCCACCCCTGCCATAGACTTTTGGTCTAAATAAATGACTTTCATGTTCTTTCTTATGAAGATAACAAGTTATGCTCTCTTGTATCCTCATGTTCTTTTCCTAAGACTTTTGAAAGAATACAGGTAAAACAAAACAAGCCCATCAAGAAGAAAAACAACAACAACCTTAACAGACATTATGTTATGGCTGTTGGGTCATTGTTATAAATAAGTTTCTCTTTTCCAAAACAGGTCCTCTTTTTATACATTCACTATGCACTTTTTCTAATACATTAAATAGTTTAAATGTTGTTTTTTTGAAGCAAAACAATAATTGCTGTCTTGGAGGTCCAGCAGATTGCTAAGTGATTTAGGAGCATATATGGAAGCTTCTGCAAACATGATACACTAGTCTGGGTTTCATCAGATCAATTTGGGCCAATATTGAAGAATGTATGGTTCTGGTGGGGGAAGTCTTTTCTAAACATTTTGGGATCTCTATGGGAAAGACAGTTTACTACTCAGTGCTCTTTAATTGCCTTGAGTAAGTAACTTATTTTGTTTCTGTAAAGTAATCCATAGTAACTGTCTGAAAATACATCAGCTTCCACAAGCCAACTTGGAGCTGAGCACTTAACTAGCATTGCAGATTGGAAAGTCAGCAATCAATGCCAAAGACATTCAGCATATACCAGCAGATCTTGCTACAGTCTACCTATAAACACTAAACCTGTTAAAATTCATGGAGGTGGCCAAACATGTGTCATTTAACAAACTATGCAATGGAATAAATGCAAATACCTTTGTTTGTTAACCCTGGAGAACCTTGGCTGAATGGGGGAAAGGACATGAAAAGTTAGATTTGGGAAGGAAACCAAAATGGAAGAGAAGAAACCATACTCTGTTTTGAAGAGAAAGTATCCAATGCTGTTGTATTCATGGTGACTGGAAGATAATTCTTGGGTGGGAACCACCTACAAGGGATGGAGGGTTCTGGGCTTGTGCACTTATTGTTGGAACTCTCTGCCTAGGGCAGCGATGCTCTGTATTCTTGGTGCTTGGGGAGGCACAGTGGGAGGGCTTCTAGTGTCCTGGCCCCATTGATGGAACTCCTAATGGTATTTGTTTTTTGCCACTGTGTGACACAGAGTGTTGGACCGGTTGGGCCATTGACCTGATTCAACATGGCTTCTCTTATGTTCTTAATTTACCTTGGTGCCTGTGGGAAAATTGCCCAGTTTGGTGTAAAATCAAGATGTTTTCCTCGTGACCAGAACATTGTAACTTAGCAGTCATTGGTGTTTTGGGGGTTGTGTCCTAATTGGTGCAACAGAGTTTTTATTGGCATAAATTAAGGATTTGTATTATGATAGGATAATGTTGCTAACCTATAAAAAAGGAGACACTAGGTCATTCATGGAACATACACCTGGAATGGTTGTTTAAGACTGGCACAGGGCAAGGTATGGTGATGGTATCTGAGAGATGACAAAGTGGTCCTTTCTGGTCTGATTATGTGGATTGTGATGCTTCTCTTTGCATTAGAATTAGCTTGTGTGTGTGTGATTGAAGGCGGAGCCTCTGAATAATTAATTAATACCCCTATAATAATGAATATAATGAATAAGAGCATGCTTTGCCTCCAAAACTAAAATGTCTGATGTAATTATCTGTTGGAGCACTAACTCCTGCCTGAGCGGGTGTATGCCTGAAGCTGGCTGACTAGATAAGCTAACGGCCTCTTGGAGGTGCCTTGCTGAAATAGATAAGTAAGGGAATGATGTCATGGAATGTTACTGGGGAGAACTCTGCGAAGGAGGGATCTTTGAAATCAGATAAGCCTGCGTGCTTGCTAGAAAACTGTCTGTATGCAGAATGATTTTAACTCAGTCTTTGGAGCAGCCAAACCCAACTGAGCCCTACTTTTGGTACCAGAATTTCTGCTTCATACCAGAAATTCTGTGCGGACCTTGTTATTTTTCTGCTACATTATCTCCATACTGAAAAAGTTGCCTCTTATTGTCTAAAAGTAATATGAGAGTTCCTTATACTCTGCCGCTCCTTCTCTTCTTATGTTTTTGTTTCTCCCTCTGTAAGGTCTTGCAGGAGGCAGGACAACTCTGTAGGTCTGCCCTGTGAGAAGCCATGCTGGACAAGCCTAGGCCTGCCTAAGCAAACTTACTTAAACTTGCACATCCAGTGATAGGGGATACTTGTAGCAGGAACATGAATGTGAGGTAGGGATAAGTAGATGGGTATAAATCTACCTTCTATAAAATAAGTTTTACCTTTTAAAATATATTTGCCTCATAATGTTGGCTGTTAGATATTACCTGCATTTTCCTACTGAGTAACTTTGCAGGAAGAAACTAAATAACTCATAGCAGATCATTGTATCATTTGCAAAGGAAATTTCTATAACCTTGATTATTTATCTTGCAAAACCTGAATCATGGTTTATGTCCAAAAAGGCATCTGGAACTGTAAGGTTTCAAAAGGGGCTTTGATCAATGCAGTTCTGGTGTAGCTGGAATTTTAGATTGTTTTCATATTTCTGGTCTATGTAAGCCAAAGGATCTGTCTGGATGCAGAAATAACTGACATTAATGAGGATAGTAGGCTATATAATAATAAGCCCAAGATGATGTAGCTGATGTTGTTAAGGCCCATAATAGGGGGGCAGGTCTCCCACTACAACAGGAAACTTCCTGATGATTCCCCCTGTTCTCTATTTGCACTTCACATGCCAGCAGGGTGAAAATGGGGAGGGGGTGAGCACCAGCTATATAGTTTAATTAGAGTTCTGAGCACCATCCAGGAAGTGAGATTGTGATGTTGGTATATTTGCCTCACCACCTAATTCTTCCATGGGGTTGCTGGCTGTGGCTGGCAACCCTACTCATAATAGTATTACCTGAGTATGTGGGCAATAATTTCAACTTCTTCTGCAATGGAAAAAAAGTGCAGGGATGTACTAATAATATATGAATGGCATGCTTTAAAAGGTGGTTTAAGATTAGTAGAACAACCTACAAAGAACAAAAGCAAAGAACGGCATTGATCAAAGGCTGCCTTGGGGACCCTATTTTGGTGGAAAGTTGACATAAAATGTTTTAAATAAAAATATTTTTAAAAAAGAGGTAAGAAAGAGAGGCCTTTGTCCATGGGGTCACAAAGAGTCAGACTCGACTGTGCGACTGAACAACAACAAAAAAGAAAGAGAGGGAGAGGCTAAACACAAAGTTGATAATTAGATGAAATTTATAGGCAGGGCAAGGTACAATGGAAGCAGTAGGATACCGGCCTTTTTTTCTGGAAAGAGAGATGCTGGATCTCTCAAGAAGGAAACGGAGAAACATGTGGGTGCCCCTCATGAACTTTTAAACATTTTTTGAGAATTTTGTTTCCACTAATAGGTTCCGGAACGCCATTCTGCCATGTTCCCCCAGAAAAAAAGCCCTGGTTAGATATAATGGATACTTACAAGCCAGGCTTTTTTGGATCAGGAACCCACAGGAATGCAGTTCCAGCTGGCTGAGCCAGGGCTTCGGCTCAAAAAAGGGTCTCTGGCAGAGGGAAGGCACTAGGTAGCCACATGATTCCAGACTGCGCGCTCTGTCCTCTCTGTTATCCTCCAATGGGCTTGTGAAGAGAGCAAGAGATGTGGAAGAAGATATTGGATTTATATCCTGCCCTCCACTCCGAATCTCAGAGCAGCTCACAATCTCCTTTACCTTCCTCCCTCACAACAGGTACCCTGTGAGGTGGGTGGGGCTGAGAGGACTCTCACAGCAGCTGCCCTTTCAAGGACAACCTCTACCAGAGCTATTGCTGACTCAAGGCCATCCCAGCAGGTACAAGTGGAGGAGTGGGGAATCAAACCCGGTTCTCCCAGATAAGCGTCCGTGCACTTAACCACTACACCAAACTGGCTCTCATGAGTCACCCATGAGCCCACCCTCCAAGGAGAATCTGGTTCTGTCATTGTCCACTTTGCTGCATGTGGCTGTCTCTCTCTGGCTGTGCTTTTTTTGGGGGGGGGGGCGAAACAAGGTCTCTTACTGGGCTGTGTGAGAACACACATCCATGAAAGGCAGCTGATGGCACTGTACTGTTCTGTGTCAATATGCGGAAAGTAGCCTATTGGATGGTAATGTCACTTCTGGTGATGTCAGGGGGTGTGCCTAACATGCAAATGAATTCCTGCTGTGCTTTTTCTACAAAAAAGCCCTACTTACAAGACTGAAAGATCTTTAGCAAAACAAATGTATTCTACAATATATTTAAAGTATTAATGATTATTTTATGGCACTGTGTGTAGTATAGCCAGGAGAGCCTAAGGTTGTCTTGCAACCTGAACTTCTAGCTATCTTTTAGCATTATGCACCACTAGGTGGAAAGCTAGACTTATTTTGGGGGCTAAGAGAGCTCTGAAAGAACTGTGATTGACCCAAAGTCACTCAGCTGGGTGCATGTGGAGGAGTGTGGAATTCAGATTAGAGTTATCCAGATTAGAGTCCATCACTCATAACCACTACACACTAATTCTCATATTTAAAGTATATTTTTGTTAATGTGTCTTCAACGAAAGTATTCTGACAAAGGAACAAAGCCAAAAATGTTCTTAGCTTGGCAGCTCTTTTTTAAAAAATATTTTCCCACTAGCTTTTAAAATCACTGGGGACTTGATAAAGATGGTCAAAGAAAAAAAAAAATGCCTTGCATCCCTTTGAACATTTCCAGAGCATGAAGCATGATTTTCTGATCTCCTCACTTCCACTACAATCCCAAATGCTGATTCCAGGGAATAGAGGTCCCCTAGGAACAGCATATCAGAGCATTTGGACCCACAGCTGGAAGGGGAGTTGAGAGAACTATGCTGCACAGGTAGAAATCCTTTTATTGGTAGAAATACTCTGTTGAATTCAAGCCACTATAATTCTGAAAATTCTACCTTTTGTGTAAATTGCTCCTTTTAAAAAAAGAAAAGCTGCGATTTCCAAGAGTACTGATAGAGGGCAAACAAGAATTACCTTAGATCTTTAAGGCGGAAAAGAAGTTAACTCAGATTAAACAATTAAAGAAAAATAAAGCACCAGAACCTAATGGTTTTATAACTAAAATTCACACAGATATTGGAAACTTTTTAAAAAGTTATTTAATATCTTAAACAAGTAATTAGATTTCATTTTTAAAAGTTTCAGCATTACCTCTAAGCTCCACAGTGTAGTGAGCAGAAATTCTACCTCGTGAGTGAAAAAACTTAGCATTAAAATTGTGAGCAAGTCTACATTTGACTAAAAAAATTCTACCTTGTGAGTGAAAAAACCTAGCATTAAAGTTGCGAACAAGCCTACATTTGACTACATTCAACAACAAAATATAGTTTTTTAGCTTACATAACCTTGTAAAAATCTCAAAATAAATTATTTTAAATTATATTTTAAGAATCATTTAAGCATTGTGAGAGAAAAAATAATAAAGTCAAATTTCACCCACCCCCTTCCACTATATTGGTAGACCTGTCTTTCAGAGAACAGGTCTGCTTGTCCCAATCACTACATTGGTAGACGTCCTCTGGAGCAATGGCTCCCAACCTTTTTGGCACCAGAGACCAGTTTTGTGGAAGACAATTTTTCCAGGGACCGGTGGGGGGAGGGGAGCTGTGGTTTTTGCCACCCCAGGCTGCCCTTCTGCCTGCCCCCATACCTGTCCACCATGGGGGTCTTTAAATGGGGTGGGGAGACTGGGGCTGTTTCTGCCACCTCCAAGCTAGGTGGCCAGGCAGCAGAAGGCAAACCTGCTTCCCCCTCATTTAAAGACCCCTGCTGATCAACTGATCAGGGTGAATGAAAGAGGAGGTGTGGCCTCACTCTGAGGCTCCAGGATCTGGGGACAGCTGGGCAGGGGAAAAGAGGGAACCCCCCCCCCCCACCAAAGCTTTGGCAAAGTTGAGTTTCTGCCAGCCACTGGAAAAGAGGGTGGTGTACTAAGGGTGGCCCTGCCCCTCCCCCACTACTCTGGAGGGGAGGGGCACAGGATGGGGCTCGAGAGAGAAAGCCAGGCTGAAAGGGGGCTCCAGGGCAGAAACTTGCCTGGCTCACTCCTTCTCACTTGAATTCTTTCCAAGAGGCAGGCTCTCCCTCCCCTCCTTCCCTTCCCCAGGTAGCCTTGCCCCACCCCCAACTGTCTACAGAGTGCCACTCTTTTTAAAGACTGCATTTCTTGCTTTGCACCACCCTCCCCTCCCCTCCACACTGTATATAACAGGCTCCTGGCTCCTGTCTTTGCCCTCTCTTCTTTGTGTAAGGCTCCCTCCTTTCTTGCAAGACATGCACACACAATGGAAGGACGAGCGAGGGGGGTATGCTATGGGAGAGTTCATGCGTCAGCCTGAGAGCTAACTCGAGTCAGCTCGCCGCCACCCCCCCCATGTCCCAGATCCCTCCCCCAAGCAATGGTCCATCTCGAGCTTGCACACACTTACTCATGAACAGACCCCTTCCCAGCCAGGCTGCAGCCCCGATCCCACCGCAAATGCCCCCCCTAAATTGGAGCCTTGTTTGTTTGCAGAACATGTATTCCGCTTTTCTGTGCTTACTCATGAATAACCACAATGCAATCACGCTCTCATTCCCTTGCAGGCATAATCCACCCCCACCCCCCCAAAAAAAGTCAGAAAAAAGTTTCTTCCCAACTTTTAAACTTCCCCCACCATAGTGTTCTCCAGGAGGGACAGCACAGAATTGCAACCTCTGCAAAAGATTCCTTGAAAGTTCCTCCCCCCCCCTCCCACCACCACTCTTTTCAAAGTTTGCTCCAGGTGGGCGGATAGACGGACTGCGGTGTGCTCACAAGACTATGGCTGGCTCCCTGCCTTGGAGTGAGGTCATGCTGCTTCTTTCATCCACCCAGGTCTCAGGTGGGCAAAAGGGGTGGCAGGGCTGCTTTGCCTCACTCCACAGCCCAGTTGCTAGCAGGCTACAGACTGGCACCAGTCCATGGCCCAGTGGTTGGGGACAGTGTTCCCTCTGAGCTGAGTTAGTGTGAACTAGATCACAGTTTTTTAGCCCTCGGCTCATACAGTTTCATCTTAGCTCAGAGCAAGCCAGTGTATGCAGTAGCTCACAACTTTAATGCCAGTAGCTCACAAAGTAGAATTTTTGCTAACAAGACTCCACAGCTTCGAGGGAGTATTGGCTGGGGAGAACAACCCACCCCTTTCCACTATATTGGTAAATGTGGTCTCTGGAGAACAGGTCTACCTGCCCCAATCCACTATATTGGTAGACTTGACCTTGGACTGTTGCTCTGTACTGATCCTTAGAAAACATAACAGCGCCTGCTGGGAGAGGGGAAACTCTTGCAGTCTACTTTATTTTATTTTTTTTAAGTGAAATATGACAACCAGCAATACAGGTCAAGTATAACAGAGGAGGAACAATCACTAAAAAAAAACAAGGAGTTGCTTAAAGGTTATCAACCTGCCCAAACTACTTATTTATTCAAATATTTATATAGCACTTTCCTCTGTGACTAAGTTTACAAACCAGCTTACAAATACTGAAAAGCATAATAGGGGTGTGCAATTTATTTGTTTGCCCCCCCCCGGATCGATGGTAACCTGTGAGAGCCATTGTAGTCAATGGCCCCATAGGCTATAATGGAAAATCAGGTGTAGGCTGTCTGGTGTAATGGGGGTCTAATTTATTGAGGTAAAGGAACCAAATTTTTAGCATAGCTATTGGTGCCTCTCCTCAAAAACCTTCCCAAGTTTCAAAAAGATTGGACCAGAGGATCCAATTCTATAAGCTCCAGAAGGAGATGCTCTCACCCTCCATTGTCAGTTTGGTGTAGTGGTTAAGTGTGCGGACTCTTTTGTGGGAGAACCAGGTTTGATTCCCCATTCCCACTCCTCCACTTGCACCTGCTGGCATGGCCTTGGGTCAGCCATAGCTCTGGCAGAGGTTGTCCTTGAAAGAGCAGCTTCTATGAGAGTTCTGTCAGCCCCACCCACCTCACAGGATGTCTGTTGTGGGGGAGGGAGATAAAGGAGATTGTGAGCCACTCTGAGACTATTGAGTGGAGGGCGGAATATAAATCCAATGTCTTCTTCCAATGTCGTCTTGTCTCTGATGGAGGTTGTAAAGCTGAAGCAGAAATCCCCTGAGGTGACTGTTAACATTTTGTGTTTTGTGCACCAGCACCCTCTAGCACAGCTTAGAAGTAACTATGGTACTGATCCTCATAGATTCTTGAACACCAATGCCTTTACTGAAAGTCAGTTATAAGATACTGACAGGTATAATACCAAAATATTAAATAACTATCATGGCAAGTATATTAATTCAGATGAAGCTGTATTTTTAAAAAGAAGAAATTTAATGAGTAACATTATGACTGCCATTAATGTAAACAAGTGTTATGTTAGACAAGACTCTGGGAAATCAGTGTTATCAGCCTTCAAATACAGTCTACATCATTTCTCCATCTTCTTTCCTTTGAGAGTTAATATCTGCTTGTAGAAATGTGTATGTGACAAATAATCTCTTACAGCCATCACATGACCACCATCTGAATTGGACTGTTCATGTCCAGGGCCAGTGTGTCCCAATAGGCCAGGTAGGTGGCCACCTAGGGTGCTACCTGGCCTCAGGAGCAGCCAGCAGGCACCCTTCCATGTGTGCCCCACTGCCCCCAGTGCCCCTCACCACCATGGTGCTCACCCTTGCTGCCCACCTCATTGCCACTCTCCTCCACAAGCAACAGCGGTGGGGAAGGGGCAGCAGGGCAGTGCAGCAGCGGGTTTTTAGCACAGGGCAGTGCAGCAGCCAGGCTCTGAGCACACATGCCACCCCACTGCCCCTTCTGAGCCTTCCTTCCTTCCAGTGGAAGGACAGACTCAGTGGAAACACAGACCCAGGAAGGCTGAGCAGGGGTGGTGTGGAGGTGGAGGAGCTCAGTGCCATGCTGCCTGCCACTGCTGCGCTTGTCCTTGCCACCACAGGGGCAGGGACTCGGGGCCTAGGGCATCGGCCTTGCTCATGTCTCCTCTGATCTTTTTAAATCTGGGAGGTTTCCATCACAAACTTAAGGGTGTGCAAAAAAAAAAATCAGCATTAATCGGATTCGGAAATATACGGGGCCAAAATATTTGGAATACCGTATATTTCCGAATACCGCTATTCGGAATAGCCGTATATACGGGAGATACACGGCTATTTCCAAATATATGGCAAATCAATGGCAAAATAGGGTATATTGGAAGCCACCTGGAGGGGAGGGGATTTGAGGGAGAGCCCTCAAATTTTCAGGGGACCTGCAGAGTACTCTCCCCTATGAACCCCCCAAGTTCCAAAAAGATAGCGCCAGATTTCCCGCTCAGCGATCGTGCCCTTAAGGCGCGGATCTAACATGGTTGCCATCATGTAGGCCAGGGGTGGCCAACGGTAGCTCTCCAGATGTTTTTTGCCTACAACTCCCATCAGCCCCAGCCAGCATGGCCAACCCCCTGATGTAGACCTTATCCTGGGTGAAAGTCCGAAAGCGGGCCTCAAGCCCTTCCTGCAGCCTAACAACCAGGGCGTGCACCACTGGAAGAATGTCTGCATGGCCTTGAGCTGGCACTAGAAACAAGGTCAGGACCTCATGTGCCATTTTTTTTAAAATTTATTTAGAATTTATATCCCGCCCTTCCCACAAGTGGCTCAGGGCGGCTTCCAGCATTAGATCCAACATAAATTAAACAATATTTAAACATGTAAGGGAATAACTTTAAAACAGATAAAACAGATAAAACCATAAAAATTAATAAATATTCCAATATATACAGAGATCTGGCAGGTTGCATTAAAATTCTCAAGCTAGGTGTAGGCTAACCGGAAGGCTAACATGGTGCTCACCATGTCAGACGAGGTGTAGGCTAACCGGAAGGCTAACATGGTGCTCACCATGTCAGACGAGAGCATTTCTTTGTGGGTCTTGAAGGGCCCAAGAACCTCCACATTTTGAGAAATGACCACCCAATCCTCTTGGGTGAGACTGTTCTCATCCCAAAATACCCTCGTCTCAGAGACAAAGGTATCCAGGGCTGCTCTCTGCTCCACCATGCGCTCCAGCATGGCACAGGTGGAGATCCAGCATGTGCCGTCTTCACTGTGTCGGTTTCTCACGCAGCAGATAAAAGTCCATATTGCTGTGTGAGAAGAGACCCGTGATGTGCTGACACTTCTGGAGCAGAAGTCGTTACTCATGGGTTGTGGCTAGATACCAACGATCCTGGCTTTTTGTCTGTTTCAATGCATCCTTAACCACGAGGTAGAGATGGTGGGCCACGCAAGGAAGGCATTTTAGGCCCTGATGCTGGACAGCTGCTTTGATGTTGGAACCACCATCAGTCACCATGAAGCCCGTGGTGATGTCCCTGCCTACCCAGCCCTCTAACTGCCATGAGAGGATGGCTCTGAGAGCGTCTGCTGTGTGCAGCGCATCGACTGCTTCGGCGTGCAGCAAGGCCCAGTGATAGCTGCCCTGGCAGCCCGGACCCTGCCTGCTGCTACTGCCACCCCCACCCTGCAGCTCACTGGGTTGCCACCAAAGCGCAGTCAGGGAGAGATACCCCTTGAACGCATGTTGGGAGCTCCACATATCTGAGGTGAAATGAACAGTCCCCCCGGCAGCACGGGACAAATGCTCCTTCACCATAGATATGGTTGCCCTGAAAACAGATGCCACAATGGTCCTGCTAATGGTGGTTCTAGCAGGAACTTTGTACCAGGGCGCCAGGTACTCGAGCAACCCTAGTACCCCAGGATTCTTGACCACTGAAAATGGAAGCCCATGGGTGACTGACCTGGTGAGGTTCCAGGTGATCACCCTCCTGCCGTACCTGATTCCCCCTCTTGGCATACAGGTGCCACCCCCACCAAACATCTAAGGCAGAGATGCCTGACATCCCTGGAGAGCTCTGGAGGTAGTCGCAGTGGGATGGACCTCCTGACTGGGTCGTGTTGGCCGCTTGGGCACCCCAGCACCAGCCTGCTTCTCCCCCTTAAGAAGCACCGTCTGGTGGTGCTTCTGCAAGTGGTTCCACATCCCCCCTGGAGGTAGGTGGGCAGGGTCCCGCCCACGACTGATCTGGGCCCTGCAAAGCTGGCACTGTGCATGGTGTACATCCTCCGTAAGTCAGAAATGCTTCCAGACTTCGGAGGTGTACGGATGCCCAAGCTGACCAGCAGCTTGGGTGTCTGGAGCCTCCTGTGAGGTGCTTGGGGCAGACACATCATGTCTCAGAGTGGCAGGAGGGGCTGGCCGCCGGGGGGGAAGTGGGTGGAGATGGAGGCACCTCCTGTGTCTCCATTTCTTCCCCCTCCACCCCATGCAGCCTCCCCTCCTGGCCATCCCCTGAAGGACTGCTGGTGCCCGAAGGAACCAAAGAAGGGGGCTGGTCCTCCTCAACCAGCGTCTCCTCCAGCTCCTGCACGACACTCTGCACTCTCCCTGGGGTGATCATTTTGTACAGAAAACTGGGTCCTCCCCCTCCCCTCCACCCCTCTAGTCTTCTCCTTAGCCTTGCCCCCAGGGCCCCTCTTCTGCTGCTTGTCACTCATGTCACCCTTGGCCAGTCTCACACACAACCTGAACTGAGAGTGGGGTTTTTTACAAACCTAACTCACTATACTGTACCCTGAACCAACAGGTGCCCTTACTTCTTTTTAAAAACCCTCCCACCAAAACTTGTTTGTTTGTTTTTTGGTCCCTAACCTGTTCTTCTTTGGGTTGGGGTAGTAGTAATCTAGTAAAGTTTAGGAGACTAGGTGATCCTGCCTCTACCTGGCTACAGTTTTTAAAAGGCTACCTTGAGATGAAGGCAATCCTTGTTATATCCTCCTAGTTAAACTTCTCCTAACTAAATCCTGGGACAAACCGGATTTCCTTGCAAACTAGAAATCAGGTGTCCCCTATAACTAGAGAGAAGCTGTGGTTTACCCTATGGAAATCTAAGGATGCACCGGCTTCCAGTGGCTGAAAGCAAGATGCACTTCAACCCTAGTCTCTTTAAAAGAGAGCCTGATGTGGCCTAGTAGTCATGCTGCCTTTTATGAGAAACCTAAAATCTTTTTAAATTGCCCCTATCTGGCCTAGTTGAATTTTGAAAAAAGATAATGCCCTAAACTAGATAATTTTTTTTAAAAAAATTCAAAAAACACAATCCCTAAAAACACCCTCATTAGTGGGGCAGCCTATTTAGTGGCCCTAGGCAAATCGAAAGCACCCTCAGCCTCCAAAAATAGCTCTATAAAAACATGAAAGTGACCCACCCCACACAGCCCACACACCAATCCCCTTAGCACCAACCAGAGGTATTTAAAAAAACCCAAAATGTGACAAAAAGAAACTTAACTTTACCCCCCCCCCAAAAAAAACACACAACAACAACAACAACAAAAAAAACAAAACCAGAACCAGGAAAAGGGACAACAGGACAGGATGCAAAACCAGCAGCAACAGATCCAAACAAATCCTACTAAGAAAATGCCAACAAACTCAATTGTTAAAAAAAACTGAACCTTTTAACAATAAAAATCCTCAGGCCAAATCAGTCAACACCCCCCCCCCCCAAAAAAAAAAATCCCCAGAACCAGGAAAAGGGACAACAGGACAGGATGCAAAACCAACAACAACAGATCCAAACATATCCAACTGAGAAAAGGCCAACAAACTCAACTGTTAAAAAATTGAACTTTTTAACAATAAAAATTAGGCCAAACAGTCCCCCCCCCCCAAGAACCAGAACCAGAAGAGAAAAGGAACAACAGCAGCCCAACACAGCAGCAACAAATCAAACACAGAGTCCTTTTAAAACAGTAAAAAACTTGACTTTTAACAATACAGGAACTTAACCAACCCCTCCCCCCAAAAAACCCTTCACCCTAGCCCCAAGAAATCCAAGCCACCCAAATCAGGAAAAGTAAAAGGACACTGCACTTTTAAAAGTCCTCTCACTAAAGTAAGATATGGGCAAATTGGCAACCCCCCCCCAGGCTGCCACCCCCAGCAGAACCCCCTAACCCTAACCCCAAATAAGCTGCCCACCCACCCAAATCTGGATAAGTAAAGGGACTCTGAGTCTTAAAAAGTCCTTTTACTTTTATCCTAACTAAAATAAAAACAAGAACCCCAAGACTATCTTACCTTAGATGTCTTCTCCAGGCAGGTCAGGCAAGGCTGAGAGAGAGCAGCAGCAAATGAGGCCAAGGGCCAGCGCAGCACAATCTCTCTCTCACATCAACACAGCAGCAATGGAATGGAGTCCAGCCAGGCAGACTCCTTAAAAAGATTCTCTGGCCCTACACAGAGCAGTTTCAAAAAATACCACTGCTCTGTGATTGGCCAGAGAACAGTGTTTACTTGGATACCCAAGTAAACAAAAGAACAACAATGTTGCTGGTGGCTGGGGGATTAGCCCAGCCATCAGCTACACAACAGCCCTGCAAAGCATGCATTTGCAATGCATTTTGCAAATGCATGCTTTGGATTGGCTGCTGGGGCTCCTCTCCCCCTCCCTCCCTGATCCCAGGGAGGCTATGGGAGATGCGGGAAAAGGCTTCCAAAGGCAGGAAAGGAGGCAAGCAGCTTCCCTGAGGCTGCAGAAGCTCCTTTCCCGCCTTTTACATTGAGTTCCGTATACTTCTGAATATTGATTCAAAAGTATATGGGGAGCCGTATACGACTCCCGTATAATGCCTTCCAATTGGATTCGGAAGTATACAGCGCCGTAAATTTCCAAATCAGGGGGTATTTGGCAGTCTATTTGGTTCTGCTGAACCGAATGCACACCCCTACTTCCAGTGCCTTGTCTAGTTTACTTATTTATTTATTCTGGTTATATCCTGCCCTCCACGCCGAAGCAGGCTCAGGGCAGCTACTTTTAACCCCTACTTCGTATAAACTTTCATTACCTGAGCTGCACTTTCGTAGTGTAGATACACCCACAGTATTAAAATCTTGAGACTTTAGTTCTAGTTTTTCAGTCTTGTAGAACCAGAATGTTTGACAAGACTCCCTGGTTGAGCATTAAAATATTATAATGTACTTCTCTGTTCTTTTGGAAGACCTTTAAACCTTTGCTTGTTTAAAGAGTAATTCTTGAGGGCTAGTTGGGTCAAGAGGGCTAGTAACATTAGCAGATAATTTTCACTTTTGAAGATATACATGGAATTGGAAGGCTGCCTAGGTTCATACTGTGAACACTGAAGGGATTGTCCTCCATTTGGGCCAAGATGAGCTCTTACTGGTCTCTTTAATGCATTCTCTTTTAAGAGGAAACATCTGCTATAAGTATTGCTTTTTCCTTGAGAGGTTCTAAATAGACTCTCCATAATAAATGTACTTTCCATATGATTTTGATTTAAACACAAAGAATGGCAGCCCTGTGGCCAAAAGACTTTTTCATGTGTGTTTATGTATGTTTTAAAAAGGTACCATGCAGGATTTTTAAAAAAGCCTTTAATTGTGTGAGAAGTTGAATCATAACTATTGAAAACAGAGCAGAGTAATGGTAACAACTAAAAAAAATTTCACTGTTGAACAAATGTATATGTTTGATGTAGAATTGTTGGTTTAGAATTGTTTACATTTTTTACCCAAAATATTTCAAACTTAGTACTTTAGAGAAGGCCTAAAGGCTGACCCTATGGTCAGAGTCCTTGGCAAAGCAGTTTATTGTTTTTGACAAGAAACAGTATAGTGACTGTCAGGGTCTATCTACGTATTACCAAGCCTCATGTTTGTTGAGGAACAACTGGCAGACTTTGAATCACACATGCAAAGCAAGTTTGGTGCCTCCCTGACACACTTCAGCTATTTTCTGTTTATGACTATGTCACAAGCAGGGGACCAAGGAGGGCCTTCTACTAAGGTTGCCAGCCTCCTGGAAAAGCCTGGTGAGCTTCCATTTTTAAAACTGATCTCTAGCTGGCAGAGATCAGCTTTCCTGGAGAAAAAGCAAATAAGAAAGACCTCACTGAAAAACACAACACTTTAGAAAGATAACAGAGTATCTATAATTTTAACATCAATAACATTACATAATAAAGTAATATAAATGCTCAGCTACAAAAAGTCTGTATAGAACAGCTTCTATCACTTCCGGTTTGTGGCGGAGCGAAGCGGTGGCGTTTCGGTGAGCTCTGCCGAGACGAGCCGAACCTAGGCTTCAAGGGGGACTTGCGGGTCCGTACAGACCTCCAGTCGAAGGAGGCTAGTACACTGAGGGGGCGAGGGAAAGTGCCAGAAGGAGTCTACCTCCAAAGGCATCGCCCTTTCTTTTTCCCTGTCCCGAAGTCAAGCGGCGCCTTAGGGCGACTCAGCTCCGACCTCCGGAACAAGGAGGTGTCTGGTGGAAGGTGGTCTGGTGGAGAAACCGAGGATACTGTGGACTCGTTACTCGGCCTGGCTCTTCGTTTTTCTTTTTTCCTTATTTCTTTTTCTGTATGGGGCCGAAGAACTTTTAGCCGTTCGGCTTGCTGTAGAGGGAGTGGAGATGCCCACCTTCAGCGGGTGTGGTCTGCAGGAGACTACTGTGGGTTTAAGACGCCGAGGTGGAGGTGGAGGAGAAATGGATACGGTGTGTCGGATTTTGAGCAGACAGTAACTCGGGGCTTTCCAGTTGGGCTGTGTCAGAAGAGGAAGAAGAAAGGTCAGAAGCAGAGGCTCGATGTGGAAGAAGAGTTGTATTGGTGTTTGTTTGAGATTCAACTTATATCTGCTTGTGGCGCTTGCGGGACATAAACAACGACTATCTACTGAACCTCGTGAAGCGGTGAATGCTGCAAGAACTACTATTGGGAACTGATGATAGATGACCTGACAGACCTCTGTCGTTTTCTGAAAGGTTAACGTGGACTTTGTCTGTCTTTTTCTTTCTTCTTTCTTTTTTTTTTCTCTTCCGAAAACAAAGACTTGTTGGGTGAATTAGGAAAATTAGGAAAAAAGGGATATCTTAGGATTCTTAAGGGGACGATTTAGAGATTGGAATATATTGGTTATATAGAAGGAAAATAGAGAAAATAGAAAAAATAGTTAACTTAATTTAATATTAAATTGAATAAGTGAACCATTTATAAATAAGGAAAAATATAATATAATATAAATAATAGTCAAAATGTCACAACAAGCGAAAACTAAGTTTTCTCCAGGGCAACAAAGTCAGTTGGTGCAACAATTTCACAAGACTCTCTTAAAGAGATCCAACAGACCTTTTTAGAAGCTTTAAAACAGGCTCAAACGACATTGAGCAATCAGATAGAGGGACTAGCAAGTAAGTTAGAAGCTCTTGATGATAAGTGTAAGGATACAAAGAAAGATATTGCTGAGGTTGTGAATATTACGAAATCGATAGAGGAAAAGCTTAGATTAACAGACGACAGGATAGGAGAAATTGTGATAAAACAAGAGGAATATGATATTAAAATGGCAAAATTAGAAATGGGACAAGCGGATTATATCCTCAGATTTTTAAATATCCCTGAGGAAAAAAGTGAGAACTTAGTCAAAACTATAGCAGAGGCTTTGATGGATGTAATAAAGATGTATAAAGAGGACATAGAAAGGGAAATTGATTTTATACACAGAGGTGGATCACAATGTGCGAAAAAAAATGATCTTCCTAGGGAAGTTCATATAAAATTTGTGCGAAGGTGTATAAAGGAGATAGTTTGGCGGGAACTAAGGGAACATCCACTCATGATTAAAGGTATTAAGATCAAAGTTATGAGAGAGATTCCCTGGACAATAAGACACAAGAGGAAAACTTATATGAATTTGGCAGTGATGTTACAAGAACGGGGCATAATTTATAGATGGTTGATCCCGGAGGGGTTGTTGTTCACATATGTAGGTATAAGATATAAGATTAATTCACATGAGAAAGCAGAAGAATTTATAAGAAATCAAACTAGAACATGGTCAAAGAAACCGGACAGAAGGAATTCTAAAGAGGACCCGATTAAAGAAAGGCAAAGCGGTTCAATAGAGTTAGTAGATCTCTTACTCTCAAATGAACAAGAGGAGGGTGAGGTCAGACAGGGAGAAGAGACAACTCAGAGAGAGACAAGGGCACAGAGGAAAAAGAAAAACTTTTAAGGTGAGCCTAAAGGTATTAAATCTTATAAATGGCGAATCAAATAAAAAGACTATCTCTAAACGTTAATGACCTGAATTCTCCACAAAAAAGAAAGCGTGTTTCTCTTCAATTAAGGAAATTAAATGTTGATATTATATGTTTACAGGAGACACATATGAAAAGGAAGGATGAATCGTTATTATATAACAAAAAATTAGGGAAGGCGTTTATAACATCAGAGGTAGAAAAGAAAAAAAGGGGTCTAGTAACTTATGTTAGGGAAGACCTACAAGCCAAATTGATCTTTCAAACGGCTGATGCAAGGATCCAAGGGATTGAAATAATTAAAGAATCATTAAAAATACTGCTGGTTAATATTTATGCACCCAATGTCAATCAGAGTAAATTTTATAAGGATTTATATGCGAAGATTAGTACCCATAATTATGGTAAGATCTGTCTATTAGGTGACTTTAATGCGGTAATGTGCCCTGGCCTAGACAGAAGTTCTAGAAGTTCTAAAAAAGGATCTAAGAGGCCTGGAAGTAATATACTACCAGAGGTGTTTCTTAGGATGGTGGATGAATTTATTTTAGTTGACGTTTGGCGAACTTTGAACCCAAACAAAAGAGATTTTACGTTTTTTTTCTAGTAGACACAACTCATGGTCTCGTATCGATATGGCCTGGGTGACGGCAGGACTAACGAAATTAATTGAAGAGATAGAAATTCTACCAAATACAGTAGCTGATCACAACCCTATTATATTTTCTATGAAAGACGTTAAGAAAAGAACAGGGTGGAGAATGAATCCTAAGCTTCTGGAAGATAAACAATTTATTAAATATGTCAAGGAGGAGATGAATTCCTTTCTCCAATTAAATACGCAGAAAGAGACATCTCATAGGATTTTGTGGGAGACAAGTAAAGCGTACATGAGAGGTTTAGCTATCAGCTTTAACGCTTCTAGAAGACGGGAGGAAAATAGAGTTTTAACAGACTTAACAGAAATACTTAAGCAGAAGGAGAAACAATTAAAAGAGAAACCAACATTACAAGAAATTAAATCAGAAATAAAGATTTTACAGCATAAGATCCACCTAATATTTTTGGAGGAGATGGAGAAAAAGGTTCGCTATGCTAAATTGCAATTTTTTGAAAATGCAAACAAGCCTGGTAAATGGCTGGCTTATAAAATAAGGAAAGAAAGAGAAAGAAAAATAATAAAGGTTCTAAAAGACAAAGAAGGTAATCAAAGAGCGTTACTAGAAGATATGAAAAGAATAATTTGGGATTTTTATTCCCACTTATATAGTGGGACCGAGGTGAATAGTGATAAACAAGATACTTATTTTAAAAATAAGGTATTGCAGAACTTAACTGAAGAACAGAAGAATATTCTAAACAGCCCGTTTACGATATTTGAAATAGAAGAAGCTTGGGCCAAATTAAAGAGAAATAAAGCGGCGGGACCTGACGGTTTGCCTGCGGAGTATTATATTTCCTTTAAAGAAACTATTATAACGCACTTTAAAAATTTAATTGATGAGGTCTGGACATCATTTAAGATCCCGGATTCGTGGAGAAGTGCAAATGTAGTGCTTATTCCAAAAACTACAAAAGATTTAGACGATATTAGGAATTATCGGCCGATCTCATTATTAAATGTAGATTACAAGATATATACTACAATTTTAGCTAATAGATTAAAGAAGATTCTAAGAACTCTAATTCATACAGATCAAGCAGGTTTTCTCCCAAAGAGATATATGAGGACCAATATTAGGATCTTATCCAATATATTGGAATATTATGAAGTACACAGGGAGAAACAAATGGCATTATTTTTTATCGATGCTGAAAAAGCATTCAACAATCTAAATTGGGAATTTATGTTTCGTTTACTAAAAGCAATGGACTTTGGAGATGATTTTGTTAAAAATATACAGGCCCTCTATAGTGACCAGGTAGCCAAAATAATTATCAATGGTGTACTAACAGAGGAGATAAAAATTTGTAAAGGCACGAGACAAGGATGCCCACTCTCGCCGTTACTTTTCATTTTATCATTAGAGATTTTAAATACTACCATAAGAAGTAACAGTAAAATTAAAGGATTAAAAATTAAAGATGAATCTTATAAGGTACTATCCTATGCTGATGACATGGTTCTGATTTCCCAAAACAATGTAGAATCTGTGGAGGAGATTCTAAAAGAATTGGCTGAATATGTATATGTTGCTGGGTTAAGAATAAATAAGCAGAAATCTAAAATGCTCACTAAAAACATCTCTCCTCAAGAGGTTAAGGAACTTGAAAGAAGAACAGGGTTTAGTAGTGAAACGAAAGTAAAGTCTTTGGGGATTACTATGTCGAACAAATGTAGTAATTTATATGATAATAATTTCGTTCCTCTTCTAAAAGAGATTGACTCTTCTTTAAAAAAGTGGGCTAATATGAAACTTTCTTTTATGGGTAGAATTGCACTTGTTAAAATGAACATCCTACCAAAAGTAATGTTTTTGTTTCAAACGATCAACTTTGTGACTAAGAAATCCTTCTTTGTTAAATTAGATCAATTAATTAAAGCTTTTATTTGGCAAGGTAAGAGGCCTAGGGTGAAATGGAAAATCTTAAAAGACAAAAAGGAAAATGGTGGGCTAGGCCTCCCGGACTGGGAGACATATTATTTTGCCTGTGTTACACTCTGGTTGAAAGACTGGATCTCTTTAGGGAATACTCAAATATTAACTTTAGAAGGTTTTGACTTACAGGCAGGCTGGCACGCGAATCTATGGTATGTAAACAAGGGACAGAACTACTTTAAGAACCATTTAATCCGCAAAGCCATCTATGGTGTCTGGCTAAAAATTAGAAGAATAATTTATAATAAGACACCGAGATGGCTTTCCCCTGAAGAAGCCTCAATCCAGCCACAGCTATGGAATCCTAATAGGACGACTAGGTATCAGGATCTGCTAGATGAGAAGGATAATCTAAGAAAGAAGGAGGATCTTGAATCTAGGGGGATAAAACTCGACTGGTGGACGATGAATCAGATAATAGCCAAATATAACATAGATAAGTCCAAGGGATTTACAAAAAGTAACTTTGATTTTGATAAACTCTTTCTTATAGATGAAGATAAAGTAATTAAGAAAGTATATAACTATATTATACAAATTAAATTGGAGGACGAAATAGTTAAAAAGTCTATGATAAAATGGTCCCAAAACCTGCAAAAAAATATTGATTTGGAACAATGGTCTACCTTCTGGAGATTGAACTATAAGATTATAAAACCGGTTAACTATAGAGAAATTTTTTTAAGCTATATCACAGATAGTATATCACCCCCCTGCAGTTATCTAAAATTAACCAATCTATTTCACCCTTGTGTTGGAAATGCGGCTTAGTAATAGGTTCTTTTTATCATATCTGGTGGAATTGTAAGGTGTCCAAAAACTTCTGGAAAAGAGTATATGATATATTAAAGGCAATATTATCAACAGACATGCAATTTAAACCGGAGGTGATGTTGTTGTCACTTGTTAGAAAAGAAGTTCCCCCCGAGGACAAATATATGATGGTATATATCCTTACTGCAGCAAGAATAGTCTTTGCCAAATATTGGCGACAAAGGATTTGTCCTGAAATAAATGAAGTGGTTGATAAAATCTTTAATGCTGCCGAACTGGATATACTCTCAAATATGTTAAAAGGAGAGTCCAAAACTGAAGCAAGCAGGAAATGGGTCAAATTTTATAAGTGGTATGAAGAAAAAGAAGTAATTAATTGTTTAGTATAGAATTTAAGGTGTATAGGGATGTATATGTACTACTCGTATTCCTATATTTTACATATAGAGTCTACAAAGGAGGAAAAAAAATGATTAATTTTTTGTTTACTTTTTGTTTATTTTCTGGTTTTGGAACAATCCTCAGACAATTCTCCTCAAGGATGAATGATATGCCAAGTATTATGGTTGTTTGCTTTCATTGTTAATGTTTTGTTACTGGCTGTTGTATTTTTTTTTTTGAATTAATAAAAGAATTTAAAAAAAAAAGAACAGCTTCTATCGTTCCGTAGATTACTGTCTCTTAAAGGGATAGCAATCCTAAGGCTTGTTCCGAGATGCAGCTTCTATAATTCTTTACACTCGTCCTGCTTGAGTCGTAATGACTTCAGCAACGTAGGAAAGAGACAGAAAGAGACAGAACACTCATGGCCAAATAACTAAGTTCCACAAGAGAAGGAGAGAACTCGCCACATCTAGAACTTGCTGGCGGTTTTGGAACCTTCCTCTGCTCTCTCTCCCATAAGCCAAACAATTCTTCACGGAGCTATACAAACAATAGTGGTACAATAAACAGTACTTCTAGTAACATTACAGAGTCTCTCATATTCAACAATAAAACCTACTTATCCACAGTGTAATAATAATAAGTGGAAACACTCACCTCCGTCCCTGGTGCTGTGCAATGCCTGGTCAATAAATAATAAGACCTCGGTCCTGTAGGACTTTCTATGTAGGCAGGACATGGACCTGGCTTGCGTGAAGGAGACCTGGGTGTGGGACGGGGAGACAGTAGCGCTCTCCCAAGTAGCTCCACCTGAGTTCTCCATCCTCCACCAGGTGTAGACTAGCAGGCGGTGGGAGGGGTGGCTTTTTCATATGGGAGGATTGCTCCTTCAGGGTACTCCCACCTCCAAAGATCACGGGCATGGAGTGTGCTGGCCTGGGATGTTGGAGAGAGTTTGGCAATCTGGCTGGTGTACTGTCCGCCTAACGCACCAGCCAGTGCCTTACTGTCCCTGGGCACTGGAACACCCTCAACTCATTGCCCTGGGTGACTTCAATGTCCATGTCGAGGACACGGCTTCTACTCAGGTGGTGGACCAAGTGTCTTCCATGGCAGCACTGGGACTCTCTCAATATATATCAATGCACATACATCAGGCTGGGCACACATTAGACTTGATCTTTGGGGTGGGAGTTGTAGTGGATTGGATTTCTGCTGATGCAGTGCCATGGTCTGACCACTATGCCCTGAAGGCCTGTGTGTTCATTTCAACTCTACTCCATTTAGGCGATGAGCAAGCTTTGGGTCACCCACAAAGCCAGATGGACCTTATGCGGCTTCAAATGGCTTTGCAGGATCCCTGGCCCTCTGGCGACTCATTGGATGAGCTTGTGGAGATCTGGAATAGCCAGCTCTCTGCAGCCATTGACAAGATCGCTCCTCGACGTCCCCTTCAAGATCCCAGCTCACGATCCGCACTGTGGTACACCCTGGAGCTGTGATAAATGAAATGGTGATTAAGTCGACTAGAGAGGCAGTGGCGACGTACTTAGGACAAAGCTATGAGAACATCTTATAGGTCATTTATGTGGACCTATGAGATGGCAGCCCGGGCCACAAAAGAGGTTTATTTTGCATTCCGTATTGCTCAGCAGTACTGCTACTATTAGATCTGTCAGCCAGGTTTGAAATGGTTGACCATCAGTTACTGTCTAGCCACCTCGCCGACGTGGGGATTCAGGGGTCTGCCTTGCAATGGCTGACCTCCTTTATCCAAGGTCGGGGACAAAGGGTGGTGATAGCGGAAGAATCATCCCAAAGTCACCCACTTATATGTGGTGTGCCAAAGGGTGTGGTTCTGTCCACAATGTTATTTAACATCTACTTGCACCCCCTTGCCCAGATTGTCAGGAGGTATGGGCTGGGATGTCACCAATATGCAGATGACACCCAGCTCTATCTATTGATGGGTGGCCATTCCAACTGTACCCTGGGAAATCTAGACCTGGCTCTTCAAGCCGTAGCATCTTGGCTTAGGCTGAGTCAGTTGAAGCTGAATCCGACGAAGACAAAGGTCCTCTATCTGAGTCGAGGTGGCCTGGGAAAGATGATCTCCTTGCTGGCTCTTGATGGGGTGCCACTGATACCAGCCCCTAATGTCAAGAGCTTGGGAGTGCTAGACTGCTGTTCTTTTGAGGGGTTATAGAGTGTTTCGAGCCCGTCCCTGTGGCATCAGTCCCATCGTTGTGGGACCCAGGGGGCCGGCGCAGCGGCACGCCGAAGCAGTCTGTCACTAATAACACAGGTCGAGATGCAGGACAGGAACCCGGAAGTGACCGACAGGCTGCTTCAGCGTGCCGCTGCGCCGGCCCCCTGGGCCCCACAACGATGGGACCAATGCCACAGGGACGGGCTCGAAACACTCTATAACCCCTCAAAAGAACAGCAGTCTAGCTCACTTCCCCCGAGCCCTGCCGCCATAAGCCTCAAGGGGGCTCATTTTGCGGCATCTCCTGGCGGGAGGGTGGCACCCGCACGGGACACATATCAAATGAAAGAGGGGGTGCAGGGCTATCAGAAACAGCCGGCGGAGGGAGTCGGGAGACCACCCCACTGGGGGATCCACACCCCGAAAGTGATGAAGGTGGCGCAGATAGAGCCAACAGAGCAAACAGGACAAAATAAATAGGCTGCATTATGCAGCACAGTTGAGAAAGTGCCTTATCCCATATACTGATGAAGTAAATACAGGATCTGAGAACAAAATTGCACCAGAAGACACAAACACAAAGCTCCCTTACACTGAATCAGTGCTTGGGTCCACCAAAGTCAGTATTGTCTAGTCCAGTCACAAACACAAAGCTCCCTTACACTGAATCAGTGCTTGGGTCCACCAAAATCAGCATTGTCTAGTCCAGGGGTGGCCAGAGGGAGGGAGGGAAGGAAGGAAGGAAGGAAGGAAGGAGGGAGGGAGGAAAGGAGGAAGGAGGGAGGGAGGGAAGGAGGGAAGGAAGGAAGAAAGGAAGGAAGGAAGGAAGGAAGGAAGGAAGGAAGGAAGGAAGGAAGGAGGGAGGGAGGGAGGGAGGGAGGAGGGAGGGAAGGAAGGGAGGAGGGAAGGAGGGAGGGAAGGAAGGAAGGGAGAAAGGGAAGGAGGGAAGGAAGAAAGGGAGGGAGGGAAGGAAGGAAGGAGGAAGGGAGGGAGGGAAGGAAGGAAGGGAGGGAGGAGGGAGGGAGGGAAGGAAGGGAGGAGGGAGGGAGGGAAGGAAGAAAGGAAGGGAGGGAGGAGGGAGGGAGGGAGGAGGGAGGGAAGGAGGGAAGGAAGGAAGGGGGGAGGGAGGGAGGGAAGGAAGGAAGGAAGGAGGGAGGGAGGAAGGAGGGAAGGAGGGAGGGAAGGAAGGAAGTCCGGCCGCCCCCTCCCGCCAGCCGCCCCCCCTCGCTTTTGGCCCCCCTGCTTACCTTGTTCCAGGGCGGGTGGCGGCCTCTCCTCCGGGCGGCTGGTGCTGCTGGCGAGGCTGGAGGTGGCTGTGGAGGCCGGGGAGGCGGCGGAGAGGCCGGCGGAGAGGCCGGCGCTGGTCTCTGGAGGGCCTCCAGGGACCAGCACCGGCCTCTCCGCGGCCTCCGCTGGCCTCTGGAGGCCCTCCAGGGACCAGCGGCGGCCTCTCCGCGGCCTCCGCGGGCCTCTGGAGGCCCTCCAGGGACCAGCGGTGGCCTCTCCGTGGCCTCCCCGGCCTTCGCCACCGCCGCCGGGCCCCGCGCGCGGGCGGGGTAGGCGGCGAGTGAGGGAGCCAGCGTCCCTGCGCGTGCGCACACCGCCGTGCGCATGCACAGGGACGCTGGCCCCCTCACTCCCCGCCTTCCCCGCCCGCGCGCGCGGCCCACCGGCTCCCCGCTGGCTATACCGGGACTTCCAATGGTCCCGGTATAGCCGGCCCGGGAGCCGGGAATTGGGGGCCAGAACCGGGAAAGTCCCGGGAGACCGGGACGGTCTGGCCACCCTACTTGTCACCCAATTTGTTACTTGTTGCTGAATTCCCACCAGCACATTTTTGTCTAGCAGTGAATTTCAACATGGTCTTTAGCCAAAAAGAAAGCATTAAAATTGAACCCTCTAACCAGGGTCTCTCACATTAGTTTCCATTATTTTTTATGGGAAAGTTTCTCTCTTCATTTTCATCTAGGAATTTTATAGATTTTGCCTTGCATTCTGATGCTATCACCCAGATTACAGGCAGTATGCCATGTACATTTCAGTGACATGCAAAACAGTCCTCATAGAAGTAATGTCTACTTATCTAGTTTAAAAAGGGGATTTTAAAGAAATCTATGAATGCTCTGAGCTGTTACTTTTAAATAGAGCCTCCATTTTCAGAAGCAGTGAATATCAGGTCATGAGCTAAAACAACTCCATTACTTCTTATAGGCTTTCCAGGTGCATTTTAAAGCTCCTGTACAAAAGAGGATGCTAAAATAGATGGCCCATCAGTCTTATCCAGCAACACTCTTATTAGCTTATGGCACATACTAACCAGCAACTAAAACATGTGTGCTTGTGATGATTGTAGTCTTACACAACAAATGCAAACTGCTACCATCACTGTAGTGTGACATAGTTGTTAAAGTGTTCCACTAGGATCTAAGAGACTTAAAAATCCCTTCTTTGCTATGGTACTCACTGATCTTGAGCCAGCTTCTTTCTTTCTCTAAACCTAATAGGAGGAGGGAAAAGAACCACATATGTTGCCCTTTAGGCAGAGAAGGAACGAAATGTGCTAAATAAATAATTTTGTTCTAACTTTGGTTGCATTTGCTTCTTTCTTTTCATGGAACAATACACTTGATTTACAGGTGAGGTAACTTCTGTGCACAAAATTCCTTTGTTTCCCTTTCATCTGTTTATACATGCCAAATTTATATTTGTCAGTTTCTTTCTCCAGACTGAGAGAATGGCTGCCCCAAAGTTTCTTGCAGAAAGTGAGCAAGGAACATTTAAGTGCCTCTAAATAAGGGCATTTTCACCATCTGTGTCTATTCATATGAAACAGAACTTCAAATCCTGAAACACACTTCATTGCTGCTTTGATGTTTATCTGCCTGGGATCCTTGGAGTATGATTGGATCTTCCGGTAGTAACTAAATCAGACTTAATCCTGAACCAGTTCCAGGGAAGTACGAATCCTAAAAATCTTTCCAAACAGCTCTTGGTTCAATCAGGTTCATAATAGGAACGTTATGCCTAAATTGGCCAGGATACCTTTTCACATTTCCAAAGTCACTCCTCTGCATTCTCTTTCACATGAATGATGATCAGACATGAGCATAAATAGCTCCAGAGTGGCTCAAAGGGGAAGTTAGCCTTCATGTGAAAATTCCCAAAGTGTGTAGCTCATGCATCAAAGGGGAAGAAAGGAGTGACAAATTTCTATTAATTTGTTTAAAAGTGTGCAGGAAGGATATAGGTTGGAACATTATGTCACACTCAAGAATTTATTTCTCCAGCACACCCAATTAGCACATTGGTACTCTTTCCTGCTTTCCTTAGACAGCCCTGCTTTTCACTCTTAAATAGGCTGTGTTAGCAATGATCAGCTGAACTCCTTTGCTAATGTTGGTATGCATACAATTTTCAAACATAAAATATAAATCACTGTAGAGTGTCTTTAGCACAGTTTATAGGTATGTTTGTTCTGTGCTTATGGAAGAGAAAGATGTTATGAAGATGCACACTCTGATCCATGTAGTTAGGAATTGCAAGCTTGAAGGAAGCACTTTTAAGAGCTTCAATAACATGCATATTAGCATGTATTATGGAGCACATCCATGGCTCAGAGCACATGCTTTGCATGCCTTAGATCTGAAGTTCAAACATTGGATACAATTGGGGGACTAAACATGTCCAATTAAGGAATCTAATGTAGTAGGCATGGTGAATGACTTTTCTCTGCCTGAGACTCTGGAGAGCCATTGCCAGTCAACAGCACTGAGCCAGATGACCAGTGGTTTGGCTGAAGCTACTTCATATTGTTTTTATGTTGATTTGGATTTTTTTTATTATAGGTTGCATGCTACCACTCTGCTTAGCTAAATGAACTGGCCTGTACCCACCCATACAGTTCCTCCAGTAGGATGGCCTTTTAATTTGCCAAAGTGTGGGCAGTAATTTCTGCTGATTGCCCTCTTCCACTGCAGATTCTCACTTTGCTCTGTGCTTTTTCCTGAAAGTCAAAATCAGGAGGAAGGATTAGGTGATTGCAGTAACAGGGAAAAATGAGAAAATCCCTCTTTGTGGAATCTGCAGAGGGTTGGATACTGTGTTCCAGGCATGGATATGCCACCTGTAGTTTAGTAGTTATATATAAACCTACACTTTATTTCTGATTATGATTTTAAGGGTTTTGATGACTATTTTAAGATGGCATGGAGGGGTATTAATGTTTTAAATCTGAGGTGTCCAACTCATTTGTTATGAGGGAAGGATCTGATATAAATGTAACTTTTGGGGGCCGGATCATGCATGCTTTATAAAGGTGATTTCAGATGTCACATGGCAATAGCAGGTGAATAACAATAGTTGCCTTGATTGGATTAGGTATGATATGCAGAAGGTAGTAGGCGTGGAGATACCAGCATTGGTAATGAGACAGAAAACCTAGGTTTCAGTTCCATCCAGAAGGATTCAAAGAATAAATTGACATAATGTTGACATCAGAAACCACAACACTCAGTTGCTGACCTAAGAGTAGCAGTGCTCTTACAAAGGAATTTCAAAGGGGGATTAGAAAGAGAGACTGCTGAATTGCAATTGCTAATGAAGCTCCAGACAATGCATCCTCCTGGACTGAATTGAGAGCTAGTTTTCCTGCCTCATTACCAGTGTGTCATCTGAAATCATGCCATGCCCCAAGGTATACAAACCAATCCAATCCAAATGTTCTAATTTCTAATCAGGGTCTTTTTGAAAGAAAATAAATCCAGATAGGAACAGAGAAATCCAATCTTTTTTTAAAAAACAATTTTTCAGAAAATCAAAATAATTTCTCAATGTACATTATGCTTATCATAATCATCCATCCATCCATCCATCCTCCCTCCCTCCCTCCCTCTGAAGAAGTGTGCTTGCACACAAAAGCTTATACCTGGAATAAAACGTCGTTGGTCCTGAAGCTGCTGTGGGACTCCAATTTTGTTTTCTCTTCTTCTCTTTCCTCCTCCCTCCCTCCCCAAAACAGGAAGAGCAGCCCCAGAGAAGAAAACAGAAGCTCTGTGTGTGTGTGAGAGAGAGAGAGAGAGAGAAAGAGAGAGAGAGTGAGAGTGCTTATTTTTGTATCTTTCTTACATGAAGCAGCCACAGTGCTTTGTGTGTGTATTTGAGAGAGAGAGAGAAAGGGGGGGAAGGAGGAAGAAGACAAGAGGCAGGAAGCAAAGAGCCATTGAGGGAGCTAGGGGGAAAGCAAGTTACTGTGTGGCTGCAGTAGCAGCGCTGGAAAAGGAAGCAGGAGAAGGAAGTTGCTTGTGGGCTAGATCTGAGCCCTTTGTGAGTTGGATCTCAGTACATCATCAACGTACTTACAACCCTCCTACCTGTGATCATTTCTTCTGAACACATGTAGACATGAAGCTGCCTTATACTGAATCAGTCCCTTGGTCCATCAAGGTCAGTATTATCTACTCAGACTGGCAGCAGCTCTTCAGCATCTCAGGTTGGGATCTTTCAGATCACCTACCACCTGATCCTTTTAGCTGAAGATGCCTTGGATTGAACCTGGGACTTTCTCCATGCCATACAGATGCTCTACCACTGAGTTACAGCCTTTCCACTTCTTCTCTCTCCCCCCCCCCCCCCCCCACTCTTACTCAGGTTGCTGTAATTTCTCTGGGTCTTTACACATTACAAATATTGCCCAGATTTTGTTTTTGTACTTAAAAAAAATCTTAGCACAAAGTCAGGCATTCAGTTAAGCTAACAGACAAGACATGCAGACAGACCATTCTTCACCAGGAATCCAGCATTTCCAGTTGAATGTGAATTCAGCTCTCCCTTACCATAAAACAAGTCTGTTGGGAATATGAAATATTGTTTTAGCAACAGTCTAACTATTTCCAGTTCTGTCTAATAATTCCAATTATTCTTTGGTTGTATTGCTTTGAGCCCTGTCTCACTATTTCACTCTTATAATTTGTAAATAGAGTATAAAGCAGACATATAATAATTACTTATACCACAAGTAACTGCTGGGTCCCCACCTTAAAACCAGAGTCAATGAATGAAATGGGACTACAAGATGTCCCTATTGTGATAGAATTTCAAGTGAAATGTTCAATTTGTCTAAGTCACTGCCTTCTCTATGCCAAAGTGCCTCCTGGCTATTCTGTGTGATGATGAGAGGCAATGTAGCTAGCTGTCTGCTGGGATGGTAATGACTGATGCATAACTATCCACATGGCAGCATTTTCCTTCATTTTGGCATGGAGACCAGTTCTTCTCTGCCAGTCACATGAGGCCAAAAAAACAAGTTCTTGGCCATCTCCAAACCAAACACTGAAAAGCAACAGAGAAAGTGTAGGATCAGGCATAATTCAATCTTAATCTCATCACACTCATGCCTGATAGCAATCTCAGAGAGAAATCAAGTCTTTCAATCTACCTGGCTTTCAAATAATCAATCAGGACCTCACAGTAATTATTCAGAGTGCATTCAGTACAAAGAATCTGATTGCCCTAGATGCAAAAATCTTACAGAGCAAAAATCACATTACGATGCCCTGCTTCTCAGTCCATATATTACTGAAGCATTAAATTTTAAATTTGAACTATCAGAATCACAACCCTAGAACTTCCTCTCAGGGAATAATGAAGGCGGCCTCTAACACAGAGACTCCCCCCTCTTTCCTTCTTCTCACCCACCTTGGGCTAACCACGCCTTTACGGCCCACTGCAACACTGTATTGTAGAGCTTCTCATATCACCTTGCTGAACTAATTTACTGCACTTACTGAATGTTGAATTTGTTTTTTATTAAGATTTTATTGTGATTTTAATTTAAATTGTTGTACTCCGCTCTGAGCCCCCAAAAGGGGGAACGGGCAGAATAGAAATAAAATAATAATAATAATAACAACCACCAGGGAGGAGTACCTATTAGCTCACCTGATCCCTTTCCTGTACTCTAAGCTTAGAGAGAAACAATCATTTGTTTTGAACTCAAACATAAATAATAAATAAATAAAACATCTGACTATTTAACAGGAGCCAGAATCTGTCCCCAAATAGTACTTGTGCTCCTGCTCTTCCCGCTTTATCTTACTGCATATCTTGAAGTGCAGTGCTCAGCCATACTAAGTCCTGCTGCATTTTTTCCTCAAGAGAAACATTTGCCTGCCCAGGACTGCCACTGCCTTTTGAGATGAAAAGTCCCTTTCTCACACAAGCGATGTGCTTTGATCTCTTTACATCTTTTCTGCTTTGGATTTATCTTTTGGATTTACTGTCTCAATGTCCTGGGAGCTGTGCTTTGAGACTTGGACCTTTTCCAGGAACCTGCATGGACAGGTAGCTATAACCAGCTTTGCATTGCCTTCCTGCCGTACCTTTTTGGCTTCTAGTCACCTCCTTCTTGAGTATGAAAGACTACACAGATTATATAGGGATTAGGAATATGCTGTTTTTACAGCGGCATTCAGTATCGGACACTGTTGCAATATGCTTAATATTATCATGGCCTCTTGACTTTGCTAGCTATTTTCCCCAGTTAATTTTATTCCTTGATTTCACTCTTTCCAGTTTCTCAGTATTTTGTCCAAGTATGTAAGGGGAATTTCACCCCATTGTCAGCAGACCTTTTCATAACCATTTGTATGTATAATTGCTCATACTGAGCACATTAAAACAGATATAAAACCAGAGCCAGCTGTTCCTTTAGCCTAGGAGTAAGAAGCAGGAGGTTTTCTCCCCCTTAGGCTCAAGCTGTCCTGGTATGAATTTGCATCAAATTGGAAAGTGTACCACTTGGACACCAACCCTTCCTGACTACACATGGTAACAACCTCTGTTTTAAATCCACAACCAACCCATCCATGGCCTAGTCAGGATGATGCCTTCAGCCTTTAAAAACAAGCATTTGCTTTCTATAGGGGAAGCAGTGGGATGAGCAAATGTCATGATAGGTCATCTGCACAGATAAGAGACACAGCCAAGAGTACTTAAATGTGAATTTAAACATGTAGGAAAGCATGTTAAAACTGCCCAAACAAACAAATAAAACATGGTTGAATCATTTTCTTTCACTCATGAAAAAAATGATGCCCATATGACCACAGTAACATAAAGGATAATCTGTAACCCATTTGTTAAATTCCCTCCGTTCATTTTTGAAGTGTCAAGTCCAGAGAAAACAAGTTAAGAAATCTGGTGAGGAGGGGGGGGGAGGAGCAGTTTTTTGTTGTGACTTTTCCTTCTCTTAGTCGCCAAAATACCATGTCCAGAATCAGGGGAAAAAACTGACATCAACAATGACTGCATAACATTAATAATGCCAAAGAAATGAGATTAGCTTTATGTCTCTCATGAAAACATCAGAACAATGTTAAAATATATATACTAAACCCATAATCTGACAGAGTGTTTAAGATCACTGATTTCAGTTAATTTAAACATGTTTTTTTTTCTGGATTGTGGTTTAGCTGTTTTGAGTTTTGTGTTGATTTCTTAGATTCTCAATCACTGACAGAGAATAGACAACTGAAAATGGAATATAGTAATTCCAGACAAAGCTAGACAAATTTGTCACCACTCAAGGGGCTTGGAATGGCCATATATTTCTTCTGGTTTCTGAAGTGGCAGCCATCTTCAGTTTTACTGTGAGAAATGTCCACATTGCTATGAGGAATGTCCACTCTCCTCACACTACTGAAACACTAATTTTTAAATCTTCTGGAGTATCCAGATGCACTGGCTATATTTCCAGTTATCTCCATATGAACATAATCCTTCAGAAATTGCTATTTCATTTGCCCCAAAGCCTGTTATCTGAACATCATGACTGGTGGGTGGGAGTAGGTGAGGTAGGTAGCCTTCAGGCGCCCTCTCCCACCTCTCCGCTGCTCTCGGCTTCTCAAGTCGCAGTCCCGGGCAGACAAAATAGGCATCACAGCCTCGCTTCCAGCTGCCTCCCTTGGAAGGGGAGAATGTCTCGGAGTGAGGCACAGCAGCTCCACCTCCCCTTTTGCCTGCCTGGCACCTGAGCGGATGAAAGATGAGGCGTGTCAGGGCCCGGGTTGCAGATAAGGAACGACGGCTGCCAACGTCCGGCAGCTGGCCAGAACTCTAGCAGCCGGCTGGGGAGGAGCGCAGGGGTGGTCGTTAAACAGTCCAATTATTTCAACACCGTAAATCAGTCCGGCCGAAGGAGGAGACAGAAAGCTTGGTCGCAGGAATGCAGGGGGTCGGAAGCCAGAGAAAACAACGCCAATTACCTAGGTCAGTCCACAAAGCAAAGTCAGAGTCCAGAAGTTCAAGTCCAAGGTTCAGGCCGGGTCAGGAGTTACACGGGTTCTCGCAGCAAGCAAGAGGGTGCAGAGCGTGGTCACGTCCCAGGAGGATCGTTCGTTGCCAGCTCAGTTTGCCTTGAGGTCAGGGTTACAGATATACTGTGCTGGCTTGTTAACTTGTTAGTACTCCGGGCTGAGATCTCTCCTTCCACGCATGCGTGCATCCCTCCGTCTGTTTCTGAACTCCTGTCGCCTCCTCTCACGTAGCCGGCTTACAGAAGGTGGTGATTCAGGAGGGGATGCACTAGGGCCTGGTGTGGCCTGATCAGTTTCAGGTGGCTCCTGCTCTGAGTTAGCAAGGGCGGGGGCTGAGCTAGGGCCCGGTGTGGCCTAATTAGTTTCAGGTGGCTCCTGCTCTGAGTTAGCAAGGGCTGGGTCTGGGGCAGGCACGACACTATCCCCCCCCTCAGGCCCCCCCTCATCCAAGCCGCCTGGCTTATCCGGGTAGGCCGCATGGAATTGCCGGAGCAGGTCAGGGGCGTGCCGATGGGTAGCTGGTTCCCAGGAACGATCTTCGGGGGGGGGGGGTAGCCCTCCCAGTCCACTAGGTACTGGAGCTGACCTCGGTGCAGCCGGGAGTCCAGGATCTGATGGACCTCGTACTCCTCCTCGTCATCCACTAAAACCGGTGGCGGAGGCAGCGGTGGGACGTCCCTGTTCGGGTCTGGCGCGGCTGCGGGTTGGAGGAGGGAGCGATGGAAAACCGGGTGGATTCGGAGGTGGGCGGGGAGGCGCAGGCGGAACGCCACCGGGTTGATTTGCGCCTCGATGGGGAATGGGCCGATGAAGCGAGCGGTCAACTTGGAAGACCGGCCAGGGGTCCGGAGATATCGGGTAGAGAGCCAGACGGAATCCCCGACCTTGAGGGGGGCTCCCTCCTGGCGATGCCGATCTGCGGCCAGTTTATAGGCGTCCTTGGCGCGCTGGAGCTGGGCGCGCAGGAGGTCGTGGAGCGCGTGGAGCTCTTCGATCCGGTTGTCCGCTGCGGGAACATCGGCGGACGGGCCGAGCGGAGGGAAGAACCGGGGGTGCAGTCCGTAGTTGGCCGCAAACGGTGTGGTCTGCGTGGAGCTGTGGGCCGCATTGTTGTACGCGAACTCGGCCAGGGGTAACAGGGAGGCCCAGTTATCCTGCTGATAACTGGTATAGCAGCGCAAGTACTGCTCCAGGGTAGCGTTGGTGCGCTCAGTCTGGCCGTCGGTCTGGGGATGGTAGGCGGACGATAAGTGAAGCTCCGTCCCCAAGCCTTGCTGGAACGCCTGCCAAAAGCGCGAGGTGAACTGCGGGCCCCGGTCCGAGACAATCCGCTTGGGTAGCCCGTGCAGGCGGAAGACGTGGTTCAGGTAGAGCTGGGCGGTTTCCGGCCCGGACGGCACCTTGGCGCAGGGGACGAAGTGGGCCATCTTGGTGAACAGGTCCACCACAACGAAAATACAGGTGTGGCCCTGGGATCGAGGTAGGTCGACAATGAAGTCCATGGACACCACGTCCCAGGGACCGGCGGGAGTGGGAAGTGGCTGCAGGAGACCGGAGGGCTTGGCGGGCACATTTTTAGCGTGGCGGCAGACCTCACATGACACCACGTACCGACTGACGTCCGCTCGGACGCGAGGCCACCAAAAGTCGCGGGTCAGCAGATGGGCGGTTTTGTGTTGCCCGAAGTGGCCGGCCGGTGGTGCATCGTGGGTGAGGCGGAGGATGCGGGATCGGAGAGGTCCTGGAGGGACGTACAACTGCTCCCGATGGTAGAGCAGCCCATCCCGGGTGCTCAGTTCCCCGGCAGGGTCTTGCTGCGGGTCTTGCAGGTGCTTCTGGGCCCAGGGGTCGGTGGCCTGACTGGCATGTATTTCGGCCACCAAGGCGGGTGCAGTCAGGGCGGCGGCAAAGACCGTGGGTGGCAGGATGCTAGCCCTGGGGGCTTCGGTAGCACCAGGGGTGTCATAGTCTGGCCGGCGGGACAGAGCGTCGGCTTTCTGGTTTTGGGTGTGCGGGATGTAGGAGATGGTGAAGTTAAAACGTGAAAAGAACAGGGACCACTGGATCTGTCGCTGGTTCAGCCGGCGAGTGGTCTGTAAGTGTTCCAAGTTCCGGTGGTCTGTGAATACTTGGACCGGGTGCCTTGCTCCTTCAAGGTGGTGCCGCCACACCTCGAACGCCACCTTGATTGCCAAGAGTTCTCTCTCCCATATGGTGTAGTTGCGTTCGGCGGCGGAGAGCTGCCGGGAATAGTAAGCGCAGGGCTGCCAGGGCTGACTGGGGTCGTCCCGCTGGGAGAGCACGGCTCCGATGGCCACGTTGGAGGCGTCTGCTTCCACCATGAAAGGCAAGCGGGGATCAGGGTACCGCAAGAGGGGACTGGAGGAGAAGCTGCGCTTGAGGTCGTGAAAAGCCTGGTCAGCTTCCGGGGTCCACTGGAAGGGTTCCTTGGGGCGGAGGAGCCGAGTCAAGGGCTTGGTTAGATCGGCGTAGCCAGCGATGAACTGCCGGTAGTAATTGGCGAAGCCCAGGAGGCGCTGGACGTCCTTCCGGTTGTGAGGGGCCTGCCACTGGAGGATGGCGTCAACCTTCGTTGGATCCATCTGAGTTCCTTGGGGGGAGATGATGTGCCCCAAGAACTCGACCGACGGGAGGTGGAAGGCGCATTTCTCTAGTTTTGCGTACAGGCGGTGAGCTCGGAGCCGCTGTAGCACCTGTCGAACATGTTGGACGTGCTCCTGCTCCGAGGTGGAGTAGACCAGAATGTCATCCAGGTAAATGATCAGGAACCGGTCCAGCAGGTCGCGGAACACGTCGTTCATGAACCGTTGGAACACGGCGGGGGCATTGGTGAGTCCAAATGGCATGACCAGGTGTTCGTACTGACCATACCTGGTGCCAAAAGCGGTCTTCCACTTGTCTCCGGCTTTGATGCGAACCAAGTTGTAGGCCCCTCGAAGGTCGAGCTTGGTGTAGATGGTGGCCCCCTTCACACGGTCGAGGAGCTCCGGAATCAGTGGAAGCGGGTAACGGTTCCGGATGGTAATTTTGTTGAGTGCCCGGTAATCATTGCAGAGCCTCAAGTCCCCGGTTTTCTTCTTTACCAACAGGACGGGCGAGGACAAGGGCGAGGTGGAGGGTCGGATGAACCCTCGGGCCAAGTTCTTCTCCAAATACTCCCGTAGGGCAGCCAGCTCCGGGTCCGCCATGGGGTAGAGGCGGCCAGCTGGTAGCGGGGCGCTGGGCATTAGGTCAATGGCGCAATCATAGGGCCGATGTGGGGGAAGCTGGTCTGCTTCCTTCTCATCGAAGACGTCTGCAAACTCCTGGTAGGGAGCTGGTAGTGTGGTGGCGGCCCCCAGGAGGCTGGTGGGGAGCAGGGAGCTGGGTCGAGCATCAGGAGGCACCAGAACCGGGTCTGGTTGTAGCGTGGAGCACGGCGCAGGGGCACCGGTAAATTGCAGTTCTCGTTGCACCCAGTCCACGTGAGGGTTGTGGGCCTGGAGCCAGGACAGGCCTAGGATGACGGGGAAACGTGGCATGCGGGTTGCAGGCAAAGGTTTGTTCCCCTTGGTGTTGCTGGACCCATAGGGCGAGTGGTTGGGTCACGTGGCGGACGGGCCCAGAGCGCAGCAGGCAACCGTCCACGACCTCGACCAGGGTAGGGGTCTTCTTTTCCCGGATGGGGATGCCATGTTTCTGGGCGAAGAGGTGGTCCATGTAGCAGCAGGCGGCCCCTGAGTCCAACATGGCATGCACGAAGATCCACCGGCCGTCAGGGAGCTGCAGATGAATCGGGACCAGGAACGGGGTAGGTGGGGGATCGACGGAGCTGGAGGCCCTCAAGAAATGCCCCAGGTCAGGGGCTCCAACTAGACCTGGGGCTGGCCTTTTACCGGGCCAGCGGAGCTTGCAGGGCGCTGTGCTTTGGCTGGACAGGTACTTGCAAAGTGTCCAGCTCCGCCACAATACAGGCACAGGTTGTGGGCGCGCCGACGGGTCTTCTCCTCGGGAGTCAGGCGAGGGCGGGCGACGCCCAGCTGCATGGGTTCCGCAGCGGGGGGAAGGGCCGGAGAACCTGGCGGTGGAGCAGCTGTGGGGGCCCTCGCTGGGGCGTTGCCTCCTTTCTGCTTCTGGCAGCGGCTCTGTAGCCGCCCATCAATGCGCATGCACAACCGGATCAGGTCTTGTAGGGCGGCTGGTCGGTCGCTGCGGGCCAGTTCGTCCAGGATGGCATCAGAGAGCCCCTCCGTATACTGGTCCACCAGGGCAGCTTCATTCCAGGCCAGGTCCTGAGCCAACAACTGGAATTCAGTGGTGTAGTGGGAGACAGAGTTTTGGCCTTGTTGCAAAGTCCGTATCTTGCGGTTGGCCGTCTCAGCTCGCACGGGGTTGGCATAGGCAGCCGTGAAATGTGCCTTGAAGCGGGGGTAATCTGCTAACAACGGCAAAGATTCTAGCAGTAGGGGAATGGCCCATTTGGCCGCTTGCCCTTTAAGCAGGCTCAAAACAAAACAGACCTTGGTTTTGTCTGTAGGGAAGTCGCTCTGCCTTATCTCCATGTACAGTTCACATTGGGCAAGGAAGGCAGGGAACGCTTCCAGGCTTCCTTCAAACTTATCAGGAACACTCACCGGGCAACGGGAACGAGGCGCGGCTGCAGCAGCCAGGGCCATAGCATTGGAAGCAGTCTGTTGCTGGAGTGTAATTACAGCCTGCGTCAGCTGTTGCACTTGGTCGAGAAGCCCCGACAGGGGGTCCACGCCTCCTGCCGCTTGGTCAGTCATGGGGGAGCCGGGTGAGTTATATGGGTGCTGGCAAGCTGTCAGGGCCCGGGTTGCAGATAAGGAACGACGGTGTCACGGCCCGAGTCTCTGACACGAAGCTGCGGCTGCTATCGTCCTGGCAACGAGCCAGGACCTCTCGCAGACAGCTCAGGCGAAGCACAGGGAGTGGTCGTAAAACAGTCCAGTTGATTGATAACGTAAACAGGCAGGCTGGAGGGTGAGACGGAAGCTTGGTCAGGGAAGCCGAGAGTCAGAAACCGGGGAGCCGAGCCGAAAGTCAGAAGCCGGGAAACAGAGCCGAGAGTCAGAAGCCGGGAAGCAAAGCCGAGATCAAACGATACCTAAGCCAGTCCGATAAGCAAAGCCAGAGTCCAGAATACCAGTCTATGAGTCAGGCCGGGTCAGGAATGCACAGGTTCTGTCCGAAGCAAGGGGTGCGAGACGCAGACACATCCAAGGGTGTTCGCTTGTTGCCAGCACAGTTTGGCCTGAGGCCAGGATCCCAGATATACTGCTGGCTAATTGGCTCGTTAGAACTCCGGGCTCAGATCTCTTCTAGCCCGCATGCGCGCCTCTCTACGCCTGTTCCTGAATTCCAGGCGTCTCCTCTCGCGCAGGCGGGCCCCAGGTGTTGGTGAGTCTGGGGGAGATGAGCTAGTACCTGGTGTGGCCAGATTGGTTTCAGGTGGCCCCTGCTGCTGGCTGGCTCCTTCAGGACTTACGTCCTCTGTTGCTGAAGGCATCTGCACAGCAGGGGCGGGGTCAGAAGCAGGCACCTGCTCTGAGTCAGCAGGGGCAGGCATGACACTATCCCCCCCCTCAGGCCCCCCCTCATCCAAGCCGCCTGGCTTATCTGGGTAGGCCTCATGAAACTGCCGGAGCAGGTCAGGGGTATGCAGGTGGGCAGCCGGTTCCCAGGAGCGATCCTCGGGAGGGTAGCCTTCCCAGTCCACCAGGTACTGGAGTTGACCTCGGTGCAGCCGGGAGTCTAGGATCTGGTGGACTTCAAACTCTTCCTCATCGTCCACCAGCACCGGTGGTGGAGGCGGTGGTGGAACGTCCCTGTTTGGGTCCGGCGCTGCCGCTGGTTGGAGGAGGGAGCGGTGGAATACGGGGTGTATCCGGAGGTGGGCCGGAAGGCGTAGGCGGAATGCCACGGGGTTGACTTGCGCCTCTACGGGGAAGGGCCCGATGAACCGATCGGTTAGCTTGGAGGACCGGCCAGGAGTCCGGAGGTACCGGGTCGAGAGCCAGACAGAATCTCCGACCTTGAGGGGGGCTCCGTCCTGGCGATGTCGGTCCGCGGCCAGTTTGTAAGCGTCCTTGGCGCGCTGGAGCTGGGTGCGCAGGAGGGCGTGGAGCGCGTGGAGTTCCTCAAGTCGGTCGGTGGCTGCGGGAACGTTGGCGGAGGGGCCGAGCGGAGGGAAGAATCGGGGGTGCAGTCCATAGTTGGCGGCAAACGGCGTGGTCCGCGTAGAGCTGTGGACTGCGTTGTTATACGCGAACTCTGCCAGGGGTAGCAGAGTGGCCCAGTTGTCTTGCTGATAGCTGGTATAGCAGCGCAAGTACTGCTCCAAGGTGGCGTTGGTCCGCTCGGTCTGCCCGTCGGTCTGGGGATGGTAGGCGGAAGACAGGTGTAGTTCTGTCCCCAAACCGTGCTGGAAGGCCTGCCAAAAGCGGGATGTGAATTGTGGGCCCCGATCCGAGATGACCTGTGTGGGTAACCCGTGCAGGCGGAAGACGTGGTTTAGGTACAGCTGGGCAGTCTCCGGCCCGGATGGTACTCTGGCACAGGGGACGAAGTGGGCCATTTTGGTGAACAGGTCCACCACAACGAAAATGCAGGTGTGGCCCTGGGATCGTGGCAGGTCTACGATAAAGTCCATGGACACCACGTCCCAGGGACCGGCGGGAGTCGGCAGGGGTTGCAGGAGACCGGAGGGCTTGGCCGGTACGTTCTTGGCTCGGCGGCAGACCTCGCAAGACGCCACGTAGCGACTAACGTCCGCTCGGACGCGAGGCCACCAGAAGTCCCGGGTCAACAGATGGGCGGTCTTGTGCTGCCCGAAGTGCCCAGCCGGGGGGGCATCGTGGGCCAGCCGGAGGATGCGGGATCGGAGAGGCCCGGGAGGGACGTACAACTGCTCCCGATGGTAGAGCAGCCCATCCCGGGTGGATAGTTCTCCGGCAGGGTCTTGCTGCGGTTCCTGCAGGTGTTTCTGCGCCCACGGGTCGGTGTCTTGGCTGGCCTGTATCTCGGCCACCAGGGCGGGTGCGGTCAGAGTGGCGGCAAAGACCGAGGGTGGCAGAATACTAGCCCTGGGGGCTTCGGTGGCACTAGAGGTGTTATAGTCCGGCCGGCGGGACAGAGCGTCGGCTCTCTGGTTCTGGGAGTGCGGGACGTAGGTGATGGTAAAGTCAAATCGTGAGAAGAACAGGGACCACCGGATCTGCCGCTGGTTCAGCCGGCGGGTGGTCTGCAAATGTTCCAGGTTACGATGGTCGGTGAAGACTTGGACCGGATGCCTGGCCCCCTCAAGGTGGTGGCGCCAGACCTCAAAGGCCACCTTGATAGCCAGGAGCTCTCTCTCCCAAATGGTGTAATTGCGTTCGGCAGCCGAGAGCTGCCGGGAGTAGTAGGCGCAGGGCTGCCATGGCTGGCTAGGCTCGTCCCGCTGGGAGAGCACGGCTCCGAGGGCCACATTGGAGGCGTCTGCTTCCACCATGAAGGGCAAGCTCGGGTCAGGGTACCGCAGAAGGGGACTGGAGGAAAAACTCTGCTTGAGCTGGCGGAAGGCCCGGTCGGCTTCGGGGGTCCATTGAAAGGGCTCCTTCGGTCGGAGGAGTCTGGTCAAGGGCTTGGTGAGGTCGGCGTAGCCCGCGATGAATTGCCTGTAATAATTGGCGAAGCCCAGGAGGCGCTGGATGTCCTTCCGACTTCGAGGGGCCTGCCATTGAAGGATGGCGTCGACCTTCCGCGGATCCATCTGGGTTCCCTGGGGGGAAATGATGTGCCCCAGGAACTCAACGGACTGGAGGTGGAAAGCACATTTCTCCAGCTTGGCATACAGGCGATTGGCTCGGAGTCGCTGTAGCACCTGGCGGACGTGGTGGATGTGCTCCTGTTCGGATGCAGAGTAGACCAAAATGTCATCTAAATAAATGATCAGGAACCGGTCTAGCAGGTCACGGAAAACGTCATTCATAAAATGTTGGAAGACGGCGGGGGCATTGGTGAGCCCAAAGGGCATGACCAGATGTTCGTATTGGCCATACCTGGTGCCAAAAGCGGTCTTCCACTCATCCCCGGCTTTGATACGAACCAAGTTGTAGGCCCCGCGAAGGTCGAGCTTGGTGTAGATCGTGGCCCCTTTGACGCGGTCGAGGAGCTCAGGGATCAGTGGGAGCGGGTAGCGGTTCCGAATGGTAATCTTATTGAGGGCCCGGTAGTCGTTGCAGAGTCGCAGGTCCCCGGTCTTCTTCTTAACGAACAGGACAGGTGAAGACAGGGGCGAGGTGGAGGGTCTAATGAACCCTCGGGCCAAGTTCTTGTCCAAGTACTCCCGGAGGGCAGCCAGTTCCGGGTCTGCCATGGGGTACAGGCGGCCTGCGGGTAGCGGAGCGCCGGGCACCAGGTCGATGGCGCAATCGTAGGGCCGATGTGGGGGAAGCTGGTCTGCTTCCTTCTCATTGAAGACGTCCGCGAACTCCTGGTAGGGAGTTGGGAGTGTGGTGGCGGCCCCCAGGAGGCTGGTGGTGCGTGGGGAACCGGGTTGGTTGACAGGCGGCACCTGAGTCGAGTCGGGTGGTAGCGGGGAACAGGGTGCGAGGGTACTCGAAAAACTCAGTTCACGTTGCACCCAGTCCACATGGGGGTTGTGGGCTTGCAGCCAGGACAGGCCCAAGATAACAGGGAAGCGTGGCATGCGGGCCAAATCGAAGGTCTGCTTCCCTTGGCGCTGTTGGACCCACAAAACGAGTGGTAGAGTTTCGTGGCGGACCGGCCCCGAACGCAGCAGACGACCATCCACTGCCTCGACCAGTGTAGGAGTTCCCTTTTCCCGAACGGGGACGCCATGCTCCTTGGCAAAGTGGCTGTCCATGTAGCAGCAGGCAGCCCCTGAGTCCAACATGGCATGGACGAAGATCCACCGGTCGTCGGGAAGCTGCAGGCGGATCGGGACCAGGAACGGGGTGGGTGGTGGATGGACGGAGCTAGAGGACCTCAAGGAGTGCCCCAGGCCAGGAGATCCGGCTAGACCTGGGGCTGGCCTTTTACCGAGGCAGCGGAGCTCGGGGTGCGCTTTGATTTGGCCGGGCAGGAGCTTGCAAAATGCCCGTCCCCTCCACAATACAGGCACAGGTTGTGGGTGCGCCGTCGGTTCTTCTCCTCGGGGGTCAGGCGAGGGCGGGCGCCGCCCAGCTGCATGGGTTCTACAGCCGGCGGTAAAGCTGGGGTACCTGGAACGGGAGCCGCCGGGGGGGGGCCTTGTTGGAGTAGCGCCCCTCTTCTGCCTCTGGCGCCGACCTTGCAGTCGCCCATCAATGCGTAGACACAGCAGGATCAGGTCCTGGAGGGCGGCTGGGCGGTCGGTGCGTGCCAGTTCGTCCAGGACGGCATCCGAGAGGCCTTCAGTGTACTGGTCCACCAAGGCAGCTTCATTCCAGGCCAGGTCTTGAGCCAGCAGCTGGAACTCTGTGGTATACTGAGACACAGAGTTCTGGCCTTGGTGCAGAGCCCGTATCTTGCGATTAGCTGTCTCAGCACGCACAGGGTTGGCATAGGCGGCCTGGAAGTGTGCCTTGAACCGTGTGTAGTCTGCTAGCAGCGGCGAGGGCTCTAGCAGCAGAGGAGTGGCCCACTTGGCCGCTGGCCCTTTAAGCAGGCTCAGGATAAAACAGACTTTTGTTTTGTCTGTAGGGAAGTCGCCCTGCCTTATCTCCATGTATAGTTCACACTGGGCGAGGAAGGCAGGGAACTCTTCCAGGTTTCCTGCGAATTTCTCAGGAATGCTCACCGGGCAGCGAGAGCGGGGAGCGGCGGCGGCAGCCAAGGCCACGGCATTGGACGCAGTCTGCTGCTGCAGAGTAATCACCGCTTGGGTTAATTGCTGCACCTGGTCTAGGAGCCCCGGCAAGGGGTCCATGCCTTCTGCCGCTTGGTCCGTCATGAGCGTGCCTGGTGAGTTTTGGGTGCTGGCAAGCTGTCACGGCCCGAGTCTCTGACACGAAGCTGCGGCTGCTATCGTCCTGGCAACGAGCCAGGACCTCTCGCAGACAGCTCAGGCGAAGCACAGGGAGTGGTCGTAAAACAGTCCAGTTGATTGATAACGTAAACAGGCAGGCTGGAGGGTGAGACGGAAGCTTGGTCAGGGAAGCCGAGAGTCAGAAACCGGGGAGCCGAGCCGAAAGTCAGAAGCCGGGAAACAGAGCCGAGAGTCAGAAGCCGGGAAGCAAAGCCGAGATCAAACGATACCTAAGCCAGTCCGATAAGCAAAGCCAGAGTCCAGAATACCAGTCTATGAGTCAGGCCGGGTCAGGAATGCACAGGTTCTGTCCGAAGCAAGGGGTGCGAGACGCAGACACATCCAAGGGTGTTCGCTTGTTGCCAGCACAGTTTGGCCTGAGGCCAGGATCCCAGATATACTGCTGGCTAATTGGCTCGTTAGAACTCCGGGCTCAGATCTCTTCTAGCCCGCATGCGCGCCTCTCTACGCCTGTTCCTGAATTCCAGGCGTCTCCTCTCGCGCAGGCGGGCCCCAGGTGTTGGTGAGTCTGGGGGAGATGAGCTAGTACCTGGTGTGGCCAGATTGGTTTCAGGTGGCCCCTGCTGCTGGCTGGCTCCTTCAGGACTTACGTCCTCTGTTGCTGAAGGCATCTGCACAGCAGGGGCGGGGTCAGAAGCAGGCACCTGCTCTGAGTCAGCAGGGGCAGGCATGACAGACGGCTGCCAACGTCTGGCAGCTGGCCAGAACTCTAGCAGCCGGCTGGGGAGGAGCGCAGGGGTGGTCGTTAAACAGTCCAATTATTTCAACACCGTAAATCAGTCCGGCCGAAGGAGGAGACAGAAAGCTTGGTCGCAGGAATGCAGGGGGTCGGAAGCCAGAGAAAACAACGCCAATTACCTAGGTCAGTCCACAAAGCAAAGTCAGAGTCCAGAAGTTCAAGTCCAAGGTTCAGGCCGGGTCAGGAGTTACACGGGTTCTCGCAGCAAGCAAGAGGGTGCAGAGCGTGGTCACGTCCCAGGAGGATCGTTCGTTGCCAGCACAGTTTACCTTGAGGTCAGGGTTACAGATATACTGTGCTGGCTTGTTAACTTGTTAGTACTCCGGGCTGAGATCTCTCCTCCCACGCATGCGTGCATCCCTCCGTCTGTTTCTGAACTCCTGTCGCCTCCTCTCACGTAGCCGGCTTACAGGAGGTGGTGATTCAGGAGGGGATGCACTAGGGCCTGGTGTGGCCTGATCAGTTTCAGGTGGCTCCTGCTCTGAGTTAGCAAGGGCGGGGGCTGAGCTAGGGCCCGGTGTGGCCTGATTAGTTTCAGGTGGCTCCTGCTCTGAGTTAGCAAGGGCTGGGTCTGGGGCAGGCACGACAAGGCGCAGCCTCGCTCCCGGCTGCCTCCTCTGCAAGGAGAGACAGCCTTGAAGTGAGGCACAGCGACCCTGCCACCCTTTCACCTGCCCAGCCTTACTCCGACTCCCGGGAGGGTGCAGGCATGGGGGTGGCCTGGGGTGGCAAAAACCTCAGTGCCACCCCTGCTGAACATTACAGATTTTTTCCAGGGAAAACTTATATTGTACAATTCTTGGGACACTAGTTTCATGTACAAAAAAAAAGATAGGATCATCAAATGGTTAGTAAATCTAAATGATGCGGGGTTATACCTGAAAGGGGTCTTACAAGTCCGCTAGTCCTGGAGTCCTGAGTTTGATCCCCGGCAGAATTTCAGGTAGGTCAGTAAAATGAGTACCCAGCTTGCTAGGGAAGGCAATGGCAAACCACCTCATAAGAAGTCTGCTGTGAAAATGTTGCGAAAGCAACATCACCCCAGAGTCGGAAACTACTGGTGCTTGCACAGGGGACTGAAGCAGGGCTGAAATAAAAATATATTAAATAAAGTAAATTGAAAGCCATCAATTAGGCACAAGGGCAAGAAAAACAAAAGGTCAAACAAAGAGATTTTAAAAGTGCTTGCTAGATGCCTCTGTGAAATAATCCTTCTAGATTGTGGAAGTAAGGAAAGGGAAATTAGCAGTGTGTCCAGCTTGTAGAAGCATAGGGCAGCAAAAGAGGAAGTTAATCCTTCACCCACCAGCTCTGCCGCAGCTGCCTAAAAGAGGAACTAGAAACTTGCTGGAATAAGCACTAAAATAAGCACTGAGCAAATGTACCTTGGAAAATGTCTTGGGAGCAAGTCAAAGGTGCAGATGTGCTTTTGATGAAGGATATTGCTGCAAGAGTATTAGTGACATCAATGCCATGTATGGAAAGACCCTCCCTGACTCCTCCTTGTTCCTTTAGTAATATGACACTTGTAATGATGTATGGGATATGGGGATGGTCCTTTCCTGTAATTGTGTGATTGTTTACTGGAAATGATTGTCTGTGACTATAAAACTAGACATTCCTGAAATCGAGGCTCCCAGATTCATTTAGATATGAGTCTGATCTGGGGTCCATGTACATGTTAAATAAATGGCTGTTTCTTCCTGATTTAGCCTGTAGCCTCGTTTCTGCCTGACCACCAACGGCAAAGGTTGCTGCTACAGAACCTTTCCTTTTTCCTCTGTAATTCCAGATACCTCCAATGTCTTCTCATGAAACCCTCCAAGGGGAGGATACCACAGTGAGGCACTTTCCAGTACAATTACCTTCTTATACTTTAAACATTTCTAATGTAGTAAGCAACCTGATTTGTTCAGAACAATCCTGTACAAAGGAAAAGGGATGGTTCCAAGAGCAAGACCTACAAGGGAGTGCAAAGATGCCAGCTTTTGAGGGGTTGTACAATTCTTCAGATATATCTACACTATAAACCAATGTTGGTTTTTATACCAATGTAACTGTCATGATTTTCCCCCAGAGACTCCTTGGAATTGTAGTTTGGTGAGAGTGGCTAGATTTCTCTCAGAGATCTGTAGCATCCATTGTTATCCAAATAGGCAGTCTCCTAATTAGTTGAGGGAATCAGCTTTAAGGAGACAGAGAGATAGGGGTAACTGGGAGTTTCCACCTTTGTATATCAAGATTTTCCCTTTAAGAGAACTCTCAAATAAACCAGCCAGTTGTTCAACCATAAAAGGTTTTATTAGAAGGAATATGAAAATAAACAAAAATACAGACACAGACAAAAGCACATACAAGAGGAAAACAGGGAGGAAAGGGAAGACATTTTTGGGAAAGGAAGATAATTACTAATCTTGAAGAGGTCCATGAAAGCAGCAATCAAAGTGCAAAAAGGCCAGCATTTTTAGGAAGTGAAAGACAGGAGAGCCCACAGAATGGGGGTATATGTGGTTGGTACCAAGAACACACATACACATTGCTGGAAAGCAGGGTGCTCCAGTTAATAGGGCAAAACATCCCATGGGACAGGTTGACATATTTGCCAGAAAAACAATAATGGGCTTTTCTAAGGTGGACAAATGTATGGGAGAGGTCTGATGACCCTGCAAGTACTGGGCAGTAAGGGGTAATGGGTTAGGTGAATAGAATTAAGTGTTGAGTAATTAAGCTAAGTGAGTACAGGGGAAGTAAGACTGAGTGTTGATGGGATTAGCCCAAGGGTGAGTCAATAGCTTTTGGGAGACCCATTGCCCTAAATTATGCATCTCTTCATGGTGTGGAGGAGGCAGTAGTTAGTCAGCTGCTCTTATGCTTCTAAACTACCTGCCCAGGTTTGTTCCTGACTGGCATCCATTTTGTTTCATTTTGGACAAGGAAGAGTCCTTCACTTATGAATTTTGGGGTGATATTTTAAGAAGGGTGTTTATAGTTATTCTAGCTATGAACTGCCCATCTGGAAGAAGATGATTCTGTCTTTTAACACTGCCACAAAACCATAATGCATAAATTTCTCTAAGGAAGATACTGACTATTGAACAGTTCCAGTACGTGGTTAAGATATTTCTTCACGTGAGCAAGAACAAGGAAGGGCAGGTTTGTGGAAACAGAAAGAGTCTGGAAGTGATCATGGTTTCCCCTGTTACCCATTTTAGAGAGTCAGGAAAGCAAAGCACATATCAGCAAACATGCAGAAAAAGAAATTCTCAGGACAAATGTTTTAAGACTCTGGAGTAAGAAATCTGTCAGCAGAAAACTTCCTGATTATAGGTAATTCTGAAAAAAGACAACCACTGGATGACCGATGACTTTCACATATTACTGTGAACAGGGCTTTTTTTAAGCAGGAATGAACAGGAATGCAGTTCCGGCTGACTTGGTGTCAGAGGGTGTGGCCTAATATCCCTGGACCAAGGGAGGCCAGATTATCTACACAGGCTAGGGCCTTCTCAGTGGTGGCACCAGCAATGTGGAATGCCCTCCCAGAGGCCGTAAGGGCCCTGTGGGATCTCTCCCAATTCTGCAGGGCCTGTAAAACTGAATTATTTCAGCAAGCCTTTAACATTTAAATGGGAGAGGACTGCCACCCTATACTGGTGAGCTATACTACTCATAAGGAATTATGACCATCGTAGGATCATCGTCAGAAAGAAAGTTATGATTTCGCCTATTGAAGTTGTTAACAGCACCATGAAATGTACTTTATGTATTTAATTGTTGCTTTAATTGTTTTAAATTATATTCTTGAATTGTTTTAAACTGACTGTTAGCTGCCCTGAGTCTGCTTGTGGAGAGGGCAGGATATAAAATTAAAGTAGTAGTACTAGTAGTAGTAATATGCAAATGAATTCCTGCTGGACTTTTTCTACAGAAAAGCCCTATGTGAAACAATGGTGACATTGGGGTGTGTGGCCTAATATGCAAATGAGTTCCTGCTGGGCCTTTTCTACCAAAAAAGCCCTGGCTGTGAAAATCAGGTCCTTTCTCTCAGTGCTGTATCATGCGAAACCCAACCCCATCCTCTCTATGTAAGGGAAAGAGGGAATCCTTGCTGAAAGTACAAAGTTGAACTTCCATCTGGTAATATATATTCAGATGAAGGAAGTGGGGAGTTCATGGCCTTCAAAGAGCAGATTCACATACACATAGAGCATTTCCACAGGAGCAGGGGCAGGTGGTATCCTTGCCAGGATTCCCCACTTCAAAAGAAAGCACAAAAACTTCTGTGGTACACAGGAAAGGAGTACTTATCTTCCAAGAAATTTGAAGAAATTTAAGAATGGCACTAAAAAAGCAGTCACTGTAATATTGGTTCCTTTAGTCTATAAATATTGCAGAAAGAGATGGAAGTAATAGCAACATTATGTAAACTGTATGCAACTGTTGCATGGTATAAAATAAATGCTCTAGGCCAGGGCTGTTGAACTCATTTATCATGAAGGACGAATCTGAAATAAATTAGACCTTGTCAGGCTGGGCCATGTGTGTACCTATTTAAGATTATGTAGCAGAAATATAAACTTTATAAAGGACACAAACACAACTGAAGATTTTAAACACAAAGGGTTTTAAAAAAACCTTAAAACATGCTTAAAACATTAGTTCTTGTTGGTCTTAAAGGTGCTTTCTTTATATTTCTCCCATGGGATCCAGGGAACTGAGCAAAGGAAGCTCTGGCTCTTTCCTATGGTTGTCAAGTCCTAGGGTTGTCTGGGCCTCCTCCCTTGACATCTTTGGCATGACGACGTCAATTGGAAGTGACATCATTGCACCGGTGATGCTGCACGCCGGTCACTTTAGGAGCGTCTGGGAAAACCCTTACCGTTTTCGCACACAGCTTACCTCTCAGTCACAATCCTGTTCCCTCCGCAGCGTCCAGTCGGATTTCCTAGCATCTGCGCCGGAGTTACAGGAAGTGCCGCAGCTTCTGCATAGCAAACGTAAACTGGGTTTTAGCGGTTTACGTTTGCTACGCAAAAGCCGCGGTACTTCCCGTAACTCTGGCGCAGATGCTAGGAAATCCGACTGGACGCTGCAGAGGGAACAGGATTGTGACTGAGAGGTAAGCTGTGTGCGAAAACAGTCTCTGTGTTTTCTTTCAAAATTGCTAGAGCATCTGGGAAAACCATAGAGTTTTCTAGAGCAGCCAGCACACAACGTCACCAACATGATGACATGGCTTCTGAGTGATGTCATTGTGCTGGCAATGTTGGGGGATGATCCTCCCCACTGACCCAATGTGGGCTGGTGGGTTGGGAACCTCCAGGGTGGGGGAACCCCCACCCGGCCCAGGAACTTGGCAGACCTAGTCTTTCCTTCCTCAGGGGACCAGGAGAGGGAGGAGCCTCAGCCAATATAAGGAAGAGAGCCTTGGCTCAGTAGCTTTGCTGTGTGATTGAGAGAGCCGGGCAAAGCAAGCTCTGCTTCCCCCCTCTTCCTCCCCAAGGGAGAAGCCTCAGATAATGGAGAAAACAGAAGCTTTGCTTTATAGCTCTGGTAAGATTAAGCAAGCCTGGCAAAGCAAGCTGTGATGCAAAAGGAAGCAAGAAAGAGGGAGAATGAAGCAGATGACAGCCAGTTGCTTGGAGGCCTGATAGGAGCCCTCCAGGGGCCTGATTCAGCCCCCAGACCCCATGTTTGACACCCCTGCTCTAGGCTTTCCTTTTTTACCTTGTGTTCCATAAAGCTGTATCCTTTCATGTAACAGCTCACAGAATACTTTAGTTCCTACTGTGAACCACTGACATTACATTCAGCATAAAACTAGCACTTGAGTGAATAAGTCCTGCAATTTGAGCCAGCACACATCTGGCTGCTTGCGGTTTGCAAAAGGTCATATGACTATGCCCTCATGAGACTTTTCCTGTCCATTTATACTAGAGGATATGGGCCAGCTGCAAATTCCAAATGCTATTATATTCTTAACAGAATCCGCTGCACTTCCTATCAAATGAGCAGGTGAGGTTAATGACAGGCTCATTAACACTAAGGGAAGATTTTAAGCAATCAGTATAGAAAAATGATTTGGACTGACATAACAAGCTATGGTTTCGTGGTATAACAATGAGCCTTCAGGGATTCTTTAAGGTTGGCACACAGAAGAGATTGCAAGGGGGAGGGACACACAATATGGCACTGCACCAAAGTATAATATCATTTTTGGTGTGACATCATTGAATGAGTGTAACACTTTAGGATTCATCTGGAACTGATGGGTTCAGCACCATATCACTCCTGCATTTCCCCCCTCCAATGGCAGCAGGGGACTGGGGGTCCAAGGTGGGAAGTCATCTACCATATTGGGAGACCTGGCCCCACTGATGGACCTCCTGATGGCACCTGGCTTTTTGGGCCACTGTGTGACACAGAGTGTTGGAATAGATGGGCCATTGGCCTGATCCAACATGGCTTCTTTCATGTTCTTATGACCTGAGAGACCTACCTCACATGTTCCATTCATCGTACTCCTCTCATGTTATGATTAGGGAATTTTAGGAGTTTAGGAACCTTTCCTAGGATTACCATTCCACCCAGCTCAACAAGGGGGTGGGGGTTGAAACTGGCAGGAACCCCATAGTTTGAGAGAAAGAGATAAACCTGTTCCAAAGTATTCATGATTTCTTGAAAGAAAACCTTACTGCACACATTTTCAAGCAAGAAGCGATTTCAGTATTCATTTTACAGAAGGGAAAAGACAAATCAAGACTTATAAACAAATAGTGCACTTCTTATCTATTTAGGAATGCATTCTGGCCACCTCTGGCCAGGCCAACCACTGTGTTGTCAGAGGGGCCCTTAGCATCTCAAACACTGGTGTTAAATACCTTCAGAATCCAGCTTAGCTGTCAATCAAGAAATCGGATGGTCCTGATGAAACTGGACCCTTCCCTCTTCTGACTAGAAAACTCTGATCAGAGTAATTGCATCATCACTAGGTTAAAACACCCTTCCTGTGTGTGAAGAGCTTGGTGCCACAGGCTCTCTTATCTAGATGTTTTGGCTTGAGACTGGAACTAAAAAATGTAAACAGTTCTTTTAGAACATACTGCAGGGTGCATTGTCAGGCAGAAGAACATCCTGCAACACCTTATGGGAGTGAACCAGACAGAGAGGCCTAAGCAAATTCAGGCTGTTGTACAGAACCAGGGCCGAATCTAGGGGGGGGGGGCAGAGGGTGGAGCTTGCCCCGGGCGCCAACAGAGGGGGGGCACCAAATTGGACATGGAGTCCATTGCATTCTATGGGACCATAAGACAAAATGGCCCAAAAGGGGGCGTCATTTTTTAATTTTGCCCCCCCTCAAAAAAACATGTAGATCTGGTCCTGTAGAGAACTGTCCCATCTTGCCTATAATTCCGCCACAGTGATCTAATTAGTTACTTTTTCTTTAATTGCAAATACAGTTTGCTGTTGCATCTGGGTCAGCAAACTATATATACTATTCTTAGATACAGTAGTGGCTAAGAACAACAGAGTTGGTAGCACTGTCTGTTGGGTGTTGTAGTACAGTGGGGCAGGAAACAGGAAGCAGATGGGTGGAGATGGGTCTGGGCTTAGGTGGGCGTCTGTTTATTTCAAACATTTGTATGCCATCTTTCTACCCAATTTAGTGTCCCCAAGGTAGTGAACAATCAAACAATGTTTTAAGAAACACAAAAACGTATAAAATATTTATAACAAAAATAAACACAGAGACACACTAACAGGAAATGAGGGCTAATAAGAGTTCATGCAGGAATACCAAACCAAACTTTTCACCTACTGGCCAAAGACAACAATAGAGGGAGACAAATGAATCTCCTTGGGGAGATAGTTCCACAGTTTCTTGTGTTGTCACTTGTCTAGTCTCAGATGGCAGATGCACCCAAAGCAGAGGGGTTGGGTAGGTTCATATGGGAGTAGGCAGTCCTAAAAGTATGCTGATTCCAGCCAATACCAGCACCTTGAATTGGACTGGAAGCAAACAGGGAGCCAGTATAGGTTACATAAGACTGGAGTGATATTGTCCCTATGACCTAATCCATTCAATGTTATGGCCACAGTATTCTGTACCAACTGTAGCTTCTGGACAGCATTAAAAGGCAGCACTACATAGAGCACAGTGCAGTAATCTAAACTAGATGTTACCAGGTCATACACCACAGTGGCAAGATCTTTTCTGCACAGGAGAGCCACAGCTGGCTCACCAGTTGAAGCCAGCTGAAGCCACTGGTTATCCAACAGGAGGCCCAGGTTCATCAGCATCTGAGTCACCACGCTGCAATAAGGAAAAAGAAGTAGCAGAATCACTCTCTTACTCTTCTGTCAGCAGAATTTCTCTGATGGAAGAAGCAGAATAATCCCTTCTTGATCCAGGCCACTGACCCACATGACTACGACTGTGCACAGATCCAGCAACCCTAAGAACCAAGAAATGGCTGCTGGGGGGAGGGAAAAGCAAGAAAGATCGATGACTGTCACTGGCATGCTTCCACTGAAGGATCATTGTATCAAACCTTTTGTCTCTCTCTAGGCTGCTACTCCATGTGGATTCTGTGGCCCCAAAAATCAACTTTCCCAGGGCTGTGAATGGCCACTGGGGAAAAAGAAAGCAGCTTAACTGGATCCAACCCAAAGCTTGGATGTATTTTGTTCCCTCCATCTCTGCACCCCTGTCTGCCTGCTGCTTGGTATAAGCAAAGCATTTTCCACTCTCCCTTGCAGGCCTGGCTGGCAGGCATCAGTTATTTTTCATGAGGTAGGGTAATTCCTTGTACTTCTGCTCCCCTCTACCTGCCTGCCTGCATATGTTAGCAAAGCAGATCATTTCTGGTATTGACAAATTATCATCATTTCGGTCAGATCTTAATTAGTAAACTGACTGCATACATTTAGGACATAGATTGTAGTGTGAGTGGAAATCATAAATGGCTGGTTTGGACTGAACAGCAAACCATGATTTACAGTTATGTCTGAATCAAGGATGATCTTTTTGTATACTTTCTCTGCTGCCTTGGTATGAGTTTGCTTTCTAGGCTCCTTCCAGGTCCTTGGTACTGTACCACATTCTGACCCAGATCCCAGTCGTACTGACATGTGCTTTCTGTGTCCCCCTTGTGCTTGGTTGCCTACAGTCCAATGCTGACAGACTTTGACAATGCCACGGTGTGCAAGATGCTTGCAAAAGTTAAGCCAGATGGTAGTCTACTTGGAGTGCTAGATAAAAAAAGTATATGACTAGACAGCCGCATCATTTTGAAGTGGCTGCTCTTGTAGTTAGTACCCAGGTGTGGAGCACAAGTAAAAAATCAGATCACCTGGCCTGACTTTGCCCTGTGGTTATGGAGAGCATCCTGCTCTTAGGCAGGGCTTGGATGGCTGTGATTTCTAAAGAGTTTTTACTCATAAATCTTTTACTTGGCTCTTGTTTGCTCATCATGTTTTACTAGTCACCCCATGCTTAGTATATTCATGAATCTTTTTCAGTGAATAGAAACTGTCAGCACATCTTAGAGAAGACTCTTGCCAAAACAATCCAAGACTCAAAACCTCAGAAACCACTTTTCAAAAACCAAGGCCTTACTTTCCCATTTTAAAATGAATCATGCTGCTGAATTAAATTTTTGCAGAAAATTTTCACCATGTCTATGGAGGAGGGATTGGATTTAGTCCCTTTCCTTCACCCAGAGCGGTTTACAATCTCCTTCCCTTCCTCTCCCCACAACAGACACCCTGTGAGGTGGGTGGGGCTGAGAGAGATTTTAAAGAATTGCTCTTGAAGGAACAGCTCTGAGAGAATTGTGGCTTGCTCAAGGTCACCCAGCAGCTGTATGTGGAGAGTGGGGAATAAAACCCAGTTCTCCCAGATTAGAGCCTGCACACTTAACCACTACACCAAACCGATCTCTCTGTACCACTGCACCAAATGGTGGGCTTGAGAAAGAGGGAAAAGAAGAAGATGATATTGGATTTATATCCTGCCTTCCACTCAGAGTCTCAGAGCGGCTCACAATCTCCTTTATCTTCCTCCCCCACAACAGACACCATGTGAGGTGGGTGGGGCTGAGAGGGCTCTCAGGGAGAAAAAGGGAGACACTCCAGTTTCTTTCAATCATATCATTTTTGAAACATAATAAATAAAACCAGCTTTGTCTCACACTCTTTGGGGGGGATGCAATTTTCAGTTCTAATGTTTTGACAATGTCATGAGATTTCTGCTGAGTTGCATGACAATGCACTAAAAAATTGAAAGCAAATTGCTAACACAAAACCATATTCTTCAAACTTGAAAGCTCTTCTGAGATAAAAATTTCAAACAAATTCCAGGTTCCTAATTTTACAAGGTAGCTGAGTTGATCTGCAGTAGAAGAGCTAGATTTAAATCCAGGAGACCAATTGAATTTCCATGGCAGAAGCTTTCAAGAGTCAAAACTCCCTCCATCCAATATCTGATGTATCTGTTGAAGGGATCTTTTTGCCTTGGAAAACTTGTTGGTCTGTTAGGTGATACTGGACTTGAATCTAGTGGTAGCACAATTTGGGAGCTAGCAGCATCTAGAAGGCTACATATGGCTGCCTCAAGGATAGCAGTCCTAAGGCAGGTTTCTACCAAGTGAACTCTCAGTTTTTATTGGCCACTTGTCGGAATAGATTAATCAATGTATGGATATTCAGCACAGTAACTGCATAGAAAGTCTGCATTCAGAGGCCCTACACCTCCGAGTGCCAGATGTAGGGAATACAAAATGCAAGATGGTTATTGACTTCACTTTTAGTAAGCTTTCCTGATTGACCACTGCTGCAGTCAGGTGATGTTTGTTCATTCCCTCTGCACTGCATCTCTGATAGGAATTTCACTGCTGCAAAGATGTCACTCCAGAATCTCATCTTCCTTAGTATATAGAAATTATGATTGATACATTTTATTGCCAGCAACAATAAAAACACTCTATCCCTGTCACTCAGAGTTATGCCCATATTTTCTTAACCTTGATATAAACTGTAAAAGAGAAAGATTTTTGACCATGAAAAAATGAGGTCATAACACTAAAATCAACACAGTGGGAAAGAGATTAGCAGGGTGTTCAAAGGAAAAGTACAAAGGGTTAGTTTTCTGTGATCTCCCACCAAGTTAGCCTGACAGTACTTTACAGGAACTATATCAGCTTGATTCATTGGTAACACTTTAGATGGGAACAACAGGATTCAGAACTTTGACCTAAATAAGGATTATTTTTATTTGTCTCTCTGGCAGGCTTGTTCTTGATTATGATTAGCAGAAATAAGCAGGACTTTGGCTATGTAAAACCTCTTCTCCACCCCACCCCACCCCAAATGCTGAAATGCCACACATTGCCTTGCTGTCTCTCTTTTTTCTTCCTGTTTTGCAGCATCTGAAGCTCTATTCATACATACTAAAAACTGCACAAAGAACATGCAGTGGGGCAGCATGAGTATGCTTATTCATTCCTGTTTCACCTCCATATATTGCTGAAATGTCTAAATGGCACATAAATGTGTACATTCCCCTGTACCTGATAGGCATGATCACCAGGACTTTTTTTTGTAGAAAAAGCCCAGCAGGAACTCATTTGCATATTAGGTCACACACTGTGATGGCACCATCGCTTCACACAGGGCTTTTTTGTAGAAAAGGCCCAGCAGGAACTCATTTGCATATTAGGTCACACACTGTGATGGCACAATCATTTCACACAGGGCTTTTTTGTAGAAAAAGCCCAGCAGGAACTCATTTGCATATTAGGTCACACACTGTGATGGCATCATTGTTTCACACAGGGCTTTTTTGTAGAAAAAGCCCAGCAGGAACTCATTTGCATATTAGGTCACACACTGTGATGGCATCATTGTTTCACACAGGGCTTTTTTGTAGATAATGCCCAGCAGGAACTCATTTGCATGTTAGGCCACACACCCCTGATGTCAAGCCAGCTGGAACTGCGTCCCTGTGTGTCCCTGCTCAAAAAAGTTTATTCTCTTCCCAAGTTTCATCCTGTGGCAGGTCTTTTTTTGGTAGAAAAAGCACAGCAGGAACTCATTTACATATTAGGACACACCCCCTGATGGCACCATGGTCCCACACAGCAATTTTAAGAACCTCATTTGCATATTAGGCCACACCCCTGACACCACACCAGCATTCCGGCTCAAAAAAAGCCCTGCCTGTGGTAGCATTTGAATTCAAGAATAATGTAGACAGGGTCAATAACAGGATTTCTTACCACCCAACCATGAAACTGAGACATGATGACTAAGAAAGTAAGAGACAGACAACTTTACTATAAAGCAGACAGTGTGGAGCAGATTTCAGAGAGAGGAGGACTACTCTGCTTCTAGAATCTCTGTGTATCATTAATAATTAATTCCAGTTCAGAACAGGAACTTTATGCTTCAGATGCAGAAAATTTCTAGGGCCAGCACTGATCAGGATGGACCACTGAATGTCCTTCATCTAAGTCTAGCAGTCTGCCAACTGTTAATCAGGAATGTGTTTTCCAGGTTTAGTTCAATTAATCTTGTTGCTTAAAATTTTTGCTTGGATTCTTATTATGTCATGTTTCAGAGCTGCTAATATATTTGAGTGACAGTTACCCCAACTTTAATAGGAACTCATTCCCACCTTTAACTCCCCTATCCACCCAATCAACCATCACCATCATATATAATAACCAACTCTGGGTCAATCTGTGGGCACTTAACTCTGTGGATTTGGCCCACACTGACATAAAACAGATACTTCTGCAAAATTGGTGGATTCCCCAGATTTGCAGAACAAACTAAAAAAAGACATTGGGCCTTCAAATCCCCCCCACCCCAATTTCAAGAGTATTGTTGCGCACTTGTGCAGAACACATTTACCTTATCTGTCAATTTAGGACTCAGAACCTTCCCCTGATGAATTTGGGGAAGCTTCTGGCACAAGGCTGCTGCTGGCATCGCCCAGACTGCCTCTTTCATGTTTGCTGTAGGAGCTGGTGGTAGTAGTGCTGTCTGGGAGTGAAGTCATCTCCACTTCTGTATTTGCTGGCTATGGAAGGTTCTGTGGGCCCAACTGCAGCATTGTCAACATCGGGCAGCCTCCATGGCTGCAACCAATGTTGGGTGTCCTTCTGGGTTCCACCAAAGTCAGTCAGCCTTCTGCAACTGTTGCTGCCTCTGGGCCCACTTATGGTATAGCAGTTAGAGCTTGAGACTGTGAGACCCAGGTTCAAATCACTAATCTGCCATGCAAGCTCACTAGGTGACCTTTCAGCCTAACCCAGGGGTGGCCAACGGTAGCTCTCCAGATTTTTTTTGCCTACAACTCCCATCAGCCCTAGCCAGCATGGCCAATGGTTGGGGCTGATGGAAGTTGTAGGCAAAAAACATCTGGAGAGCTACCGTTGGCCACCCCTGGCCTAACCTACTTCACAGAGTAGTTGTAAGGATAAAAGAAAGTACAAAGAAGAGAGGAGAACTTTGGTCCTCACTGTGGAGAAAGCCAGGGTGTAAATGAAGTAACTAAATAACAAGTATAGCTAAAAATGGAAAGCAGATTAAAAAGTAGGTTGGTGAATGCTGGAGGAGGAAGAGGAGGAGGAGGAGAAGAGAAGGAGACTGTATGAGGAGAAGAGGAAGAGGAGATTGATTTATACACTGCCCTTCACTTGGAGTCTCAGAGCAGCTTACAATCTCCCTTGAAAGAACAGCTCTGAGAGAACTTGTAACTGACCCAAGGTTACCCAGCAGCTGCATGTGGAGAAGTGGGGAAGCAAACCTGGTTCTCCTGGACTAGAATCTGTGCACTTAACCACTACACCAAACTGGGTCTCCAGTTTGGGGAGATTATGTAGTGGTTGCCAAGAAGAGGGAAACAGGAAATGGTCCAGAGAGGGAAATAACAGCTGAAAGTGAGGTGCCCCCTTCAAGTCCGGTTTCCTAGGGGGACTGGCCCAGCAGCTGGCATGACACAACTGGGCAATAGTTTTCCCAGTTAGAGGCTGCTGGGCTGGAGGGAAAGCTGAAGATTGGGGGAGATAAAATGCTGGTCAAGCCAGGGTTGGTGGGAAGGAGAAAAGGAAGTCTGGGCATGGAGGATATGGTGGTTGTCAGCAGGAGAAAAATGGGAAATAATGTAGGAAGGAGGATACAAGGGAATGTGAGGTGCCCCTATAACTCCTTGTAGGTTCTCCTTTGCTCAACCTGTGACCAGAGACAAGGAGGGAAAGGTGGAGATAGTGGGTACCTAAAGGTAGATTAGCTGGTGGTTGGGAAGAAAGGAGGAAAAGTGGACAGGGTATGGGGGCTTTCAGGGAAGGGAAAGAGCAGACAGTGATGGAGGGGAAAATTAGATGCCTCCCTGCAAGTCTTTGTGAAGCCCTGATTTGTTAAGATTAATTTTTCAGGGACTGAAGTCCTCACCCAAGGAAGCCTCAGGCCCAAATTTCACACAAATAGAAGAAAGGACCATTACAGTTGTTCCATGCAGAGCAGAACCATAACAATTTGGACCAAATTATTTGGTAATAAGTTAGACTCCCTTCTTTCCCTCTGCCAGAATCCTAATGTATTTTAAGTGGTAACGTGTACTGCTCACTGCACTCACACATGACTCTTGTACCAAGTGTATTCATTTTAGCATGTTTCCTCTAGCTCCCTCCTAACTTAGTTCTCTCTTCTCGGCAGCCATTTGAAGATGTTGTTCCTGCCTGAAGAAAATCAGATCTTCACACATCTTAATAAGGCAAGAGAGGATACAGACTTTACTTTTCCTAAATGCTTTATTTCTGTTATAAATATATAGTTATCTAAATCCCAACATTGATGTGAATGGGCTGAGTTTGGCATAGTTAGATGCCTCAAGGACAGCTTTTTTGGGAGGAGAAAGAATGCACCCTTCTCTCATTATATCTCCGCCTGAATTTTTTTCTTTTTTCTTATCTTTTAGGAGGGTGGAAAGCCAATAGCCTCTTCTCTGCAAAGCAGACAGGTTGCTTACACACACAATGTGTGTGTGTGTGTGTGTGGAGAACAGCAAGACCAGCTTCAGGTTTTTTGATTACTCACACAGAGTGGCATGGTAGTCCTTCGGTCAGTATCTAGGAGTTGGTTAATACTTGGATGAGAGACCACCAAGTAAGACCAGGGTTGCTAAGCAGAGGCAGACAAAATGGCGAACCACTTCCATTGGTCTCTTGACTTGAAAACCCCGTAGAGGGTCACCATAATTCAGCTTTGATTTCACGTCACTTTCCACCACCAGTCATCAGACGGGCCCACAGAACTAAGCAAGTTGTGTGATTCATTTTCATATGATGCTTGGTTTAGATCTGGGTGAATTTATTCACTTATTAATACCCTGCCTTTCTCCTGGGAAAGGCAATGGCAAACCACCCTGTAAAAAGTCTGCCGTGAAAACGTTGTGAAAGCAACATCACCCCAAAGTCAGAAATGAGTGGTGCTTGCACAGGGGACCTTTCCTTTTTCCTTTCTCCCCAGAAGGGGACCCAAAGTGGCTTACAGCATTCTCCTCTCTATTTTATCCTCACAACAATCCTGTGAAATAAATTAGGCTGAGAGAGTGCATCTCACTGAAGTTAATCCAATCAACTTTTATGGCATGAGTAGGGATTTGAACCTGGGTCTCCTAGATCCTAGTCCAAAACTTTTAACCACTATACCACACTTTCCCTCTAATCCTGCAAGAAACCCTATTCTTATCAGAACCTTTAATCCCCTGTTCTGATTTGTGTGTGAATGTACTGGATATACCATAACTATGGCAACCCTTCAATGTTATTTATTGGTCACACTTGATTGAAAGGACCTAACAAAGTTTTTCTCAAAAAACACTGAAGTGTCCATAAAATTTCACCCTAGTAAATCCAGTTTTTAAAGATTGTAGTATGCACAAGTCTGTGCCCTAAATAAAATATTTAATGATTCATCTGCTTCAGGATCTGAGAAAGTGCTACAAAGTTTGAACAATGAATAATAATTGCACAGGGCAACAGATCAACATTCAGCAGATGTGGTAAGATTGTGATCCAATTTGATTTTTTTTTCCAACTGAAAAGCTGAGATGCAGCCAGCAAAGCAAGTAGAGACCTGTGATGTTACTACTCTGGAATATCACAAGGCAGTGTTACAATCCACGGAAAAAATTATCCTTCATGTCATTGCCATATTGATCAGGCATGTCACCTTTTCAAAACCAAAAAGATTGACCAAATAGCCATTAATATTAGGGCAATTTCTGTAAAGTTTTTCAATATCCAGAACTCTACTATAGATACATAGGGACTGCTTGAATGGAATCTTAACTTGAGAGGTTAACATTGCTTTGCTGATATTTTAGGAAGGGTCTTCACTCAGGAAGAATCTTCATTCTTCATAATTACATTGACTGTGTCTGAATGCAGGCACCTCACAACAAAGCCTTTCTTCCCACAGTAATTCACCTTAATTTTAAAAAAATCCTAGTGCCCTTCCCACAGGAGCCTAAGCAAAAGCAGGGGTGTAAACATCCTCACCAACTGATCCTGCCTGTCTCTTTAAAAATTCCACAAGCTCCCCAGAAAGTGTGCAGCCAGGGCACTTCTCACCATGTTCCTTCATCAGTACCCTCACCCACAATCTTCTTCTGCCAGCTGGACCCTATTTTCTTCCTGAAGCAGATGATTGATGCCAGTGAATATGTGGTGGGGGGAGATGTGACATTTCATAGTAGGTACTGTATTCTCCATGTTCTTTAAGACATTTATTAGGATCTCTGGGCAAGAACTTGTCAACTCTGGAAAGAGGACATTTGATATGGTTTCAGAGGGTAACTGTGTTGGTCTGCAATAGAACAGTTCAATTCTAAGTAGCAACTTAGAGACCAGTGCAATTTTCAAGGTATAAGTTTTTGAGAGTCAAAGCTTCCTTCATCAGTCCTTGATCACTTTCTCATCTTTAAAATAGGATTGCCAGCTTCCAGGTGGTGGCTGGAGATTTCCTGCTATTACAGCTGATCTCCAGGTGACAGAGATCAGTTCACCTGGAGAAAATGGCCAGTTCTGTTACCCAAACTGGCAATCTCCTAATTAGTGGGGGAATTAACTTTAATGGAGTCACAGTGAGAGGGGTAACTGCGATTCTCCACCAATAAATACCAGGATTTTCCCTTAGAGAACTCTCTAAATAAACCAGTCAAATGTTAACTGGAAAAGATTTTATTGAAATAAGGGTAACAGGGTAAAACACACATACAAACACACACTGAAAAATGCACATCCCAACAAAGAGAAAAATAAGGGGGGCAGTAGCAATTTCAGAGAAGGAGAAGAAGATGATGATGATATTGGATTTATACCCTGCTCTACACTTTGAATCTCAGGGTGGCTTACAATCTCCTGTACTCCCCCCCCCCCACAACAGACACCCTGTGAAGTAGGTGAGACTGAGAGAGCTCTCCCAGAAGCTGCCCTTTCAAGGACAGCTCTGCAATAGCTGTGGCTGACCCAGGGTCATTCCAGCAGCTGCAAATGGAGGAGTGAGGACTCAAACCCGGTTCTCCCAGATAAGAGTTCGCACACTTAACCACTACACCAAACTGCCTCTCCAAAGAGGTGATAGTTACCAGTCTAGAAGAGCGAGGTCCACAGAGGCAGCAGCAAAATGGCCAATGTTTCACATAGTGAAAGAGGAGGCCCACATGGAAGTGGAGGCACAAGGTTTGATATCAAGAACACACAAACTGTTATGGAGCAGAGTGTTTACAGTTATAGGGCAAAATGATTCCTGCAGGCATGTTGGCTTACATGCTCCAAAAATAATAGCTTGATGAATTGTCTGGAGTTGAACAATGATTTGGGAGGCACATGATAGATTTTCCTGAAGGTTGGCTATAGGCGTTAATGTTTTTTTATGACCTTTTGAGTTCTGGATGGGAAACCTACAAGGTTTTGTGAACAGGGTTAAGATTGCTTAATTAGGGTAAACAGGTGAGGGGAGAAGTAAGGCTGGATGTTTGACAAAATTAGTCCAAGGTGAGGCCATCTGTCTTGGGAGCCCCATTGCGCCTTAATTATATATCCCTGTATGGTAGGGAGAAAGTTGTTAGTGCATCAGCCATTCTGGCTGACCATTCAAAATATTTTCTCAGGCACTTTGCCTGGCTGGCCTCCATTTTATTTCCATTTTGTTATATTTTAGGCCAGATTGTGCACATATGATTTTTGGAGTGGCATTAAAGAAGGGTTTTTTATCTGTCTCTGTGCTAAACTGCCCATCTGCGAGAAGAGGGGTCTGACTGCTAATGCTTTGGAATTTGAACTGTATGGCATTATGCCCCAAACCTCATCCTCTTCAGGCTCCAATCCCAAAATCTCCAGGTTCTTCCCAACCTGGAGCTGGCAATTCTACTTTGAGGTGACATCTCAGGTTATGCATGATTTCTGAAAATAAAAGCTCAGTATTGCCCCATTTTCTATACATTTCAATGAAGCCTTCACAAGTGCTATTGAAATTAAAGGAAGAAGTAAGGAAGAAGGTCTTGGTAGAATTTGTAATAATAGGCATAGTTTTGCTGGATCTAACCATGCTATTTGTGCCTATAGAAATGTTTGTTGTGGGTTTCTATATAGTGCTAAATTATACAGGACAAATGAAATCTGGCCTGTTCCCACACGCCTTCACAGTAATGATTTTGTCTGTTGCTTAGAACCTGTAAGTACAGTTAGGAAGAGTGCTTTTTCAAATAAATGATAACAGGTCAGATTTTCCTGATGTTTAAAAAGAGAACTGGTATAGCTATTTTGAAATGAGACCAAAATTCTGTGTGCATGCGCACACACACACGCATACATATCAAGCAAGGATAATGGAAAACCTGCTAAGAAGAGCAAAATAATTCTTTCTGAAAAAGAAATTATGGTAATTACAAATACAGGTCTGTGCATACTTATATTTCTTTCACACAGCAATGTTTGTTTTGCTACAAATACATATGCACACATATTGTATGAATATATTTTCCTAGGAAGGAAAAATAGCATAAAATCTCTCTCCTTTTTGTATTTTTATATTTTTCTGTGCATGTGTTTGCATCTGGAAGTCATGGTGCCCTCTGGTGATTGACCCCTACTGGTTATTCAGTACACCTACTGGATATTCAGAGGGGTGGCTGAATAAAGCCTGCCCCTGCCTGCCAACTACTGGTATTCCAAGAAAGCCTCCCATCCAAGTACTTGCCAGAGTCAACCTACTTAACTTTTGAGATGTGATGAGATTGGGCTTGCCTGAACTATTCAGGTCAGTACGGCACGGAATCTCTTTTGAAGAGAATAAAGAATGATATTTGATCCTGAAAGGCCTCTTCTCTCACTACCAGTTACCTATCTATTTATTATACGTATATTTTCAGAAGGGTAGCTCTCTGGGAAAACTCTGGATCAGTTGTGCTTTGTTGACAGTGCTAGCTCCAGTTGTGAAATGGGAACTTACAAGGCACTGCAGGGCACTGGCACTGTTTTCCCCTGTAGCCCCATCCACACACTATTTCCTCTTTTACTTCTGCTTCCTTCTTTCCTTCCTAACCACCAATTAACCTGCTTTTCCCCTTTGCCTGTCTTCATCAATCTTTGTAATTTACTTCACTTATATCCTTCCTTTCTCCTGAATGGGACCCAAAGCAGCTTACATCATTCTCCTTTGCTCCAATTTATCCTCACAACAGCCCAGTGAGGTAGGTTAGGCTGAGAACAGATGACGGGCCCAAATTCACCCAGTGAGCTTTCACAGCAAAGTGGGGATTTGAACTTGGGTTTCAGATCCTAAACTCTAACCACTACACCACATAGGCTTTGTGTGGTGGCTGCTGTTGAACAGTAACATGCTACTGGGATTCAGGGAGTCATGCAGATTGGGTGGTAGTAAGTCACCTGGTGACTGCTGCCAAGCGTGGTCCCAATGAGTTCTCCCTCAAAGGTCAAAGCAGCCTTGGAAAGAGCCCTGACACCTTTCCCTGCCTTTTACTGACAGAAACCAGAGCTTGAACACTGACATTGCTATAGTGTATGCCTAGCAATGACCACTGGGGCATTATTTCTTACAGCTGTGGGCTCTGCTTCTTTAATTTTGAAGAGTTTAGCCCTCTTTCCCTTTTAAGATTTCAGATTTTTCTGAAAACTTGGGGCTTTTCTTGGGTCTGAAGAAAGTTTTGTCTTTGTCTGTTTGTGGCTCTAGTCTCTGGATTTAAGTATCCACAGATGGTGTGATGTTGAAAATTATTTTTATTTATTTATTTATTTTATTTATATCCCGCCCTCCCCACCGAAGGCAGGCTCAGATATATAGATTCTGAAAAATCTATCATTTCAAGTTTATCAAATCTTGGCTGTTTATCTTGCAAAAGGGCTGACAACTTCCAGATATGTAATAACTAAAGCGAATTATATAACTTGCTAGAATCAGGAATTGGGTGGGTCTGTGTGACAGAATCTGTTATAATTTTATGGGAGTTTTTAAAGCCATAAGTGTATTTCTCTTATCAGTGTGGATAGGGTTGCTATTGGGTTCCTCAGGCAGGAGAGTGCTTTCCTGGTTGAGTCACATTGCAGAGGCTGATTTTGAGTTAGTTATCTGACCAAGAAGGCTCCAGGGAAGCTGAAAACTTGCAGGAATATTGGCTGCTTCAGGTTTATTGTTGCAACTGAACCTTCCCTTCCACATAATCTTCTCCTGTCTCTGCTGTTGCTGCCCTTTGAAGCAGCTAGGCTGCGAATCTGGCTGCTTTAGTCCTGTTGTTGGCAGCTCAGCATCATTCCCAGCTCATCAGAGTTTACATTCAGGCACACCAGCTGTTAATGGAACCAATAAAAATGTAGATGTAGTTGCCTGTGCTCTGTATCTCTTGAAAAGCCCACAACAGTAATAACATTCAACAGGGATTGTGAGTTATTTTAGTTATTTCAGCATACTTCTACAAAGTCAGAATCTATGTATCTTGGGTAATTTCCAACCTACATAGAAATCTGCATGGGTCAAAATTTGAGCGATAAATCAAACAAATAATAAAATAAACAAGTCAGAGGCTTGTCATAACTCCTCTTCAGGATATTATGGTGATGAACCGAATCCTATTTTAATACATCTCTTGAGAGCAATATATCCTTTGTGTAGTAGGAAGTTTGGGGAGAGCCTTGGCATTTCCTGAAGAAGCTCCTAGTAATGAATTCATCAGGCAAAAGACTTAGCCAGTCTCCTTAAGACCCTCGAGAGGCATTTCCTCTTATGATCACGAGAAGGGTGCTGGTAAAGAGGGACATTCACATTATTAAAACATAATAGTCTAGTAATATTCCTCCTCTCCACCACTTTGGAGCATTATTGATGTTTGACATTCACATAGGTCTGTTTTTCTTTGCAGCCATGTAGGCTTCCCTCACAATATTTGTGCACTCTTCTTGTAGAAATCTCTTCAATGCTTTGTCACCTCTGTCCCTTGTAATATATTCCTGAACAATGCAAACCTGATCCAGTACCTGAGATGTCAGAAGTGTCTTCTTGTCCTTTTGTTAAGGATAGTTTCAGATTGATGCTGATAGGGTCCTCAGGAGTGTGAGGGCCACTGCTTGTGCTCTATAGCCTTGCCTATCTTGGCTCTTATAATCAGGGCTCTTTTTTTGTAGCAGGAACTCCTTTGCATATTAGGCCACACACCCCTGATGTAGCCAATCCTTCAAGAGCTTACAGGGCTCTTCTTACCCTGTTTATAATCTTGCTGGGTGTCGTAATTCAGAAGCTGGGACCAAGTGCGCAGATCCAGCCCACGCACTGGTGATAAGAGAAAGATTTACACCAAAAGAAAAACACACACATGCACACAAGGAGGCGCCTGGAAAAAGTTATCTAGTGCTGCGCAAATCAGTCAGAAGCTTCTTCATAACTCAAAAGCTCTTTATTCTTGGTACATTCTTAGTTCCTTCAAAAGACCCTACAACAGAAGACGAAGACTACAAAAAGGAAAAAGACAAAAAAAGACGAAGACCCTTCCCAATGCTGAGGGCTGCCTTTTATATCTTTCATGACTTCATAACATGCCACCTGTACCAGCCAATTAATTACCCTGTGTATTCTGCCCAGCAGCAGCTCACACATGCGTACAATAAAAACACAACAAGTTTCTTTGAGACCATAAATCAAGTTAGGCTGCAAAACATCCCATCCAAGTTCTTATCTCTCTCTGTCCTCTAGCCTGCATTCCAACACTCTCTGTACTTCTCTGTACTTAAACTGAATGCCCACAGCTGGGCAAAAGGATTGGAGCCATTACTGAAAAAAAATTCTCTCTTGTTGAAGGGGCTCTCCCTAGGCCTTTGTAGGAGGCAGTCCTTCTGCTGAAAAAACCCTTTATTGACTAGGGATGAGGTAGCCAATTATATGCCTGTCTCCAATTTACAACATAATTAAGATGTTTAATGGATTCAAGGATCAAACAGGAATAACAAACTAAGTTTATATGATTACCATTTGTTTGGGTTTAATTCCACCGGGTGGTGGTGGGGAGACATAACGAAGGAAATAAATATATCAAAACTGGAGACTAGTGGCCAGATGTAACCTTCTTAATTGTGGAATGCTGAGAGTAATTAACTGAGATCCTGCCATTAAGCTCCATCAGCCACCTCTCAAGCTTCTCTTTGAGGTGGGGTGATTGGCTGTATAGTGTATCTTCTTTTCTTTGAGGTGGGCCAGTTGACTGTATAGTGTATCTTCTCTGTCCCCAAACCCTAGGCCAGGTCCTTGAATCTGTTAAACATCTTCATTATGTTGTATGCTAATTTTCTGCTCCCCCTCTACCTTATATATATATGGACTGGTAACTTTTGTTTCAGCATATCTGCAGAAGTGTGCATGCCCACAAAAGCTTATACTTGAATAAAATTCTGTTGGTCTAAAAGGTGCCACTGGACTCAAACTTTGCTGTATTTAAAATATTCAAAATTATACTATATCATGTATAACCATGTTTTACAATTGCCTGTTTTGTACTATCAATGACATTAACATTAAACAATTAATTTTTTAAAACCTATTTACTACCAGACAATAGGGCTGCCAAGTCCAATTCAAGAAATATCTGGGGACTTTGGGGGTGGAGCCAGGAGACTTTGGGGTGAAGCCAGGAGACATTGGGGATGGAGCCAGGAGACTTTGGGGTGAAGCCAGGAGACATTGGGGATGGAGCCAGGAACAAGGGTGTGACAAGCATAATTGAACTCCAAGGGAATTCTGGCCGTCACATTTAAAGGAACAGCACATTTTTAAAAATGCCTTTCCATAGGAAATAATGAAGGATAGGGGCACCTTCTTTTGGGGCTCATAGAATTGAACCCCTGGTCCAATCGTTTTGAAACTTGGCGGGTATTTTAGGGAGAGGCACTAGATGCTATACTGAAAATTTGGTGTCTCTACCTCAAAAAATAGCCCCCCCACAGCCCCCGATACCTCCAGATCAATTCCCCATTATACCCTATAGAATTGATCTCCACATAGGGAATAATGAAGTGCCCAGCAGACATTTCCCTCCCCCCCTGTCATTTCTGGCAACTCTGAAGCAAGGGATTGGCATCTCTACTCATGAGTTGCTGCCAACTTCTTCAAAGTAACACAGACACACCATCCCAAGAGGAAGCCTTTCAATCGGAGACTGAAGCCTCCGGAGGTGGAAAGTCACATGGTGGTTTTGGGAGCAGGGCTTCCCTCCCCACTGCCGGCCAGCTGACTAGGGGCAGGAAGAAGCCTGGGAAAGCGGAAGAACCCCCGCTGGGACCTGGGGATTGGCAAGCCTACCAGACAACCAGGAACATTAACACAAGCTGCCTAGCACTGATGACCTGAACAATCTTAACTGTTTCTTTTTCAAATTTTCTCTGTTGCCACAAAGCAACCAACTACTATTCTTGAAAAGAGTGGAAAGAGTGGGGGAACAGGCAGCACAGAACCATGTACACACACACAAAGTTTGAAATTTACAATATGTAGTTGCAGTAGTGACTCATGTCTCCTGGACACCCTTGGAAAGGGTGTGCAGCAGACACAGAGTTCTGTCCTGGAGTTCAGTGTCAAACTTAGGTTTGTGGGATGGAAACCCAGAGGTCCTGGCTACATATTTCCAGTGGCTTTGACAGAGTTTAGGTTCCACACACAGTGTTTGAAGGGAGTGAATTTTTCTCTATTTCAAAGAAGTAACAGTAGTAAAAACATCATGAGGAAATAACTCTCTTCAAACCTTGGGGAGAATTTTGTGACTGTCTAGCTACTTTCTGGAACTTTTCCAGGGAAAACAATAGAAGCATATGGCTGGCTGAGAAGAACCCTAAGGTTTCCTTCCCATGTTCCCATGCCTGTTGCCAAGCCTGGAATCATGAAATCTGACATGCAAATAAAGCTTGAGAGAATTGTGTGTTACAGTCCTACTGTCATAGCACAGAAGACATTGGTTAGTAAAAATCTCCATTTTAGCTGGTGACGTGACTGATTTATTTACACAGCCTTATCATATAAGTCCATCTGCTGTGCATACGTCTTGCCATAAAGAGTACTTCCTTCCAGACACACTGACATTTCATGCTCCATGGAAAGATCAGATGATATAAACTGTCATCTTGAGGGGATGTTGCTCGCTCTTCTCAGGTGGACAAATTCATCAGGCAGAAAGGGATGCGTCTAACTTCATGAGTGTCTCAGAGAATTGCTCATCTCTCATTGCAGCACAGGCTATTGTGTTGGTAAAAGTAATACAGTTTAGTAATGTTGTTCCATTTGGCATTGATTCACAGATTTTGCACTTTCTTAATTTTGCAGCATTGTTTCAGTTGAGTTATTGTAAGGTGGTATTTATGAACTGATAGTGCATCTATTAGTTGCTTGTGGCAAACTGGATTAGATTCTAGTAGATCTTTCCATCTATTGTAATTCTATGACACAAGGGTGGTCCATATATATATATGTGTCCATTGCTTAATATGTGAACAAGCCATTGCAAAACAAAATATTCGTATCTCTGGATATTATCTTAAGCACAATACTTTTCACAGTTGATTCACACATTCAGCAGAGTGTCGTTAAGGACCATTCTATGTTAACAGTCCTGAGAATCATGCCGTTTAGCAGAGATTGACGTGTTTATGGTTGAACAGTTTTCACTGCTTCTTGGCAGCAATTTACATGAGCATCATGACTGAAAAATCAGGACTGTGCTGGGTTGGAGGTTACTAGTTTGCAAAACAATACTGATCTCTCTCTCTCAGCAGAAGTCCATGAACAGCACTCAGGGAAGTCTTTCTCTAATCCATTGAAACCTTGTTGCACACTGGGAGGTAAGAAGAGGCTTATCACATCACATGGAGCTCCTTTCCAAAATCAGGCCACCATCAGTTTTTTTCACACCATTTTGGGTTGCAAAACACCATGCAAACTCCTGCAGTTTGCTTTGCAATATCTGTGATTGGTAAGATAAGATCAAGGAGTTTTATCCCATAATTTAAAAATAAAATTAGATATTTCTGCAAATTTGGGAGTTCCCTGAGGTTTGCACAACTTCTATATTGCAAGCATGGCTGGCCCCACTGTGCAGATATAGCTATCTGCATGGAGGACAATCTTCACTGTTAAATATAATGAAGATTCATTAGAGGTAGGTAGGTAAGTAGGAGAGAGAGAGAGAGAGAGAGATACAATGCTAATACATGCTTTTTAAAACATAGAATCATAGAGTTTGAAGGGATCTCTAGGGTCACCTAGTCCAACCCCCTGCACAATGCAGGAACTTCACAAATACCTCCCCCTCCATCCCTAGCGACCCTTGCTCCTTGTTCAGGAACAAAAACCTCCAGGATCCCTTGCCAAACTGACCTGGAGAAAAATTCATACTTTCCATGCAGGACTTTAGACCATACTTTCCATGAATTTCCACTCCAGGTACAGCCATGCCACATTCTGCATCATTTCTGAAGAACTTCCAATCCTCAGGAGTGAGGGGGAGGCTCCACAAGAAGGCAGGGCTGCAGCTGGAGAAATGGCACTGTCTGGGATTCCTTCCAATTATAAAAAGACTACGGTAGACTCATTGCAATAATTTATGCCACATTCCATTGCCCATGGTTCTTACTAGAATAAAAACCACTGTGACCTCTTTCTGAAATGCAAAATATCTGCTAATATTAAATATAAATGTGAAAGATCAGCCATTTTAAAATTTATTTTTGTTGTATTTGCACAGATGGGAGGGAGCCATTGCACTTGCATGTCCTGCATGGTGGTGTCTTATCCACTGAAGAATATTTTAATCTTCTATGAAACTGATCAAATATACCTGATCAAAGCTGACAGCTCTATTATTCCTATCTATTTGCAACCTCAAGCATGGTTATACTGAGAAAATAGAAGATCAGTATCTTTAAGTCTGACTAGTGAGTATGTCTGGGATAAATCTTGCTCAACATTTTTTTCATGGAGGAAATTTTGAGGAACTTTGGAACAAAAATTATAAAATGTAAATAGTTCTGACTCAGATTCATTTTTAAAGACATGGACACAATTTAGAAGTCCTTTAAAACTTCATCTATATGAATCCTGCTTTATGTGGTAAGTTCATAATGGCCTTTTTTGTGAAAAGAGAAACAGTAGTTCAGTAATCCTTTAAAGCTTTATCCCTCTGACCTGTTGCACTTCCAAGCATTTCGAATAGAACTTTTCATGCTTTAATAGAAATTTCAGCGTCAGCATTACTACTGTTTGTCCTGTTGACCTTTCTACTTGCATTATGAGGTCACGGTTACTAATGAAATATTCTGGTACCATGACACAAGCATGGTACATACTGATTATCAACATGTAATGAGGAATTATTTTTTTACTTTCTGGGCAACTTGGCTTCTTACCTTGGCTAGGGGGACTGTCCATGGTTCTGAAGTTCAATAGCTACAGAATGGAGGACAATAGGATGGGTGTTTCAGTAATGCTTGCTATATCATGGAAGTCAGGAGCCCATCCGTAAATGAATACAAGCACAACACAATATGAAAGGAATCATTCAAGAGACTCAATGCAAGGAAAGGGCCTATAAATGTGTTTGACACAAGTATAATAACCAATAGTACCCATTTTTAGTACAGGTTGGGGAAGCAGTGTATCTTTGAGAAGAGCCAGTTTGATGTAGTGGTTAAGAGCAGTGGACTCTAATCTGGAGAGCTGGATTTGATTCCCCATTCCTCCACATGAAGCCAGCTGGGTGACCTTGAGTCAGTCACAGCTCTTTCAGAGTTCTCTCAACCCTCTACATGGGGCTGCCCTTGTGTCGAACTTGGAAGTTGCAGCTGGTGCAGAATGCCGCGGCCCGGCTGTTATTGGGCCTCCCAAGGTGGGGGCACATTCGGCCGGGTCTTCGGGCTCTGCACTGGCTTCCAATAATATACAGAGTTTGGTACAAGGTGCTGGTTATTGCCTTTAAAGCCCTATATGGCCTGGGACCTGCCTATCTGAAGGACCGTCTCTCTCCACATGTTCCCCAGAGAGTACTGAGGTCGGGAACTCAAAATCTTCTCGCTATCCCTGGGCCAAAAGAAGCCTACCTAAAATCAACTAGGGACAGGGCCTTCTCTGTTATGGCCCCTACATGGTGGAATCAGCTGCCGGAGGAGGTGAGGGCCCTGCGGGACCTTATTCAGTTCCGCAGGGCCTGTAAGACAACCCTCTTCCGGCTAGCTTACACCTAGTCTACATCTAACTGATATGGGAAATGATAGGTAGCTTTACCATGTAGCTCTGTTATGCACATTGCTGTACTGTTTAATGTTTTTAGGTTTTAATTTCTTGAATGTTTTAAATCTTTATATTTTAAATGCTAGTTTAAATTATGTTCAATTACTTGTTGTGAGCCGCCCTGAGCCACTTGTGGGAAGGGCGGGATATAAATCATAAAATAAAATAAATAAATAAAATAAATAAAAACCCAAATAAGAACTCTAGTTCACACACAAAAAAAGAGAGGCTCAACAGTGTGAGACCGTCTTTGGATCTCCTGGCTACACCATACACCAAGGGTGGCTAACGGTAGCTCTCCAGATGTTTTTTGCCTACAACTCCCATCAGCCCCAGCCATTGGCCATGCTGGTTGGGGCTGATGGGAGTTGTAGGCAAAAAACATCTGGAGAGCTACCGTTGGCCACCCCTGCCATACCCAATGCATGTGATAATAATAATTATAATTAATTATCTTTGAGAGTTACTGTCACTTGGTGTGGCTCCATATTTTACACAGCAAAGACAGTTTCTGTGTATTCTCTGTCCTGAAGCTAATAAAATATTAAATAAAATCAGTCCTTTAATTATATGGCAGAAAATATCTTGGTACTTACTACCAAGTGAAGTTAGACAAAGGCAGGGGAATTTTTCTGTATAAGAACTGTCAAACATGATCAGACTAAAGGTCGGACCAAGTGTCCACCTAACCCAATAACGGCTAGTCAAATGTTCTTGGGTGTTCACAAGTAAGGCATAAAATCATCTCCACTGGCTGATCCCAACATCTGGTATTAGGAGGTTCTATTCTGCTATGGCAGCCAGGTCTCGGATTCAGTGGGAGCTCACAGGAGCACAGCTCCTGAATCTTTCTGAGAATTCCACCTCCTCCTACTGAGAGTTCCACCTCCTTGTCCATTGAATAGTAGATGCAGCTGCATAACAATCCCTGGATGAGCTCCACCATCTATTTTTCTACAAAACAACCCCTGATGACAGCTACCATTGACCTGGCCCTGTTTCATGAGATTCAGATGCCTTCTCATTTGATTTCAAACTTCAGACTACATTTTCTTCAGAACACATAAAAGGATCCATTATAGATCAGACCATCTAATTCAGTATCCAGTTTCTTACAGAAGCTAACCAGACCCCTTTGGAGACTGTGGCAATCAACCATCCTCTCCTCCAGGACTCTGAAACAATCCTTGTGATTTTGAACTCATGGAAATCCAAGTGATTGTCAGCCAATCAGAACCCACTGGACGAGAGTGGGTAATCCCACCTTAGTTTAAGGTGGAAAAGGAAAATTCCAGGTGGGGGGGGGTGGCATTAGGTGATTTCATGGCTCTCGATAAGAGTATCATTTTAGCAGATGTATTTAGCTAGAGTTTGGGACCAGCAGAGAGTAGAAAATTTATTTTAGTGAGACAAATAAGCATCCTGTTAAGGGCTTGATATTCCTAACATGTGTACAGGTTCTGGGGACAGGAGCTCTGTGTACTAAAAGAGCAACCTTGAACCTGGAAAGGATCCTGTCTATTATGGAAACAGATTCCAGTGAAACCTAGCCAGCTGAGGTAACCTGCCTGAAGAAAGTGAAATCAAATCTTCCCTCAGGATTTATTTACATTACCTGAGGCTAAGCTATAAAGTGGTCACTCTCATTGTTATCCAAAGAGCCAGTCTCCAGTTGTTGGGGGAATTAGCTAAAGGAGACAGAGTGAGAGGTGGGTGACTGGGATGTCCGTCTATGTATACCAGGATTTTTCCATTTAAGAGAACTCTTGAAATAAACCAGGCAGATGTTCAACTGGGAAGAGTTTTATATAAAAGAAAATGGAAATAAACAAAAACACATACACACACTGAAACATAAAGAAGAACTAACTAAGAAAAACAGGGAGGAAGGGGAGAGATTTTTAGGAAAGAGTGATAATTATTGATCTTGAAGAGGTCTGTGGAAGTAGCAGTCAAAGAGCAAAATAGCCAGTGTTTTGGGAAGTGAAAGAGCAGATAGACCTACAGGCAAGTGGGGGTGTGAGGAGAGATCCAAGGCATGTACACACTGCTGGGTAGCAAGGTATCATAGTTATAGGGCAAAACATGCTCTGAGGTAGGTTGATATACTTGCCAGGAAAAAAAATAACTTAATGGTTTTACCAAAGGTAGACAAAGAAGTATGAGAGGCTTGATGGCTCTGCAAGCACTGGATGGGAAGGGTGATGGGGAAGGTGAATGGACTCAAGTGTCAATTAACTGCTGCTTATTCAAGGGTAATGGGTGAAGGGGCAGTTAGACTTTGGTGTTGATGGGATTATACTGAGTGAATCAATAGGACCTGGGTGACCCATTGTTTTAAAATCCTGCATTTCTCCAAGGCAAGGAGGGGGTAATAGCCTGGTTTCTCAGGCTGATGCCCAAGCAGCGCCATGCATTTGGAATATTGGGGTGATATTAAGAAGAGTGTTTCTGGCTCTTCTAACCTCCAAACTGCCCCTCAGCAAGAGGAGGGGTCTGACTGCTAAAGTTTGTAACTTATGGGGGTAAACTTGAGAGCCAGTTTCACTTCATATACTGAAGCATTTCCGCACAAGATCCTTACTCTGTTTGATACCTTATTTTCTGTTAAATGAAGAAGAGTTGATTTTTATACCCTGCTTTTCTCTGTCTTAAGGAGTCTCAAAGTGGTTTACAATTATCTTCCCTTCCTCTTCTCAGAACAGGCATCTTGTGAGGTAGGTGGGGCTGAGAGAGTTCTGAGAGAACTGTGGCTGATCCAAGGCCACCCAGCAGCTGCATGTGGAGGAGTGGGGAATCAAACTCGGTTCTCCAGATCAGACTCTGCTGCTCTTAACCACTATACCAAACTGGCTCTATCAAGATAAATATTTGTTGTTCATCTCCATCTGTGTCTTGCCTATCTAGTCAAATATCTGTTAAAAAGGACTTTCGATTCACCTCATAAATAATTGCAGCCTTGGTCTAGTAGGTTTCCAAATGAGACTCTTTAGGGAGCACATAGCTTACACTCTACGAACCCTTTAATCTAAGCTTCTGTTGCTCCTTTAACCTGATTGTGGGTGGCTGGGGTTTAACTAATCCATAGCAGAGGCCATAGTGCAGGACTAGATGTTCTGCAGTCCAGAGGGCAGTTGTCTCAGAATACTCCCATGAATATGTCTATTCCTTTTTAAAGTCAAGTCCAGGAGTGTGTTCTTGCTATTCTGTTTTTTAACTGTTTTCTACACATGGGCTTCAGTCAGACTATAGACTTGGTGTGATCTGGCTGTGCCTCTAATTACACCATTTTATTTTGTAATGGGAAGTTTTGATCAGATATCCCACCCTGACCCAGCTTCACTATGCTTCGCCCTGTGATCAGATTGTTGCAGCATCCCTTTTTTGTTTGTCTTTTACATATGCACATAAGCATGTATTTGAGGCTCTGCTTCTTTTTGACAGCTCTGCAATCACTTCGCCAAGTACTGCAGCCCCTCTCAGCCTCCTTCACATTGCCTCTCTTCCTTGGAATTCATGGGGCGGGGGGAGTATAAGCATCATGCAGATTTACACGAGAGTAGCCCCATTGACTTCAGTATAACAGCAGCCCTTTTTCTGCTAACACAGTTTGCATGGGGAAAAGCGGGATGGGGAGTAGGCTCTCTGCCAATATGGCAGCCTAACTAGGGACTATTCCCGTGACTTACCAACACCAAGAAACAGAAGGAGGAAAATGGTCACTTAAAAACAACTCCACTTGGGGCTCCCAATCCTGGCAGAATGCTGGGTGCAAAAATGCAGAAGCAGTGATTTAAAACCTGGAGCAAAGATCCACTTATGAGCACATTGCTATTTGTTCAAAAAGCAAAAATGGCAGAATGGAAGGTCCACATTTCCCAACTGCCTTGAATTTGTAAAAGGAAAGTTCAGACATCTGGAAATGTAGGCTGAAAGCTTCATTCCAGAGTCCTTATACTTACAGTGAATTCTATTTGTTACTTACCTCTTCACTTACATTTTTGTTTTGCCCATGTCCATTCTCCAGATTATTTGAATGCAGGCTACTTTGCCTCTGTTTATACATTGTCTGAATGCACAGTTGCTTTGCAGTATCACTGCAGTTGTTTTCCTGGGGCTGATGCACAGTTTGCAAAGAATGCAGAAAAGTTTCCTTTGTAAAATGTATTTTTTAAAAAATGACCGCTGTTTAGGAAGACAGAAATACTGATGGTAATTTCTGGAACTATTTACTTTCTTACTGATTTCCTAGGCACACTGGAAAGACTGTCATCAAGCCATAAAATTGGAAAGAACTTAAAATAAAATACTCCCATCTCCTCTGGCTCCAACCAAAAAAGCCCACATTTACCCCATGCTTCAACTCCCTAGAAGGCTAACCCATGCAACTCAGAAGATAATTTGTCATTAAAAATGGACAGAACAAGATGCCCCATGCACAATGTGTATTACCTATCACAAGGAATATTAATAAACAGATATTTAACAATGAATGGCCACTGGGGAAGGGTGCCGTTTAGAACACTAAGGAAATTTGCAAGAGTATTCTACCCATTAAACCAGTATGAATTTAGAGCAATGAGTACTTTCCCCTTCTTCAGCCAAGTCATGAATCTGGGTCTTGGCTTGAAAAACTGGATTGTTTTTGGCTTGGGTGGGGTTAGATTCGACTGGATTTGCAACAAAATAGAAATGAAAATGTTCCTATGCAACAGAAAATATCAAGGAAAGCAAATGGGCTGTATATAAGCAATTCTGTTCCTTAGTTCATGTTGCTGAGATTTTAAAGTCGGGGAGAAAAAAGTGTGCCTCAGTTCATGTATCCTTTTTTTGGCACAGATAACTTCAACTTCGAGAAAGTAATCTAATTTTTAAAATAGGATTTTTGGATGGTGGTTTTCAGAATAGCAAAACAGTGCGAACACATATTCTGTTTGTGGTGAGGAAAGAATATTCAATTTACTGTGAAAACAAATCTTTCTTTGTGTTGACAAATTCTGCTGGCTCATTTCTCATGAAAGTAGCTTAGTCCTTTTGCCTAATATAATATATAATGCATGCATGTGTCCCACAAAATCAGTCTGGAGAAATTAGTTGCTGAAGGACAAAAATTCCAGTCAAGAGGAAAGTATCAGATTCCTTGTTGGAACTGGCTTCCTCCTTTCCACCCTTTAAATAAGACTAGTATTACATCTAGACTATAGGACATGTTGGAATCTGAAAGCACCAGCAGCCTTCAGGGTCCAAAGGGGCTGGGTGTTTTCTTAAAAGTGTTTTTAGCAATCCCCTACTAGCTACTGCACATTTTAAAATCTTTTTGCATACTTACAGTGCAGTCCTAAAGCCAGTCTATAAACTGTTTAGGATGGCTGCTGAGCCCTGTGCTAGAATAACACCATTTTTCTAGGGGCTGGGAGTTTCTTAAAAGTGAAATACTGAAAGCGCAATCGCAGATGATTCCTGTGAGAAGAAAAAATGGAAAAAGCCTAAAGAAGCCAAAATTGCTTCATAAACAGCTCTCTAAAGACTTGAGAAATAAAAACCCCCCTCCTTTAGGAATTGGAAGGAGGGTCTTATAACCAAGGATGAATTTAAACAAATCACCAGTGCTTGTAGAGAAAAAGTTAGGAAAGTTAAAGCTCAGTATGAGCTTAGGCTGGCCAAAGATGCTAAAAACAACAAAAAAGGGTTCTTTTCTTATGTTCAGAGTAAGAAAAAGAGCAAGGACATGGTGGGCCCATTGTGAGGACAAGGAAGTGAAATTGTAACGGATAATGAAGAGAGGGCGGAACTGCTCAATTCCTACTTTTCCTCAGTCTTCTCTTCTGAGGGAAACGGTGCTCAACATGGCAAAAACAGAACATATAAGGAGGGTATGATGTTCCAACCTAGGATCAGCATAGGGGTAGTACATAAACACCTAGTTTCTTTAAATGAAATTAAGTCCTCAGGGCCAGATTAATTGCATCCAAGGGTTCTAAAAGAGCTTGCGGATGCAATTTCTGAGCCTCTGGCTATTATTTTTGAGAATTCTTGGAGAAGAGGAGAGGTGCCAGAAGATTGGAGGCAGGCGAATGTTGTCCCCATCTTCAGGAAGGGGAAAAAAGACGATCCGGGTAACTACCGACCCATCAGCTTGACGTCTATACCTGGAAAAGTTTTAGAACAAATAATCAAACAGTCGGTCCTGGAACATTTAGAAAGAATGGATGTGATTACTAAGAGCCAGCATGGTTTTCTCAAGAACAAGTCATGTCTTCGGCTGGCACGCGTACATGTACTATGGAAAGAATAAAATGGATGGTTTTTTCTCTCACCATTATGTTAGAAATACCTTACTAAGTACTTGGATAAAGTATAAGAAATATGGGGATGAGAGAAAACCGCTGTGGATAGTGCCAGCAGAAGTAATAAAAATAACAGCTGAATCTGATGAAGAAAGAGAAATGTCATATAATCAACTGCTCAAGATTCAAGGAGACAAAATTGAATTAAAAACCTCAGAAGAGCTAAATAACAGGTATGATTGGTTTCAAATGCAACAAATTAAAAGCTTGATGGAAAATGACATAAAATCGGAGGGAATTAGACGAGAACAAACAGAACTGGAAAGGGTCCTGCTAGGTGATAATGAAAAACTGATATCAAAAGTATATAAGTTATTATTGAAATGGTCTACAGAAGAAGAAGTAGTAAAGTCTCAAATGGTCAAATGGGCAATCAACGTGAACAGAGAAATACAAATGGATGCATGGGAACACCTTTGGAAGAACTCAATGAAGATATCAACTTGTCAGAGTATAAAAGAGAACTGTTTTAAGATGATGTACAGGTGGTATATGACCCCGAAAAAACTGGCTAAGATGAGCAAGAAAATATCGGATAGATGTTGGAAATGTAAAAAACATGAAGGTTCTTTCTTCCATATGTGGTGAACATGTGAAAAAGCGAAAGAATACTGGAAGATGATACAACAAGAAATCTCCAAAATTTTGGGCTATGATTTTAAGAAAACTGCAGAGACGTTTTTGCTTGGATTACAATTAGAAAAATTTCCAAAGGAAGACAGGACTTTAATTTGGTACCTGCTATCAGCTGCTAGGACATTATATGCGCAGCTTTGGAAGCAAGAAAAAATACCGGAGAAATGGGACTGGACCATGAAAGTTTTATCGTGGTGTGAAATGGACAAACTAACTAGAACACTAAGAGACTATGATTTAGAGATATTCAAAAGGGAGTGGAGGAAATTTAAAGGATATATGGAGAAAGAGTGGAAAGTAAAAAGACATTGGACAATTTTTTAGTAGTAAGAACATATATATTGAATTTGGATCAGTTAGTAGTACCTTTAGTATTGAATTTGAATTTATAACCTCGGGGAAGTCAATATAGGAGGGAGGGGAGATTGAAATGTCATATGGGCTAATACTGAAATAATTAAGAAATAATTAAGTTGTGTAACCATATGCTATCAATAAATTGTTAAAACTAAGAACAAGTCATGTCAGACTAACCTGATCTCTTTTTTTGCCAAAGTGACTACCTTGCTGGATCTGGGGAATGCTGTAGACATCGTTTATCTTGATTTCAGTAAGGCTTTTGATAAGGTTCCACATACTATCCTTGTTGACAAGTTGGTAAAATGTGGTTTGGATCCTGTTACCGTTAGCTGGATCTGTAACTGGTTGACAGATCGCACCCAAAGAGTGCTTGTGAATGGTTCCTCATCCTCTTGGAGAGGAGTGACAAGAGGATCTGTTTTGTTCAACATCTTTATCAATTATTTGGATGAAGGAATAGAGGGAATGCTTATTAAATTTGCAGATGATACTAAATTGGGAGGGGTTGCAAACACAGAAACAGAATATAGGATGACCCTGACAGGCTGGAAAACTGGACTAAAATCAATAAAATGAATTTTAATGGGGATAAATGTAAAGTTCTGCATTTAGGTAGGAAAAATCCAATGCATGGGTATAGGATGTGGGAGACTTGTCTTAGCAGTAGTATGTGCGAAAAGGATCTCGGGGTCTTAGTGGATCATACGCTGAACATGAGTCAACAGTATGATGCTGTGGCTAAAAAGGCAAATGCAATTTGGGGCTGTATCAACAGAAGTATAGTGTCCAGATCACGTGATGTGATGATATTGCTTTACTCTGCTCTGGTAAGACCTCATCTAGAGTATTGTGCTCAGTTTTGGGCACCACATTTTAAGAAGGATATAGACAAGCTAGAATGAGTCCAGAGGAGGGCGATGAAGATGGTGAGGGGTCTGGAGACCAAGTCCTATGAGGAAAGGTTGAAGGAGCTGGGGATGTTTAGCCTGGAGAGGAGACGGCTGAGAGGTGATATGATCACCATCTTCAAGTACTTGGAGGGCTGTCATATAGAGGATGGTGTGGAATTATTTTCTGTGGCCCCGGAAGGTAGGACCAGAACCAATTGGTTGAAATTAAATCAAAAGAGTTTCCAACTCAGCATCAGGAAGAACTTCCTGACAGTTAGAGCAATTCCTCGGTGGAACAGGCTTCCTCGGGAGGTGGTAGGTTCTCCTTTCTTGGAGGTTTTTAAACAGAGGCTAGATGGCCATCTGACAGCAATGGAGATCCTGTGAATAATAATAATATTTAATTTATATCCTGCCCTCCCCACCGAAGCAGGCTCAGGGCGGCTTACATAACATAAAATGCAAACGTTACAATAATACAATAATAAAAGTACACAGGTTTCATAACAATTATATATTACAATTCAATTATATGTATTATTCAATTAAAACCATCAAATTTAAAAACCAACAAATTCGTTTGGTGCTACAGTCTCGATAAATTTAGGGGGGAGGTGTTTGTGAGTTTCCTGCATTGTGCAGGGGGTTGGACTAGATGACCCTAGAGGTCCCTTCCAACTCTATGATTCTAACACATAGATATGGCAGTATACCTGGAAATATGGCAGTGTAGCGCTCTTCTGCTGCTATGCTAATGTAAAGCAGGCACTAGTGTGGCTGTGCCAGCATAGAAGCCAGTAAAGTGCCAAACCAGGTGCATGATAAGATAGGAGGAGGATCTAGTCATTATCTTGTCTCCTTCATTCCCTGTACCACTCCTAGTACTGGGGAAACATAATGGTGGTAAAAATTCTCAACTTCTGCCACTTTTACACAGTGGCAATGCAGCTTAAGCTACTCACTGAGTCTGCCTCCAATCACTAATGTGTGAAGCATTATCCAAGACAAAGATGAGAGGGTGCAGCATGTATCTGGCCTCCAGTCATGCACACAAGAACATACACAGGAGTGACTTTGATGATGGGAATTCTAGAAAAAGGCCATATCATGCTTGTACTTTGTGAGGCACCTCAGGGGGCAGGGGCACCCATTACATTACCATTTTCCTCTTTTTGCCCATCCTCATCATCAGCTGCTGCAAACCCTTTATTTGCTATTCTTTATACACACAGCTAAAGAGTGCTGTCCCTTTAATATGAGTCTGCAGTCCCTTCCCTAGGCTTGGAGTCTGTCTGCTGGCCTCACCTCACCCACAGAGCAACTCTTCCTGTCCTTGTTCTTTCTGCCTGATCCTCTTAGTCTCCAGGCTTATTCCTTTCTTTAAGGACTGTTTCTACTCATCCCTTGAACAAGCTGCCTGCAAATAAATAATCTTTGAGAGCCTCCTTTCCTTACAGTCATTCCTTCCCCCTCTTCCTCAAGTGGACCTGCCTTTTTAGAAGGTTCCAGCCTGGGGAAAACTGCCCCACTGGCTGCAGCCCTATTCCACTCCTTCTCCAGCTGTTTTAAAACTCAACCTAGCCAGTGGCATTGCAGGGGTCATGTGTGGCGCTTCTCTCACAGGTGACTTACTAAAAAAAGGAGCACTTTGCGCTAATAGCCACATTTAAAAACAAGCATCGTTAACATAATGTTGCTCACACTGCTTTGCACGGGACCCTTATAGGTCCTCTATTGTAGGCTACACTTTTCCAACTGGAGTGTCTTCCCCAACCTACATGTACTATGCATTAGATCAGCACATCTTCTTTCTAAAGTTATTAGTGGTGTCTCCATACTGGGGGCGTAGGGTTAGTATAGACCAGGGGTCCTCAACCTTTTTAAATAGGGGGCCAGTTCACTGTCCCTCAGACTGTTGGAGGGCCGGACTGCCGTTACTGTACAAGGCCGCGGGCCGTCAGTTCTCCGTCTTCTGCATCTCTCTCCCTTCCCCACACCACACACCCTGGCCTGGGAACTCACCTCACCTCGGTATCACCTCACACTCTGTCTCCACCGCCTCAGCCCAGTGCTGGAAGTGTGCGTTGCTAACGCAAGTTTAGGTTGAACGTCACTTCCGGTCTGATTTTGCCATAACCCGGCGGGCCGCATAAACGTCCTCAGCGGGCCGCATCTGGCCCGCGGGCCGTAGGTTGAGGACCCCTGGTATAGACAATGCAGAACACTTGGATATATGCTGGTATAGCATCACTATGATATCAGCACAATGTCTTGCCAGCGTAACCGCACAACACCACATTTCTGGGTAAACACCAGGCGCTCAGACAATCCATAGTTCAACCCATGTGCAGATTGCTTGTTCCTACTTACAGCTACTGTGGAACATTTCTCATTACTGTCATGCCTCTTTTTACTCTTTTCTGGGAGTCCTCCAACAGGGGTAGGAGCAAGGATGGATCCCAGTCTCAGTGCCATGTGAACCATCTGCTAAGGCTGCAATGAACTGTCTGCTGAGGACAACAGCTACAGTGACCAATGTCCATGCAGAAGCTCTGCTGTCTGGTTATCAGTCTTCTTGTTCTAGCCTGGCTTTGGCACCACTGCAAGTTGCTTAGCAGTCAGTTGTTTGACCAGCTGTATCTACAATAAGTATGCAGTGAAAGGGCAGAGCTACCTGTCATTCTGTGGTCTGTCAGTACAGCTTTCAAAGACACAGAAGCTTTGTTTCAGCAAGAGATTTTGCAACTCTGTGCATCTGGCTTACTGTCAGAGCACCATTCCTGACATTGTTTAATAAATATCTGGATGGTTTCACAGCTGTGTATCAATTTCAGATGGTCTTCATCATGGGATTCACAATGGGAGGGAACTGAGAAGGTCCTCTAACATTTATACAGTTGTGATCCAGCAAGGGAGAAGGACAGGTTCTTTCAATTCCTGTCGTACAGGCTACATGATGGAGAGGGGAGATGGATACAAGGAGTGGTAAGATGAATAGCAGCACACACTGGTAATTAACCTCATGAATACAGAGGAGGAATGGTGTGGCAGAATATAGGACAAGCCCCTTAGCTTGGGAGTTCTAGATTTCTACAGAGTCCATTACCTTGAAGCTTGCTCCAGCTCTTTAGGCAAGTACATAGTCAAAATGGCTGCCTTCCTAGTAGAGAGATCTTCATGCTCTCAATGAGAGCCTCTCATGGACTTCGCACCCAAGGAAGAGAGTGCATCCTCCTGGTGAAAGGAGTTTTATCATATCTGTTTCTTCACTCACTGACCAGGTCACACCAGGTCAAAGAGGCTTTTCCTGGAGATCTCCAGGATGTTTTCTTCCTGGAGTCCCACTAGCATTTCATTTCTCCAAATCTGTTTCCTGCTAGGAGGAAAGGGGAGATCTTGATCCACCCATTATCTCTCCTGCTAGATCTATTCACATTTGTATGAAGGTGAGCTGAGGTAGGTTTGGGAAGCAATTGAACTGACATTTCCTCCTGTTTCCCCAGAGGGGGAAAAAACTTGTAAAATGTACAATTGAAGTTTGGCTCTCAAACCTCCCAGGAACATATGCATTTTTTCACAGATGGCTACAAGGAAATGTACTTAGCAAAATTATTGGACTTAGGGCAACCAATGAGAACGAGTGATCTATCCATTAAGTGAGTCTGATGGTACAAAACTTCATCTGTGCCTGGATTTCTCCCAGAGCAAGCAACATGCAGGGCTTGGACTGAGAAGCTCAGGTATACTAATTTTGGGTTTAGTTATGGCTCAGGTATATAAAAATGTGCAGACCTATTCCATTTTCTCAAGGTGTGCATGGGCTTGATTTGAATTGCCCCAATCAATATCAAAGGGCAGCTGCCTTCTGTAAGTGGGGTGTGGGGTGCATTATCATGTCTGGAATGAGGTGGAGAAAGATAACAGGCAGCTGGGTGGTGTTGCAACCTGAATGGTAGCCTTTCAATCATAATTCTCTGACACTTGTAGCCCCTTCCTCACTGGCCAGTCAGTGAGTTCAGTAGTGGTTGGCTTATGGGGGAGGCCAGACAGGACAGTGGAGAAGTAAGATTGCTCTTCTCTGGTCTATTTCAGAAAGGTTAAGGGAATCATGATCCAGACAGGGCACTCACTTTTACTGGCAGTGCAATGCAGAAGAAGAAGGCAAAGAAGATTATGATGATGAAGAAGATAAGGAAGAGCAGGAGGAGATTGGATTTATATTCTGCCCTTCACTTGGAGTCTCAGAGCAGTTTACAATTTCCTTTCCCTTCCTCTCCCCACAACAGATACCCTGTGAGGTAGGTGGAGCTGAGAGAGCTCTTTCGAGAACTGTGACTGACCCAAGGTCACTCAGCAGGTACATGTGGAGAAGTGGGGAATCAAAACCAGTTCTCCCAGATTAGAGTCCACATATTTAACCACTACATCATACTGGCTCACACTTAACCACTACACAGTACTCCAATTATACTTATCAGAGAATGAAATTTTCTCCTTAGACAAACCAATGGATGTATCAGAATAGATTTTGAGAAGTGTGTGTGGACCCGAATAATATTCATACCTTGAATAAACTTTTGTTGGTCTTATAGGTGGCACTGGACTCAAACTCTAGTCTATTACATGGCTGCTCATCTGGATCTATATCATTAGATGTATCCTGAGAGATTTTTCACAGAGCTGAGAATAGCACTCAGATAATTTCCATTCTATCAGTCTAACTACAAAAATCTTTTTTTGTATATTCTATGAGTGTATGACTAAATATGGCAATGGTATTGGGATGAATACCATCAAATTGTTTGTGAATTATTCCTGGATACAGTAAGTAATCACATAATCTACCCCAGAGCACAAATTTCGAGATCTTTTCCAGTGACCAGAAAGCTGCAACTGAAACTATGATAAGTTTTCCTATAGGAAATGTAAAATGCTGACTAGAAAGGAGTTTATGAATTCCAGAAGATGAACTGGTTCTTGTTGGGATAGGGAGCCATGTAAGGACTTCAGGGGCAAAAACTGCAGAGGGGTGTTTAGAAACAGCTGTTTGTGAGAAAGAGAAAATTTTGACCAAACATACTAGGAGATTTCCTAGTGTAAATCCTCTTGACTACATAGCTAGTTCAATAAGTGAGGAAAGTTTCTTGAAAAGGGATTTATACAGTTTGTAAACAAGTATCCAAACATTGTTGGTAACTAAGCAATTTGGCTTCACCCTTCCTTAAAAAGGGAAAAGGCGATTCTAAAGCATCAGGATAGTTGTTCATAAATAACAGGACGTTGCATTCTTGGCAAAATAGGTTTTCATCTGCTTTTATGTACTTTATCCCAGCATGACCACAGTCTTCTCCAAGAAGCAAAGATGGCAGAGGGAAAGTAGATGATGTTGGGGAGAAAAAGATGCTTTGTCAAGTGAGATCAGAGACAACATTTTGTATATTGTTTGCTTTTAAAACTGAGGACACCCATTAATCACCTAGTGAACATATGGAAACAATGAATCACATCAACCTATGTATTATTCTCAAGATGCAGATGTATACCAAACCAACTGAAAGTTCACTGCCCTCTTTCTGGTGCGGGTGTGTGTCGTCGCTGCCATGACAGCTAAACAGCGGTCTCGGCTGAAGCTATCGCCAGTCCCAGAACAAGAGAATGACATGGGGGGGGGGGCAGTAGCTCTTCTTTCCATGTCAGTCAGAGCGGCAGCAGCAACTCCCCAAACTCTGCTGTGGGGGGAAATGTTAGAAAGGCTAGGCTGCAAGCTAGGCTGGAGAAAGGGACGAGGTGGTCGAGATGGCCTGGGGAACTTTGGGAATTGTAGTTCTTGAACGAGGAACTTTGTGCCTTGCTGCAGATCTGTCAACTCCGGCGAAACGCATCCAGTCCTCTTCTGTTGTTTGTCTGCAGGATCTGGTAGTCTGCAGTATCTGGTAATCATGGGGTTCCACTGTGGTCTCTCCTGGGCAATGTAAAAGCCTGCTTTAGCATAAGAGCTGTTTTGCTGGATGGAATTAGGTGAATTAATCTCTGAATCCAGCATCAAGACTGGTTTTTAACAAAGACCTACCAGATAGCTCTTGGAGAATGGTTTTCCTGTGTGTGCGCCTCCGTTGTTTGGTATGGCATTTGCTGAGAACTAAGTTCCGAAGTCCTGCAGGGGCCCAGTTTGTATCACAACTACGGTGCAGGGGGGAGAAGGGGCTTCCGCCTTCCACTTGTGCCATTTTTGTGATTCAGAATGGCCCTGGGGAAATGTCATGTGCTCTGCTGGGAGTTTGAATGTGCACTGTGAGAAAAAATTGATCACACTGGGCGTAAACATGCATAGAATTACATTGTTAAGACTGTGTACGCATAGTAGAGAATAAATACCATAAACTCAAACCAGCTTACTTGACAGGACTGACTTTTGAGTAAACAATAATTATGTGTAGCATATGTAATGAGATAAGAAACTTTAATACAGTTGGGGGCAGTTGCTGGCTAACTCAGGCAGCATCATTCCAATTTTCCTGGCTCCTGGCTCTGCCTTGGATGGAGCATCTTCAGCAAAAACCTTGCAGATCATGTGATAAACCTGTGTCTGGACTGTACCTTTTCAAATTGTGGAGTGGGGATGCATAATACATAAAACGAGCACCACATATTAAAAAACCTGTTATCTCAAATAAAAAACTAATTATTCTTATGGACATCTAGCATTCTTTAGGTAGGGAACTTTCTGTACAGAAGGACACTCAGCCAGTGGGAATCCCCGCCTGTGGGGTGAAGTGAGACACTCTAGATGCAGGGTTAGCACTTCACCTGCTCTTCATAGAATGCAAGCTGTGTGTGTGCACTTGGAAGTCATAAGAACATAAGAGAAGCCATGTTGGATGAGGCCAACACTCTGTATCACACAGTGGCCAATAATTTATATATATATACAGACACACATATAAACACTGTGGCTAATAGCCACTGATGGACCTCTGCTCCATATTTTTATCTAATCCCCTCTTGAAGCTGTCTATGCTTGTAGCCGCCACCACCTCCTGTGGCAGTGAATTCCACATGTTAATCACCCTTTGGGTGAAGAAGTCATGTCAACCTCTGGTGACAGATCTCTACCGGGGGCCTGGAGGATATTCAGAGAGGGGGCTTAATAGAGCCTGCCCTGCCAACTTTGTTATTTGTTACCTGTTTTTGAAAACTGGTTATCAGTGGTGTGTGTGTGTGTGTCAGAAGTTAGCCTTGCCTAGGGCAACAGATAGTCTAGGGCTGGCCCTGTTCTCTGGGTAACTTATCACAATTATAAGACATGTCATAATCATATATCTCTCACAGCTATTTGCCCCTTCTCTTAGCAAGTGGGACTCAGAGTGCTATATCTTGGCCATACCTCACTCTGCCCTAAGATGCTTGTTGCTTTGAAGATAGCACTTGGAACACAACGCTTACTCAAGCGCCTGGGATTCAAAGGCTGTTTTGGCCATTCCAGCAGCAAAACCCATTTCCTTGGCCTTCAGATAGTGTTTAGTTCCTCCTCATTCAAACATATGCTGTCACTTTCCCAAAGGCAGCTGTAAGCTGCATTGAGCCAAAGATTCACAAAGAAGCCAATCCCATCCTCAGCTGGAGATTAAATGCAAACTTGTCAATGTATATTCTGTTGTCCCCAAAAAAGAATGCAAAGCAAAGTCTTCTAGCAACAACACTTGGACAAATGTTTGGAAAGACAAAATACAACATACTGTCTGAAAAAAAAGTTTAAATGCCAAAGATTTAAAGTTGTGACTACAACAATGTTCAATGTGCATCAGTAAGAAGAGAGTTATGAAAAACATTCCCAGTGTCAGGGGTTGGAGCCAGCCACAAAGAACCCAGAGCCCCTGGAGCCTCCAGAGAATGGCAGAAACACTCCCCTTGGTCCCTATCATTTGGAGCTGTCCCTGACACCCAGGATTCACCTGTCAACAGAAATAGGGAGGGCCTGCTCTTGGTGATTCCAGCTGGAATGGAGCTGGAGACACCAATCAGGCAGCCAGTGCCACAGCAGCCAGGTTGGGGACACTGGACAGAGGCAGCCTCCATCATTACAGTAACGCTGCCTCCTGGAAGGCCCCCTGAACCCAGGTTGCCAGAACAGATATCGGCTGGGAGAGGTATTGGCCTTTCTCAGCGGGTGAAGATGCTTGGAGGGGGTGGCATTGACCCCACCTGCCCATTCAGGAGACAACAGGTTATCGAGACTGGAGGTTGATGGCCAAAGGGTGGTTGGTTGTGGAGGGGCAGAGGCTAAGAGGCCAATGAGCAAACAGTTCCATGGAAGGGCTGCTGGGGATAGGTGAGGGAAGAGGAGGAGGCACAGATAGGGCAATAGAAGAAAGTTCCAGGAAACAGGCCAAGGAGGAATCAGTAGCTATGAGGCTACTATGAGGCCAAGGAGGAATCAGGCTATGAGGGCTCACACCTAGCTAATGGTGGAAGCAAATGGAGTTTCAGCACCAACTGTAAATGCTAAAAACATTTTGATATATTGTGTGGGATTAACCACTGGTGAGGTAATTTTGGCTTATTTATAAACCACCTCATCAATATCAACAGACATTTTATTACCTGGAGGTATCTACAGTGGGAGATATGTAATAAATTTCAATGACTCTTCATAGTATTACGATTTTTAAAAAGCAACTCAGTATAGTGAGTCTAGCTGTAGCATCCTCACTGCCTCTGCTCATTAAGTTTCAGAACAGATTGATGGATCACCATAAAAGACAGGTATGCTACAGGAATCATTTTGCAGTTGTGGAACTTTGCTGCAGTTTTTGAACAACGTGTTTATGGATAAAATTTGATTAGTCATGATTATTTGGATGTCATATTTTTAAATATTGTATCCATTCATATTCAGAATATTTCTAATCAGCTTCCTCAGACCTGCTCAAGGTGGTTTACATTTAAAATAACGATATAAAAATGCCATTAAAATAAAGTCACTAGACATAAACAGCATAAAGCAACAGCAGACCACATAAAAGCTTATAAAATTAAAATATGTATTTGAAAACCTGGGAATAAGATGCCATTGGGGCTGGTGCCTAAAAGAGGACAAAGTATGCTCAAAGTGAACCTCAAGCCTCCTTAGTGTGTGTTTTGTTAATGCATTTCAGTGATCGCATCCCTGTCTTTTACTTTTTACTTTTTAGAGACAGTGTACATCAGGGGTTCCTAACTTTTTTGAGCCTGCAGGCACCTTTGGAATTCTCTGACATGACATGGTGGACAGTCACAAAATGGCTGCCATGCAGTAGCTGCAGTTGTTGCAGGAGGTGATCCAGCCACAAAATGATTGTCATGACTTAACTTCAGTTAAGCAACATTTGTGAAAATCTGCATAGCCAATCATATTTCCAATAGCCAATCAGAAGCCTTGTTGAGCAAAAGACCGACCTGGCCCACTCACTTCCTAAAAACACTTGCAGGTGTCAGAAAAGGTATCATTGGGTACCATAGCACCCCTGGGCACCACAGCACCCATGGGCACCATGTTGGGAACCTCTAGTGTACAAGGTACAGTATGAGTTCTGAGTATGTTGATCACTAATTAGTTACCTACCCAGTCAAGCTAGTTCCCAATAGCTAGCCAATGCTAGCATAATCAAGAAACAAAATGCAGGATGGGACTATGTAGATGTGGTAGATTTGATTCTTAATAGTGGCAGAAGGTCATTAAATATATTTGATCCTCCCATACACCACAGTGTATCCCTGAGTATATCTTTTTACTTTCTCTCACATAATGTCAATGTTACTTCTGGGGGGTGAGGGCAAAATATGTCCTTTAGCCATGACACTGGATGGTCTGTCAATTTCTCCAATGGATCAAATAGCAGCCACTTCAGATTTGGAAAATTGAATTGGGGAAGATTAAGCTGCATCTTCCCTAGGGTTGCCAGGTCTGTGTTGGAAAATACCTGGAGAGGGGTGGGTTTGGGGAGGATTACAGGATGGTACAATGTCATAGAGTCCACTCTTCAGAGCAGCCATTTTCTTCAGGGGAGCTGATCTCTGCCAGCTGGAGATCAGTTGTAAAAGCAGGAGAGCTCCAGGCCCCACCTGGAGGCTGGCAACCCTACTCTTCCCATGTGCCATGTTCTTGATCCACTTTGGCCCCACATGCACCCATAAATCTAAGTTTCAACAAAGAACTCCCAGAAACATCTGTTTGGCAGGACCTGAGATGGACTTGGCGATGGACACAGATTGGATCAGGAATCAGGATCATTGCGTAATTAGTCCGCATGCTGCTAAAATCTGCGGATTACCATTCAAGCAGGCCTTCTGATATATGTCTCCTTTAGTCATATTTGTAGATCCACTTATGATATTTATATCCCTCTTTTCAGCTAAGTATTGCCTCCCATGTGGCTCACAGGAACCAGAAGACTAAGCAACAGGAATTTTTGGGAATAGCCCTTAAACCCTTATAAGGAGCAACTATTAATCTCTCCAGAAGAGGTCTCAGAGAGCTGCTGCCAGTCAAAGAAACCAATACTGAGCTAAAGAGAGTAACAATTTGACTCAATTTGACTGGAAGCCTCTAAGTGTTCAAGGCCACTAAAAGGAATTAAAATAATCAGTGGATGTGAGCAGGAGCACTGGGAAGAGGTACAATGAGAGCAGAGTTCCTTAGGCTTTCACAAGGCTGAAGCCCCCCAAAGTGTATATTCAGATTGCCTCAGGTTAGTTAACAAACAAGGTTGCTTCTGTCCAGCCTTTTACTTTTGACCTCCAGGGCAATAGCTTACTACAGTTAAATAGGAAGGACCTGTCTCGTAAAATGGCATTCATTCGTATTAATGACTTTATCATCATTAATTGTTGTGAAATATTGTACAGTATGGTAACTGTAGACACTATGGTACCTCTTGATGAGTTTCCTGGAGTTTTTTTTTAAAAACAAGACATTTCTCTTTCCCAAGGCAAAGTGCCAATCCTTGCCTTCCTTCTGTTTCATTGACTCAGATGGTACTCAGAGCACCCATTCAAAAACTTTTGGTTCTATTGTAGGAAACTGCTTGGCTTTAAGCCTTCCAATATTTTGTGACTGGGACTAGCACCCAATGGCAGCCATTTTATGATTGCCCCACATGGTTTTTTATGTTGTCACCCACATCCTGTCCTCAGCATTCCAAAAGTGTTTACAGACCAAATAAATGAATTTAAAGTTAACCAAGTTGATTAGGGGCTGGAGCACTTTCCCTCTGAGGAAAGACTGAAGTCTGGGAATTTTCAGTTTGGAAAAGAGATGACTAAGAGGGGACACAATAGAGATTTATAAAATTATGCATGGGCTGCAGAGAGTTGACAAAGTAAACTTTCTCTCTCTATCCCAAAATACTAGAACTTGAGGGCATCGAATGAAGCTGATGGGTAGCAGATTCAGGGTAGACAAAAGAAAATACTTCTTTATACAATGAACCACTAAATGTGGAATTATCTGCCAGATAATATAGTGATAGTCACAAGTATAGACAAGAGATTAGGCAGATTATTGGAAGATAGATCTATCAGTGGCTGCTAGTCCTGGTGACTAAAGAGAACCTCCACATTCAGAGGCAAGAAACCTTGGCCTCCATGCCCTGCCATTGGACCTCTAGAGAAACTGGTTGGTCACTGTGTGAGACAAGGTACTGGACAATGAACAACTGGTCTGATCCAGCAGGGTCTTCTTATGTTCTTATCCCCAGGTTTTTTTTTTAAGCTTAACATCCACCTGTGAATTTTTTTTTTAAATTAGGAAAAATGAATACATATAGATAGACACATAAATGGCCAAGTTTTCTTTTGGATTTAGAGGTGTTATACCTTTCCTGCCCTCTCATGTCTAACTGAAAAATGTTGTGTCTGACTTTTATTTAGATGACTGATGAATAAAAAGATTCTTCCAATAATGGTCAGTAAGACAGATGAATGTATAGTCCTCTGGGTAATGAGAACACCTGCACATGCAGTAGAAGAACAAGAGAAGCATCTTAGAAACCTTCTGCCTTACAAGTTTCTTGGCACCCCCCTCCTTCCTTTACATACATACATAAGATATTCTATTTCAAAGTACACAAACATTATTTTTGTGTGAATTGACATTTTATTGAAATTTTGTACAAAACTTGGATACAAACCAATCTTTGAGTAGTTTTGTATATTAACAATGATTTTTTTAAAATTGTAGCCAAAATATAGCACATGTAAAGGCACACAGGAAAAGACAAACAATACTTATGACAATCCTTAGCAATCTGATGTTTTCACTGGAACTGGAGAATAAATTCAATCTCAGAAATGTTTCATTACAGTTATTCATTGAGGAGGAGTAAAAATACATAATGTTCATCTGTTGGACCATATTGGAAGATTAGAACATGCATTTCATATGTGAGTCACAGGTGAAGACATGTCCTAGGTCACCATTTTAGCATCTCCTCCCAAGTCTTTGCACTTTGCTTCCTCCATGTCCCAAGACAGGGGTGTAGACTTCTCAGTTTCTCGCAGGGGACCAAGGGTAAACCTGGAAATAGGGTGGTGCCAAAAAGACAGTTCGAAAATAAGTTATGTAAAACAAATCTTTATTACATAACAATAAATGCATTACAGCTAACACATAAATAAATGTATTACAACTAACAATAAGTGAATTACAACTAACAAATACAAATAACAAATTAGAAAAATACAGTCTATACATACATACAGGGCTTTTTTTGAGCAGGAATGCATAGGAACACAGTTCTGGCTGGCTTGGCATCAGGGGGTGTGGCCTAATATGCAAATGAGTTCCTGCTGGTTTTTTCCCTTCAAAAAAAGCCCTGCATTCATAGCTAGAATTGTTCAACAGTGAATTTATTTATTTTATTTTATTTATATCCCGCCCTTCCTGCCAAAGCAGGTTCAGGGCGGCTTACAACATAAAATCCCAACAAAATTAAAATTAATAAGTATTAAAATTACACATTCAACAATAAAACAGATATTCAATAGTTAAAACAGAATATTAGATTGGTGCTATTTCAGTGGCGACGTCCTTCTTCCACTTCCCTTAAATACCGGTGCTGTGTCAATTAAATGCCAGCCGGAAGAGGACAGTCTTGCAGGCCCTGTAGAAATGTATTTCTTCTAATTGGTGTCCTTTTGATGAACTCATTAGTTATAAGATCCAAGTGGGCAGCCATGTTGGTCTGAAGCTGTTGAACAAAGCAGGAGTCAAGTTTCACCTTTAAGACCAAAAAAAGTTTATTCAGAACATAAGCTTTCATGTGCTAAAAGTACACTTCTTCAGACGTTATTTTAGCACATGAAAGCTTACGTTCTAAATAAAACTTTGTCGGTCTTAAAGGTGCAACTTGACTTCTGCTTTGTTAATTAGTTATAATGTTATGATCCATCTCTCAAGAGAGCGGCTTATGTCCAAGTAGATCTGCCATGAGATTGAGCCTGGCTCACCCCCTGCTTGACTGCAGAAAAGTTTTTATCTTACAAAAGCATGAGAATGACCTTTCTGGTGTCTAGGATAAAACAGGTATACAGAGGCCTAATTCAACCAGTTTTATCAATTCAGGTAGCCGTTGTTGCACATTTCTACTCAGAAGGTAGACCATATCCTGTGGAGCTGAAAATTTAAAATTCTGCTCCATTGTAATATCCTATGCACTCAGTGTTAAGGAAAATTGCATACATTTACAAAGTATTGTGAAATTATACAAGAAGAATTATTTGAGTGTAAGCAACTACGTAATATATAAAATATCAGTATACAAATGAGAAAAGAGACTCCTAATTAAAAATACGTCCATAAACCTAATTAAACATCAATAGAGGCCAACAGCTTTACAACAGATCTCTAATGAATATAAATAAGAGATTCCTCACAATCCACAATCATGTTAACACCTATTAGAATGAATGAAACTTTTGTCAAAAAACCCCCAGTGATTGGTGTCTTGATTAAATTGAATTTGAACTCCTTGGAGAGATGGACATGAGAATTGTGTTGTTGTCTTGGATGGCTTTTGAAGAAGAACATAAGAACATAAGAGAAGCCATGTTGGATCAGGTCAATGGCCCATCCAGTCCAACACTCTGTCACACAGTGGCCCAAAATAAATAAATGTGGCAGTGGCAGTGAATTCCACATGTTAATCACCCTTTGGGTGAAGAAGTACTTCCTTTTATCCGTTTTAACCTGTCTGCTCAGCAATTTCATTGAATGCCCACGAGTTCTTGTATTGTGAGAAGGGGAGAAAAGTACTTCTTTCTCTACTTTTTCCATCCCATGCATTATCTTGAAAACCTCTATCATGTCACCCCGCAGTCGATGTTTCTCCAAGCTAAAGAGTCCCAAGCGTTTCAACCTTTCTTCATAGGGAAAGTGTTCCAGCCCTTTAATTATTCTAGTTGTCCTTTTCTGGACTTTCTCCAATGCTATAATATCCTTTTTGAGGTGTGGCGACCAGAACTGCACACAGTACTTCAAATGAGACCGCACCATCGATTTATACAGGGGCATTATGATACTGGCTGATTTGTTTTCAATTCCCTTCCTTATAATTCCCAGCATGGCGTTGGCCTTTTTTATTGCAAATGCACACTGTCTTGACATTTTCAGTGAATTATCTACCACAACCCCAAGATCTCTCTCTTGGTCAGTCTCTGCCAGTTCACATCCCATCAACTTGTATTTGTAGCTGGGATTCTTGGCCCCAATGTGCATTACTTTGCACTTGGCCACATTGAACCGCATCTGCCACATTGACGCCCACTCACCCAGCCTCAACAGATCCCTTTGGAGTGCCTCACAATCCTCCCTGGTTCTCACCACCCTGAACAATTTAGTGTCATCCGCAAACTTGGCCACTTCACTGCTCACTCCCAACTCTAAATCATTTATGAACAAGTTAAAGAGCATGGGACCCAGTACTGAGCCCTGCGGCACCCCACTGCTTACCGTCAGGGGCGTAGCTAGGGCTTTGGGGGCCTGGGGTCCAAGATTTATGTGGGCCCCCCTATGTGTGTGCACGCCGCCAGAAACAGGATATGATGTCACTTCTGGTGATGTCACTTCCGCAGGATGGCCACCACTTGCGAGGGAGCCCTGCTGGAAACAGGGAGTGATGTAACTTCCCCAAAATGGCCACCACTTGTGGGGGGGGAAACAGGAAGTGGTGTCACTTTGGGGGCGGCACCCCCCCCCCAAGATGGCACTGCCGGTGCGCTCTAGGTCATGTGATTGATAACCTGATTACCCCACCACACTATGTGACAGGGAGAAATGCCACAAGCACCCTGCTGGCCCAGCTGTTCTCCTTGTGCCCTGAACTTGTGGGACTTCTATATTAAGCAAGCTTACAAGAAAAACAAGGAAAACAAAAACAGGCATGCTGATGTGGTTTTCAATAAGCAAAGCTATAAGGAGGTCCCCAGCTTGCTGGGTGACCTTGGGCCAGTCACACAAGGTCACTGAGAGGACACTGAGGAGGAAAACACGTTTTTAATGAGAAAAGGATGAGGAGTCTGAGCCTTTTCAGCATGATAGAGGTTTATACAGTTAAGCAGGGGAATGGGTGGGGGGGAACAGGCAGGGAAAAGTTTTTCTCTTTCTCCCATAAATATAAATCCAGGTGAGTAGCCATGTTGGTCTGAAGCAACAGAACCAATTTCGAGTCTTTCTCCCATATTACTAGGACTCAGGGGCACCCAATGAAATTGATGGACTGTAGATTCAGGACAAAAGTCAATGAGTAATAACATTATACAAGTCACTGGCAGAGAACATAGCAATGGCCACAACCATACACAGTATGCTTTAAAAGTAGATCAGACAGACTGATAGAGGAGAAGTCCACCACAGTGGCTATTAGGAAAGGTGTCTGAAGACAGCCTCCAAATACACAGAGAGTATACCTCTGAATACCATGGCTAGGAGGCGGCATCTCTATGCCTCTATGCCCTTTCTGTCAACCCTCTAGAGCAGGAGTGGGCAAACTGCGGCTTGGGAGCCACGTGTGGCTCGTTCACACATATTGTGTGGCTCTCAAACCCCCTGCTGCCCTGTCAGCTGGCTTGGAAAAGGCATTTTGTGTTTAAACCAAGCCAGCCAGCAGCTTGGAAAATACAGTTAAAGTTGCTTTCTTTCCACCTCTCATCAGTCCCCCCCATTTGCCTTCTTGCCTTCCTTCCTTCTTGTGGCTCTCAAACGTGATGTTTATGTCTTGCGGCTCTCAAACATCTGACATGTATTCAATGAGGCTCTTATATTAAACAAGTTTGGGCACCCCTGCTCTAGAGCAAATGGCTGGACTCTGGAAGAAGCAGCATGCTGGACTGGATGGGCTGAGGATCCACTCCAGCAGGGTTGTTTTTAAAGTGGGAGGCTGACATCTTCCTCCCTGAGCTCCCTGGGGAAAGCTGCTAGCATACTGGCGTGAGGACTGTCAGATCTGAGAGACCCAAGTTCGAATCTCCCCTCTGCCACATAAGCCCACCAGGCACTTTCAGGCCAGCTGTGCACTCGCTGCCTAACCTACCTCACAGGGCTGTTGTCCGCATGAACTGAAAACGAGAGAGCAACAGTATCGCCTACCCAAAACTCGTTGGAAAAAAGATCTCTTGAAATCTCTTTTGAGGCAGATCTCCTGCTCTGCCTCTCCCTCTGAAAGAACCCGATGGTGGGGGCAGCTTCCGGGGGGGGGACCTCTCTCGGGCGTCCTTCTGCAGGGCACCCATTCCCACGGCCTCAGCCGCAAGTGGTCTGAAACCGGTTTCAAGCCGCCCCGTGTAGACAGGCCCAGAAAAGGTGCCAAAAGTCACTCCCAGAGCGGCGACTGGCCCCTGCAGCGCCTTCCCGCACTCACCATGGCTCCTCCTCCGGCGCCTCCCTGCATGGGCCCGTTCTGCGCCGTGTCCGCCATGCCCGCGCCACCGCCACAGCCCGGGGAGGACAGAGTTAATCCACTGGGAGGAAATGGGAGGGGGGAGAGGGAAGGAGAACCCACAAACTCCGGGCGAGGCTGCTGCGGCCGCCGTCCCACGCGCCCCAGGGAACGCTCGAGCCGGTTCCGGGCGGAAGGAAGGCCAGAGAAGGGCAACGGCCGCCGAGTGCGCAACGCGCGCGCTAGCATTGCTGTGTGTGCGCACAGCCTAAATGGATCGGAAATCTTTCCTGTGTGTCTGCTGGAAAGCGGGGATGGGGGGAGTTATACCGTCCAAAAAGGGTTTCTGTTTTCCTTTCCTCCCTCATGCAACAGGTAAAGCTTCCCCATTCTCTGCCGCTAGCCGCAGGAGACGGTGTGCCTGATGGATCCTGCTAGCTCCCCCGCCGGGGGCCCCCCAGACCTGGGGCGACCCTCCCCCCCTCCCCCCTCCCTACACCACTGCTTACCGTCCTCCACTGCGAAGACTGCCCATTTATACTCACTCTCTGCTTCCTATTACTCAGCCAGTTTTTGATCCACAAGAGGACCTGTCCTTTTACTCCAGGACTCTCAAGCTTTCTAAGGAGCCTTTGATGAGGAACTTTATCAAAAGCTTTCTGGAAGTCAAGGTAAACCACATCTATCGGGTCTCCTTTGTCCACATGTTTGTTTACCCCCTCAAAGAAATGTAACAGGTTAGTGAGGCAAGATCTTCCCTTGCAGAACCCATGCTGAGTCTTCCTCAATAACCCGTGTTCATCAATGTGCCTATTCATTCTGTCCTTGATAATGCTTTCCCGGTATTGAAGGCAGACTGACTGGCCTGTAATTTCCCGGATCTCCTCTGGAACCCTTTTTAAAGATGGGGGTGACATTTGCTACCTTCCAGTCCTCAGGAACGGAGGCAGATTTCAATGAAAGATTACAGATTTTTGTTAGAAGATCCACAAGTTCAATTTTGAGTCCTTTCAGAACTCTCAGATGTATGCCATCCGGACCTGGTGACTTATTTAATTTGTCTATCAGTTGTAGGACCTCCTCTTTTGTCACCTCAATCTGACTCAGGTCTTTCAACACCCCTTCCAAAATTAGTGGTTCTGGGGCGGGCAAAAAGTTCTCACCTTCCACAGTGAAGAAGGAGGCAAAAAATGCATCCAGCTTCTCAGCCATTTCCCTATCCTCCTTCAGTAATCCTTTTACCTCATGGTCATCCAAGGGCCCCACTGCCTCCCTGGCTGGTTTCCTGCTTCTAATATATTTGAAGAAATTTTTATTGTTGGTCTTTATGTTTTTTGCAATATGCTCCTCATAGTCCCTTTTTGCCTGCCTGATCACAGTCTTGCGTTTGATTTGCCACAGCCTGTGTTCCCTTTTACTAATCTCACTTGGACTGGTTTTCCACTGCTTAAAGGAGTCCTTCTTACCTTTTACAGCTTCCATTACTTTGTTTGTTAACCATGCAGGCCTTTTCTTATGCCTATTTGAGCCTTTCCTAACTTGTGGTATGTATTTTATCTGAGCTTCTAGGATTATAGTTTTAAATAGCCTCCAAGCTTCCCCAAGGGGTTTGACCATATTTAGCTTTCCTTTCAGTTTCCTCCTCACATGCCTCCTCATCTCAGAGAATTTACCCCTTTTAAAGTTAAACATGGTTGTGGCGGTCTTTTTGGGCAACTCCCTATTTATATAAACGGTGAAATCAATAACATTATGGTCACTGCTCTCAAGTGGCACAATCACTTTTACATCTCTCACCAAGTCTTGGGCATTACTTAGGACCAAATCCAGGATTGCCCCACCCCTGGTAGGTTCTGAGACCATCTGCTCCATAGCACAGTCATTGAGAGCATCAAGAAACTCAATCTCTTTCTCTCGACCAGAACATATATTGACCCAATCAATCTGCAGGTAGTTAAAATCACCTATTACGACACAGTTTTTACGTTCAGCCGCTATCTTTAAGCCTTCCATCATATTATAATTGTCCTCTCTCTTTTGATTTGGTGGGCGATAACCAACTCCCATAGTTAAATTTCCTTTTGGGCCCTCTATTTCAACCCAAAGCATTTCTAAAAGTGAATCTAATTCTCTGACCTCAGTCTTACTGGACCGTATATCCTCTCTGACATACAGAGCCACCCCACCTCCAACCCTTCCCTCCCTATTCTTCTGATATAACTTATATCCAGGAATCACTGATTCTCCTCATTCCACCAAGTTTCTGAAATTCCCACAATGTCTATGTTTTCTCCCAACACTAAACATTCCAATTCACCAATTTTACTTCGAACACTTCTAGCATTTGCATACAAACATCTATAATTTCCCAGGCAAGCTAGGCCCGCCACCTTCCTCCTGCCGCCTCGAGACTCTGGCAGACAGTCCATACTGTTTGTCACCATCACAGTTGACAACTCTGATCTGTTACCTGGTAGAAAAATAGCAGCCAACCCTTCATCTCTTTGAGACGAGTCCTCCCGAACCAGAGACATTTCATCTCCTGTCGGCTTTCCCCCAAGATTTAGTTTAAAAACTGCTCTGTCACCTTTTTGATTTTAAGCGCCAGCAGCCTGGTTCTATCCGGGGACAAGTGGAGACCGTCTCTTTTGTACAGCTCCTGCTTGTTCCAGAAAGCATCCCAGTGCCTAACAAACTTAAACCCTTCCTCCTTACATCATCATCTCATCCACACATTGAGACTTCTAATTTGTGCCTGTCTCTCCTGCCCTGCACGTGGAACAGGTAGCACTTCTGAGAAGGCCACCTTGGAGGTCCTGGCCTTAAGTCTCCCGCCTAGCAGCCTAAATTTTTCCTCCAGGACCTCACGACTGCATTTCCCCACATCGTTGGTGCCAACATGCACCACGACCACAGGTTCCTCTCCAGCACTGTCTATCAGCCTATCTACTACACGTGTAATGTCTGCTACCTTTGTACCAGGCAGGCAAGTCACCATACGGTCAGTACGCAGTTTTGCCACCCAGCTGTCTACTTGCCTAAGGATCGAATCACCAACTACCAAAAAAACCCCTCTCCCCCTGCCCAGGGATGGTTCCTTGGCGCGAAAGGATTCCCGCTCACCAACCGAAGAAGAGGTCCCTTCTGAGGGCACATTCCCTTTATCCTCAGCACGGTGCCCTGTTCCCTCTCGACCCTCACGCTCTCTGGCAGCAACGGGGCTGCTACGTTCAGAGTGGGGCTCATCTAATATGCCCCCGAGAGTCTTCCCCAAGTGCCTAACTGACCGTCTCTGCTTCTCCAGGTCAGTCACCTCGGCCTCAAGGGTATGAACTTGTTCCCTGAGGAACAGGAGCTTCTTGCATCAAGCACACACCCAAGACTTCTGTCCTATAGTCCTCTTTAAATGCTGTTTGTTTAAGTGGCTCCCCTTCTGGAAGGTCAACTTACCTTATTGGGAGAACAAGGAAATCAGGGATCTGGGTTCCTGGTCCTTACAGAGCCCCTAGGTGAAGAGCCACAGGCCAAGAGCCCTTTAGCTCACACCCTTCAGCTCGCACCTTTCGCAAGGCGCAGCTTAAAATGCAAAGAGGGTGGAGCAGAGGCACTCCTAAGCAATCAGCAGCAATCACTCTCAATCACTTTCACCTTTAGCCCACTCAACCAAACAAACAGCAGTTCCCCAGCTATCACAACTCAGAATTTTAGGCAGCCCCACAAACCTCAGAATGAAGTCTTTCAAAACTCTGAAATTCTCAGCAACTTCTCCAGCTGTCTCAGCTATCAGAGCTGCTCTGCTCTGTTCTGCTCCTCTCAGACCTCTGTGAGATTTATTTATTTATTTATTTGATGGACTTATATCCCGCCCTTCTCACCGAAGTGTCTCAGGGCGGCTCACAACACAATGATTCATACAGTTCCATTTAAAACATTTACAGATACAATAAAAGCATAGTGAATCTGAAAACACAGAAGAATCTGAAACACAGGCAGTTGAATATCCAGTTGCCTTGTCCATTGACCATCTGTTGTTTGAAGAAAGAGAACTCTATTAGAGCTCTATTAGAGGCTTCTAGTAACAACATGAGGGTGGAATTTGAGGTCTGCAGCAGGATGGGAAAATTGGTGAAAATTGTCCCTTTCCATCTAGAGAAATACTCTATGGTCACTGGATACATTGTCTTATGTTCACTCAATAAAATATCAATCTATTTTGCGTGTTTTCATTTATAGTCTACCTTTCTCATTGGGACTCAAGGCAGATTATTATAGAACTATCCCATGTTTCAATAAACGAACTACAAAATATGATCACACTGTGGAGAAACGCCATTTTAAGCCATATTGGTGCTTCATTGGGAGGGATTGCTAAACTGCCAAGCAGGCTTGGGCCTAGCCTTCCCCTCCTTTCCCCCCCCTCCCTTCCAGAGCCAAACCAACAACTCTAGGGGGAAAGTCTCCTAGAGAGGCAGGAAGTTCTTTTGTTCTCTGCATGTGAGTTAGGAGGAAGAGTTTTTCATTTCTCAGCTGCAGCTCGAAGGAAGAGGTTGCCAGTGTGGGGCTCCTGCCTGGGCATGCGGCCTAGTCAGGAAAATGAGGCCTCCAGGCAGTAAGACCAAGTAAGTCATCCCAAAAGGCAGGGTGTGTTTAGATCAGGGACAGGAGAACGCGTTTAAAACCACATTTTGTTTATCATGCTGTTTGCTGTGCTGTGCTGTGCTGTGCTAACTTTTTAAATGCAACTGCTTTTGTTTTGTTTTTCTTTCCCTTTCTTTTTCTCTTTTAAATAAATATATATTTTACTGTTTAAATGCTGGTAGTCAATCTCTGTACCACATAGATCCCCAACCGCCTTAGACCACGCTGTTTTATAACGGGGGCCCCGGGCAAGGGGGAAGGCATGCAGTTGGATACGGTGCCAATCCTCCAGGGGTGCCCCAAAGAAGTGCTGAGGTCTCTGTGAAACCCAAGTGCAGGGTGGCAGAGGACCTTGAGGCCTAGCCTCATAGCTGGAGAGGGGGATTGGGAGTCCTGTTCCTCTCAATCTGAACCCCTAGACTGAGCAGGTGGTGGCAGCGAGCCCAAGGGGCAGGAAGAGAAATAGCTCCCTCCAGGAGTTGGCGACTCCATAGGGAGCTGACAGGACCGGGTCTGAAGGCAGAATCGGGCCGGTTCCGTCACAACACATTTGAATTATTCAATAAACCAACTACAATAAACCAACTACAAAATATGATCACATATGAATTATAACAATACTTGAGTCTAACAGCAAATAATACTGTATGAATTAATAATACTGTATGAATCTGTCTGATCTAGCCATGTTAACATATTCACCAGACTTTCATGTGAGTAGCACTTTTTTTTTTTAATGACTGTTCTCTAGCGTGGGGAAAGATTTGCTTGATCTTCATGGACTACACTAAATAGAAAGCTAAATTTTTGTGCAGTTGTGTTAGAACACCCCCCCCCCCAAAAAAAGGGAGACAGCTGGAACAGGAAGCAGTGTTCAAAATGTAAGTGTAAAGATCTTGGACCTTCAGTTATCTATATACATCCTGTAAATGTATTGTATAACTTTCATTCTTGTCTACACATAACCCAGTTGTTGCCAGGGAAAGGCATAAATCATTTTACCTTATTTATACAAAATGCAAGCGAGAACATCTGTTGCATTTAAGATCAGGTCATTCCTGAGTCTAGATAAGCCCTATCCCTTTCCTAACAACTCTCATGAAACACTGAGAGCAATAAGACTACTCTTGTTAAAAACTACCCCAGTTTTCATAGTCTAATGAATTTATATCAAATTATAGACTTTTACAACAAAAGACAACCAGAGACTTCTTCTCCCATATTTATGCAGGCTGGAAACCTGGGCAAAAAATGGTCTGGGTAGGGCCAGTGCCCTAGGTAAATCACTTTGTGATATATTGCATTCCAGTTGTGATGGGATGGCAGTTTGGCCCACAAAGCTAGCAAACCTATGCAGGTGGGACCAGGGGTTTTGTGTGTGTTCCCACTGTTGACCTGGGGCTCTAGGCGGAGCTGGCTGAGTCTCTTGGCATGTCTGGCAATGAGCTACCCAGGACTCAATGGCATCATTGATCCCTGGCCACCAGACATAACTGCGGGCTAGTGCCTTCATGCGCACAATACTGGGGTGTGTCTCATGCAGTGCATTGAAGACCTGCTGCCTTAAAGCCGGGGATACCACCACCTTGTTTCCCAACAACAGACATCCCTTTTGTATAGACAATCCATCCCGGCAGGATACAAACGCAGAGAACTTTGACTGCACCCGGGCCACCGGCCATCCCCTCCACACTCAGTCCAGGACCCGCAAGAGGGTCTTGTCTTTCCTGGAGCATTGGGCAATGTCCGTAGCATGTACCAGGCGATCCAGAAGGGACTTCAACGACATGATCTGGTATGCCGGGGCAGGATCTGGGTCTATGGAAGGCAGCAGCAGGCAGCTCAACGTGTCCGCATGACCCATTGCCTTCCCTAGTCGGTAGCACAGGCCGTACTGGTACCCCGCAAGGAAGATGGACCACTGCAAGACCCATGGTGAAAGCATTTGCGGTTGGCGGCAAACAATCCTAGCAAACAGTTGGGGTTGGGGGCAAACAGTCCTAGCAAGGGATTGTGGTCTGTGTGTATTGTGAAGGGCTGGCTGTACAAATAATCATGAAATTTCTTTACCCCTGCAACTATAGCCAGACCCTCCTTGTCAATCTGTGTGTAGTTGCGCTCTGGCTTTTGCAAGGTTTGGGAATAATATGCCACCAGGACCTCACAGCCGTCAGGCAGCACGTGAGCTAAGACTGCACCCACCCCGTATGGAGACGCATCGCAGGCCAAGACGACTGGCAGCTGCTCGTCACAGTGCGCCAGCAAGCTGTTGGAAGTCAAAATGTCCTTTACCGCCTGAAACATCAAGTCTTGCTGGTGACCCCAAACCCATGGAGCCCTTTTGTCCAGTAGGCGGTGCAGAGGTTCCGCTACTGCCATCTTGTGGGGAAGGAAGGCGTGGTAGAAATTGAGAAGTCCCAAAAATGATTGTAGTTCCACTTTGTTCCTGGGGGCTGGTGCATCACAAATCGCCCTGACTTTGTCCCTAGCTGGGTGAATCCCTTGTTCATCCACCCTGTACCCCCAGAAGTCAATGCTGGTCACCCCCAGTTCACATTTCTCTCTCTTGACCTTCAACCCCGCCCCGTCGAAACACTGTAAAACCGCTCAGAGGCGGGATGTGAATTCCTCCTCTGTGGCTGCAGCAATCAGCACATCATCGAAGAACAGCTGGACCCCAGGAATGCCTTTAAGGAGAGAGTCCATTAAGTTCTGGAATATCCCTGGGGCCACGCTGATGCGAACTGCAGCCATTTGACTCTGAATGCCCCGCTGTGTGTGACAATACTCTGTGCGTCTGTGGTGGTGGCGTCTACTGGAAGCTGCTGATAAGCCTGGGCCAAAAATCTTAGCTCCTGTCAGCGAGGCCAACACATGACCCACCACCAGCACCGGATAAGCGTGGCCTTGCAGTGCCTTGTTTATCGTTCATTTGTAATCAGCACAAATGCATGCACAGTCGTTGGGCTTTACTGGAGTGACTATGGGGGTTTCCCATTTGACGTTTGCCACTGGCTCCAGTACCCCTTGAACCATGAGGCACTCCAACTCCTCCTCTATCTTGGGCTTTAACGCCAGGGGCACTCACCAGGCCTTCAATCTAATGGGCTGCACATTGGGGTCTAGTTGTAGGGTCACTGGTTCTTCCGTGTAGGTACTCAGGCTGCTGTCGAAAACGGCGGGGAATTCTTTGCACACCCTCTGGAAATTGATCTGAGAGGGCGCGGGCGTGTGATGGATGCTGGTTACCCGGATTCCCAGGGCCTCGAACCAGGACCGCCCCAGTAGACTGCACAGGTTCCCCTCAACTACAGCTAGCCAGAAAACTGGCCATATTCTACACGGACATTTCCTACTCCCAGTATTGCGACCTCCCCCTTCTGAAAGTCCCGGACTACAAACGGGGATGGGCTCAACTGGGCTTCCCTCCCTGGGCAAAGTTCCCTGAATTTCCAGGCTGATATTACCGTCTGGCCCACCCCCGAATCGACTTCCATCTGACAAGGCCTGCTCACTAAGAGCACAGTCATCTTGTACTTTCCTGGGGAGGGCATGGAAAGCTGGCATACCTGGTCCCTTGCCTCAGTGAATACCTGGATGTCTTTCATGAACGCGACCTCGTGGTGGCAGCCATCTTTCTGACTTGGTTTTCTGCCAGGGTGCAGTGACTTCGACCAACAGATCTGTGCGAGGTGCCCTGTTTTTCCACACGTGTGGCAGACAGCATTCTGGAACTTGCAGGTACGGCGCTCGTGGGCTTCCTCACAGCTGGTGCATCCTCCCATCAAGGTAGTGTCAGTGACACATGGCTGTTGGGGCTTCAGGGCCTGGGGTGTCTTCAGTGCATGTTCCTTGCCGGAGTCTTCTGAGTTGGACCTGCTGGCAAGCAGGTTCATTGCAGTGGCCGGCCATTCCTTATGCGACTTCTCATAGGCGGCCACCTCGTCCAGGGCGTCCACCAATGTAAGCTTCTTGTGCTTCGTCAGTTTGGCCTGTATCTTCTCATCGCGGAGGCCTGCCACAAAACGGCACAGCAGTCCTTCATCAGGGCTCGCAAAATCACAATCTCAGGCCAGGTGGTACAGCTCTGCTAAGAAGGTTGAAGCGGTCTCGCCGGCTTCTGTACCCTCTTGTGGTATTCTAGTCACAGGGCCGTGAGCTTCGACTTGGGTGAGAAATGCTCGGTGAGCCTCTCCGTGATGGCCTTGTATGTGGTGGCGTCATTGGTCAGTCGCACTGGCAACATTAGGCTCTCTGCCAGCACTAGCATGTCTTCTCCACAAAGGCTGAGCAAAAGCTGTTTCTGCTTCCGCTCGTTTTCGATGTCATGGTAGAGAAGATAGAAGTTGAGTTGCTTCACCCATCGGTCCCATCTTTCGGGTTGATTGGGGTTGAACTCTGGCAGTTGCCCATGGGGGCTAGGCACCGCGGCCTGGTCGGCTTAGGCCCTTGGAGAAGTTGTTTCTCCGGCGCTGATGGAGCTGGAAGTTTGGCTCTGACTCATCTCCTGTCCTGGCGTGGCGACCCTCATGAGCAATGGCAGTGCGATGCACAAAGCGGGAGCTTGCTGCGAGGCACGGTGCATTGCTGGTTGCTGCATTGCCTACCAGGATCCCATCCTCGTCACCACTATAATATAGTGGGTTCAAAGCATTGCAGAGATGAGATCATAGTGAGGACAGCTCTTTATTAAGGGAAGCATGGTGAAGGCTGCTCCCAACAAAGACTGACTAAGGGCCTGTTGGCCAAACCTATATACAACTCTAATCTCCCGTGCTAGTATGCCATTGGTTCATTGAAACAGGCAGGGGTCTGTGATAGGTGCTGGGTGACAGGTATTTGTATCCCACTACCCATTGTTATACAGTCCCCAAGCTCTGCTTTCCTGGCTCCAATGAGCCGGCAGGAAGTACATATTTTAAGGCACATACATAAGAGAATGTACTTTTGTGAAGGAAATAATGTCATGTAACTAACCATCCGTGCATGGAAGGCATATGACGCTTTCCACATTCATCCACATTCCTACAGCCCTTTCCAACCCACAGAAAAATCATTCCTGGGGTGGACAAGATCTGTATGGAGAAACTGCCATGCAGGTAGGTAAACTGGAGTGAAGATACAAAAGCAGATGAAATTATTTTTCTCAGCAGAGCAACATTTGCAGAAGAGAATGTACATATACATGATTTCATCCATTGTCCTGCCTCACTAAACCTGCCCCCTCCCCACATGGTTGTTCCTCCTTGGGGTTCAATGCCTCTGGACACAATTTTTCAGGAGGCCAGAAAGAACTGCAGAAACAGAGAGGAATGGAGGAAAACTCCACATTTTGTGCACAGAGTGGTAGTATACATGACATTGTGCTACTTTCATAGCTGTACAGATGGGTAAATTACAGCAAGAAAATGCAGTGCCTAAATACAGAGAAGCTGCCTCCAGTCACAGTTTCTCTGACTTCCTGCTGCCAGAATAATTATAATTATAATCAAACACACTGCATCAGTATACGAATTTTGTACACTGTATGGGCACTCGATCTACATGTAGTTTTCTTTTTCAGAAATCCATTATTATCCCCATCTCCCTTTTCCCCACCCACACTCCTTGAAGGTCAATAAGCCCTGGAGCAGGCTTTGTTCTACTTGTTCTCTAGATTCTACTCAGGGTTGGATCAATACTGTAAGTGACTTGCAGACAACCAGAGTTATTTGGACATTTACAGTGATGTGCATTTCCATCTTGTAGCCTTTACAAGAAAATCCTTGTGAATATTTTGGGTGTTACAATCCAAAATTTATACTCTTAAATGTTATTTATCTTTTAAAAGCAAACGTTCAATGTGGCTCCTTGGTTAGTAAATGCAACAAAAAATACTGATGGGTTTCTTTGCTGTCTGTCAGTCCTTAAATTTTCTTGGAGTGGGAAAGGGGTCAGATGCTTTGTTTCTGCCACAGAGCTTGGAAGTTTCTGCCAGAGAGCTTGGAAGATGGCTGTGATGAACGTTTCACAAACGTTTGCTAAGTGGCCAGAAGTTGCAGTTTGTTGTTTAAATGATCATGGAGAATGTATCTAAGGTTTTTCCTCGCAAAAGATGCTTCTTCCTTAGTTCTCATTCCAGATCTTCTTCTGCAAGTAAACATTATTATTTCTCCTGTATGTAACAGTGTGACTAGGATGCAATTTTTATCAAATGCAGCTTTCCAATAACTGCATGTAGTAATTTTTCAGTCTGTGTTCTAATAAACCCCAGAAGTCATTTATTATTGATTTTCTAACTGAGGAAGAAACTTTTCTGAAATGTAGCTTATTTGGCATTGCCAGATTTTTCCTGCAGTATGTAACCACAAGGGAATGCTTACATTCTAGATCACATACCCAGTTCACACGGGGTGATAGTGAAGTCTAGCATCAACCAAGCCAGCTACATCAACCATGTGGACAATATATTCTAGGCACAGTATGCTCTGCAACACAAGGCAATTGTGTGGGTTCTGTCTTCCATAGACATATTAATGCATCAAGGATTTCCTAAGTTCACATTTGAGGTGGCTAATCTTCTGTTCCCAAGCCATGGACAGGAAATGAAGGTGAGACCATGGCTTACACTCAAATCCAAGGGTTGAAGGGTTCTAAACTTAGATTCTCTCAAATCCATACTTTGTCCACAGTGGCCCATGCTTCAGCAAAGAATTATGTAATTTGTCCATAGAATGCTAGAGTTTAGCCAACAGGAGACATACTCATTTTTAAAGCTTTATATGTGCTTTTCCTTTTAAGTGAAAATAATTATATTGAATGGTACTCATTTTAGTCTTTTGCTTCTGAACAGGAGAACAACATGTATAAAACAAGTGATGTGATTGTAACGCTATGCGCTCTTTGTGGACTGGAGAGACACATTAGTAGAGAAGTGGTATAGCCTTTTCTCTGAGGGTCAAACTACACATTATGTGGAACATCTGTGACTGGTAAAGGATACATATTATTTTGGGTTTTTAAAAAAAAATATGGCCACAACATTAATAATGAGAGCCTAGTGATATGGATCAAGTTGGGAAAAGGAGGTAGGGAAGGCTTAGATGAGGCAACGCAGACAAAGGGAGGGATCGGGCCAGCATCTGATTTGCATCTGTATTGGAGCAGCTCTGCTGTACTCTCTGCCTGGTTTCCCCCAGCAGCTGAAGACTCCCTCTAGAATAATCCTGGCTGCTCCTTGAAAAATGTATTTGGACAAAGAACTCAATTTTCCTTCTGCAAGAATGCTGTAGCAGTTGTGGTCTGGGTAGCTATGTGTACAATGTTTATACTTCAGTTTTTCAAACTCCAGCTAAAAGGGAAAGGTGGGTGCTGCAAGTAGTGTGGAAGACTCATGTTTCTTTTTTTGCAAACCTACTGCTAGCTAATGCACTTTAGAACTCTGAGAATACATTTTACAAGATAGTTTCCATCAAAGCCTGTGGTTCTTTTGCATGGCATTCACACAACTCAACCTGAATCCACACATGCCAGTCAAAGCACTTCCAGAACTTCTCCCATGATTGGTGTGCTCACGTGAGACTCAAAAAGACAGTTTTAAATCTGCTTGTTCTAGCTTTCTGAAGTGATTGATGGCCATGCAGGAAGGCTAGTTTGTAGTTGCACAAGCCTTAGAAGCCTCCGAAGAGAACAGTGTTTAGTGGTGCTTGACTGCTTTCAACCTGAACGTGGCTGCCACGCTTTTTGGAGGCTTCCTTGGAAGCCTCTGAAGAGTGCGGTGTTTTAGCAGCACCCAGCTACTTTCAACCTGAAAGCAGCCAGGCACTACTAAAGGAAGCCTCCAAAGAGCGTAGTGCAGGGAGAAAGCAGTGGCACAGCAGCACTGTAGTGTGCCACCCATCGCTTTCTCCCCCACTTGCTGCTCTGCACTTGCTGCCCTGCACTAGTGATGTCATCGCGCCGCACAAAATAAGTTTTGTTACGGGAGCTTGCGGGGGAGGGACGCAGTGCTGGGCCTGGGCAGATGACAACTTAATAAATAAATAAACACTACATCAGTTACCAATGCAGTGGGACTGGGGTGTTGGGCTACAACATGACTTTGAAAAAACATAGGTAGGTTATCAGGAGTTACACCTCTCAAGATGAGCAAAAAATGTAATAGAGCATGAATTTATTTGGGAGAAAGGACTTTTACGTGTAACATCTAGAAGAGCCTGAATTTCTCTACAAAAGATTTTCATGTTTTCATTCTGTTAGTACATTGTTATGCATGCCATGACTCAATGGTCACAATTCTAAATAATTAAGTATGCTTTTTATTGTTGGAAGTACAAAAACAGCTCATAATTATACAGCATAAATGTCTACAGTAATCTTTGGAGCAAAGGCAGGAGCAAATTATCTCACTGGTATCAAAACAGAATTTAATCTGCCTATGATGATATTTTTCTCTTCAATATGATGCACCAGTTGGGGCTCATTGGATCAGAAAAGATTTTCCTTTGTATATTCTGCTTTTCCTCTTTGTCTGAGGCACTGGAGACTTCCACATCTGGAGATGGGCTATTGGCGTAGATTCATGCCAGAAAGCCTTGGGGAGTTTCTCTACCTCTTTAGGTACTGCTGCCACCAACTGGCCATTCTAGGAATTAGCCACAGAGACAGCCAGCACTCTTCTTGTCCCCTTGTTGATGTTCTAAGGTGTGTTGTGTGTGTGTGGGGGGACCTTTTTTCTGCCACGGGCCATATGGATATTTATAACATTATTTGCGGGCCATAAAAAATTATCAACTTAAAAAACAGTGCTCCGCCGAGGGAGAACGATTCAGGCCAGCAAAATTAATGCAAATAATTGTTTTTCTATTTGAAGTCATGTGGGGAGAGCCTGATCTGGCACACACATGGCCCGCCACCCTAGGCAAATGTATAGGTCCAGGGTTTTTTGTAGAAAAAGCCCAGCAAGAATTCAGCATATTAGACCACATCCCCTAATATTAGAATATTAGGTCACACTCACTAGCATATTAGGCCACACCATCTGGGATAATCAAGTGCAAACTGAACTGTGACAGTAAGTTTTCCAGGCCCTGTAGCAATTCTGGCCAGCCAGCCAGGCCCCAGAGAGGCTGCCGCACAGTACATCCGGGCCCTGCAATCCCTGGCCCTGGGGAGGCTGCTACACAGTGCGGCTGGGCCCCACGATCCTCGCTGGCCAGCCAAGCCCCAGGGAGGCTGCCACATGGCTCGGTTCAGTCCAGCAATCCCTGAGGGCAACACCAAGTGACCTTGAGGGCCGTATACAGCCCTTGGGATGGAGGTTCCCCACCCTTGTTCTAAGGCCCCACCTTGCACCCATGTCTCCCACTGCTACAGTTCAGATTATAACAGAGAAAACTTGCTGTATTAGCCCACTCCTGGGGAGTTCAAGTTTTAGCAACTGACTAACTCCTTTCACCTGGCACCTGTTTGAATAGCATGTTCTAATGGTGGAAGTCTATGTGACGATGAGGTCAACCAGAATTCAAAATAGTAAAGAGTCTTTTTAAAGTAAAAAGTGCCAAAAGTAAAAAACAGAGCCAGTTTGGTGTAGATTAAGCATGGTGTACTCTAATCTGGAGAGCTGGGTTTGATCCATAGTCTTCCATTTTCAGCCAGCTGAGTGACCTTGGGTCAGTCACAGTTCTTTCAAAACTCTCTCAGCCCCACCTACCTCACAGAGTGTCTATTCTGGGGAGAGGAAGGGAAGGTGATTGTAAGCTGCTCTGAGACTGACAAAGCGGGGCATATCCAACAAAAGCTTATGCCATGATAACAGTGAAACCCTAAAATGTGCCTTAAAATCAGTGGGGTTAGGAGACTGTAACTCTATAATTTTGCACTGTAGATCTGCTAGTCTTTAAGGTGCCACAAGACTCTTCTTTGATTTTTAATAGACTTTCATTTTCCCATGTGTGTTATTAGTGTGCTCTTAGTCAGCATAACTGGATTGAGAGATATCTTGTGCAAGGGTTTTGCTTCTGTTCAGGTTGTGATTGCCACATTTTGGATTGGAAAAGAGTTGCCCCTGGGTCAGATTGGCCAGTATCACAGTGTGGTTGCCTTTGGGTGCATCTTGGCTATATTACTTGCGTCTTAAACCTGAAACTTGAGTGAGAAAGGCAGACTATACATGAAGTAGGAAAATAAATACATTTCGGGTGATTACAGACCAGCACTTTGGGCCGACTCAGAGATGGCTCTGAAATTGACCTAAAAAAATCCTTCCACACACAAACATCTGCCGCCCGTCCCCATTCCGTGCTCACCCCATCCTCTCACAGCCTCAGAGTGGCTCAAAAAGCTACCACTGTCGAAGTGGTAGCAAATATTTGAGCCACACGCCAGTCGCCTCCTCAGCATCTGGAAGCGGAAGGGTGCAAGTGAGGTGCCTTGGTGGTATGAAACCACCAAGCTACCCCAAGCCATTTCTGGCTTTAAAAAATGAAACAAAACAAAACCTTGCCAAAGCACTTGAGCACATGAGCACACCAGCGCTTGACTCTTTGGGGAAGAAACAGAGCAATCTGGCTTCTGAGGTGCCTCCCTGTCTGAATGTGCCAAGTTGCCTTGCAGACAGGATGGGGCTGCCTCACTGGGGAATGTGTGGAGGCTTCAGGGCAGCTCTTTTTGAGCTGCCTGGGTTTGGAACACCTCCCATCCACCCCAAACTGCCCATCTGTTATCACCCTTCCATTACTTTTTTAGTACAATGTACCTGCTGTCAGTGTAACACACTGTGGCTTAGGACCCATCTAACTATAGAGACAAACTGGATGTGAGGGTTATCTGGCTGTGACATCTGTCACCTTATTGATTGCCAGGGTTGATTCAGCTGATCTAGCTATAGAGACAAACCAGACAACTGCTTGGAGAGCCAACAGTTCCAGGAGTCCCTGCTTTGGCCATGTTTTTCATATTTATCCACATTCCCAAAGCTTACTTGTAAGTGAAATGGGGATTCTAATCTATTGGTGAATGAATCCAGTAATCTGGAAATACTATTTAGTCCATTGTAGTTTCACTTGAGTACAGAAGTGTGATCATTAAATTACAGAAATTAAAAAGTGAAATTAAGAAAATAGTAATCTAGCCAGTTCTTGACCACTTTATGTGCTATTAGCCTGTTGCTAAGCATATGATGAACTATGATGGGTAAGTGGCAAGTCAGAGCTGGGAAAAAAACCTTTGACCCAGTCCTTTTGAGATCTATATTGTGATCTCTGTGATTACTTTAACCTGAGTAATTTGCAATCCTTTCTAACTCTGTGACTGAGTTCCTCCTCTTGCTTCCTGTCCTTAGTTTAGGGAGTGAGGATCAGGTGAGACAAATGGTACAATCCATTTTAATGCCCTTTTAGGTTATCAATGAAGACTCAATATGTCTGGCCATGTCAGCTTTTGGTCTCTTTATGCCAGACCTGCCTCCTTATGAATTCATATTAGTCTTTCCCCCCAAAAGTTGTTCATTTCAATCAGAGGGGGAAAAAACCTGAAAGTTAGTCCAAACAAAATACTGAGTGAGCCAGACTGGGAAAACAAGAAACCTACATCATCTTGGAATGGCAAGCCCACAGATTGTGTTTTGCACGTATTTTCATTTAGAACCCCATAGAAATGCTATAACCTTCAGCTTATCCCAGAACTCAAAAGTCGGACACAGTTCACACTTTTCATTTCTTTGAAATGACAAAGCACAAGCCAATTACAGTAAGACAATCTATAGAAATGACTTATTTTTATATTACCACTCATGCAGAAATTGTTCTGAGGCTCAGAATATGTAACACAAACCACATGTCCTCCTAGCAGTTCCAGATGAAAGAGGGCTGTGCACTCTCCAAGTACAGCACTGAAGCTCACTTTGCTACATCACATGAGCTTGATAATAGAATCCACACAAGCATATGGCATGAAGCCGTTTCCGTGTACAAAGGATAATGGCCATAATAACAACCACAAGGCTTGCACAGATATGGCAATGAGAAGTCTACAAAGAGACAGAAAAAGGGAAAGGGGAGAATATTCTTCTTAATTTTAAAAGTTCTTCTGTTAATGAATGAGTTGAGACCATTAAGTGTCATGGCCAAGAAACGACTGTCCATATACAATGGTTTTCCAGTTTCCTCATAAGAGTTAAGTGGTATTTCACCTGATCTAGGAAGGAAACATGATGGAAGTACTGCTTCCCATTCAAGCAACACACCCAGATCAGTAGCAGTTCCCTTACTGTGAGCAACAGAAAGGAGGCAAGTCTGAGAGGCAGCTGAAAGGGAGAGAACAATGGACAGTTAGAAGGAAAGAGTATCTCCTGAGAAAACAAGAAGCTGTTAGTTCATCCAGCTGGGCTGCTGCACCTCTTTTTAGATTGTCTGAGTTTGATATAAAGTACAAAGTTGCTGAAACCCAGCTGCTCCACAGATCATACATCCAATGTTCTTTGCACTGCTGGAGGGGAGTGGCTGTAGATCAGTGGTAGAGCATCTGCTTGGCATGCAGAAGGTACATTGTTCAATCCCCGGCATCAGCAGTCAAGAAGAGGTGATATGAAACACCTCTGCCAGAGACCCTGGAGAACAAATGCCAGCCTGTGTAAACAATACTGACCTTAATGGGCAGATGGTTTGATTCAGTATAACACATGTGACTTCTGCTTCTGGCAGCACCCCAGTCTTATTCTCCTTTTCTTATGTGACCCATCCTGTGGGCAGTTGTGGTCAAGTCACTAGCCTCGTCCTCAGGAAGTGCTTGTCTCCAAAGTCTGCTGTAGTTATCTGGGATCCCAAATAATAATGAATGATTTAATAGCTCCCAGACCTCAGAATGTAAGTTAGAGTCTCTGCCCCACCACATTGCACTGATAGGGCTTGCATTTTGCTGACTATAGTTCCCAAATGTATTCTGATTATAGAATTACAGTAAGTGGCCCATTCTGTGTATATATTATTATTACTTGCCATCTGTTTTTAATGCTTAAATGATTCTGAAATGTATTTTAAGTATGTTTTACTGTGATTGTTGTAATAATGCGGTAAATCACCCAGAGCGATTGGACAATCCAACAACAACATTTCTATAGGACCCCAAGTGGGGGGTTATCAAGGAGGCATACTGGGGATTCATTCTATGGACACAACTCTACACTTTTGCAAAAGTGCACATCTACACTTACTGTCTCTTGAACAGTTTCTAAGGCAATATACAGTTACAGGATCTTGGTCACAAGTGTATTCCAGTGGACTTTCTCTTAAAATTCACAGGAAGGTCTCTTCCCAGGAAAGCCATTTGCAAGATGACAGGTATACATATTTTGGAGAACAATCAACAAGAGGTTCACTTGTCTATGCCCTGCTGAAATTAAAGACTGTGTTCTTGGTCAGCTTCTGCTTATTTTACTGAGGACTGGGCTGAAGAACTTCTGACTGAATTGTACTTGCAGAGCCTTAGACTGAAGTTGACTCACTTGACTGGATATAATCTGAGGCCAGATCAAGGACTGGCATTGCCATTCCCAAGTCCTTTGAGTTTGTGGGTTCCTCCCCCCACAACATAACAACATATTTTGCATTCCATTTGTGGATAAAAACTAGTGTCTGTTAGGGAGACAAAAGATCTCTGAGGAAATCAGACACCAGGAATTTGGAGTGTCAGCTCTGCAGTCTTCATGCACATATCCTCAGGATTGCTAGAACAGTTATTTTTTCTTAAACGTGCACCGTACAGAAAAATGTTGGCATAAAAGTGGTGTTGTTCTTTTTAAATGTACAGAAAGGAAAGTTGTTTTGCATGCTTGGTTTGAAGCAATGAGATTTACCCTCCCCCCCTTAAACCCTAAAGATCCAATAGTAGGATGTGCTAAACAGTACTGTATATAGAAGGATAAATGCAGTGCAGGAATAAAGACAATGTGGTATAATAGTTTATAAAGTTGGGTTAGGACTGGGGAGACCAGCCATGAAAGCTACTCAGCCATGAAGCCTAGTGGCTGACCATGGGCCAGTCACTCTCTCTAACGTAGACCTGTTGTAAGGACACAATGGAAGAGGAGCTTCTCCTGCTAGGAAACATGACATAATCTGAGACAACAGATCCTTTCAGGGAACTGTGTTGGCACTGTCTTCTGGGGCTGCTCCATAGGGCTTGGATCTCACAGGGCAGCAGGCATCACAGGTCTTCTGTCAGCATTAACACAGATTAGAGTGAGGTCACTAGTAGTCACCTCAACTGTGATGGTACTTCCTGTGTCCCTCATCACCAGAGGAGGGCATGACATTGGCATCCTAAGCTGTACTGATGATGTGGGGTGGAGTTTCTTTTCCCTTTCATGGGAACCTATGGGATTAAACTGAGCTATACTAGGTTTCTCAGTGGTGTAATATTACACCAGTTTTGGGGGCATTTATAGGTTGGTGGGGTAGGAAGCCAATTAGGTCCTAATTTGCTAATAGCCCACCCTTTATGTTGCCCAGGTCTGTTTCATCACTGGTGTGATGGCAATGTATCTTTGGGATATTCCTGAATAGCTCTTGGCTGCCCTTCTTCTGGGCCAGGATTTAGGATGGGGTTCTAATTCTCCCAAGAGTAAGGCTTCATCTATTTAAAAATTTTGCTGGCTGCTGGATAACATATACACATTTGGAAGGTCCATGTGGTCAGATGAAAAAGGTACTTCCTGCACTTTCCAGCCCCTATATGTGTAGCAATAGTATGTTAGATATCTGTAGCTGAGCTTAGAATGCGAGCATAGAATGCAGCTTAGCTGGTGGGCTAATATCACACACAAGCAGTGTCACAAAAGGGAGCTTCCAAGACACCAGCCAAATGAGTAAATGGTTACATACATCAGTAGCAAACTTCAATAAGGCCTTAATTCAACATTGCTGATTCTTATTTTAGTCTGTAATTTAATTACAGAATGCCACTGAAATGCTGTATTCACTGTCTGCTGGTGGGAAAGGAACAATGATAATTGAAAATTATTTTATATTTAAATAACAAAAGAAGTGCACTTTTGCTGAACAGGTAAGGTAGCTTCCTTAGTAATGAGTAGTTGGGCCGGCCCTGCAGGAACCCTTGGGCTGACTGGGTATTTCAACAGTATGTATGTTCATTAATTTGGAATTTTTGTCTCTGCTTGTTTTTACACATGGATCTACTCTTATGTGCATCTGGTGATGAGTTTAGTCCCAAGAATGTGAAGTAATTTCTGGCTTCTAGACTGAAGACAGGCACTCTTGCTTTTTAACTCCTTGTTCCTTTTGGCTGCAGGACATGACATAAAGGAACTTATTTTAGTAACTGGAAAGGCTCTGGGACGCACACTGTCTGATCTGCTGGATATTCTTAAAAGGTCAGTCTGGGACATATATCACTTGGAGTTTAATTGTTAGTTTTGGATGTGGATTTCTCTTATTCCCCTCATTAGAGCATTTCTCCAATGCGTATTATCTGAGCTAAAATAGGCAGGACAAAACTTTGGTAATATCATAATGGTGTATCTTCTTAATGAAGGCACAGGGTTGTTTTAGAAATGATTTTTCCAGTATCTTTCTGCAGTGGGATTTGCATCCTACAGTCGTTCTTTATTCACAATTTGGCAGTCTTTACAGATAAACAGGTGCTTATCCCTCAGTTCAAGCTATGGGCTGTCTCCAATATGGTTCATCTCTGATTTGCTTACTTAGAACATTATATACCATCTCTCCTGAGATCAGCTTGAAGAAGCTCACAGAGTTAAAACAATACAATAAAATTATTAAAATGACAAAGTAAGAAATATAAGGACCAAAACAAGCCAGGTGGTTCCTCCATTCAGGACTGTAGCCAGCCTTCCTTGGCACTATATTTCCAGTGGGGCTCAACAGGAAAGAATGTGAAAACCAATGGATTTCCTAATGTCAGAAGCATCTAGACTATGGTCAGATGACAGGCTTGGTGTGATCTGGCTGCACCTCTGTTTTATCCAGTGTTAGTTGTTCCAGAGAGGTTTGTCCAAACATGCCACCCTTAACCTGCCTCACCACATGCTCACTCTGTGGCTGACCATTCATATTGATGGTGTGAGTGGTAACCATGAAGTAGGCAGTCCAAGGCCTCCTTTTTTGTTGTTTGTTTTTCAATGTGCATAAGTGTGTATCCAAAGTGCTGGTGCATTTTTGACAGATCTGCAGTCCCTCTGTTAAGTACTGAGGCCCCTCTCAACCATCTTCTCATTGCCTCCCTTTCTTGGAATACATGGGGGGAAGTGTAAGCATCATGCAGATTTACATGAGAATAGCCCCATTGACTTCAGTACATTACTCTTGGATCAATCATGGGATACTCTCCAACAGCAACCCCTTTTCTGCTAACACAGTTTGCATGGGGGAAAGTGGGATGGGGAGTAGCATTGACAGCCTCCCCAGGCTCCCTGCCAGTATGGGAGTTTAACTAGGAACTATTTCTATGGTTTTCCAACCCCAAGAAATAAAAGGGTATTTTTTGAGGGGATTGTTGTTCAAAAACAACTATACCAAGGGCTCTCAATCCTGACAAAGTGTTGGATGCAGAAATGCACAAGCTGTGATTGATGGCCCAGGGGTGGTTATGCACTTATGTGCACATCACAATCTGATATTTAAAAGGGGGAGGGGTAGAAATAGACAGCAAGGTTCACACTTCCCAACTGGTTTGAGTTTACAACAGGGGAGTTCAGACACCCAGAAATCTGGACTGAAAGTGCTGACAAGCATAAAGACTGGACTTTCACTGGTACTTAATAACTCTGATTTGAAGGCAAGTCAGAACAGGGTGCTAACAACTGGGGAAAAGGAGGCAGATGTTCCTGTCTCGTCATGTACTTTAAATCTGGAAGGGAATAGCAACAACATCAGATCAAAGTGCTTTTCTGACCGCAGTCCTACAGTCCTACTGTTCATCCTATATCTATGTATATTTCTATGCCTATGAATTGTTAACAATAGAAAGGTGAGAAAGCACAACTATTTTTAAATTCAGATTCAGTTTAGTGTTTTATAATTACAGTGAATATTTCCCTTAAATAAAAAGTTCCTCAAATTTGAACATTGTTGAACATATGAACATATGAAGCTGCCTATACTGAATCAGACCCTCGGTCCATCAAAGTCAGTATTGTCTTCTCAGACTGGCAGCGGCTCTCCAGGGTCTCAAGCCGAGGATTTTAATGCCTACTTGCCTGGACCCTTTTTGGAGATGCCAGGGATTGAACCTGGGACCTTCTGCTTCCCAAGCAGATGCTCTACCACTGAGCCACCGTCCCTCCCCTAATTTCTTCTCACTTTCTTGAAGACCCATACCATGGTCACAAGCATCACAAATAAAGTGAGATATTTTTCAGTATAATTATGAGAGGATTCATAGCAATCTTGCAAAACTTCACCCTACATGAATGTGTGGGCCAGCACGTAGAGTTGTGGTGAATCAGGTGGGAGGAGATTATAATACTAGAACTGGTAAGCTGCAACAAATTCTTCTAAACTAAAAATGTCCCTATTCTAGAAACAAGGTCTAATTCCTTAAATGGAAGCCATCATGTCACCAAAATATTCTTAGGTGAGGAAAATCAGTGCTCCAAATGGTGCAGAATACCAAGTGGCTGCAGAACCTGGTTTCATCACAGCCAGCAATCCCCTACCTTGTGATCATAGATACACAGATGCAGCTATCCTAAAATTATAAAGTGGACCTGAAACAAGAATGAAACTTACCTCTGCCAACATCTCTGCTGCTTTGTGGAAGCCAAAAGAATTGAAATCTGATGGAAAAGTGGTTTGGACATAAGTTTCACATTCCCACAGAGCCTTGGGGCTATGTTGTAAAGCACACAGATGGGATAGTTTGGTCTTGATAGGCCTGATTTATAGCCAAGGGAAGAATGAGAGAGGCAGAAATGAGGAAAATGATTTTCAGAATAATTTTCTATTTTGCAAATCCTAGGTAGCTTCTACATGAGGGCTGGAAAAGTCACTCACACTCTGAAAGCAGGAGTGAGCATGGTTGATACTTATGGGAACGGCATACACACTCTCTTCTCATCATGTCACAAAGCTTTAATGCAGCAAGAATCTTGCCAGTCCCCCTGGCAATTCTACCTTCCCTCCTTAACTGTGACCCACAGCTGAACTGTTAAATTTACAAAGCCTTTAAACAGCTGAAAGGGTTGGGGGTGGGGAGTGGAGCTTAACGCCATCATTTTGAATACAGGGTTGAGTTCTGTCCCTCTACCTGGATGTTGAGGATACTCTACAGCCACCTTGCCACTTCCCCTTTGAGAGGTGTGGGGCTGCTCTGGCTTAGAGGACACCCACGTGTATAGTACACAGAATAAGTAAAATGTTGTGTTGAAGGAAAAAATAAAACCTTGTCACAGTTGAGGGGAGGGGAGAAGATGGAAGGCATTAAAAAGGTGTTCAAAAGAAAGCTCACACTTCAGGACTTATAGGGTGGGATCACACCGGGAATTTGGTAAGGCAGTACCCTGGCTTTGAAAAAGCCAGTGCTCTTTGATGTGTGCTGAGGCAATCACACAGCCCTCACCCTGCTGCTGGGAGAGGCATGGGCTGCACATGCACAAGAGGAGCACCCAGATTGCTCCTGTGCATGCATCACATGTTCTGGCTGTTCAGACAGCTGGGAAATGTGCCCTGCATTCACTTTAGAGATTTGCTGCCATGAAGTTCCCGGTAGCTATTTAATCTAGTCCCAATCCATCCTAAAACAAGGTAAGGATGGGTGGGACTTGGGGGGCAGATGTGGGTGTGTGATCATGCACATTAAATCTGGAAGTGAGTGATGGCTAGGTCAAGCCAAATCTCTTGTGTGATTGCACCTATAGCGTTGACACATGGTCAAAGGGTCTTCTGATGCAGTGTGCTTTCTAGGTGATGGAAAGTACCATCATATTGCAACTGACATCATTCACATAGGGTTTTCAAGGCAAGAAATGTTCAGAGGTGGTATGCCATTGCCTGCCTCTGTGTCATGAACCTGCCATCCAAATACTAACCAAGGTCAACTCTGCTTAGCTTCTGAGATCTGACAAGACCATGCTAGATTGTGCAATCCAGGTCTGGGTAATACTTTTTACAGTAGTAGAAAACCCACCACTATTGCCCTGATCCAATGAAGCAATATACATCTGCAGACTACCCTTAGATGAACTAATAATCAGGTATGTGACCTATATTGTGTGTGTATAGGTCAGCTTAATCCAGCAGCAGACCCTTATGAAGAAAGATGGAGACCTACTCATCTGCTCTTCAGTAGGAAGCCTGCAAAAGCTGCATTTAGTCTCCCTGTTTCTCCTCCTTGACAAACAGCATGATTCTGGTTTCCTTTAACGTCTTGGCAGCTGCATTCACTCAGTGTTGGATTGGGGCCCATATGTTTTCAACACAGAGTAGGGGCCCATTTTTGTGCAGTGTGATCTGAGACCATTTTGCTTTTGTGAAGTAAATAATTATTAAATAATAACTATTTTTGCGAAAGGCCATAGCATGAGAGAACATGAGATATGACCTGCAAGCTATAGAGTACACACAGTGACAATATCCATACTCATTAGCTATGACCTTCATTTTAAACACCAGATCCAGCCCTTGCAGCTGGAAGGCCACTACCCAGCAGAGAAGGAAGCAGGAAAAGGTGAGAGGCTATAGGGCCTTTAGGAAAGGAAAAGAGGAATTGTGGGGGAGGGGAAATTAGATGCCCCCTGCAACTCCTTGCAGGTTCCCACTGGGTATTAACTAATATAGAGATGCCTTTGGGTATCTAAAGGTGAGATCTCCTATAACCTCATTCAAATATATTTTAGCAGGCTTATTTGGAGAGAGACCAGGAAACAAGAATCAAATAGCAAAAAAGAAACATACTCTGAAAAATGGTTTCTGGCTACTAGCATTTATTTATCAACTTTAAGATGCAGCAGCAAAGTCTTCAACTCCGGTTTAGTAATGGGTTGGATCCAAAAGAAAAACTCATGGAAAGAAGTTGGCACAGAAGTCTAGAAAGACCCAGGTGGCAAAATGGTTCTTAGGAGTTCTCTTCTAAAGAAGTGAGTTGGAGCTCTATTACAAGAGTACCCAGAGGGTCCTACATGATAGATTACAGACTTCTTTTAAAATGAGCCATATTGGCTAAATTATTAGTTGACATTTACTTGAAATGATAGCATTGCCTTTATGCATCCGGCTAATTCCAGGGGGCTTGAGAATATCTCAATGTCTTGTTTGTCTTTTATGCTCTTATGGACCTAACCCAGTTTACAGTACTTTCCCATCACTGTTGAGCATTCCTTCTCTTTCCAAATTAACATCCTACAGCCAGATGGGTGAATGGCTTGACTACACTCAAGAGTACAGAGAATGAGGAGCATGCTAAAGCTTTCAGTGTTGCACAGATCTTGACACTAATAAGGCACATTCATTTCAACTAGTACAGTGGAAGATATGTGAACTGGGATGTTATTCCAGCTGGCAACTGAGTTGCATAGAAGGAAGGGAAGCCTTCAAAAGAGATCAGCGTCATTTTGCTCTTTCAAAGTACTATCCCAGCCTTAATAAAAACTGTGAACATCCATTCTCAGAGAAAGCTGAATGGCAATGCCAGGTTGGCATTGGTGTCAGGACCCATCAGCCTCTCAGAAGAACTCCTCCTCTTGAGAGAGGTTGGGATCTCCTCCAAACATGACTCCAGTGCTAGCCCACCTCCTTTGCACAACCACTGCTCAGTGGATATCTGAGTATGCTGGGGCCTTTTCTTGTGGAGTCCCCCTCTTTTGAGGAGCCATCTTCCTTTGCCAAGGATGGACTGAGCAGACTCTGATAGTTGAAGAGGTGGAGCTGAGAAAGCTCTGTTGCTGTTGCAGCCATCTGAACAGGAAGCAACCTGGGGAAGGACTGTGGCACAGTGGCAAAGCATCTGCTTGGCCAGAGGTGATATGAAAGACCTCTACCAGAGGCTCTGGAGCATTGCTGCCAATTTGATTAGACAATACTGACCTTGATAGACCAATGGTCTGATGCGGTAAAAGGCAGCATATGTCTTTCTGTCTGATCTAGGGTTGCCAAGTCCAATTCAAAAAATATCTGGGGACTTTGGGGATGGAGCCAGGAGACTTTGGGGTGGAGCCAGGAGACACTGGGGCAGAGCCAAAAACAAGGGTGTGAGGAGCATAATTGAACTCCAAGGGAGTTTTGACCATCACATTTAAAGGGACAGCACACCTTTTTAAATGTCTTCCTTCCATAGGAAATAATGGATAGGGCACCTTCTTTGGGGCTCATAGAATTGGACCCCCTAGTCCAATAGTTTTGAAACTTGGGGGTTACTTTGGGGAGAGGTACTAGATACTATACTGAAAATTTGGTGCATCTACCTCAAAAAACAGCTCCCCCAGAGCCCCCAAAACCTCCCGATCAATTCCCCATTATACCCTATGAGAATCGATCTCCACATAGGGAATAATGAAGTGCTCAGCAGACGTTTCCCACCCACCCCCCACCCCGTTTCTGGCGACTCTGAAGCAAGGGATTGGCCTCTCTACTCATGAGTTGCTGCCAACTTCTTCAAAGTAACACAGACACACCATCCCAAGAGGAAGTCTTTCAATCAGAGACCGAAGCCTCCGGAGGTGGAAAGGCACATGGTCCTCTGGGGGCGGGGCTTCCCCCTGCTGGCCAGCTGACTGGGGGCGGGAAGGAGCCTGGGAAAGTGGAAGAACCACCACTGGGGCCTGGGGATTGGCAAGCCTAGTCTGATAACTTCCCTTGACTAGTCAGCTGCTAGTCAAGGATGGAAGAGTCCACATTTCACATCCCCAGACATAAAGAAAAAATGCTTCTGATCTATTTTTTTGAGAATAGGTTTTTGAACATAGACTATTATACCAACTTCCCAAAAATAATTATATTGTTTTAACAAGCCATAGTTACTCACACCTTTTCTACACCCTACTTGTTCCTGTACCCACACTTTTACTATCTCCAGTTCCTATAACCTATGTTCCTTTCCCTAGCCACTCATAAACAATTATTTCTTTCATATGGTTTGTGATTACTTATATTAGCCAACAACAAACAGGTATCAATAGGAGAGAGCAAGAGTCCAGTAGAACCTTAACGACTAACACAGTTTGTGGCAAGGGATGAGCTTCCATGAGTCACTGCTCACTTCTTCATATACTGGACTGTTGCTCTTTTCTACTGCTGCATCAGACTAACAGGCTACCCATCTTGATCTAATAAACATGTATAATCTCTGATCTACCTCTGATAAGATCAGTGCCTGTGGGCTTTCATCATTTTCTCTGGTTATGGATTTCCTTGCTTCAGTTGCAAATGCTTTATAGTTAACAGAGATACAAAGGACTGTATCTCCTCAACTGACAGAGAAGGAGGAGGAAGAGAACTGGCTGAACAGTCAATTAAACCCATTTTTGATCAATATCTGTGACACTTCTATATACCAGTGCTAGGTCTGTACAATAGGGCCAGATGCCAGAAGTCAGCATATCCAGTGTAGTCTGGTTTGGATCTTCATATATTGCCATAACTGAAAAAAAGAAATGCAGAAAATATTAGAAGGTCATTTATTGGTGGTATCAACACAGCATTAAAGTATGGTACTTGTAAGGGGAGTTTGGCTTCATCTGCTACCTCTGGAGACTTGACAGGATGAAGAAAGGAGTTAGTTTCTCCCTTATTGCAACCTTTCCAGACTTCATAGTATATATGATGGGTTACCTCCCTGCTGCTATTCTGGAAACCTCCAGGGCAAGGGAGAAAGTTAAGAAAGTATCATCCCTTCTCCCATTTTTAAAATCTGTGCAGATTTTAGAAGTTCATACCATGTCTCCTACATGCTCACCACAATCACTCATGGGAAGTGCTATAACTGGATAATTTGTTGGCCAGGCTTTGGGGAAGGGGCCATTCTGCAAAATAAAGATTATTGCTGAAAATTCCACTTGTGTAATAAATATCTTTACAAAGTTCAGGTATGTAAATGTAGATTAGGGAATGCTGTCCTTTGCTGCAGAGTAACAATGACATTTTCTTTTTTCTTTCTCTTGTGCATTTTAATGATACCATTTTGATAGCTGCCTTGTTTATTGATGCAGTTCTTATCACAGGGGACACAAATCTTCTGCCATGTAATAGTAAAATATATTTAGAATTTTGGAAATTGTATAAAGCAGCATCAATCACATTTTTACATGGTTTATATTTGCTTGTGTCAGTTACTCAGTTTGGAACTCCTTAGATATGAGAGAAAGCAGGGGACCTACAGTGAACAGGTACAAATGACAAAACATACAACCTGAGGTGATGGGTGAGGTTACACATTCCCATCTACATTGCAGTGGGGGTAGTTTGGTGTAGTGGGAGAACTGGGTTTGATTCTTCACTCCTCCATATGCAGCTGCTGGGTGACCTTGGGTCAGCCATAGTTCTTGCAGAGCTGTTCTCTGAACAGCAGTTCTCTGATAGCTCTCAGACCCACCTACCTCACATGGCGTCTGTTGTGGAAAGCTGCTCTGAGTGAATAGCGGGGTATAAATCCAATCTTGTCCTCCTCCTCTATACTATATGGTATGAATGGGGCTTATATTGGATGCTTTGTGTTTGAATGCACTTCACAATGCAAATGCACCTCTGTGCATTTTGTATGGCAGTATAGGAAGGATGTAGTAGTAAAATGAACAAGGATGATTGTTCAAGGGGGAGGGAACCCAATGGAATAGTAGGGAATTGGTCTGTTTATGGAATCTGATTGTAGTTCTTAAGACTTTGATATTTTGTTAAAAGTGCCTCAGAGCATGAAGTTCAAACAAAATATGTGCCTGCCTGTAATTCATTCAGTGTTTCATGAGATCATGATTACATGGTGTGTATGTTATATGTGGATTGAAAAACATCAAGGATTTGTTAAATAGTTTTACTCACATCAGAGTATTTTTTGATTACAATATTTAAAAATGGCTTCTGGAGGAATGGATGCACAGAACTTCAAAGAGAACCACACACATAGAGCTGCAAGGAAGGCCCCAGCTTCCCAGCCATCAGTTGTTAAAAATGTACTGAGAGGTTTTTGTTTTTTTTAAAAAAAGGTTTGCAGACATTCTCATAGTAGATATATGTGGCAACAATATTCATTGCTGAGCAACCATGAATAATCTCATGGGTTTTACTGGAGCTGGCAAGGGTAGCAAATGTTCATCTCACTCCTTGATACAATTTATTGGGACTGGCAATCATACTGTGCTCTGCTCTGGATTTATAACCCCATGGCTGCAATTCAGAATGCCCTGATTCTGTAGCTGTTCCATTGACTAATTTAAAAGAGTAAGGATGTGCATTAGGACAATCAAAATGTGAGCCAAACACATTCTGTTTATTAACCTTGAAAGGTAACTAATCTGTATGAAATTTCCTCCAACTTTCAGATTTAAGTAAACTAGGCTGTTTTTCTGGCCGTACAGTGATGTTTATGGATGCATTCTGCTTTAATTTCCCCACGGTTTCTTTAAGCTCTATTTCTCAGGGATGGTAGAGGTAGAGGAGGGGCAGTGAGGGGGGAGAGTGACTCAACATGCCTAAAAGGCATGCCATCCAACTGAAACGCTTAGCTAATGCTCATGCTTTACAAGATTCCCCCCTAATTGATATTACTTGTGCACAGTGTTTCCCTCAATTACCTTATGGTTCACATTATAGGGTTGCCAGATCCCTCTTTGTTGCTGGCAGGAGATGGAGGGTAGGGTTGCCAGATCCAGGCTGGGAAACTCCTGGAGTTTGGGGGATGGAGCCTGGGGAGGACAGGGACCTCTGTGGGCTACAATGGCACAGAGCCTACCCCACAAAACAGCCATTATCTCCAGGGGAACTGATCTCTGTAGTCCGGAGGTGAGCTGTAATTCCAGGGGATCTCCAGTTCCTGCTTGGAGGCTGGCATCCCGAGTTTACAAGGGCCTGCTGCTTTTTAGAGCAGATGCTAAGAGTTTCACTATCTTAACAAAAAGGGAAGGGAAGGGAAGGGAAGGGAAGGGAAGGAGGGAAGGAGGGAAGGAGGGAAGGAGGGAAGGAAGGAAGGAAGGAAGAAAGAAAGAAAGAAAGAAAGAAAGAAAGAAAGAAAGAAAGAAAGAAAGAAAGAAAGAAAGAAAGAAAGAAAGAAAGAAAGAAAGAAAGAAAGAAAGAAAGAACAGTAGGATGACTTCATTTTCTACTGTCTCTTAAAGTATTTATTTATTTATAACACAAAACATTTAAAACATATTCTCTACAGTCCTCCAATGTGCTACTCGGCAGGGCTTGTTTTGTAATAAAAGTCCAGCAGGAACTCATTTGCATATTAGGCCACACACCCTGACATCACCATTGTTTCACACAGGGCTTTTTTGTGGGAAAAGCCCAGCAGAAACTCATTTGCATGCTAGGCCACACCCCCTGACACCAGGCCAGCCAGAACTGTGTTCCTGTGTGTTCCTGCTCGAAAAAGCCCTGCTACTTGAGATCTCTAATGGTTAAGTCATAACTAATCTGTACTAAGTGCTGTTTCAAGAAGAATTATGTCCCTGCTGCAATGGTGCCATCGAATCTTTAGTCCATGCCATATTTGACTGTGAGGCTTATAATGTCCATTGTGAAATTCTTCCATTTTACCAGTACCTTTTACCAGTAGCCAAAAACTGCAGCTCCTTAAGAATCTTCTTGATGATAAGAACCCTGAGGTTACATACAAATCAGCAAAATTTGGCTGGCTTGCCTCAAGAATAAGAAAAAAACTAATAGCTCAGACAGGAAATGGCTAAACACCTTCTGCTAATCTGTTTGCTGTAACTGCCATGTTTTGTTATATTTGTAATCTTACAACAGTATTTTATGCTTTTTTATCTACGATTTTATGGTCATACTGTTTTAATTCTGTATGTTTTTACCTCTTTAAATGCTGGCTTAGGCTGTGAATAAACTTAAACTTAAAAAAAAAACTGTACTAAGTAATCTTGGTTGTGTACTCTTGCAAGAACACAAAATATGCCTTGATGGATCAGATCACTTAACCCAGCATATTTTCCAAGTTTCCCAGCAACCAGTAAGCACTGGGAGATGGTGTTCAGTAGCAGCCCATATCCTTAGCATACAGAAGGATCCAGATTCACCCCACAAAGGTCTCCTGTTACTGATTTTAGATGGCTGGGCTAGGAGCGATTTCTGCTTAAGATGTTAGACAGCCATAGTAGGGTTTCCAGCTCTGGAATGGGAAATACTTAAAAGATTTTTTTTGAGGGGGTGAAGCATTGAAAGGGTGTGGTTTGAGAAAGGGAGGAGCTTATAATGCCATAAAGTCCACTCTCCAAAGTGCCTGTTTTCTCTAGGGGAACTGATCTTGGTTGTCTGGAGATCCGTTATAATAGCAGAAGATCTCCAGGTGCCACCATTGTCAATCAGCTAGTAATGACTGGCCTGCAGAAGTAGGTTTATATGTTCATTAGTTTGTTCACCCAATGTGGTACTCCAGAATACCACAATCCAGCTTTGTCCTCTCCAAGATAACTGCTCCTAAAACTGACATTAGTGTTAAGTGATCACTCAGTGATACTGCCTGCCCCTTTAACAGACTGAAGCAACAGAAACAGTCCTAAACAGGTCTATTCAGGTATGTCCCATTGTATTCAATCAGACTTACTCCCAGGAAAGTTGTGCTACAATTGCAGCCAGTGGTAGGGTGGCCATAATATCTGCAGGCCAGCCAGGGACACCTTGAGGGGGGAATGAATGTGTGTCTGCACGCGCAAAGCGCGTGTCGGCGCAAACAGGAAGTGACGTCACTTCCGGTGACGTCACGCCACCGCCGGAAACAGGAAGTGACATCACTTCCTGTGACATCATTTCTCCCTCTTATGATCTGCCTAAGTTCTCACAGAATCAGCATTGCCATCTAGCCTCTGTTTCAAAACCTCCAAGGAAGGAGAGCCCACCACCTCCCGAGGAAGCCTGTTCCACTGAGGAACCACTCTGACTGTCAGGAAGTTCTTCCTCATGTTGAGCCAAAATCTCTTTTGATATAATTTCAACCCACTGGTTCTGGTATGACTTTCTGGGACAAGAGAAAACAACTCTGCACCCTCTTCTATGACAGCCCTTCAAGGACTTGAAGATAGTGATCATATCACCTCTCAGTCGTCTCCTCTCCAGGCTAAACATACCCAGCTTTGTTACATAGTGAAACCATAATCAATTCATGATCCACAGCCCCAAAGACGCCCAACTCACATCAACGAGGGCCAGGGTGTTTTTAGCTCTGACTCCAGCCTAGTGAAATGAGCTTCCACTAAAAGTCAGGGACCTTTTATGGTTCACATGGCCTTCAAGGCAGGCTTTTGAATGAGGCACTGAGCATCACTGATCCATCAGGCCTCTCCTCTCGCTTTCTCTGCAAAACGAGTCTCATGAAGACTCCTCAGTCCCTCAAGAGTTGGATATAAGTTATGCCTCACTGGCTTGATTAGAATATATGGAATTAATTCTGGTTGCTATCTTTGTACAGTAAATTGTGGTTTTAAACGCTGATAGTTTTTAAATTTTAAATATGTATATTTTGTTGTTATGATTATGTTGTACCCCACCCTGAGGCTGTTCATGGGAAGGGCGGCTTAAAAACTGAATAAATCAAATCAATGAAGTCACAAAACAAATTCAAGCAAAAATTACCCTCAGCTTTTGAAGCTAGTTAGAGCAAACAATCAAAACACCAGGAAGGGTAAAGACCAGAAGACACCAACTAACAAAAAACAGTACAGGGCACCCTCATCAAAAACCTCTTGCCACCCAAAGGTTTCCAAAGTCAAGGACGGGGCAGAGTGGAAGGAAAAAGGAAGGCCTTCCTGAACGTGTGATGCCAACGTTTGCAGGTTGAGGCCATGACACAGTCTTGTTCTAACAGGCTGGAGATTCTTCGCCCCAGTTCAACTGTTGCCAACAAGGGCTGCAGACTGACACCTCCTTGGGCATTTATTTATTTTTAAAATCTTATTTCTCTTTATTGCCCACCTTTCTCTCGGGGACCCAAGGTGGATCACAAGCACTCTGACGGATGCCTCGGAATCCACCGTCCTCCTGAAACCAAAACGAAAGCTCCTCCACTGCCCATTGGGGGCACACCCTCAGAGGCAGCCTTTGCCAGCTCAGCATCATTCCAGAAGGCCCCTGAGAGAGGGAACCCTGGGCAGGACTCTCCCTGCACTCCATGAGGCCCAACCCCTTCATCCCCACCACCAGAAAGCCCACCAGCCCAGCGAGGACACCCAACAAGCAGGAGGGCACACCTAGACCGTCCAGTGTTGCCCCAGCCCAAGCCAGCACGATGCCACTCTTCAGCTGCTCAAAGGCCAGGAGCTGCCAGCTGCTCCATCCGCCGAGGGGGCTTCTCTGACTGTGGGGAGGGGGGGGCTGGCCCAGGAATACTCAGCTGGAGGACTCTGTTTTGGGAAGGGATGCCACAACCCACCCGCAAGGCCTGGAGCTGGGCTGGGGTTCCGCTGATCCCGACTGCTCCGACGGCTCTCCCGGTCCTGGCTGGACGGGGTGGGGGGACGGAAGATCAAGGAGGAGGGGAAGGGAAGGGAAGCCAGCAGCGCCTTGGCCCCTTTCCCTCCCGCGGGCTGCCCTAGGGTCGGTGCCCTCCTCTTCCAATCCGGCGGCAGCAGGCGTGCCCACCCCGTTGTGCCCCGCTGCAGCTGCGGGTGGCCCGTGGGGCTGGGCTCCTCCCTGGCCTGGGCATGCCCTGTCACGTCCTTCTGGCCAGCGGCCCCGCCGGGCTGACTCAGGCTGCGCCAAGCAGCAGCGCCCCCAGCCCGGACAGCGCGCCTCTGGCCTCGCCTTGGCCCCGCGAGTGAGCTTGGAGGCCGGGCTGCAAGGAGACGGCCCATGGCCCCCTGACGGCCGCACCAGCCCCCACCCGAGGGCTCCCCTGTGCGCGCTCGCTCCCGCGGCTGCAAGGAGGAGCCCACCTGGCCGCACGGCTGCAACGACGACGCCTCCTCCTCCTCGTGGGTCATGCCTGCCTCGCCATAGTCCCACCGGAGCAGAGTGAAGCCTTGTCTGCAGCACAACAGCGGGATTTTGGCGAACCCGGGATTTGCTTGGTCCCGGGTTAGCCAACCCATGAGGCGGGAATTTGGGGGCAGGGGCGGGACTTTCCCGGGTGGGCGGGACGATCTGGCCACCCTAGCCAGTGGTCCCCTTTGTTAGTTAGAGCACTGAAAGAGCACTGTTGAGAAGTGGATTCAGATTCTTCCTCTTCTCTGAGAACCTAACCACCTGAGACATTGTTCCTGGGCCTGTGTGTCCAGGCATTGTCAAGCAGGGCAGTGGGGATTCCTGGGTAACATTTGGATTTCTAAATTTGAGATTCTGAGACCCAATTCAGATTGGAACTACAGCACACAGGGAGAGACTATTTAAGTCTTCACCGCCCACAGCATTTTCCTGACCCGAAACAGCTCCAAGGAACCACTGTTTGCCCTATTAATGGAAACATGCATATAACTATCAGTGCAGTTAACTATCATGCAGTGATGTTGAGCAAGTCACTATTTCTCAGCCTATCCTACCTCACAGAGCTGTTGTAAAGATAAAATGCTGCCCTTAAGCTCCTTGAAGGAAGGGCAAGCTGAAAATACAATATGTAAATAAGTTATCCTTCTGTCGTCAAAAGTAAGATTCTAGTTATATCCTGGAACAATCAGGCTGGAAGAGAATATACTGTCAGGAGAGGTGATATTGCTGCATCATTGTTTCTAAGCTCCTCAGTGGGCAGCTCTGCCCCTAGTTGAGCAACTGACCACCCCAAGCAATGGTCAATGCATTAGGTTGCTTCTTGCATTATTCTCTCACCATGTTCTCCAGAATCAATACTGTAAAGTAAACAAAGATTCAAGTGAAGAAGCAGCTGTTCTTTATATATGAGACATTTTGATCAGTGTTTATTAAACTGTTCATATGTTTGCCTAACTTCTAAATTGACCTTGGAGAAAAACCAGAGAAGCTCATTGGCCAAGCACTCTTCAGTCAAAAACTGCAGGAAGGTCTGGAGTAGCTCTATCACAGGAAAGGGATGGGGAAGCTCTTCCAAATATAGGGTTGCCAACCTCCAGGTGTAGCCTGGAGATCTCCCAGAATGACAACTGATTGCCAGACATCAGAGATTTGGTTCCCTGGAGAAAATGGCTGCTTTGGAGGGTAGGGTTGTTTTTTTTTGTCATTTTATCCTGCTGAGGTCTCCCCTCCCCAAACCCTACTGTCCTCAGGTTCCACCCCCAAATCTCCAGATAGTTCTCAATTCAGAGTGGCAACCATACAGATGACTCTAGTTAGGGCTGACTCACACAGAGACAGGCACTGAAGAAGCCCTGGGTGTCTCTTTAGCTTTTCTATATCAGATCATTAATCTCATGGCAAGAGGTACTGTATACCCAGGGCTTTTTTGTAGAAAAAGCCCAGCAGAAACTCATTTGCATATTAGACCACACCCTCTAATGCCAAGCCAGCCTGAACTGTGTTCTTGTGCATTCCTGCTGAAAAAAAATAAACCAAAACCTGGGTATACTTCAGCAACATGTTTGGTTCATTTGGGGGTACAGTTCAAGTAAAAACATTACTAGAGAATTTTTAAATTAATTTTATCTTTTTTTGCTAAAATATAATTATTTACACTTTCAACACTGACTAATTTGAAAAATTATACTAATACCATACACTGGTAAGTTCCCCTGCTGGTGAATTCACCTGCCAGTTGCCAGACCCTGGAAACTCTAAGAACAAGGTTAAATTTTGCAACAGTTACTTAGGTCTAATCAGGCCTTGAATTCAGCAGGAGCTCACAGGAGTGCATCTCCTGAACCTTTCTGAGGGTTCCCCCTCCCCCCCCCTCACCTACCTTGTCCATTGAATAGTAGGTGCAGCTGCATAACAATCCTTGGATGAACACCACCTATTTTTCTATAAAACGACTCCTGGGTCTAATAAACTGTGCTTCAGGGCAAGGCAATGCCCAAAATGAGCAGTATTTTAGTTTCATGGCCTTTTGTGACTTTAGTGTTTCTTCGAGAATGAAAGTAGACCTCTCTCACAAGAGCATTATGAATGTATAGAGCTTGATTATGGAACACTTCTGGATGTCCCCAGAAGAGGGCACTAATACCAGTTACAAGACACTTCAGCACACTTATTAGAGTTAATTATGGAAACATCTTGTTTCCAGCCATGAACTGCAGAATCCCTTGCTGATTACAAATATTTTATTGCATGAGATTATCACTATTGTTTTTATTAAAATTATGTCATGTAACACTGTAATGGAAACGTAGCTGCCAAGATTGGCAGACTGCAGTTGAATGCAAAGAAAGATGCTTATGATGAGTGTCTAGCAACAAGATGTAGCCAATAGCTGTGTGCCTAATTCTCAGCTCTTCATTTGCAGTGTTTAGGGGATTGCAGTGATTTGATATGTCTCTCTCTTCCCCATTACCAGCTTTATTATGCCCCATGTGCTTATAACACTTCCGTTCTCCATTGACTGTTGATGCTTATATTTGGAAGATGTTTTCTTTTAAAAAATCATGTTGGTTGCTAATTTTCATGAGGTAGAATTTCAATATTGGCATGGCAGGAGGAAGTGTGGCAAGTGTTGCTTCTCCTTTCATATTGGTCCCATGTTGTCAAGTATCTGTCAAACCTCTCCCTGCCACGCAGCTATTGGAGGCTGAGGAGAATCTTTCAAACTGTTATCATTTTAACTTTGGCTTTACATTGCACTAAAATTTCAAAGTTATGAATGCTGGGAGCATGGAAACTGATAGTGTTGTGGGTCAGCCAGAGCCCAGTGATAGTAAGGATTCTTCAGGAGAAGAGGATTCCTCAGGAGAAGAGGAACCCTGGGTAGTCAGCCTTGAGTTAACAGAAACTGGCTAGCAGGAAAATGAGCTGCAGGCTTGTCAGGATTTGTAGCCAGCAGCTGGTACAGAGCCACTGACACCCTCCAGCCCTGATTCAGCAGGTGAACTCAGTTGACTGTTCCCAGAATGTCAGTATCACTCATACCTTTAAAGCACTGCAGACAGAGGCTGAGAACAGATCTACAGACAAGATGGCAAAGTGCACATCCCCTGCCTGATGCCAGCCGCTTGCTGATAACTAAGATGAGTAATTGCAGAATTGCTTCTGAGCAGCTGGCTGCAAGTATGACCTTTAGGCATGGGACTATAAAACCAGCCTGAAAAGGCTGTTAGGTATGGACAAGTACAATAGATACTAAGCCACTGACTCTGCCTTGCCTGACTTCTGGACCCCTGACCTTGGACTCAATGGCCCTGTCTTGCCTGACTTCTGGCATGTGATACTTGGAGCCTGCAAGCCAGCACAGATAGATTCTTTTTCTTTGTGAATTTAAACATAGGTCCTTCTAAACTCCCCAGACTGCTGGCAGCTCCATATCCATAGTCATCTACAGCCCTTGCTGTCACCACACACTTGAGAAAGGACACACAGATTGAACCTGACTTCTAAGATTAACTGTCCCCAGTTGCAAGTCAAAACCTGGCCAGGAAAGAATCTGATCATGCCCAAGGAACTATTAGAGAATTCTACCAGAATTTCCTGAAAATATACCCTCCAAACCAGAGTGGAAAACAAATAAGAAGCATAGCCTACTGAATGTGTTGCTCTGGATACAATTAGCGGGAGATCCAGGATTATCAAAGCAACCATGAAATCCTGAGCCACTCCAGAGAAAGTGGGCTTTAACATGGATGTTGATCTCCTAGGACTATATACATTCAACATGACCCTGAGACCATCTCCACCAGCTCAAGAAGGGAGACTATTGAAAACCAGAAAGGGAGGAAACTAAAAACTCACTCTAGCATTTTAGTTTTTCCTTCAGCCCATTTCTATTGTAGCCTAATTCTAGTAGGCAAAGCCAAGATGAATAAAATAACAACCCCCATCACATTCGTACACATTTATAAAATGCTCATTATGTAGCATATGAAACAGAAGTCTCTAAAAGTTGTGGAAAGAGCATATTGGTCTAAAGAATTAAGTAGTACTTCAGACAAGACCATGAAATCATAGAGAGGTAAATAACTACATGGGTTCTTTATAATCAAACAATATCCTCCTGCCCAACCAAAGTAATGTGATCTGAACAACTAATGTGGGACAGATCTCTGGCAGTCAAGTGCAGTACCTTCTTGAAGTTGCTTATGTGATACAACTGAGTACTAATAAGCAAAGCCATATTAGAATCCACATGAGAACAGCTCAGATTGGCCTCATCAGAAGACTGATAAACAAAATGAACATATTCTGGCAATGTTTTTACACTGCAGTCTGCAAAGGCTTGTTTGGCTAAATGTTGCAAACTGTGCGTTTCAAGGAGAAGAAAAAGCAAGAGGCACAAATGATTCATATCCTATCACAAATGAATTAGTTTTGCATTGCAAATGAAAGGTTATGCTACTTATAGAAAATTGTTAATACAGAGGACAGAGATGGAGACAATCCACGTGGACAATATTGAGAAGACGAACCACAAGCAGATTATTAATTTTTGAGATAGGGAAAGATTTCCCAAAGGCAGGTGCTGAAACCAACTCCTATAATCATAACCATATGTTTCACTTTAAGAATCTTAAGTACTGTCCTGAAAAAAAATTACTCTTTCTTCCACAGTGGGGCTATGAAGAGTACTGTTTTCAACAAATTAATCAGCAGAACTCGGCTGGATCCAGGGTTGTCCTCACCATGAAAAATTTCAGAAGAGTGGCCAACTTCTAGGACTTTCTGGGCTTTGGACAATGGAGCTGGAAAGACTCCTGTGAGCCATACAAGTTTGTGGGCATGAGGCCAAGACAGAGTTGGCGTGGGTGTAAACTTTTGGTTACACCATAAGATTCCTTTCACTGCAGTGTAGTCATCATCACAGCAGTAAGAGACTGCACTAGGAAGACTCATCTCTAGAGCTTGTGGCAAGGCTGGATTGCCTAAGTGCTGGTCCCATTAGGGCTGTCAGCCTGTATTTCAAAAATAGTGACTTCACTTGGCAGGACCAGGAGAAAATGTAGATCAAGGGCAGTGCTGGTACATTAAGGGTGAATTCTGGAAGAGTATTACAAATCAAGGTAGAGTTCTGATGAAATCTGGTAGGGCAGGGATGGGAATCTGGTCAGGCACCAAATGGACGCTGACAGACATCTAGTTCTAGTTCTGCAGACCCTAATATGGTTATCTGATAGAATATTCTTTTACTGTAACCTTAGGGACCTTCCCTGTTTTGAGGTTTCTTCATAGAATAAGGGATCTGATAGTCCTGGGTGTAAAATATGAACATTTTTAAGAGCTGATATCCTTATTATTCTAAAGTTGGCCAAGGAAGAAACTGTCTGGACTGGAGGAACATGAATTCCATTTGGAATAAGGTATAGTATGGCATGAAATTTCCTGCAAATTGCTCACAAGGGAGACCTTCGTGGGTGTGACTCAGACATTAGGTCTCAGCTTTTTAAAATAGGAAAACAAATCACTGGAAATGGATGTTTCCTTTAAACATTAAAAAACCTTCTAAAAAGGAAGAGAAAACAGTGAAGGAAAAAGGAAAATTAATAAACCTCTAGTTTTTCCATATTTCATTGTGGTAAGAATAGGGCACTTGCAAGTGAGAAATGGAAAATTTCATTCTGCTAATGTTGGAATGAAATTGTATAATAAAAAATTTAAGTCATGACTCTTTCCATTCTGCCAAAGGTATTTTTAAAATAATACTTCAATCTCAGCAGTGTCCCTGCTTCTCTGGCTGGCGATTGAATGAAACATGGATCTGATTACAGCCATCTTAGTTAAACATAAGAGAAGCCATGTTAGATCAGGCCAATGACCCATCCAGTTCAACGCTGTGTCAGAGAGTGGCCAAAAAAACCAGGCGCCATCAGGAGGTTCATCAGTGGGGCCAGGATGCTAGAAGCCTTCTTACTGTCCCCCCCCCCCCCAAGTATACAGAACAAAATAAGAACATTTTTTAGAGCTGACATCCTTATTATTCTAAAGTTGGCCGAGGAAGAAACTGTCTGAACTGGAGGAACATGAATTCCATTTGGAATAAGGTATAATATCACTGTTGCAGACAGAGAGTTCCATCAATATGCTGTGGCTAATAGTCACTGATGGACCTCTATTCCATATGTTTTTTTATGTGCCTTCCCTGGCTTTCCCTTTCATCTGCCCCTGTTTTAGTGCATATATATTACCATACATAGGGAAATTATGGTTATGGGCTCAATTCACAATGATATTCAGGTTGAAGTCCTCAAATGTAAAAGCCCTGGTGCCTTCTTACAGGAGAATTCTGATTACTTGACTTTCACAAAGATCATTGTTTCCACCTTAAACTGCTTAATCAAGGTTTTTTTTTTAAAGGAAGCTAAATCCAAATAATATCACTGTTGTTCAGGTTGAGCAGATGGGGCATCATTACAGTTTAGGTTCAGTCCTTAGTCCAGTTTAAAAACAGCAACAACAACAACATTTGAATTGGTTCATCTTCTTTTGTTCTGATTATAACAAAGTCCATAGAAACTTCTACCTCCACTATATCCCATTTCATTGTAGGCCTTTCAAGGGTGGTATCTTGATTTTGTCATTTGTATGTCACCATACAATCACCACCAACAATACGGCAAATAGTAATGTTTTACTCCAGCATGAGGAAACATCCCAGTATAAGAACAGTATAAGTATAACATCCCAGTATAAGAACATAAGAACATATTGGATCAGGCCAGTGACACAGTCCAACCCCCTGTGGCACACAGTGGCCAAAACCCAGGTGCCATCAGGAGGTCCAACTGCAGGGCCAGAAGCCCTCCCACTGTGGTTCCTGAAACACTAAGAATACAGAGCATTGCTGCCCCAGATGTAGCGCTCCATCTAAACATTATGGCTAACAGCCATTGATGGACCTCTGCTGCATATGTTTAACCGATCCCCTCTTGAAGCTGTCTATGCTTGTAGCTGCCACCACTTCCTACAGCAGTGAATTCAATGTGTTTATTACTCTTTGGATGAAGAAGTTTATCTGATCTAAACCTACTTCTCATTAATTTGAGTGTCCATGAGTTCTTGTATTGTGAGAAAGGGAGATAAATACTTCTTTCTCTACCTTCTCTATTCCATACATAATTTTGTAAACCTCAACCATGTCACCTCTCAATCATCATTTCTCCAAGTTAAAGAGCCCTAACCTCTCTTATGCAAGAAAGTCTTCTGCCAAAGCCCTCTGTGGCTCTTTGTGCCGAAGGAAAGCACCACCAATATAACAGTAGATTCTGGTATTCAAGTCACAGAGCTTTCAGACTCAAAACAACCCTGTTGAATAGAGAGTGCTCCCATTTGTGCAAGTGAGTGATGATTTGTCTGTTCTGTACAGGCCACATATGAAGCAACCTTCTTCCACATGTTATAAAATTTTCCTAATAAAGATAGATTTTTAATTGAGTTTCCTTTTTTTCATTTCAAAGAAGCCATAAAAGGTGAAAGGGTCTTCTTTCAAAGGTGAAATGTTTATGTGAATGAGATTAACAGATCAGAGCACAAATCTGGACAAAAAGAAAAAAAACACCCTTCTTCTAACATCTTCCCCCTCCACTAAAAAGTAGGGGTTTTTTTGGGGGGGGGGGGTAATTGAATCAGATCCTGGGGTTCCTGTTGAAAAATCAATTAGGTAAAACTGCACAGGGGGCTGATTTCTTTTGGAAGAGGAACAGGTTGTAAGACAATGTGATGCAGTGGTTGGACTGCTGGATTAAAATCTGGGAGACTCACATTCTTCCATTAATGCTTGCTAGGTGACCTTGGGTCAGTTACATACTCTTAGTTTAACCTACTTCACAGGGTTGTTGTGATGATAATGTGGAGGACAGGGCAATGATGTGAGCCACTTTGGATCACCATTAGGAAGAAACAGCTAAATTCAAGCCCAGTAGTACCTTAAAGACCAATAAGATTTTGCAGGTATGAGCTTTAGAGAATCAAAGCAAGTACCTGATAAAGGAAGCATTGACTCTCAAAAGCTAATATCTCACCAATCTTTTTTGGTCTCTAAGGAAGTACTAGACTCAAATCTACTGTTCCACTGCAGATCAACATGGCTACCCTCTGAAACAGTCTTCACTGGGTAGAGAGCAGAGTATAAATGAAGTAAATAAGCTAAAACAAGTTGTGCACATACCAATCCGCTGGACTTGTGAAATGGCACCTGAAAGAAAGCAGAAATCATTTCACAAAATCCCTCTGAAGTATTTGCTTGAACACTCCCCTGAGAATTCACCCCTCCTCCCAAAGCTAGTGCATACATGAAAACTCCCTGCTTTTCCTCCTGCTAGTCCTGGAACCTGGTGGAATTTTGCTCTAGTTCAATCAACATAGCTGAGCTCTCACTCTTGTGGCTTCTACCTGGTGGAACAGCCTGCCTGAGAAGGTCAAGATGGCACTCATGCAGCTATCATTCTACTGAATGTGTAAAACCTCATGCTTGGGCTACTGTAACATCTTGTGCATGGGGCTGCCCTTATAGATAACTCAGAAATTTAATTTGGTGAAAAATGTTATGGCCGAGTGTAAATACATCACAGCTGTGCTGAAGCAACCATGTGAACTACCCACTGGTTTACAGAAATGTGTGAGTGGGGAATTAAATTAAACTCAATCAGCTGTGGATTCTACTGTCTAATGTTGAGACCATACAGGGTTGATTTCCACATTACAGAGTGTACAGTTTGGGTCTTGGTCCCCAGCATGCATCCTGTGTACCAGTCACATAAACCATGATTCCTAGAGAGGACTGATCTCTGTTCTAAGTTTTTCCTGGATGTGACATCATGCTGTCAACTAGATAGCATTTTGTTTTATCACTGCTAGTCCAAGCAGCATCAGGAAGAGAGGGTTACTGGCAGGATATCTCCAGCCATAAGAGGAGACCTGGAAACCCTGGCTAGCAAAGTGAGCAGGATTGTACTGCTGCACTTATGAAGAAAATAGCAGCAGCTCCATAGAGAAACTGAACCTTCCTAGTACCTAACATTCAGACGGTTAATCAAGGCCTCTCGGCTATTAATCAGATGCAACGGGATCTTGCCGAAAAAAATGTTTGTCAAGGAAAGACTTACATTAGCATTTTATCCAACTTCTGTTCAGTGAGGTAACCAAGACTGCTTCCAAATATACCTTACTCTGCCTAGAAACCTCCCTTCTATTTCTTTATTTTGAAATATTTCCAGGTCCTTGGACAGTCCTCCTCCTCCCTTCAGCCAATCAGGGACCATATCTATTATCTCACCCTTTCCTCTTTTCAAAATTGGAAGGAAAACAAGATTTAATATTGAATTCAAGTCTCATGTCCTATTACTGGGTCAGAAGTGGCCAACAAAGTCAGGTCTAAATACCATGTCATGATTCTTTTTCACTGCTTTGCCTCACTGGAATTTACCTTCTGGATTATTGTCTGCCTGGATTATCAGACCCCTGCATTGGGAACTGGACTCTTCCCAGATCTGTACAGTTAGGCATGAAGTGCAGCTACAGTCAACATGTACACTGTGCTTATTTAGCATTATTTTTATGGTAGTTTAAAATATATAATAGTGGCTATAAAAAGAGTTGGAAGCACTGCTTGCTGGAATATGTAGTCTCTAGGGCAGGAAACAGGAAGTTGAAGGGTATGGTTTTTGACCTTGGTCTAGATTATTTTAGTAAGTGATGCAGCAGTTGTGCATAAGTAGGTTCTACAATAAATCTTGTTTTGAACATAAATTAAGGATGCCATCCTCCAGGTGGTACCTGGGGATCCCCCAGAATCATTTATAGACTACAGAGATCAGTTCCCTTGGAGAAAATGGATGCTTTGGAGGGTAGACTCTGCATTATACCCCACTAAGGTCTCTGTCCTCCCCTTCATGCATTTGAGAAGGCAGGCTCTGTACAAAGGGGCCTCATCCCTTAATTGTCTGTACTAAAGTTATCTCATAAAAAGAAATATCCCAATCCCATAAATTTGTATACTGTTTTGATATAGGGATGTAAGCCTTTGTTTAGATGCTTGTGAGGAATGTAACTTGGGTTTTGTTCAGTCTTCTCTTTGGTTATTCCGTCAGCAGGCTACACATCCAAGAGGCATATATGGCCAAGTAAATAAACTGAAAAATCCCAAATCATCTAGTAAAATTATATTCAGAATCAAATTGACTCACTTTTGAAACAGGCATTATGTATAATTACTCTTTCAGCATTCAACAAACTACCCCATTTCTTGTCAGTCGGCTAACATTCAGGAGGTGAGACATTCTCATGCCTCCAGGCTATCAACACACAGTTTAATCATGAATTGTAAAATGAGTGAGGATGATATCAGCTTGTGTGACTAGGAATGTGCCCCCAGCAGCAGAAGTAGCAGCAGATCCCAAATTTGTGAGCCTTTTCAGTTACAGGCCTTGTTAGGTGATTGTGGACACTTGATTGCTATTGGAGACAGGTGTAAACATGCATGCTCCTTGTCATCACTCCTATGGATTTCAGGAGATTCCTAATTGCTTTTGCATATTACAGTTATATTGAAAATTTAACACCACTGTCTTTAATTCAGTATCCATCCATCTATCTATCTATCTATCTATCTATCTATCTATCTATCTATCTATCTATCTATCTATCTATCTATCTATCTATCATCTATCTATCTATCTATCTATCTATCTATCATCTATCTATCTATCTATCTATCTATCTATCTATCTATCTATCTATCTATCTATCATCTATCTATCTATCATCTATCTATCTATCATCTATCTATCTATCTATCTATTGTCTGTCTATCTATCTGTCTATCTTTGTCATCAGTCTTCATCATCATAATCATCATCTTTATTATCATTATTATTTATAGAATACATTCATACAATTCATTATTATTTATAGAATACAAGCAGGAGGGGGACCCCTTCATATAATGTATGTGGAACTTGTCTCCCTCCATTAATTCTCTGTCAGGCACATATGGAAGTGTACTAAGTATGCTGCAGTGTACCCCGTCATCACCTTTCTTGTCTCATACAGTGTTATGAAGTGGCTTGGACATATTTATCCCATGCTTCTTCTAGGGAACTCAGACAGGAATGCGTTGTTTTCCCTTTCTCACTACAGCCCTCTCAGTAAGGTTAGATTGAGTGAGAATGGCTGGGTGTAACAAACAATTTCAAATTCTGCTCTCTAAGAGCCTCATCTTGTCATTTTCAAATGGTACATTGAAATGTTGTCAGAGAAAAAAAGCAGTATGGCAGTTTCACTGGGAGTTGGGAGTGTGGGGTTTTGGTAGAAGAAGGTGTGAATAAATGCATTTTACTTTGGATGTTTGGACTGTATTAAGCTTTCCCTTTGCGTTTTTAAAAAGTTTTTCTCTCTCTTAGCCGAGAACAGGTGGGGTGGAGTCAATTGCTGTATAGCCTTTCCCAGCTAGGCTTTAGAAATGCTAATTGATCCCTGGCTGGATACAATGAGATGGTTCCCTAGCAGGAAACACAGAGAAAGTACTTCAAGAAAAGCTTCTTTGACTCTCAGGGGTGGTCAAGGAGAGATAATACCACTCCTTGGCATGGAGAGGAGGCTCTTTGTTTTGCTGATTCCATCTAAGCAGAGGGAGCTCTCACCTGGTCTTTTGCTAAAGGTTGCCATTGTCATGTGGGGTACTGCAGACCTGAACAAAGACAGAGGTAATGGGAACCTTTTAGAACCTCTGTAACTTGTAAGTTAAGAAGCCTACCTTAGAATAATATCAGCTAGGGCCTGTACAGAGTAAGGGACAAAGAAATTTACAATTACACATGTTTACACTTTTATTTTAGACCCCTTGCTCAATCTGTTTCTATGCAGAAAGTATATGTCTGGGCATTTTTAAAATAAACTTTTTATAACTCATAGTGCTGGTAGCTGTTCTCTATACCACCTAGACAGCCACTATTTGAATGAGCACCAGGACAAGGGGAGGCAGTCAGTTGACAAGCTGTCAACCTGTCTTCTGATTGCTGCCTGAAGACAATTGATAAGGTCTAAGTAGGGCTCTTGTAGCTTTTGACAGACAGTTGCAAAACTATGGGCTGGTTTCCCTTCTGTAGGTACCTTGACAAAGACTTGTAAAGCACATTTCACAGTGTATCCATTAGAGAGTCCTTCTAAAAGACTTTGCACATTTTTTCCCCCTATGCCCGTATCTCTGATAGCCTTTACCGATAAAAAAATCAGGCAACTCTTCCCCTGTCAAATGTACAGGGCAAATAGACAACATTTCTGCCAATTCTGGGACGTCTTCCAATTTAACCTGATCAAGTTCCTTCTCCAAAACTTCACAGACCATGCGTCCCGGGGCGTTAGATGGTGGGCCCACGGGTGGATCTGTTGGTGGAGGAGGGGGAAAAGGAGGAGGAAGAAGAGGAGGGGCAGGGGGCACAAGTTGGACACCAGTGCCTTTTAGGGGACAATCTTTGGAGAGCTGGCTTGGGTTAGAAATGGGCATAAATTTCTCTACTGCATACCTGCATTTATGCCAGACTTGCAGCAGTTTAATAGAAGGTCGGGGCTCTGTGTGAAAGGTTTTCCCGATCTTCTCCCAGTCCCGAAGTTTAAGAGAACCTCCCTCCGGATACCAGGGGCATTGCTTACTGATCTCTTGCAACAGAGTCTTAAGTTGGTCAGAAGTCACAGACCTGCTGGATTTTTGGATCAAAAACTTTAATTCCCCTAAATGTTTCTGCTCAGCTTGAGAGAACTGTCCACCCATTACTTACCAAATGAAAGGGGTCATTTGAGAACAACGGAGTGCGCACTTCGGGGCCTATGCCAGGCGTTTGATAAGTAGGAGCTGAGCTGCTGGGCTGTGCCAGGCGATACCAGAAAGCAGGCGCTCTCCCTTGTCCTGGGAGCTGAGCTGTCCCTGCTTTGGTGAGCTGTCCCTGCTTCGAGGTGCCACTTGTTGGAATGAACCACACAACACATGTGTTGAGGAGAAAAAGCTTAGCTTGCAGGGCAAGCTTCCTTTATTTATACAGGGTTTTTCAGGTGTTCAAAAATATCCCAGCTCAAGGCATAGCAACACAAAGATTCTCCCAAGAAGCATCTGGTATGTAGCAAAACTGCTTATCCTGCAAGAATTCACAGTAGCTAGCAAGTTCCAGAAATACCTCCATCTTAACAAGGAACGGAAACATGATGGATGTGAGAACGTCTGAGCTTTCTGTGTTCCCAGACATTACAGAGTATGGGTAGCTGGGTGTTAGGCAAGGTGCATGATCCTCCCATGCTTTGTGGGGTACAAGCAAGAAGACATCATTCCAACTGCATGATCCTACAGAAAAACACAGCATTTGTGTGTGCGTGTGCGTGCGTGAATGAGTGAGTGAGACAGAGAGAGAGAGAGCACAGCTAATTGGTTTAAAATAAAGCAATTTCAAGTCCTCTGCCTTGGGATCTAATTGGAGTTAGGAGGTCTTCTGCCTTGTAGAAAAGGTTATTTGCCTCCACCTGTCTTCTTTATAAACTAATGTTACAAGTCTCTAGTACATTCTTCTCTAAAGGAGACCAAACCCAGTTAGTGTCGCTTCTGGAACTTCTTATTGCTCAGGGAAGACGGGAACATGAAGCACTATTTTAAGACAGGGGCTTGGTCAAAATAACCCATAGAATTTCATCCTAATATTGATTTTCTATATCGTATGCTGACCCTATAAGAAACATCTGAGCTCACCATACCTCAGAATCTGTTTTCAGTGACATTTATTTTCAGTTCATGAGCATGTGAAGTAATAATGAAGAGAGTCCTTTTTAGTGTACACAGAATTAATTTCCTTTGGCAACTAGTAATCACAACCTGCTTCCATTAATCTCAGTTTAAGAAGCAGAGTTCTTCCTAGGATGTGACTTTCAAGCAGACTGGAGACTTGGCCCATCTGCTTTTAGAAATGAGCTACTGTCTGTGTCATATTTTGAGAAACAGCTACCTTGTCCAAATGGAGAACAATAAAAGTCACCTTCTCCATTACATACTTATTTTGGTCTTTCAGTGTAAGGCTGAAAGGCAACTGGCCAGCTATGCTGAATGCAACAAATTCAAACAGGGTTACGCTTCCAATGGAACACTGACACTTTGGAAAGGGTCCCATGTTGGCAAATAATTCCAGCATAGCTTTTCTGAAAATATTTTGGGGCCATGCTTGTCACACAATAATCCTTACCATGGCTGTATAAGGATTTTAGGAAACTGGTCCGAAGGGTATTCATCTGTATCCAATATGTCACAGTTATTGAAAGACTGGAAATCTCAACAGCAAGGAAGTGATGACTTGATGTGCTGACAGGTTCTGAGCTAACTTCCCCACACATTTTTACCAGTGATTGCCCACATAAAGGAACCTTCTGCCTTTCTGGGCTTTCTTATAAACAACAAGCAGCGGTACCAAATTTGAAGGGTCCTCGGTATTCTTTCTTGTATTCACCTTTGTATTTATCAACAGTGTGATGTGCTGCAGTGGCTGGTGTTTTGGGATCAAATCCTTGCCTGAAATTCACTGAAGGTTAAAACAGAGGAAACGCTATGGTATCTTCACAGCAATTTTTAAAGGGCAATTGCTAAAGCCCCGATTCCAATGATGCTGTGAGAGAAGGAAATTAATCCTTTCACTCCTGCTTGGTTTCACTAACTGATGCTCTTAGCCTTCAAAACATGTAAAAAAACCCAGGCATCTGTCATCCAGCTTTTTTCTTTAAAACAATATGGAGGATGGGTCAGTTTTGATTAACAGGTAGAAGTGTTGACCCCCCCCCCTTTCTCCCTGCACTGTGAATGTGATCTGGACTTTTCTGTAACTGATTTGTCCCGATCTTCCGTATCTTGCCTATGTTGACCCTAGGTGAATCTACACACAGTTAAATATTGCACTACTGTTGCACTTTAGCAACTGTGTATTCCTGTGTGGGCAAGATGATCTTGTTCCAAATGATTGCTATAGCACAATGATAGTGCACTTTCCAACAAGAAATGTTTCTCAGCATAGTTTACCTCACAGGACTGTGGAGAGGGAAAAAAAGGAATATTCTCCTCTGAGCCATGAGCTGCTTAGAGGAAAAGTGGGAAAGAAATGTGGCTGTTCCACCAACAAGGAAAGCTGGCTGAAGCCCTGGTGTCATCAGGCATCACTTCTTGTGAGTTTTTGAGTTTACACACCAAATGAGCTTTCTCCTCTCATGATAAACATTTATTTTATTATGTTTTCATTCCAGGATTTCTTTTAAACTTTCTTCCCATTGCACAAACGGCAAATGTCTGCTGCCACCTCCCATCTGCAAGCAGATGCACTGCAATTCTTTCTAAACAAAATAAAAGAAGGGAACGTGAATATGGGAAAATAAAAGGAAATGAACATAGCAAAGAGAAAGATAGCACTTCTTTATTTCCTTTTTCATATTGCTATGTATTTATTTTTGAGAAGCAATCTATCTCCTTACAATTTAAAGGATGTGATACAATTGCTGCAAAAATATATTAAAACCCTTCTCATATTGTTTCATATAAGAATAACATAATCCAATAAATCATTTAAATTTAGGGTTGCCAAGTCCAATTCAACAAATATCTGGGGACTTTGGGGGTGGAGCCAGGAACAAGGCTGTGACAAGCATAATTGAACTTCAAGGGAGTTCTGGCCATCACATTTAAAGAGACAGCACACCTTTTTAAATGTCTTCCTTCCATAGGAAATAATGAAGGATAGGGGCACCTTCTTTTGGGGCTCATAGTATTGGACCCCCTGGTCCAATCGTTTTGAAACTTGAGGGGTACTTTGGGGAGAGGCACTAGATACTATACGAAAAATTTGGTGCCTCTACCTCAAAAAACAGCTCCCCCAGAGCCCCTGAAACCTCCAGATCAATTTCCCATTATACCCTATGCGAATCAATCTCCACATAGGGAATAATGAAGTGCTCAGGAGACGTTTCCCTCCCTCTCCCCCCCCTTCCACCGTTTCTGGCAACTGAAGTGAGGGATTGGCCTCTCTACTCACAAATTGCTGCCAGCTTCTTCAAAGTAACACACCCCATCCCAAGAAGAAGCCTTTCAATCAGAGACTGAAGCCTCCGGAGGTGCAAAGGCACATGGTCCTCTGGGGGCGGGGCTTCCCCCTGCTGGCCAGCTGACTGGGGGCGGGAAGTAGCCTGGGAAAGTGAAAGAACCCCCGCTGGGACCTGGGGATTGGCAAGCCTATTTAAACTATTGCTAATACTAACTGTACATCCAGGCTATGCACCTTCCTTAACAATGACATCTGTTGCATACACCTCCAAACTCTGAGATAATAGCATTTGCAAATGTAGAATTAAACCCCTGGAAGCTGAACATTTATCATATGAGAAGCTGAATTTCTTTTGTTCTCTTTCTAAGAAAATAAACTCCAGGTCCCCAAAGTCTGTAACCCTGTGCAGATGAGCAAAGTCTAGGGCAGAGGTGTCGAACTCATTTGTTATGAGGGCCGGATCTGAAATAAAAGAGACCTTGTCGGGCTGGGCCATGTGTTTAAGATTAGGTAGCAGAGATGTAAACTTTATAAAGGACATGGACAAACACAATTAAATATATTTTTTTTAAACTTAACATGCTTAAAACATTTGCACTTGTTGCTCTTAAAGGTGCTTTCTTTGTATTTCTCCAACGGGATCCAGAGAACTGGGCAAAAGGAAGCTCTGGTACTTTCCTTCCTTCCCCAGGGGACCAGGAGGAAGAGGAGCCTCAGCCAGTAGAACAAAGAGAGGTTTGGCTCAGTAGTTCTGCTGTGTGATTGAGAGAGCCTGGCAAAGCAATCTCTGCCTTCCTCCTTCCTCCCTAAAGGAGAATCCTCAACCAATGAAGAAAATAGAGGCTTTGCTCTGTAGCTCCTATGCAGTTAAGCAAGCCTGGCAAAGCAAGCTGTGATGCAGAAAGAAGCAAGAGAAGGGGAGAAGGAAGAAATGACAGCCAGTTGCTTGGGGGCCTTTTAGAAGCCCTCTGGGGGCCTGATTCAACCCCAGGCCGCATGTTTGACACCCCTGGTCCAGGGGTAATCCCCCTGTGTAGGAGAGAACAGACTGTACTTATTCTGCTCTGCACTTGGCCTGACCTCTGCACATTTATCAGGGCTTCTGTTCACATGGACCATATGCATATACAATGTATGTAAGCTCTGTGCTGAAGACGCAATCAACAGATATGATCCCACTCCCCACTCCTTGCATGGATTATTCATAGATTTTGTTGATCTGAGGAATACAGTTTCAACAGTATGCTTTGGGTAATAAATCATGCTGCATATGACAGGTGAATTTTTTGCTTGCCTAATACCTCCCCATGCCTCTGGTGGCAATTATAATTGTGAGACAGGATGCTCATGTCTCTGAATGTAGAGTTTCAGACAGTGGGCATGCATCTCCTCTTCAGAACTTTTTCATGTTGACTGGAAGATGGGTGGCAGACAACAGCAAGCAGGAAGCATGAACTGGCCTTGTCACTTGCCATTCCAGCAGGTGCAAGTGGAGGAGTGGTGAATCAAACCCGTTTCTCCCAGATAAGAGTCCATGCACTTAACCACTATACTAAACTGGCTAACAGACACCCTCCACTGACTTGGTGGTTAATAGAGAGGTCATTTTTTTTTCTAATGAAAATCATAATGACCAAGTGGAAACTTCCAATGTTTCCTGGAAAGGTTTATTTGTTTGATCAGTACAGAATGTGTAGAGCTAGGCTGCTCTTTCTGCTTTCCTGTCATCATCCCTCTCATGGATGAAAAGGTTTTCACACTGGCAGTGAAGCATCTACACAGTGGTTTTGTGCGCACTTTCCTTCATCAGCTGTCATTTTGCCTGAATTCCCCCCAAGGGCATCTAAAGAGGTGCAGGTGGGGTGGGGGGTGTCACACTGTACTAGTTCTCAGCTTTCATTTTTCTGGCTAGATCATTATAATGTTATTGTGCTCCACTGCAATAGCAATTATGGATTTTTTAAAAGAAAAAAAAGCCTCCAAATGATGACAATTTTGGCAGGATATTCTAAAACACATACCCTCCCATTCAGGCAGCTTGCTAATGTGCTTTGACCACATTCTTTCCCCAAAAAGATGTACCAAACTAGGTTTTGAGAAAGTCTGGAAAGCGGACTATTAGAGAATGATATCATGTGGCTGCTCCAAAAATAACCACTACAATATGGAAGCCAAGGCAGAAAAAAAAGTCCTCCATGTGGATGGAACCTTATCTTTGGCTGATTCTACTCTGCTGATAAAGTACTCTGTTTAATTGAGAATGGATTTCCTGCATATGGATAGCTATAAAGCCAAGCCCTCTAACTTCCGTGGGGCCACCCACACATTGAGAGTGACATTGAATGTTACTGCCCTGCTTGTTGCTTCTTAAGCAATTATTAACTTTTTCATCTGCAGTAACTGGCACCACATGTTTCCTTTCTTATTTTTGGGAAGCTGCTATGCTTTGGCATTTCCAGCTTTGCAATATCCTTTTTAAGATACAGTGTCCCGAACTGTATTCCAAATGAAACCACATGATAGCTCTATGCAAGGGTATTTTAATACTGGCCATTTTATTTTCAGTCCTTTTCCTAATAACCCCCAGCATGGAGTTTGCCTTTTTTTTTAATCACTGTCACATACTGACTTGACATTTTCAGTAAGCAATCCATTTGCAGATCCAAGATCTTTTCAAGCCTTGCTCTCAGCCAGTTCAGTCCCCAACAGCATATATTCAATGGTAGGATTTTCTGTTCCAATGTGCAAATCTTACACGTATCAATATTTAACTTCATTTGCCATGTTATTGTTCACTCACCTGATCTGGCCAGATCCTCCTGTAGTTCTTCACAATTTACCTTGGGTTTTGCTATCCTGAATTATTTGGTATCGTTGGCAAATCTGGTAGGGGAATTAGATGGATTTGAGGAGGATAGGTCCATCAGTGGCTACTAAACATGTAAATATATATAGGCAGCAACCCAAACCATTCTTTGGTTTTTCATCAGAGAAAAGATGCAGAACAGTCTGAAGGAACACATGGTATCTATCTTTATTGCTGCTTCAGTTGCATAGTGCAGACACTTAAACAATTTCTGCAGTAATGAAATTCCCTGCATTGACATTTTAAAAACTGCAGGTTATATGAAATTTTCCACAGTTTATATTTCTTCACCATGTGCAAACCCAAAGTTTTCTCATTCTTAACCTGCATTTTCAGAACTTGCTAAAGCTGGGGATTTGAAAACACAGGGTAAGAAGGAGAAAACTTTGGATTTGCGCCCAGTGAGGAAAAATGTACTATGGAAAATTTCTCATAATACACAGTTTTTAAAATGTCAATGTGGGGAATTTCACTACTATGGAAATGGTCTATTTGATTTTTTAAAAACTGTTGTACCTAGAATAGCAGGGCTGGATTGTGAAGAGCCCATCAAAGTGTCACATTTTGCCCCACTTTATCCCTGCAACTAAACAACATAAGCCTTCCTGGTCACAGTGGGACCGATTTTGCACTAGGGCTTGTTCCAGGGCTTCTCTCCTGTTGTGTCTGGCATTGTGTGTCACAGAAAGTACAGCACAGTGCACTTGTGGGTGGTGCCTGGAAGGGACGAACGCAGCCCGCCTATGACGATCAGTGGTGGGAAGTTTAACTGGCCAGGATTGGACCTGGCCAGGAAGAAGGTTGTTCTGCGAAATGTATATAACAGGGGACCCGGCCCTGCCATGTGGTCTTGTGATGTACTTGCTAATAAAGCATGTTGCCATCTAAACGTCTCCGACCTCAGTACTTTACATCTTCATTTTCGCATAAGCTGCTGCGGAGCTGCTAGTTGGTGCACCGCATTGGTCGATCATTAGTTACTGACCTGCCGCCTTGCCGACGCTGGGATATGGGGGTTGGCCTCTCCTCTTTCCTTCAGGGTTGGGGACAAAGGGTGGCGATAGGGGAGGAGCTGTCTTGACGGCACTCACTTGTGTGTGGTGTGCCACAAGGGGCAGTTCTATCCCCAATGTTGTTCAACATCTACATGCGCCCCCTTGCCCAGATTGCCCAGAAGTTTGGGCTGGGATGTCATCAGTATGCAGATGACACCCAGCTTTATCTACTGATGGGCGGCTAGTGCAACTCCTCCATAGAAGATCTGACTATGGCGCTTCAAGCTGTGGTAGGGTGGCTCAGGCTGAGTCGACTGAAGTTGAATTTAACAAAGACGGAGGTCCTGTACCTAAGTTGTGGCTGTCTTGGAACTGAGGTCTTACTACCAACCTTTGATGGGGCACCACTTATACCATGCCCAAGGTCAAAAGCTTAGGGGTGCTCCTGGATCCCTCTTTAAATATGGAGGCCCAGGTGGCAGCCACTGCCAGATCAGCCTTCTATCATCTGTGGCTAATAAGGCAGTTGGTCCCCTACCTCGAGTGCAGCGACTTGGCGACAGTGATCCATGCCACGGTCACCTCAGGATTGGATTACTGCAATGCCCTCTACATGGGGCTACCCTTTTCTTGAACCCGGAAGCTTCAGCTAGTGCAGAACGCAGCAGCCAGGTTGTTAATGGGCCTTCCTTTATGGGAACACATTCAATCTGTGCTGAAAGCACTGCATTGGTTGCCTATTGCATACTGGGTTCGTTTCAAGGTGTTGGTTCTCACCTTTAAGGCCCTATATGGCCAGGGGCCTGCATACCTTAGGGACTGCCTTTCCCCATACGTTCCCCAGAAAGCACTTCAGTCTGGATCACAAAATCTGTTTACAATCCCCGGCCCTAAGGAGGCCAGGCTCATGACAACTAGAGCCAGAGCCTTCTCTGTAGTGGCTCCACGCTGGTGGAATGAGTTGCCAGAAGAGGTCAGGGCCCTGCGAGTGCTCATACAGTTCTGCAGAGCCTGTAAGACAGAACTCTTCCACCAGGCATTTGTAAACTAGATTGCTGGCCACTACAGTCCTAGGTAATTTATGAACCATCCCTTGTAATCCGCTGTACAGCAACTGCGGAGAAGACAATTTAAGATCGGTTTACAGAGAATAAAAAACTGAGATTATAGCACCAAACTATTTTATGTATTTTATGTTTTTATATTATTCTGTGATTTATGGTTTTAATGTATTATTGTGTTTACTCATGCACATGCATGTCTATGTGAGCCACCCTGAGCCTGCCTAGGCGAGGAGTGTGGGATACGAATGGAATAAAATAAATAAAAAATAAAAAATTCCCGTAGCAAGCAGAAACCGCTTGTCAGAGGATCTCGCTTGCTGCAGAATAGTGGCACGCCAACTTGCAGCTCCAGGGCAACTTGTGTGAAAATGGAGAGAAGCCCTGGGAGCAAAAGGGCTCTCCACCTGGAAGAAGAAGAAGAAGATATTGGATTTATATTCCGCCCTCTACTCCAAAGAGTCTCAGAGTGGCTCACAATCTCCTTTACCTTCCTCCCCCACAACAGACACCCTGTGAGGTGGGTGGGGCTGGAGAGGGCTCTCACAGCAGCTTCCCTTTCAAGGACAATCTCTGCCAGAGCTATGGCTAACCCAAGGCCATTCCAGCAGCTGTAAGTGGAGGACTGGCTCTCCTAACCTAGTGCGAAATCCGTCTGGGAGACTTGCAGAGCAGAAAATAATAGAAGGTCCATATAGCAGATACTAGCTTCATGGTTCTTGTTTCCAATTGTACTTCTTTGTATCTCAAGCCAACAAATGCTCTCATAACATCTGCCCATTTCCTTTGATCTTCTTCCATTCTCCTTCTACTACATATTTTGTGCAACAAAAGAGCAACAGAATACAGTCAGAAAATGCAATAGAAAAGGAAAGTAAAAGAAAATGGAAATGGAAATGCCTATGTCAGGACATGGAGCTTTCGTGTCCAGAACTTAAGCAGTTTTAATGTTACCCAGACTTCCCAATGTATTATTATACAACAAAGACCTTATAGACTGGTTTATGGTAGCATAGGCTTTCAGTTAGTCTTTAAAGTACCCCAAGATTCCTTTTTAAGAAAAGGGTCCTTTATTCCAAAACACCACAGCTCTGTAGACTGTAATTATCTTAACTATAAATTCATGTTATCTTCTTATTCACCTTTCTCATTCAGTCAAACTCTTCCTCTCCCAAATGCTTCTTCACTTAACTTGCTTCCCCTGCCATCAGTTTCCCTCTCATTTCCTCTGCAGACTTTGCTCAGTACTGACTTGCCAAAACATCTCAATTTTAGTTTCTGTCCCTCTTCTCTTTGGCTGATTCTACATGGAGGTTTGTCCCCATTTTAGCAATCCAAACTGTATACTGTTTGTTTTGTTTTCCACATCATGTTACCTTTCACTCATGCATGGATCATGCACTGCTTACTTTTTCTGCTGCAAACTCCACTGCTTGTGTTTGTCTCTGATTCTACTGATTTCCCAAACAGCAGTATTTCTCTCTTCTAGTTGGATTCTTGCAACAGAGAAGCACAAAGCGCTTCCAACCAATCACCTTTTGAGACAAGTCTTCCCTTCTTACTTGGGGAAGAAGCTCTTATGTTCTTCACAATACTATGACTGGGAAAATAGAGAGGTGGGGGAAACTTGTTTGGGGGGGCCTGTAGAATTTGACCTCTTGGTTCAATTTCCTTGAAACATGGGGTTATTTAGTGGGACAATAACACTCATCTGGGAGAACCAGGTTTGATTCCCCACTCCTTCACTTGCAGCTGCTGAAATGGCCGTGGGTTAGCCATAGCTATTGCAGGAGTTGTCCTTGAAAGGGCAGCTGCTGTGAGAGCCCTCTCAACCCCACCCACCTCACAGGGTGTCTGTTGCAGGGGGAGAAGATAAAGGAGATTGTAAGCCACTCTGAGTCTATGATTCAGAGAGAAGGGCGGGATTTAAATCTGGAGTCTTCTTCTTCTTCATTCCACTGCAATTTTTGTGTCATTTGGTTGAAAAACAGCCACTCCAGCCACTTCCTCCAAAGTCCCCCACAGGAATGATGAAAGTGTAATTTTGATAGCTGGGGGCAGCTTGTTCAGGGGCCCACAGAACTCAATGGCAGAGTTTGTAAAAGAAGCTGTTTTTACTTTGTGAAAGGAAACAAACAGGACACAACAAAGAAGGGTGACAAATGCAGAATTTTCAGTGATGCACCTTATTTCATTCTATTGTTCTTGGTTTGCTAATTTTATTGTATTATTTTTAAAATTTAAATTGTAAGTTTTTTGTTGTTGTTTAGTTTATGTTGTGATCCACCCTGAGCCCATTATGGGAAAGGGCAGAATATAAGCCTACTAAATAAAATAAAAAAATAAAAAAATAAATTTTTATTGCCAGACAGACATTGTAAGAGTAGAAAAATACAGACTGGGTTTTTGTTTGGGGGTCTGTTTGTTTTAATGCTGTGGCTGGCCAGAGCTCTCCTGCTAGGCTGCCTCTTGACTGGCATTTTAGGAATCAGTAGAGAGAAATGCAGTTCTGCAGAGAGTCACCTACTTTGGAGACCTAAAATTGAACCACTGTGTTCAATCTGCTTGAAAATTAGATGGTCTAGATTACAGGGAAAATTCTGTTATTTGCAAATTTATCTTAAACATGTACCAATTTATTTATTTCATTTTACTTCATTTATACTCCCACCTTTCTACCTAATGAGGACCCAAAGCTTATATCATCATATTTTCCTCCATTTTATCCTCACAATAACCCTCTGAGGTATGTTAGGTTGATTGTGCACGTCAGGGCAATATTAAAGCACTGCTCTTCAAATGTAATACAAAACATAAAAAATTCCACTTTTGTGGTGCAGGTTGACAATGTACTGCATTCCACTGGTGTGAGTGTGTGCGCAAGTGATTGTCTGACACTGATTCCTTAATTGCATTTCATCACTACTTTACAATTTTTCTGTGACATTATAGATCAGTACAATTACACTTTCTGTGCACAACATGCAACTGTAATATAATATTTGGATTTTTTTTCATTGCATGTTCAGCAGTAACACTTGAGGCAAAGGGGTTTCTGGCAACCAGACCAGAAGGAAAAGGAGAGGGTCTGGGTGTGAGTGTGCATAGTGTCATGGGTGCTGGGGACCCTGCAGAGGAAGTTGAGTCTGACGAGGAAACTGTGCCCCTGCCACCTGCACCAGTGCCCCTGCCTCCTGCTGGAGAAGATCCCAGCCCCCCTGCCTCGCCCTCTCGGGTGGCTCGTGTGCGTGACCGCCTCCGGCAGGACCTCAGGGATCGGAGGAGGGCGGCACGCTCACAAGCAAGACGCTCCCTGAGCCCTGAGTTCTGAGAGGATTCTGGCCCTCCTAAGAGCAAGGATGCTTGAGTTATGACAGGATCCTGGCTGCCTCCCTGAGCCAGCAATTAGCCCAAACGGGCAACAGCCAGCAGAGGGCTATATAGCTGTGGGCTTTGGGAGGAGGCTTTGTGGAAGCAACTAGTCATCTCCCTGACATCCTAGCATCCACTCCGGCTTGACTTTGGTTCCTGACTCCCTGACTTTGGCTTTTGACTTCTGGACTCCCTGACCTCGGCTTCTGGACCTCGGACCTGCGATACTTGTACACTGATTTGGATTTGGCGCCTCAGACCCTCCTGCTTACTGGCTACAGACCTCGGACTGCCTCTGGACTTTGCCTGACCCGGCCCCAGCCGTGACACATAGCTCCTGTACTGCATTTCAATTTTGCCAATACTGTGTACTGCACTATTCTAGAAAAGCACTATGCACGGACCAACAGATTTTAAAAGAAAGGATTGTGCTTAGTATTCCCTTTAAGCTGAGTTAGTGTGAGCTAGCTCACAGTTTTTTAGCATCCAGTTCACACATTTTTGTCTTAGCTCAGGGAACATGGCCCCAGAGCAAACTAATTTTTGCAGTAGCTCACAACTTTAATGCCGGTTGCTCACAAAGTAGAATCTTTGCTCACAAGACTCCACAACTTAGAGGGAGTATTGATTGTAATATCATGCTATTCTAAAGCAGTGCTATGTATGCACCCACATTTTTAAAAAAGAAGAATTGCAGATTTATACCCTGCCCTTCTCTCTGAATCAGAGACTCAGAGCAGCTTACAATCTCCTATATCTTCTCCCCCCACAACAGACACCCGGCTCACAGCTTACGAATATAAACCATACATAGTAATTACAGGTACAATTATAAAATCATCATTAAATCATTAACAACTTACATTAAAATTAACATTGTGGTGCTATAACTTAGGTCTTTAATAAAATTCAGTGGCTAAAACATGTCCAGCGAAACTTTCTTGACTCGGTATTAGGTGAAGGCTATTTTGAAGAGGTAGGTCTTACAGGCCCTGCGGAATTCGTCTAAACATCACAGGGCTCGTACCTCCTCCGGGAGTTGATTCCACAGCAGTGGGGCTGCAATGGAGAAGGCCCGATCCCGGGTGGTCTTCAATCTGGCCTCCCTTGGCTCAGGGATATTCAGCTGGTTCTTTCCAGCTTACCTCAGCGCTCTCTGGGGTTCATATGGGAAGAGACGGTCCCTCAAGTAGGCAGGTCCTCGGCCATGTAGGGCTTTAAAGGTGATAACCAGCACTTTGTAACGGACTCGGTACACCACTGGCAGCTAGTGCAGTCCACGTAGACTCGGCTGTATGTGCTCCCATCTTGGGAGCCCCAACAGCAGCCTAGCTGCCGCGCTCTGCACCAGTTGCAGCTACCGAGTTCAGCACAAGGGCAGCTCCATGTAGAGGGCATTACAGTAGTCCAGTCTCGAGATGACCATAGCATGGATCACCGTTGCTAGGTCCCGGCGCTCCAGGAAGGGGGCCAACTGCTTCGCCCGTTGAAGGTGAAAGAACGCGGACTTGGCAGTGGCCGCTATCTGTGCCTCCATTGATAATGAAGGCTCCAGAAGAACCCCCAAGCTCTTGACTCTGTGGGCCGCTTTCAGCAGCACACTGTCAAAAACCGGAAGGGGGATTTTCCTTCCCGGGGCACCGCGGCCCAAGCAAAGGACCTCTGTCTTCGTATTAAAATAAATAAATATTAAAATAAATAAATATTAAAAATTAAAATAAGCAAATTATACTATGAGGAACCTTTAACCTTTTTTTTGCATTTGCTAAGGGAGATTTTAAAGAGCACTCGAGGCTGCCTTATATTGAATCCAACCACTGGATTATCAAGGTCAGTACTGTTTGCAGAGGTCTTTCACAGCACCTGCTACTTGATCTCTTTACCTGGAGATACCAGGGATTGAACCCAGGACCTTCTGCATGCAAAGCAGATGTTCTATCACTGAGCCATGCCCCCTTCTAATATTTCTTCACTAAGAGCTGCATGATACCACAATTATTCCTTTTCTACTTACTTGGGAAATAAGGATGCTTCACTTGTGCAAAAGATAGCAGGGTGATTTCAGCCAATTATTTCTGCACTCCTTCATGCCACATGTGCAAATGGGTCAAGATTTTACACAGGAGTTTGAGAAAAGGTGATTTCGGCCAGTTCTTACTTGCCATATGGCATCATTGTTCATATCATATGGCAGGGGTGGCCAATGGTAGCTCTCCAGATGTTTTTTTGTCTACAACTCCCATCAGCCCCAGTCAGCATGGCCAATGGCTGGGGCTGATGGGAGTTGTAGGCAAAAACATCTGAAGAGCTACCATTGGCTACCCCTGTCATATGGCATTATTGTTTGGGATTAGGGTTGCCAGGTTGCCAGCCAGAGACTGGAACCAGCCAGAACTTGGAGTGGGGGGACATGGAAGGTGTCAGTGCGGTTTGCACCATGATGTTACTTTTGTGAAAAAGCAGAAATGACTAATGTTCTAGGAATTATAAGAAATTCTATTGGAAAACCATAGAGCAGGGGTGGTCAAACTGCAGCTCAGGAGTCACAAGTGGCTCTTTCACATATATCATGCGGCTTTCAAAGCCCCCACTGTCCCATTGACTGACTTAGAAAATGTATTTCTCTCTTTAAATCACTTCTCCAAGCCAAGCCAGCTGGTGGCTTAAAGAATGCATTTAAAGTTAAAATTGTTTTCTTCCCATCTCTCCCTCCCCCATCTATTTTCCTTCCTTCCTTCCTTGTGGCTCTCAAACTTCTGATGTTCATGTCTTGTGGCTCTCAAATATCTGACATTTATTCTATGTGGCTCTTATGTTAAGCAAGTTTGGCCACCCCTGCCATAGAGTTTCCAGAGATTTCTATTACAATGTGATGTCACTTTCATTTTCCACAGAAGTGACTTCCCAAAGTGTGCTGCTGGCATTTAAAAAAACAAACAAAAAAACCCTTGCCACTGTTTGGAGCAGTGGTGGGCAAGAAGGGGTGCAGGTCTCCCACCATAGCAGGAGGTCTATCAAACAAGACTTAGCAATGGCTATTCAGAGGGCACAGAGGTTACTTGGGAGAAGAGGAGGCTGCTAAATTTGCTCCCCCAAAGTGTGTTCAGTCTATTGAGTCAGGAACAAACTGCTGCTAAGATCCATCCATCCATCCATTCCTCACTTTCAAAAAGTGGCCATAGAATGTGTTGCATGGTGGGGCAGACCTTCACATTCACTATTGACCATTGTTACATATTTCTGCTGTCCAAAAGCAGTTAAAATGGGAACAATTGTTTATAACGTAACCCAGATTTGCAAACTATCTGCTTGCCCTCATTATAATTTAGAATGTTATTCTTACTAATAATTGATGGTTTCTGAAAGGGAGAACCATGGCTGCTGGCACTAAATGGCTTCAAAACAATGAACACATAATTCCATATATGTTTAGTAACTTAACATTTTCCTTTGTTCATTTTGGCAGTTTCCCATTGCCTACAAATAGAGTCACTGAATGTTGTTTCTGTGTAATTTACAGGATACTAACCTTTTGTTTCCTAATCACAAGGATAGTCTGTGCAAGTAATGATAAATTATATGGGGAAGTTAACATTATACTTCAGTAATAGTTGATAAGGAACATAATTAGGATTTTATCTTTCTTTCTTGGAGCTCAGTGAAAAATAAAATTGAAGGTATTTGTTTCCTCTTGAAATTCCAGGTGCTTCTGGGGGTTAATGAGTGGCTTCACCAAGGTGTTGGTGAAATTCATGTTGGACAACATGAACGAGGTTTCTTGCTAAGATAATATACCTTGATACTATGTTCAGACCTGTATTTTATTGCTTTGATCCATATTAGAGTTCTGTTATATTTATTGTACATGTCTAGTTAGGAGAATCTGTAAAGATACATTGAAAACTAATACAAAGAAAGAGTTATTGCAATGTAATCCAAGATTCCAAGAAGAAATTACATGTTCTCTATTTCTGTTCTTTTGATAATTTTAGATATTTTAATGGTTTGAATTCTATGCTTATTGCTGTTGGCTCCATTTAGATTTGTTTTACTATGTACATGTTAGGGTTTTATGTGCAATTTATATGGTATATATGTACATCATACATAATTTCTGTATAATTTCTGTATGATATATAATGCCAATTTACTGGTAGACAAATTATGTAGGAAAACGTATGAATTTGGTGCAAGGAAACAGAAACAACAGACCAAAGGCCCTCTTACAAGTTACAGCGAATGCACATTCTATTTGTGTTCAATTGATTTTTCTTTATACATGCTTTAAGTAATTCTCATTTTACTGTCAATGCATGTACAACAGTCTTGTTACATGTGTAGGCATAACAGCAAGCTCTATTATTAGCGGCTGGCTACTTCCATTTGCATGTGTTGCATAGGAACAAGATGGATCCAGGATCTCTTCCATCATGGGTTCTGGTGAAGTCTGCTCTTGGACACTTTCTGTTGACAGGATCACAGTTGTGTTCTGCATGGCTTGGCAACTTCTTGGGGAAGTCTAATCTGGATTCCTTCTACGCAGGGGAATGCACACAGTCACAGCAATGTCAGGAACAGGCAGGAAGTTTTCCTTAGCTTGGCTGGAGTGCTTGCTGCTTGGCCCCACACAGAATGAAATGCTCATATTGGGCTGGTGCCCATGTAATTGATTGGACTCAAGTAAGGCTGAGAATCCAACATAGCAGAATGCATGTGCTTATAAGGATACATAGTCCATAATAACTAAGAGTCCAGGGAGTCTGGCACCAGCGCCAGAGTAAACATAGTCCATTAAAGATGGAGGAGTGCAGCCCCTGCTGCAACTAGGCCCAGCACACTCAGGGACTGCAGCAGCCACTGGAGGGAAGTGCATTCTCACTTTTATAATTTTATTGGTTTTAACTATGAAAGAAAAAAGCATAAGCATAGATACAGAAAAAGAGGGGGGGAGGACATATACAGAATGGGAAAGAACGGGAGAAAAAAAGAAAAATACAAATATATCAATTTTAAATCTACCTCCAAATAAAATATCCAATTCATTCTACCTGCAAGTATAAAATTCTCCATATATTTTACCATCTTTATCTTCCATTATAAAACATTTACTAAGCTATTATTTGCAATACAAGTCTAAACAGTTCTTCTTCAACACATATAAGTATGAACAAGTTAGAGCAGTCTCAGCACGAAACTAACTGCTTTGGCTTAACCTTGTTAAAAAACACAGACTAATAGTTTAGCACTATCCTTATTAACATAGACACAAACAAATCATATCTTTATCCTTAAAAAACTAAAAAGAACCAAATTGAATCCTTAGAACAACTTTCAGGATTTAAGCATGAAAAAAAGATAAAATATCTCGGAATTTATTTGACAAGTGACTCAAAGACTTTGTATAGAGATAACTATGAAAAAATATTGAAAGAAATCCGCAATGACTTAACTAATTGGAAAGACCTTCAAATATCGTTTTTAGGTAGAATTGCCACAATAAAAATGAACATTCTTCCAAGAATTTTATTTCTCTTCCAAACAATCCCAATTATTTTACCCAAACTATTTTTCCAGCAACTTAATTCTATGACTAAGACGTTTATTTGGCAAGGCAAGAAGGCCAGAATAAAATTGAAAGTTCTACAAGACAGTAAACTAAGAGGCGGTCTTGCTCTTCCGGATTGGAACTTGTACTATAAGGCTAGTTGTATTGCCTGGTTAAGAGACTGGTGTAAGCTAGACAATAAAAGATTACTGACCATCGAGGGCGCGGGTCTGGGGGAAGGTTGGCATAACTACATGTGGTATCACACGCCTATAAAGACCGGCCGTTTCCTCAGGCACGAAATAAGAAGATCCTTGTATAAGACTTGGGAAGAAATCAAAGTACATTACACTTATACTCCAAAGTGGCTATCCCCGATAGAAGCCTTGACTCATCCTAATTTGTATAATTGGGATAACCCACAAGATTATGCCTATCTGTTGAATAATCAGAATGAGTTGATTGAGGAAGAGCTCTCTAAGCTAAACTGGTGGTTACAGTGTCAACTGAAATCAAGATTTCAGAAGGACAAGGAAAGGGGCTTTTCGAATAAGCCAATTGAATTGGATCTTATTCTAGAGACTAAAAAGAAGATAATCTCCAAGGTGTATGATTGGTTACTCCAAGTTAAGATGCAAGACGAAGTTGTAAAAGAAACATGGATCCGTTGGCTGAAGGACTTCGGCTACAATATAGCCCTAGATGAATGGGAAAAACTATGGAAACAGAACTTAAAATTAATAAAACCAGCAGATCTCAAAGAAAATTTATATAAAATGGTATATAGATGGTACCTTACACCAGACAGACTGGCTAAAATCTATCCCACATATTCAAACAAATGCTGGAAGTGTCGTGAAGCTAAAGGGTCGTTGTTTCACATTTGGTGGCAATGTAAAGATGCAAGAAAATACTGGACCCAAGTTAATATATGGATTCAAAGAATCTTGAATATACATATTAACCATGTGCCAGAGTTGTATCTCCTGAACATTTGTAGACAAAACTTTCCTATGATAAAACTGAAACTGCTACTGTACATAGTTACTATCGCCAGAATACTTTATGCCAAATATTGGAAGATTGACAGAATTCCTAATAGAGATGAATTTATTAACAAGCTGTTGGACGCCGCAGAATCTGATTTAATGTCCACAAGATTAAGAGATGGTAATGTCCAAAAATGTCAGGAGGAATGGGACCCTATTTATAAATGGGTTAAAAGTAAAGGTTTTGGCATGGAGTAACAATATTTTCCCTTTGTTTTTCAAACCCTCTCCATCTCCTAGTGTGTTTGAGTGGGTGGTTGTATAGTTGTTAGATTTATTATTGTGTTTTGAATGTACTGCGCATTGAAGTGTCATGAATGCTCTGTTTTTTTTCAATGTATTGCGCATTGATGTGTTCTTGAATGTTTTGTGTTTGTATTCTTGATTATGTTGATGGTATTTGTGCTTGTTTTATGTCCATTTCTTGTGTGTCAATGTATTTTCACTTTTTGTGTGTTAATTCCTTTTCTAATAAAAACCCTTTAAATTTAAAAAAAAACTAAAAAGAAATACAACATGGTATTTTGTCTATCTCAATATAAACAGTTTCTTCTGGGAGACATATTAAAAAAATCTAGCAGTTTTCATAACATCTGTGTTGTCTGCCTTTTTAACAATTAGTCCACCTCTTGTATCTCTATTGGGCTGGGAAAAACAACTTTTTATGACCCAAAAATAAAAATCCCATGCCTGTCCTTATTGAGAGTTACATACCCAACTACCCACCAAGATAAGAACATTTCAGGAAACCCTTCTTACTAAAAAGAAGTCTATCTCCTGAGTTATAGATTAACTTGTAGAATTACCCATATCTATAACAAACATAGAAACTAAAATCATTATCTATTAAAAACAAGTTCAGCAACAAACATAGAAACTAAAATCATTATCTATTAAAAACAAGTTCAGCAGTTTCTCAGGAAATTACTTTCTCTGCCTTCTTAAAAATTAATCTAAGATATCTATTTTTACATAAAATTCTTTTCAAAGACTTTTTAGTCCTTTAACTTTTAAATCCATATTGTTTTAAACAAGACAACTTATTGTAGCCCAAAAACAAACAAAAACAAAAAAAGGAAAAGAAGTCTCACTTAACCTTCTAATTTCAGATATCAGAGTTTCTTATAAAGTCCATGTCCAACTATCCACTGAGAAAAATCTTGTTCAGGAGGCTCGTCTTTCTGAAAGATTTCCACATCATGATTTTCTGGTCAAAATGCATCTTCTTACTTCTTAATGCAGCCATCATTTTTGAAGGAGGTGAGAAAAATTTCACAGCCTTTGTTCCTCTCAACCTAGCTTGAGTCGGTCTCTATTTCCGGTCTTCTTTTTTAACTATGCCACAAGATTCCATTTTAATTTTCTTTTGTTGATTTCCCAACAGCTCAGTCTCCCATTTCAATTCCACAGACATCACCAGGTTCTCTTTAGCACTCTACTCATGTAGATTTGAGATTTCACTAGCTTTCAGTAAAAAAGCTCTCATTTGCTTCTTAACCAAGGGTGAGGTCACACTTACATTAAATCCATCAGCAACCCATCTTTAAAGCGCCGTCATTTCGTCTGTCAGATAATCCGCCGCATCCTGTTTCCCGATCAGACATCCTGATCTGTGATGCTGTTCCGATGGCATGCCGTGTGGATCCCGTCCCCTGTTGGATCACACAGCGCCCTCTCGGAACTTCTTTCAGGTGGAGGCAATCCACATTAGCGCAGGCGCAGTTGTGTTTGCGCTGGCTGGCCAAGTTTAAAATGGTGCCAATCCAAGGTAGCGCAGGCGCGGTGCTGCGGTCTATGTTTCTTTCTGGCCGCATGCGCGTTTGTTTTACCTGTTTGCGCAGGCGCAACCCCTGCCTGCTGCAGAGGGTGTGTTTCTGCTGGACGCATGCGCGTTTGCAGTAGCGGGGTTTCCGGCTGCTTAAACCATTTTTTTTTGTTTCCCCGGCTGCTCTTTCGATATATCGATATATCGATATATCGTTGTTTCGAAATGGAATCTGATGCCCTTGTCACATTGGCGTGCGCGGTATCAAATGCCATGGCTCTCATTGCCATGCTTCTTTGTGCGCTGCTTTCCGAGAGACGCCGATTGAACAGGAGTGCTGTTATGAGGCGGCGGCGTGCTGCTTTGATGCGTCGTTATATCGCCATTCACAGAGCTCGCTGCCGCTACTTGCATTCTCGTTGGTCCTTCTCTTGTTCCAGCATAACTCGAATAGCAGAGGAGGTGCCTGCCCGCCGGTGGTGGGTTTTCCCTAGGTCTTCGCAGTGGTGGAGAGTCTTCGTGAACTGGGTCTGGCAGGACGAGCAGTGGATTCTGAATTTCAGGATGTCCAGGTAGGTGCTGCGCTGTATGGTCTATCCCCATGGGAGGTTTGCCAAGTCCAATTCTAACAATATATTTTAACTAGTGGAGACTCTAATTGGGCTTGGCATACATACTTAAGGGGGCGTAAAGCCATTTCCAATCCATCCAGCAATCCATCCAGCAATATATATGTATAGGGATGAATATATATGTATATGTATAGGGATGAATATATATGTATATGTATAGGGATGAATAGGGAAGCGTGCTGCCGCCTTGTGCAATGCTTTGGCTGAGGGGGAGGGGGGGGGCTACCTGCTATTCCAAATTTGCTGCCGAGTATCTGGGGCTATGTGGGGGACTGCTTTTTGAGATATAGGCACCAGATTTTGAGTACAACATGTAGTGCCTATCCCCAAAATACTCCCCAAGTTTCAAAACGATTGGGCAAGGCCGTCCCATTCTTTTAGCCCCCCCCCCCAAATGTGACTCTAAACTTCATTATCTCCTATTGAAGGAAGGCATTGGAGTTCAATTATGCCTGTGGACTTGGCTGGTGGACTTGGCAACCCCAACTATGGCATGGCCATGAAACACATCTTTCTTAAATTGCTCTTTGCTCTTTGCATGATCATCTAGCCATTTATTTCAAGCACAGTGGTCTGCCTGGAAATTGCATTCCTGCCCTACCCCAAGAACACGTAAATCAGAAGTAAAAGTGGGAAATCTGGTAGCTGCTCTCTTATTAAGAAATAGAATAATCTTTTTAACATTGCCTATCACCTCTCTGCCAAGCAACCTGCTTGTTGAATGCAGCTTCTTCATTGAGAGTCAACTCCATGTGCCATCGCAGAAATTGTCCCATGACGGTTGATAGGGGGAGGTGTGCGGTCTCCAGTCTTCATTTGCTGACAACACCTTTTTTCCTATCACACCTCTCAGGGCTACATTCCAGTGGCTGGTGGACGAGCTTCGTGAGCAACTCACAAGATCGGACACGGATATGCGCACAGCAGTATCAGTGGAGGAACGTGTCGCAGTGGCATTGTGGTGGTTTGCAAACACTACCAACTACCGCTTGGTTGGCAATCAATTTGGTCTCGCACGTTCGACAGTGGCAGGCATTGTTGCAGAGGTGGCACTTGCAATGGAGCTAAAGCTGCTGAAGAAAATGGTGCATTTGGGACCACATGAACAGGTGAGTGAGGTAACAAATAACATGTGCATGCATGCCTACATAACAATGACCTCTGTTTTTTCATTTGCCCCTCTTCTGCCTTTGCAACTTGCTGTACAGCTCCTTGTTCATGCAGATGTCCGGCAGATGTGCGTTAGTTCTCATAGCAGAAATCTACAAGCACAACATGATGTTATGGCATAGAGTTACATATATTTATAGGGTGCTAGCGATGTTCACGATTGCTTAATAATATCATCTTCTCTTGATCAGCACTATCAGGTGATGTAATATGTCTCTATATTGCTGCATTAACAATGTGACTAGCATGCTTCCTACTTAACGGCCAACTACCAATTTACCGGATTTGATCAGCCATTAAGGATGATTTTTTTTCCCCCCCACTTAGATTATTGCTGGGTTTGCAGCCATGGGATTCCCGCAAGCCATTGGGGCCGTGGATGGATGTCATGTGGCGATACGTGCCCCCCCGGGGCAGGCGAATGAATATATCAACAGGAAGAAGTTCTATTCGGTACTGCTGCAGGGCACCGTTGACCATCGTGGACGATTCACCGACGTTGTGATTGGGCACAGCGGGAAAAATCACGATGCTCACGTTCTGCGTTGCTCTAACCTTATAGACCTAATGGATGCGGGGGTTTGGGTGCGAGGGAACCCCACAATCACCATCAACGGTGTACATGTGCCTCCTGTCATTCTTGCGGACTCTGCATATCCTTTAAGACGCTGGCTGATGACACCCTATGGTGGCCATGTAGGCCCACAAGAGCTTCGTTTCAACACTGTGCACAGTCGTTGTCGCAACGTGGTGGAGAGGGCGTTTGGTCGTCTAAAGGCGCGTTGGAGATGCATTGGGACTCTTCTACCAGTGCAGCAGGAGAACATTAATTCAGTTATAGCCGCATGCGTCATCTTACACAACCTGTGTGAGGAACGTGGGCACACTGCACCTGACGAATCGGTGAACTCAAATGACAGCAACGTGGCCAATGACGAGGCGGAGCCTGACCCACCGCTCGATGATGAAAGACAGCTGCAGGAGGGAAGGCGTGTCAGAGCTGCCATAACAAGACTGATTTGGGAACGTCGTGGACGACGGAGATAATGTACACCTCACCACCTATGTGCCTACCTACATGCTGCTGATTCCAAATGTGTGATGATTTAATCTTTTCGGAGAGGGTGGTAGTGAGCTGCAGCCTTTGTTTACTTGTTGTGCATGCTGTTATAGCTGAGGGTGTCCCTACCTTAACTATTAATGCACAACAGCTGTACAGCTGATGTTGCCTACTTTTTTGCTTAAATAAAGGAAAACAATATCTCAGGATTTCAACAATAACATTACTTTATCAAAACAAACAATTAACAACAACAACAACAACAACACCAACATTATTTCACAGCCCCCCCCCCTTGAACCCGCCTTTCCAGGCGACGCAGCCTTCTGTCGAATGCGTCCATTCGTCTTGTTAAGGCGCTGACTGTAAGTTAAGATGAAAGCAAGTTAGTGCAAAGTCCTCTGGAATGCAATCAGAGCACTCAATCACGCGCTCACACGATCTATTAAAAACATTTAGCACTCACATGTAGACCGACACAGTTCCTCTATGCGCCTGATGTCTCCAAGCCATGTTTCCGCAGGCACCACAGGCTCAGGCTCTGCCACCGGTGCAACTCTGGATGGCCCTGAAACGCAATCACACCATGAATATTGGAAAATTTTAAGAATGCGATGCATTCCTCAATAAGCCTTGCCTACTTTGATTACTTTCAGGAAACTGTAGTTGTTGCTTGCGCAGGGCTCCGAAAGGAAAATTAGTATTGCAGCAGGAAGTGCAATCCTGTAATCATCTAAAACAAAGCTGCACATCATTTCAAGTTCAACCTTGCATTCAAATGCTACTACTTTCTATCTGCAGCTCATATCCATGATCGCCCAAACCCACCTGCTTCCTCTTCAGCCGCCGCCACAGCTGCCGCCGCCGCTGCTGCTGCTGGTGATGGTGAAGATGCAGGCTCCCCCGGTGTGCCTCCAGGGCTACTTGCTGCCGCTTCTGCTGCAGGCTGCACAGCCTCCTCCTGTGTGCCTGCTGGGCTACTTGCACCTAAGATTTGTAACATTAGTCTGTTAATACTGTGGAAACAGCAGTTCTCACCTGCACGCATATATATGATATACATTCCTGCTTATGGCCCTCTCAGTCTTACTTCCTGGCTCCACCTGTAAGCTCTGTACCTGCCACCCTCCCTCCCTCCTGCATGCATTACTGAATGCCTTCCTCAACCCCTCACCAACCCTTCCTCAAACCCTCACCAACCCTCCCTTGCTCATTAAATGAATGCGTGAGAGGCAATATTCGCAGTGCATGATTTTAAGCACTGCCCATTTTAATTCCACATCCGCTCGCTAAGACACATATTAGGTTTTGTACACATATTAGGTTTTGGAGCACCTTCGGGATCACCCTCGGGCTCCTGCTCCTCTTCCTGCACGGGTGGCCCTGGCTGCTCCTCCGCACCTCGTGGACGGTTGTGAACTGTGGTATGATATAGAGAAACATGCAATTAATAACACTGGGAGAAGGGGGGGCTTTGTGTGCTGTGCTATGATATGGAAAAACATGCAAGTGATAACACTCTTACATGAGCACATGCAAGTTATGTTAGTGACAGCACAGGTGTAAGGGCCACCATTGGCTAAACGGCAGTGCTATAACATGCTTGATGACCCACAGGTCTGGCTCATGATGCTTGCTAGTAAGCAAGAAGCTGCCTGCTGAAGACAGGATGTGTCTGACCCAGGGGTCACTAGCAAAGTCCCTGTGGGCACCATGGTGCTTGCTGACACCTTTCCTGGTACTTACCAACTGGTTTTGTGTTCTGTATATGGTTTTAGTAGGTGATTCCTGCCTGATTCATTGAAGCCATGAGAGCAGAGCTTGGGGACTTGGGAACAATGGACAGTAGGATCCAGATACCTGCTGCCCTACACTAGTCACAGGCCCCCTGCCTGTTTGAGTGATCCAATAATGTGCTTGTGTGGGAACCAGCGGTTGTATATAGCTTTGGCCCGTGGGCCCATACTCCAATAATAATAATAATAATAATAAAGCCTCTAATAAAGAGCTGTTATCACTGTTGCCTCGTCTCCTTGATGTGTCAAACCCACTATATGATATTTTGGAAAGTGGATGAGGCTAGGGCTTTTGCCCAGCAGGGTTAATCTGATTGACCATACAGATTAAAAGGCATCCTTTTAAAGAGGGATTCTGCCTGAAAGGTTGAGGAGTTACCATTAGAGTTAAACGTCACTTTCTGATTTTTTTAATAACATTGGGAGAAGGGGGGGGGGGCTTTGTGTGTTGTGCTATGATATGGAAAAGCATGCAAGTGATAACACTCTCACATGAGCACATGCAAAACACTCTTACATGAGCACATGCAGTGCAATAACAGGCATTTGAGAAGCCATGTTTGTGCACATTAACCTTCACATTCAGCTCCATTCATTGCATCGCTGTGGGGTGGGGGGGGGGCCTGAGCATTACTGGAGAATGGGGTGGGGGGCTTTGTGTGTTCTGCTATTACTCACATTCTGGGTGCCTGTCCTCCCAGCGCGGTCTCCCCGCCAGCTCCCACAGACGCATCATCTGTTCATGGTAGGGTGTCCTACCGGACACCCTAGGGATCCCACCCCAGGCCTGCAGGCTGGCCATGAACTCGCAGCGGAGGCGCTTGAATTTTGACCGGCACTGCTCTGCAGTCCGGTCAAAGCCCCTCCGCTGCAAGCTCCTGGCCATGCCCCTGTAAATCTGCCTGGTGTTCAGGTGGGTGCTGGACATCAGCTGGGCAGCGTGGCCGCTACTCTCCGCTATGGCCAGCATAGCAAGGACTTCCTCCCGCTGCCAGAAGGTCCCGCGGCGTCTCCGTGCAGCCATAACTTCGATATATCGAAATAACGCACTTTCGATTTAGCGCGAATAGGAAATAAATAGCGCCCACCCTTCTTTTGAATTATCCAATCAGGCGGCAAAACAAAAGTCAGGTCAAGAGGGCACAAACTATGCGGGGCAAGAGCGCATAACATCTCTGTTGCATGGTTGACAGGGCGCGTGGAGGAGTGAGCTCGCACACGTCTATCCAGGAACCGAAAAGCAGTTATCTGTATAAGCAGGCCCGTTCTCACATGTCTGCAGGCATTCTAACTGGGTAGACTGCTCGCTAACACGGACATTTCCCCATTTCAGCTACCCCTCCAGGCAGGGAGATGGCGACCGGCGACCTGACATGTCATGCATCCCGCCGGCCGCCGCCTCCCACCGGCAGACAGGGCAGTTTGCTGAGGCGCCAGGGAGGGGATGACATACGATTGTTTGAGGAGGAAGCGGGGAGGAGTTCATGCAAATGCAATTCTGCACATAGCTATCCCGCCCTCGCCAGGGTGCCTGGAGTTTGTTCCCCCACCACCCTCCCTACCCCTTTGGGCTAGAGGGGGAGATGGTCTTTGCGTGTTGGCTCCATATCCTCTTGTCTGGGGTTCATCTCCCTCTTTCTGACATACACTCTCTGGTTCATGTCTTCTATTCTTTGGGCTCTCATGCTCTCCCCAAAAAGTAAAAGAAAGATCTTGTGTGAAAAGGAAAAATCTGAGATGTTTTCCTGTGCCCTTGGTTTTGTTTGACAGATAACTCTGGACCTTGTGGTGATGGACCTCCAAAGCTGCCATGCAAGTCTGCACAGAGCAATCCTCCACCTGTTTGGTTGCCAGGAGTTATTCCTGGCCATTTTGGAATTCTCCCCCCCCCCATGCCTACCTACCCCTTTGGTCTATCAAGCCCAGCCTTTAATTGGTAAAAGATAGATGGGTTGAATAAATAAACCTTTTGGGATCAGATGTGTGTCTGATTATAGCCTGCAGAGATTGATTGCAATTTTTTTTGGCTTAAAGCATTTTATTTTTTTGTGGAAGACTCCTAACAATGGTAAGCCTATCATTTATTTCTTGACAACTGCATTTACTTGTCAATTTCCCATAGTTTACATTTAAAAATTAAAGTTCAATAACAGATTACCTCAAAGTGCATAACAGAGAACTGGTTATAAGACAACATGCATAGCTGTTTTCTTCTCAAAGTAATAAGTAACTAAAGTGCTTAGGAGCATCTAGGAATGTAACCAATGAACAACAATAAGGCAGCATGCAAAACATTGAATCAAAGCAGGATTTTCAACCTTGCTCAGCAAAGCAGCATGCCATGATAAAGCGATGCAGGTTTGAAAATAATGATCTCAGGGATCACGCTCCAGACATCAGCAGCACCTGCCTTGTGTCACTGTTTTGTAGGCGAATATGGAATCTTCCTCTTGGCGGCCCTACGTGACCTCTGCTGACTGCTGGACACAGTCCTCTGTGGTGCAGCAGATTGGGAATCATCATTATCACCCATTGCAAGCGCAGCTTGATTGCCCTCAAGGGGCGTACGCCTCGGTGTACCACCACGGGAGGAATATCTCGCACCTATGGCTTGTGCAAGAGGAACCATTGTGTTTGAAAGGTCCCTCAAGCAGTTCACTGCAGCGAGCACAAGAGCACTGTTGCTTTCCCTGGCCGCCCTTTCCTCTTGCCTGGCGGCCATTTCCGCCTCCCGGGATGCCCGCATCTCAGCCATGAATTCTTGGTGCTCCGCTCTTCCAGCCTCAAGCATTAAGGCGTTTTCCTTGCTAATCTGTGTTGCAAGTGTCTCCCCCACTCTCTGTATGGCAGACACCTTCTTGTGGCGTGCCTTGATGAGAGCCAGCCGGGATTTGGGTGACAACTCCGCCATTATTGCTCCAGGCGGAATACCTAAGGTTGAAAGAAAATAATATTCACGTTAATACACACTTGCCTGATGCACGGTGGAACGATGAAAGCTCACTTTTTAAAGGGAAACAAGTATGATATACTCACGATCAGGGTCTCTTTCTGGGCTCCTAGATTTGCCTGTTGAAGTGTTGTTGGTTTTTTTTGTTGCCTTCCTTCCAGATGTAGAGGGAGTTGGACCTTCCCCGGCACCGCCCTTATCCAGGACTGCAACGTGTCTCTCTGCTGTGTGAACTACAGCAGCTTCACTTCTTGGTTCTAGAGCAGAATATGAGCGGAGTGTTAGTGCTCTCACTTGATTCGCAATCGTTCGTATTCACTGGCTGGCTGCCTGGTCTGGTCTGGTAGAGAGGCCAGGCAGGGAGGCATGGTGAGCCACCCAGGTGGGAGAGCACTCTCATCCTTCCTTGCCTCCCTTCCAGCCAAGCCCAGCCTCCCCTGGCCACCCCCAGGAAACTCCCTGGTCAACCTGGGCCAGGGGGGCTTTCCTGCCAGGGCTTTGGTGGGAGGGAGGAAAGGAAGCCTTGCAGTGCAATGAAGCAGGCTGCTAATGCAATGTAAAAATTGAACCCATTCACATTCGACATGAAAACTCACCGTCCCCGGCACTGCCCTTATCCATGACTGCAACTTGTCCCTCGGCTGTGTGAACTCCAGCAGCTTCACTTCTTGGTTCTAAAGCAGAGTATGAGCGGAGTGTTATTCCTCTCACTAGTGGTGCAATGGCGCATCCTCACTGCCTGGCTGCCTGGTCTGGTAGAGAGGTCAGGCATGGAGGCAGAGTGAGCCCCCACAGTGGGAGAGCACTCTCAACCGTTCCTTCCAGCCTTCCAGCCCGGGCAGGCAGCCATCCCATCCCATCCCAATATGTATCCGTCCTTCCCTTTGCCAGATGAGGAAAACCATAACTTTTCCTGAGTGGTGTTGGCCCTGCAAAGGCAGTCAGGCAGCTGCCCCTCAAGTGGATATCAGGTCTTTTGGGAGGTGGGGAGAATCTGCGTTGCAGGCCTGTGTAGCTAGGTAGGATATGCACATAGACTTGCTGCATACCAGCCATCCACTGGGCTTGCATTTCTGGGGAGAAAGGTCCACTTGACTTTGAAGATAGCCATCCTTGGAGAGAGAGGGAGAAATCTGCATCCCCCCCACTTATAAAGCAGCTATAGAAGAATCTTAGCCAAGACTCACCTTCCTGCAGTAGAACCTCGATTTGGGTTGGGTCGCTGTCTTCCAACGAGCCATCCACAACGTCTGAAACAAGGTACACAACATCTAAAATAAGGAAATAATGCACAGTTCGGATGAAAGGTTAGCTGTCTACAGATTGGATACGGGGAGTTGATACACAAAAAAGGAATCAGGCTGACTTTTGTCTGCTTATGACCTTTTAGGCAGTCCCTGGGATATGGACCCCAAGCCTCGTGGGGCTGGAAATGGCCGCAAAGGATAAGTTTTGGAAGTATGCAAGCTATCTCTTGCTACTGCTGGCATAATCCCTGGTTCGGTTCCCCCTCTCCCAGGGCTTTACAGTCCTCCCTTTAAATGTAAAAGAAAGATCTTAAAAAGTGAAGGGAAGAATCCCACTAGGATCGTCCACCTTCCTAGTTGGAGCAAAGTAATCTATTGCGCAGTCGCGCTTCCAACAACCCCACGCTCAAATATTTCCCGCAGTAGCATCGACTTGAGTGCGATGCCCTTAATTTTTTCTCTTTAATAAGCGCGTCTGTGGCCATTACTGCGTGATGACGAGTCGAGATTTCGATATATCGCAATTACGCAGTAAAATATAACAAATAAAAAAAAATGGCCGGGCACGCAGTAATCCGGACTCACCTGCGCCATTGGATGGCTCCACTTGCACCGTCTCATCTGCAGTCGGCCCCGTGAAAAGAAGTAGCGTTTCAGTCGTTTCAGTAGGTGCAGGTGCATTGGATTCTTCGGAGCTGCGGGGCTCCGGAGCATCAGAGCTCTGCGTTACCCTTTTGGGCCACACATCTGCATCCCCATGGAGTATGGCATCAATCTCTTCATAAAACGGGCAGGTCTTCCTATCTTGCCCTGTCTTACCATTGAGCCCGACCACCTTCTTGTATTCAAGACGAAGGGATTTCGTCTTGTTACGGCACTCCTGCGCGGTCCTATTGTGACCGCGGGAACGCATCTCGGAAGCAATCTCCTCGTACAGATCGATGTTTCTGTGAGACTGCCTTAAGGCTACCTGGATCCTTCGCTCGCCCCAGATGGCAAGCAGATCCAGCGTCTCATGCCTCCTCCACGAAAGACCTCGTGCGGCAGCCATGTCCCCTCGTTGCTGAGGATCGCGATGCACGCATCGCTTTTAAATGTGCCGATTCACACAGATGTGTTGCAGATGTGTTTCTCCGTTTGCACTACTTTTCGAAAAAGATCGCCTCGCATACTGGAAATCTCGATACTCACATATCGAAATTTCGATATATCGTTATTACGCAATAAACTAAAGCCTTAAAAAAAAAAAAAAGCCGGCCACGCACGCTAATAAGCGATTTTTTCGAGTTCCTTCCTTCCATGGCGCAGTGATATGCATTTCTTTGTGGCGGGAAGCTGGAAGCGGGAAGCGCTGTTGCGACTCAGCAACGATTGCCCGTTCAGATGCTCCAGAGCGCTCAGGAAGCGCTCAGGAAGCGTCTTGTTCCGGATTAAAAGCGGTAGCAAATTAATCCGCGAGCAAGGCGCATCAGCGTGGGACGGGCACGGGCTAAGCACGCTTGACAGATGCGGACGTGTGAACGTCCGGGTAAAATCCGACATGCTTGCGGGCTCAACTCATGCCCGTAGCGGGGGTTTTGGGACGTCTGACCGCACCCCAAGTCTGCCAATCTTGCCTCAGAGATTTCAAACTGCTTAAAATATCATTTTTATAAGAAATTTCGCTTAGCAAAGCCATTTTTCTCTGTCAGCAAACTCAGTCCATTAATCCTAATTAAAAAGTAGCTCAGAGTCCCAGATAGTCCGTCCTTCCCGGTCTCCTCCAACTGAAGTTTTAGATGTTAACGTATGTATTTCAAATCAGACAACAAGGAAAAATCCCTCTAACAGGTATCTCATTTTGTTCAGATCGTATTGCAGCCAAATAATAGTCTCTTTAACAAATATCCAATTATGATCTGGGTCAATTTAAATGTCCATATTCCGATTAATTCAAATTGTTTCCAGTACTTAGAGATGTTTTTTGACTTTCCACGGCCTCATTCAAAGGGAAATTAGAGATATCGATCTCTTTCCCTTCCTTTGAACTACCAAGTCATTAAAATGTAAAAAGGACCCATTAGCCCTTGGTAATTGAAAGCCGACTTACTTGCATTACAGAATTGTCATGCTTGAGATAGGGGGTGATAGATCAAAAGCTTGTTGAAGAAAAGAAAGGCAAGCAATCAGGCGTTCACCTCTTGCTGCTGTAATAGCGATCACGACGGGGAGAGCTTCAGGGCACACAGAAGGAACAGGAGCAACTGCTGTTGCACCCCCATCCCACTGTGAAAGCCCCATACCTAAGAGACCTCCCAGGGTCTCTTTGGGGGTGTCACATCCGTGGCACACTTCCCCCTGCCGATCGGGGGGGTCCCAAGCAAGAGAGCTCGCGAATCCACCTGATAGCAAGGCGATGTAGCCCGGAAGTCGGTAAGTGCATTCTCTGTGCATGTTCAGAGAACACTATTTTACTTGGGAAGATTTAAACCTCCTTGTATTTTAGAAAAATTTCTGATTGTTCTGCAAACCTGGGAAGTGCCTCAAGTTTGAAGAATGATCAATTTAGCATCCATGTGGCTCCAATCTGTGGATTTAGCTATCTGTAGATGGGGGCCATGGGTGGCTAATAGTATATAGATCTGGTCAGGGCTTTTTTTAAAAAGAAAACTCATTTGCATATTGGGTCACATCCCCTGATGCCAAGTCAGCTGGAACTGCATTCCTGTGAGTTCCTGTTAGAAAAGAAAAGAAAAGAAAAGAAAAGAAAAGAAAAGAAAAGAAAAGAAAAGAAAAGAAAAGAAAAGAAAAGAAAAGAAAAGAAAAAGCTCTGGATCTGGTACATTTTTATCTTACTCTTTGTCCAAGAACCTCAGAGAGCATGTTTTTTGCTTCATGCCTCATTTTGTCTTCGTAACAAATAACAGGCTGATTTTTGCTTTGCTCTGAACAATTTCATTGAATTGTGTCATCCCCAGTTGAAAAAATTACATTATTTTAATGGTGTGTTATTTGGTTTCTTACTGCAGTTCACTTGCTAGACAGCCTGACGCTGATCAATCTATTGCTAGGCAATGCTGAGGGTGGACTTCTAGAGAGCCTTAGAAATACCCCTAACAGTTGTCCATAGCTTGATTGGCAGCTCTAGGAGCCAACTATGGATCTCCCACTCTGCTGTATGGGAGCAGATGGTGTATATATTGCCATGCCCTGACTCAGCTGATTTCACTTGCAGTCTGCCACAGGAAGAAAAGACAAGAGTTGTCATCATGTCTCTCTGAGTATTGCTGCTTGCTACTGTGCTAGTTTTGTGGGACTCCTTTTGTCCTCCAACCCCCAGCACAGTGGGAAAATTTTAACACTTCTCCCAGCTGGGAAGGTATTGGATTTTTCCTCAGTGGTTTTCAGGGGCCTGAGTCACAGTGAGAATCTCTTTTTGTTTCCTTCCTTTCTTTTTGCTGAAGGTTGTTCTTGTTTTGTGTGTGCCCTTGCCTGGTTTTACTTATTAGTTTCTTTCTTGGTTTTTATTTTATTTTTTAAAACACCAACTTGCTGAGCCATTCTGGGCAAGATTTTTTGTTTCCAAAACCTTATTGGGTTATTTTGCTGGGGGAGGGGTTATTTTGCTTGTGCCATTGTGCCTGGTCTTACTTGTTTCTTTCTTGGATTTGGATTGCATTACCTTTATTTTTTTAAAAAGGCTTTTATTTCACAAAGGGTTGCTTACTTTACCAAAGCCAACTAGCTCAGAAGCCGTTTTAAGCCTCCGTCAGTTGTGGGGTGCTTTCCACCCCTTCCCAAACCAACAGACCATAGTTTGAGGAATCAAACAATCCACAACCCAACACAAACCACCATTTTCCCAGTTTGTGTCCATCCCTACTTATAAAATGGAAAGCTTCAGAGCTTACACACTTTTAGTTGAACTTATGTTATATGAGTGAAATGGCCCTTTGCTTGGCAACACAAGGGTCACCTTGATGTCTTAACACTAAATATGTGACAAGATGGTGGACAAGTGGCAATGTTCTTTTATTTCATAAGGAGACAGTAGGAAAGATGACTAAAGAAAACAGGACAGATCTCTTGTATCTTGAATACTACTGTAAAAGAGGTATTTCTCTAGCCATACCCTGCAACAGTGTTTGCTGAAAGTCTGGCATATCTAGCAACAGTCCTCTAACAGTCCTCATTTACTTCATGCCCCTTTTCTAAAAGGTAAAGGTAGTCCCCTGTACAAGCACCAGTCATTTCCAACTCTGAGATGACATTGCTTTCACAACGTTTTCACGGCAGACTTTTTACGGGGTGGTTTGCCATTGCCTGCCCCAGTCATCTACATTTCCCCCCCAGCAAGCTGGGTACTCATTTTACCAACCTCGGAAGGATGGAAGGCTGAGACAACCTGAGCCGGCTACCTGAAACCAGCTTCCGCTGGGATCGAACTCAGGTCGTAAGCAGAGGGCTCTGACTGCAGTGCTGCAGCTTTACCACTCTGCGCCATGGGGCTCTTTCCTACATAATAATTAAAGTTGCAGAAGCAGAAGCTTCTCCTCATTGGTATCTGTCCATAGCAACACTATCCAAGCTTTTGTTTCAAAGCTGGTACTAGTTCTTGTTATTTGTAAGAGATACATTATAAATTCCAGATTTTTCAAAAGTTCTGTAAGCAGTAGAAATTATACATTGATCTTTTTAAGTAATAAAGATTTGGAGAAAAAAACATAGCACAGATGTCCTTATATAACCAGATTTGGTGATTTGCCAGGTAGTTGTTTAAGAACAAAGAAGGTTAAAGGGCAGATGATGGACAGTGAAATGTACAGTTACGCATAGCTTTCAACAAGTGCATGATGTATTGTTACAGCCACTGATGTCCTCTTCACTTATCTCCAAAGACAGGATAGGAAGCAGGTGTTGTCAACAGGGGGGGAAGTCCATAAAATGAACAGCATACTCTCTTCCAGATGTCCAGGAAACAGTTTTTCATTCTGTGAATTAAGTAAGGTATCTCATTAGACTATACCATGCATCAGAACTGATTTTCAAGGTTTGCTTTCAAAGGCTAACAAACAAAGTGTTAAAAAAAGGTCAAAATATCTTCTGAATGCTGATGTTTGAATCTCCCTTCCCATTTTCCCTGCTGTATCAGTTCTTACTTTGTGCTATAGTTATGAGTGTATAAAGTCAGTAATGCTTAGGATTTGTATATGTATGGCAATTGGAACTTCCTTTCCCTTTGGTCTCCAATGGAGAGCCAGTTTGGTGTAGTGGTTAAGTGTGCGGACTCTTATCTGGGAGAACCGGGTTTGATTCCCCACTCCTCCACTTGCACCTGCTGGAATGGCCTTGGGTCAGCCATAGTTATCACAGAGGTTGTCCTTGAAAGGGCAGCTGCTGTGAGAGCCCTCTCCAGCCCCACCCACTTCACAGGGTGTTTGTTGTGGGGGAGGAAGGTAAAGGAGATTGTGAGCCACTCTGAGACTCTTCGGAGTGGAGGGCGGGATATAAATCCAATATCTTCTTCTTCTTCTTCCAGCATCCTCACTAAGTAGGTCCTGGTGATATAACTTTGAATAACTGTACTAATGGTAATGCTTATGTTTCCACACATCACTAAGAATTCCATCACACAGTATCTGTGTATGTGTGAAGTCATGAGCATATGGCTATGAAGACTAAATATATCAGAAACAGTTCAATTACATTTTACGTTTAGTGCATAGCTAAATTTAATCTGGATCGGGGTGGCTCAGCGGTGCTGTTGTTATTAGATCTGTCAGCTGCTTTTGATACGGTTGACCATCAGCTACTGACTAGCCGCCTTGCCGATGTGGGGATTCAGGGGTCACCTTACAGTGGTTGACCTCCTTTCTCCAAGATCGGGGACAAAGGGTGGTGATAGGGGAGGAAGCATCCCAGAGGCACTCTCTCAGTTGTGGGGTGCCACAGGGAGCGGTCCTATCCCCGATGCTTTTTAACATCTATATGCGCCCCCTTGCCCAGATTGTCAGGAGGTATGGACTGGGTTGTCATCAATATGCAGAGGACACCCAGCTCTATCTATTCATGGACGGCCAGTCCGAATGTACCCCGGAAAATCTAGACCTGGCCCTTCAAGCCGTGGCTTCGTGGCTCAGGTTGAGTTGACTGAAATTGAATCCGACAAAGATGGAGGTTCTCTATCTGAGCCGGGGTGGTCCAGGGGGAGGGGTTCTTCTGCCAGCTCTTGATGGGGTACCATTAATACCGGCCCCTAAGGTCAGGAGCTTGGGCATGCTCCTTGAGTCCTCCCTTACAATGGAGGCCCAGGTAGCAGCCACAGTTAGATCCGCCTTTTTCCACCTTCGGCGGGCACACAGCCCCATTCCTGGAGCACAACGACTTAGCAATGGTGATCCATGCTACGGTCACCTCAAGAATAGATCACTGTAATGCTCTCTACATGGGGCTACCCTTGACGCTAACCCGGAGACTACAGCTAGTGCAGAACGCTGAGGCGCGGCTTTTAATGAGACTCCCTCGATGGGAGCACATTCAGCCGATGCTGAAAGAGCTGCACTGGCTTCCTGTTGTGTTCCGAGTTCGTTTCAAGGTGTTGGTGTTTACCTTTAAAGCCTTTTATGGTCAGGGACCTGTCTATCTGCGGGACCGCCTTTCTCCGCATATTCCCCAGAGAACACTGCGTTCAGGGACGAAAAATCTATTGTCCATCCCTGGACCAAAAGAAGCCAGGTTGCGTACGACACGAGCCAGGGCCTTCTCAGTGGCAGCGCCAGAACTCTGGAACGCTCTCCCGGAGGCCATAAGGGCCCTGCGGGATTTGTCTACATTCCGCAGGGCCTGTAAGACCGAATTGTTCCGACAGGTTTTCGACATTTAACTGAGAGAGAGCTGCCACTGGACATTATATAGAGCTCCATGCAGAGTACCGATGGTCACCATCAAATTTTCAGAACTGCTATACTGTACTGTATTAATACAGCACCATGAAATGTTTTAAATAATTTAAATATGTAATTATGTTTTATATGTTTTATTGGTTTTTAATGGAATTAATGTGATGTTGTGAGCCGCCCTGAGTCCGCTTGCAGAGAGGGTGGGATATAAGCTTAACGTAATAAATAAATAATAAATAAATAAACAATGTGTGTTTTTTAAATTCCACATGGTTAATGTATATATCTCCCACTCTTCTCCCCATGGAAACCCAAAGCAGTTTACAATACAGCAGGAAAAAAGGCAACACAGACAAACACAAGGCGGGGGGGGGAGGGGTACCAAGCAGGTAATCTTTCTCTTTGATAGTTGATCTTTTGCCAAACTCTAGGCTACAAGCTGCAGGCTAAGTGCTACAGTACAAGAGCCCTTTGGCCATTGCCCTTTGATTTACACCTTAGGGCTCATGCTTCTGGGCACTCCCAGGCCTTCAGTACATGTGAGCAGAGGACAGCAGATTCATTGACATATTGTTTAGCTTGTACTAGACAGCTAACTAAGGCTAGAAAGATCTCCCACAATTCCTTTCTTGCTTCTGTCTCCAATTTACATGTGCAGTAGTTACCACAAGCTAGGGCACATAATAGTCTTAAAAGAAGCTGCCAAGTATGAGGATGGCAGCCTCAAGATTTCAACGCATTGCCCTGAAAGTCTGAGAATGAGCTTCAAAGCATATATCTTGGGACCTGAGACCTTCCAACCCTACTTCTCATAATCTGTGTGTTGTCTTAGACATGCTCAGAATGCTGAATTCTCACTTGTATATAATAATAACAAGACATACCCAGGTCTATCCTGAATATTGATGTGTATGGAATGTTTCAGATCCCCAGGTGGGAACAGCACAGACTATATTTTTGCTGCACATGCACAGTAAAGTTTTCTCTGTGGATCTCTCTCTTTCTCTTTAGGACAAGATGGTGGAGACAAGCCTTTCCTCTGGAATAGTTGCTGTGACAAATAAAAGTGACAGCCTTTTGGGAACAATTAGGCCAGGGGTGTTGAACTCACTAGTTATGAGGGCCAGATCTGACATAAGTGAGACTAAGTGTCAGATCAGGCCATGTCTGTCATAAAATGTAATTCCAAGTAGTGGAGAGACAGGACACAGACAAACATACTTAAAACATTAGCACCCTTGCAATATTTTGTTTAACAGTCTCTGACACCTCTTGCTCTGAATTATTGCATTAAAATCTGGAGACAATGTCTGTACTGTAGCCATCTTGAGTCTGCTGTTCAGGTGTTGTTCAGTTGTATATCTGTAAGTTGAAAACCTATTTTTGATTTATTGACATTCATTACAGAAATCTCATGGACAGTGCTTTGAGCCTAAGACCCAGAGGAAAACATGAAATGGCTGGGCACTGCGAAAATTGTATATAAGTTGCTTCTTGTGCTGGTCAAGAACATGTGAAGGCACCACGACACAGACTGAGGGCTATGTGTTTGCCTACAAAACTACAGTCTTCCCCAGAGAAGTAACTACAACTCCTATGAAGCAGTGCAAGAATACAGAGACAGCAATGTACAGAGACAGCAATGTATAGTGGTCAGTATCAGCCTACTTATATGGGAAGACTAGGTTAAAATCCCCAGTGTACAAAGGAAATGTGGTGGGTGAACATGGTATGGACACACACTCTCAGCCTAATCGACCTGACTGGCTTGTTGTTATTTGTCATCTAAACAGTTTACATTGCTTTCCTAACTGAGAAAGACTGGATCATGAAGGCATGAATACAGAGAGAAAGGAGAGGCAAAACCCAGTTCCACCTGTAGACGTCATATACTGGCATAACAAGCCAACAAAACACAAACACTGCTTCTCGTGTGCAGGCCTAATAGATGCCCTTTGGGGGTCTGATCTGGTCCTGGACCTCATGTTTGACACCGCTGAATTAGTCTCTGAACAATTTGTTTTGGGTTAGTAAATAAAGAAAAGAATCTAAGAAAACTTTTTTGTATACTCTGATATGTCCTATTATGTTATGTTCTAAGACCATGATTCAAAGAAGAGGACTTTTACTCAAGTTTTGTTTTGTATCATAATAACAGAAATTGTTCAACATATTTTTGAGTTGCTGTAAGTATACACATATACCCTCTGAAATTATATGTCTTTCACCAAAAGCAACATGTGCCTTCTTGAAGAGACACACCGGAAATGCTCTCGGATTCACTGTAAAACTCTATGGTACCATAGAGTTTTTTGTGTGAGTCCTAGAGCTTCTCTGGTGTGATGTCCCTGATGTGATGACATCACTTCCAGGTGACATCATCATGCCAGGGACGGTGCACGCTGATGGGGCTCTTCAGGGGTGGGGATCCCCCCCACAACCTACTCCCTGCTGGCAGGTTGGGGCCTTATAGGGTGGGGGATCCCCCGCCCCCGTCAGGATCTTGGCAGCCCTATGTCAAACTCATTTGTTATGAGGGCCAAATCTAACATAAATAAGACCTTGTTGGGCCAGGCCATGTGTGTCATTAAATGTAATGCTAGGTAGCAGAGATATAAACTTTATAAAGGACACAGACAAACACAAAGATTTTGTATTAAAAAAATTAAAATAAAACATGCTTAAAAGATGAGCACCCTTGCAATATTTTGTTTATTTAACAGTTACTGATAACTGACACCACTTGCTCTGAATTGTTGCTTCAAAATCTGGAGATAATGTCTGTGCTGTAGCAATCTTGTGCATTGTGTAAGTTACAAACCAACTTTTGATTAACATTCTCATGGTCAATGCTTTGAGCCTAAGACCAAGGGGAAAACATAAAATGTTCTGGTCAGCCAATTAAGAAAACAGGCTTTGCTCTGTAGCTCCTGCACAATTGAGCAAGCCTGGCAAAGCAAGCTGTAATGCAGATGAATGCAAGAGAGAGAGAGAAGGAAGCAGATGACAATGAGCTGCTTGCGGGGCTGATAGGAACCCCCTGGGGGCCTGATCTAGCCCTCGAGCTGCATGTTTGACACCCCTCCTGAAGACAAAATTATCAAGCACACAGAGGAATAAAGCCTGCTGAGGGAAAATCAGCATAGCTTCTGCAAAGGGAAGTCCTGCCTCACCAACATTCTGGCTTTCAAAAAGCTTTTTATAAGGCAGCTCACCAAAGTAAACAGCAGTTATGGGATAAGGGAATGGGTTCTCTTATGGATTAAAATTGGTTAAATGATAAGAAGCAAAAAAGTATAAATAGGGTTGCCAATCCCCAGGTGGGAATCCCCCATTTTGGAGACCTTCTCCCTGCTTCAGGGACATCAGAAAGTGTGTGTGTGTGGTGGGGGGGAGGAAATGTCTGCTGGGCATTCCATTATACTCTATGGAGACCTATTCCCATAGGGTATAACAGATAATTGGTCTGTAGGTATCTGGGGCTCAGGAGGGGGCTGTTTTTTGAGGTAAAGGCACCAGATTTTCAGCATATCATTCAGTACCTCTCCTCAAAACAACCACCAAGTTTCAAAAAGATTGAACCAGAGGGTCCAATTCTATGAGCCCCAAAAGAAGGTGCCCCTTTCATTATTTCCAAATGGAGGAAAGGCATTTAAAAGGTATGGGGTCCCTTTAAATGTGATGGCCAGAACTCTATTTGGAGTTCAATTGTGCTTGTTCCTGGCTCCACCCCTAATGTCTCCTAGCTTCAACCCCAAAGTCCTTAGATATTTCTTGAGTTGGATCTGGCAGCCCTAAGTAGAAATAAATGGACAGTTCCCCCAAGGATTGGTATTGGGGTCAGTACCATTTAATTTGTTCATAAAGGATCTGGAATTAGGGGTGAGTAGTGAAGTGGCCAGATCTGCAGATAACACAAAAGTATTCAAGATGGTGAAAACTGAGATTGGTTGTGAGGAGTGGGCAACAGTGTGGCAAATAAAGTTCAGTGTTGTTAAGTGTGAGGTGATGCACATGTGGACAAAAAAATCCCAACTTCAAGTTTAGACTACTAAATTCCTGAAACAGAGAGGGGAAAAGATCTTTGGTTCATAGGGGATAGCTCAATGAAAGTGTCAACTCTGTGCTGCAGTGGTGAAAAAGGCAAATTCTACGTTAGGGATTATTAGGAAAGGGAACATAAACATATAACAATAAAAATTTCTTCAAATATATTAGATGCAGGAAACCAGCCAGGGAGGCAGTGGGACCCTTGAATGCCCAAGGGGTAAAGGGATTACTGAAGGAGGATAGGGAAATGGCTGAGAAGCTGAACACATTTTTTGCCTCCATCTTCATTGTGGAAGATGAGAAGTGTTTGCCTGCTCCAGAACCACTAATTTTGGAAGGGGTGTTGAAAGACCTGAGTCAGATTGAGGTGACAAGAGAGGAGGTCCTACAACTGATTGATGAATTAAAAACTAATAAGTCTGAAAGAACTCAAAGGTGAACTTGTGGATCTCCTGACAAAAATATGCAATCTTTCACTGAAATCTGCCTCCGTTCCTGAGGACTGGAAGGTAGAAAATGTCACCCCCATCTTTAAAAAGGGTTCCAGAGGAGATCTGGGAAATTATAGGCCAGTCAGTCTGACTTCAATACCGGGAAAGTTGGTAGAAACCATTATCAAGGACAGAATGAGTAGGCACATTGATGAACACAAGTTATTGAGGAATACTCAGCATGGGTTCTGTAAGGGAAGATCTTGCCTCACTAACCTGTTACAGTTCTTTGAGGAGGTGAACAGATATGTGAACAAAGGGGACCCAATAGATGTTCTTTACCTTGACTTCCAGAAAGCTTTTGATAAAGTTCCTCATCAAAGGCTTCTTAAAAAGCTCAAGAATCATGGAGTAAAAGGACAGGTCCTCTTGTGGATCAAAAACTGGCTAATTAATAGGAAGCAGAGAGTGAGTATAAATGGGCAGTCTTCGCAGTGGAGGACGGTAAGCAGTGGGGTGCCGCAGGGCTCTTTAACTTGTTCATAAATGATTTGGAGTTGGGAGTGGCGAAGTTTGCAGATGACATTAAATTGTTTAGGGTGGTGAGAACCAGAGAGGATTGTGAGGCACTCCAAAGGGATCTGTTGAGGCTGGGTGAGTGGGCGTCAATGTGGCAGATGAGGTTCAATGTGGCCAAGTGCAAAGTAGTGCACATTGGAGCCAAGAATCCCAGCTACAAATACAAGTTGATGGGGTATGAACTGGCAGAGACTGACCAAGAGAGAGATCTTGGGGTTGTGGTAGATAACTCACTGAAAATGTCAAGACAGTGTGCAATTGCAATTAAAAAGGTCAAAGCCATGCTGAGAATTATTAGGAAGGGAATTGAAAACAAATCAGCCAGTATCATAATGCCCCTGTATAAATAGATGGTGCGGTCTCATTTGGAATACTGTGTACAATTCTGGTCACCGCACCTCAAAAACGATATTATAGCATTGGAAAAAGTCCAGAAAAGGGCAACTAGAATGATTAAAGGGTTGGAACACTTTCCCTATGAAGAAAGGTTAAAACGCTTGGGGCTCTTTAGCTTGGAGAAACGTCGACTGTGGGGTGACATGATAGAGGTTTACAAGATTATGCATGGGATGGAGAAAGTAGAGAAAGAAGCACTTTTCTCCCTTTCTCACAATGCAAGAGCTCGTGGGCATTCAATGAAATTGCTGAGCAGTCGAGTTAAAACAGATAAAAGGAAGTACTTCTTCACCCAATTAACATGTGTAATTCACTGCCACAGGAGATGGTGGTGGCTACAAGCATAGCCAGCTTCAAGAGGGGATTGGATAAAAACATAGAGCAGAGGTCCATCAGTGGCTATTAGCCAAAATATATTATTGGAACTGTCTGGGGCAGTGATGCTCTGTATTCTTGGTGCTTTGGGGGGGGGGGGCAAAGTGGAAGGGCTTCTAGACCAACTTGTGAACCTCCTGATGGCACTTGGGTTTTGTTTTTTTTGGCCACTGTGTGACAAAGAGTGTTGGACTGGATTGGCCATTGGCCTGATCCAACACGGCTTCTCTTATGTTCTTAAGCATAAATATAGAACAGCTGATATTGTAATGCCCCTGTATAGAGGTTTATAAAATTATGCATGGGTGGAGAGAGTTGATGAAGAGAAATTTTTCTCCCTCTCCCAAAATACTATAACTTGAGGGTCCCCAATGGAGTTGATGGGTAGTAGATTCAGGATGAACAAAAGGAAATACTTATTTATGTAGAAAGTGATTTTAAAAATACTTCCATCTAACTTCAACCTGGTGGAATGAGTTCTCTATAGAGATCAGGGTCCTGCAGGATTTGTTACAATTCTACAGGGCCTGCAAATGGAGCTATTTTGCCAGGGTTTTTGTTGATGCATTGGCATCCTATTGGCCCCTTCTCCCCAAACCTGCCAACTTGCTTGAATCTGCTCATGTTGCCTAAACTGTTGGTTTGAATCATCATTGAACAGATCAGCTATTAACATCGGATTAGACCAAGGAATTAATGTTCGCCATCTAAACATTGTTTAAATTTAATATGTTGTTGAAGGTTTTCATGGCCGTTGTTCATTAGTTGTTGTAGATTTTCCGAGCTGTATGGCAGTGGTCTTGGCATAGTAGTACATGACATTTTGCCAGCAGCTGTGACTGGCATCCTCAAAGGTATAACACAGAAAGATAGAGTTCTCTCTGAGTCAAAGTGAGAGGAAAGAAAAAGAAATGGCGGGAATTTATATCTACTCAAGAAGCAAAGAACCTCCTCAGGAAAACTCCTCCATTAACATGTCACAGCCTGGGAAATTCCCACAAGATAATGACTCAGCCCTACCCCACCTTCCTGAGTAGATATAAATATTTATTATTTGAGTTTTTGTATTATACAACAATAGTTTTCATTACAGGTAAATGCTAATTGTCCTTTCATAGGATAAACGAGGAACAAGGTACAAGACTGAGCAGTTTTATTAGATCTTCTAGATCCCTACACATTTCACTATATGCTTCGTTTCAAGATAGAAACTTCTCTGGCTTCCACCTTAAATAACTGTTGTTCCTCTTTTCTCCAACCTACAGTTGTGACCTTAGTTTCTTCCTCTTTTTTTTGTAATTCATTTTGGACTGTACTGAGAACAAAGTAATGTAGAACACCAGAGTAGGAGCAGAGCAACCTGTGTTCCAGTTGATCCTGTCAGTATTTGAGTCTGTATAATGTATGATGCAATGCTTAGATTGTGAGCATCTGAGAGTGACAGCCAGTGACAGATAAGATCATGTGAGCTGAGTCAGGTGTGTAGGGTTTTTTCCCCTTCTGTACAAGGACATGTGGGAGTGGGTAAATGACTCAGCACTATGTTACTGTTGGCTGGCTGTAGTATAAATGCACATGGGTGACTTAGTGTTCTCCTCTTGGGATTTATCTGATGATTGGCGAAGCACTTTGGCACTCTGAGCAAGCTCTTGTATAGATTCACCTTGTAAATACTTGTACAATACACACTACTTTATTTAAAGTCTTTGTGTGTGTGTGTGTTGCCTTGCTGAACAGTCAGTTGCGAGCATAACTCAGCCACAGACCAAGAGATACTTGCCATACAGCTCATGAAGTGACTTTTGGCCAATTACTCAAAGCAACCTGACATAATTTTTGTGAGTATAAAAATATATATACACTCCATGAGGAAGGGGGAAATCAAAGCATAATATCTGCTAATATATGGAGATCATACCACTTTCCCTGGGATAGTCAAGGCATTTACTGAATGAAGATGCAAAGCTGTTGGTTACCTTGCCTGCATATAACCCTCAAATATACATCCCTTCTGATACACTGTGGGAATCTCTGGTGGAGAAAGCATCAGAACAGTGTTCTGCCTACCTTCATAGAGGAGGAAGAAAGATGGACAGAGGTTGAAAAATGCTTCAGTGAAGGGGGAAAGTGGTTAAAGGGACAATCCCAAGAAGGGAGGGGGAAAGCTGTTCTATAACAAAAACAAATGGGGAAGATAAACTAGGCTGGGCTAATGTCCTGCAATGCCCAGCCGCAGTTTGACTACTTATTCTCTCTCATGTATTCTAAGAGAGAAAACAAATCAGAAAAAGTTACATTTTTTTCTTTGAAATTGCTTCTAAACAGAGAAAATAAGAGGCTCCTTTTGGGGAAATCCAATGTGTGCCTTAATTCAGAAAAGTGTGCCCTTCCCATATTTGTGGATACTGGTTTAGTCTCAAGATGTCTATGCTCCTTAGTTCTGTTGGTAAGATACAATTAGTGCCGGCGCAAGGGAGTGGTGCCCCAGGCAGGCACCTCCCCGCTGCTGCTCCCTACAATGCTGCAATGCAGCACCATGCTCTGTTGCACCCCCACAAGGATGCAGCGCCGAGGCGTGGCGCCCACCCACTCATTTCCTTCCTGTCGCCTCCCCCCCAGCATGATCACAGCACACTGTGCCTGGGCCCTGCAGGCTGTGACACAGCATGTATCTTATCTTCCAAAGGACGCGCTGGAGAAGGCTTGGCTCCCCCTCACTTCCAGGGAGGGGGAGCCAAGCCTTCTCCATTGTGTCCTTCAGAAGATAAGATGCACGCTGTGTCACAGCCTGAGGGCCCAAGCATGGCATGCTGTGATCACACCGGGGGGGGGGGGGAGGCGAAGGGACAGGAAGGGAAAGGGGGGATGGGTGATGGTGAGTGGGTGGCGGGTAGGCGGGCAGAGGAGGCAGGCAAACTAGGCACTTACCAGGGGCACCGGGAGGGGGGAGCCCAATTTGACACCCCACCCTCCCGGCACCCTAGGCAACCACTTAGTTTGCCTAGTGGGCAAGCCAACCCTGGTTACAATGAGCTTCCTTGTCCTGAAACCAGTTGCTTCAGTCCCTGTCTTATTGCTAGTACATGGGTGTTGTTTTGAACACACTTGTCTCTGCTCAGTGAACCTAAGAGCACGAACCCTGGTAGTACTTCCTCTATATTTGTTAACCCCTAAAAATCGTCTGGCTACACTGCCAGAGGCCTGGATAAAATATCCAGCTTACTATTAATTTTTTGGGGGGTGGGTGGGTTATACTGGCTCAAATTCCCCTGGACACTCTAAAAATGGAGTATACCACTTGCTGGAGTACATTGATAAAAGACCTTTTGTCTCTGGCTTCTAGAAGTCCCTCTAACCTGCCATTGACCCAGGCTTGCAGAACAATAAGCAAGCCTCCCAATTTGGCCCAAACCCCTCCACTACCCAGCCTGATTTAATCAAGCTCCTAGACAAAACTTCTAGGCCACCCTAGCCATTGTCAACCTTAATGATATTCCTGCTTCTTTTTATAACTCAGTCACTAGTCTCATCATCCAGCCTTCTCTCATGCGACAACTTTAGCAGTTATTTTCAAACTGTCCAAATTTTAGCAGTTATTTTCAACTGTCCATAAACCCAGCCCTATCCTAGCAAAGACAATGCTTTCCTGTTAGAGTTACCAGTCTCCAGGTGGGGTCTGGAGATTTGCCGCTTCCGCAACTGATCTCCAGTTGGCAGAGATCAGCTCCCCTAGAGAAAATGGTTGCTTTGAAGGGTATACTCTGCTGAGGCCCTTCCTCTCCCCAAATCCCACCCTCTGCCAGATCCACCCTCAAAGACTCCAAGTATTTTCCAACACAGACCTAGCAACCCTATTCCTTGTTCATGTAATTAATGGTGCATAAAAATCACCCTCCAGACCTTTATGGCTGGTTTTTGGATCTCATTTAACTCATGATTGGTCTGCTTCATTACTCTCACTGAAGTCACTGAAATTCCATGCTTTGGACTCCCCCCCTCCACTTTTGAATCCTGGAACTTGATCCCTGGATAGGGTTGCTAATCCCCACGTGGGGAAAGGGGATCCCTTGGTTTGGAGGCCCTCCCTCCACTTCTGGGTCATCAGAAAGCAGGGTGGGGAATGTCTGCTGGGCATTCCATTATTTCCTATGGAGACCAATTCCCATAGGGTATAATGGAGAATTGATCCATGGGGATCTGGGGCTCGGGGGAGGCTGTTTTTTGAGATAGAGGCACCAAATTTGCAGCATAACATCTGATGCCTCTCCTCAAACTACCCTCTAAGTTTCAAAAAGATTGGACCCAGGGGGTCCAATTCTGCAAGCTTCAAATGAAGGTGCCCCTATCCTTCATTATTTCCAAAGGGGGGAAAGGCATTTAAAAGGTGTGCAGTCCCTTTAAATGTGATGGCCAGAACTCCCTTCGGAGTTCAATTATGCTTGTCACAACCTTGTTCCTGGCTCCACCCCAATGTCTCCTGGCTCTACCTCTTGGGCAGGGACGGTGGCTCAGTGGTAGAGCATCTGCTTGGGAAGCAGAAGGTCCCAGGTTCAATCCCTGGCATCTCCAAAAAACGGGTCCAGGCAAATAGGTGTGAAAAACCTCAGCTTGAGACCCTGGAGAGCCGCTGCCAGTCTGAGAAGACAATACTGATTTTGATGGACCAAGGGTCTGATTCAGTATAAGGCAGCTTCATATGTTCATATGTACCCTCAAAGTCTGGCTCCTGGCTCAACCCCCAAAGTCCCCACATATTTCTTGAATTGGACCTGGCAACCCTATCCTTGGACTTGCTTTTCATCATCTGCTGGGAACAAGACCTTTTCCAGGGCCATTTTAGCCCTTCTGTCTGTCCTGGTAAGATGCAGAACCAGGTTCTATTGGAGCAAAACAGTCAGAGTCCAGTGGTCACAGTTCTTTGCCCCACCTTCTTTCTGCCAGTTAAGCTTTGCTATCACTCAAAAGAACTTGAGCAAATCCTGGTATGAGGGAAAGGTCAGGTAAAGAGACATTTGCTGTGATACTTCCCCAGTTTTTTGTGTGGAAGGCAACACAAAAGAGGCGATATAAAGCAACTGGTAGATATTGCAACTATTAATGTGCCCAGTTAAAAAAATTAACAGTAAATGTGTATACTATGCAAATTAGGTCACTTGGATTTGTGGAATTTGCATATATAAATCCTAAATTATGCATTATTGGGGTACTCATGCCAAAGTGCAATGTTAGCATAAATAAGTTAACTTATTTAAAATTTGGCTTTTAAAAGAGTACTTTGAGTTGTCTTTGTATTCTGAATAAATGTGAAGCTGGTATCTAACTTTTCTTTTGCTTTTACTCAGCATAGGACAAGGGGAGAGGTTGGGTTTGACTAAGAAATGCTGTAGAGGAAAAATGTTAATGTCTTAGTGTTTATTTAACCTTCTTTTTTGGGGGGGGGTTAATTAAACACAGTGGTTTTCTTGAATAGAAAATAGCCTGTGATAGGCATATGCAAACTGTTTTAAGTAGTATATTTGCCTATATAACAAACCATAATTTCCCCTGATTTTCTTGGACCACTTCCTTTCGATTTCCTAGAATTATATCAAATGCTGCACATTCAGATGGTCATGCTCTAGCTATTCAAAATTCTGTTCTTCCTGATACAAAAAAAAATGTTTACTCTGGAAGAGATGCCAAATTGCACTCTGTGATTATCCCTGTTCAAATCTATCAATGTTAATGGGACAGAACATAACAAAGAGAAATGACTGTTTCCAAGCCTGTGCTGCTATGAATCTCTTTCAGGAAGAAATCTGGTTATCTGTTTTTTCCATAAGCCCTGGAACATACTACAATCAAATGAGTTCTTCAATCTCTGTAATGTCTAGGGCTGTTCTTCTTAACGTTGCTCTGGGAGTAATAAATCTTGAATGCAAGTAAGAGTTCATGTGTGATTTTTTTTTTATTTAGCTACAGTTGAAAGCCAAAGATGTTAACTTGATATTGAACCCTTGCTCCTAATTGCACAGCTGCATTGTGTAGTACATTTGTAAAGCTTGAGCACTGACAGTGATAGAGATAATTTTTCCTCCTTGGGCTGGTTTCATCTAAGGGAGGACAGCATGTGAGGGAGGACAGGATACATGTGGTACTCCTTTAATGTGCACTAGAGATATAGCATGGACACTGTGACACATAGGCCCACCACCCCATGGGACTAATAGTGTGACCTTTTCTCCCTTTTATAAAAAGAGAAGTGTGGGTTAAGCGTCTGTCTATCATAGAGCCTTTCCCCCAGCTAGATGGCATGCACTCCCCTCTACAGTTTTAGAGGGGAGATATAGAAAGATCCCTAAGAATGAGACGGCCTGCACTTGTGGAGAAGGGGTCATCAAAAGTGTTGAACATGTTCTCCTCTCATGCCAATTTTACCAGGCGATACAGGCAAGGTTATCTAGTCCCTCAATAAGTAGATTTCAGGGCCATTCCAGTCTTTCTTATTTTGAGGTCACTAGGAAGTTTCTAATGGGAGTGAACCCGCAGATTAGAGGTCCTTGTGCAAGGTTCTTTTCAATTGCTTCTAAAGTTCGCAAAGATATATTATGTTCTGAAGCCAAATTTTATTTGCTATTTTATATACCCTATTTTCTACTGTTATCCTTTGCGATATTTGAATTTGTTGTATTTTAACTTTGTTTTTTAGCTTTTGTAATTTTTTTCTGATTTGTGCTGCTCATTGACTGTGTTAAAATTGAACAAATGAACCCTATATGGCTTCCTTGACGTGAGTTGTTAACCACATAGGTATTCTTTTAGAAGGTATCTTTCCTGATCTGAAGCATACCAAAGATCGTTGCATTCGTGCATTGGTCCATCTTGGCTACATTCAAATACTCTGATAAACCATAATTTGATAAAGCCTGGGTGTATTGTGACAGATGGGTTTTGTTGGTTGGCTGCAATTTGAGTTTTCAAGCTAAGGTTTGTAGCTGGCTTAGTAGCCACAGTTTGTACCAGACAAAGCTTTCCCTCCTCCTTCCTCCCTCAGGGGAGACAGGTTTTATGAGTGGGAGACCAACATTACTTGGACACTTTGCAGTTATTCAGCCAAAGGCTGTTGCACTATGGACCCACCCAGTCCCAACCAATGAGGGAATTTGGATTTGCAAAGGCAAAAGGAGAATTATATATAAAAGATTACTATAGAGATGGACAGTCCTGTTGTGTCATTATGATGGAGTTACTATTTTCTGATGCCTCTGGACTGGTACTAATTTCTGAACAACTAGGGGTGATGTGAGAGTCTTGACAAGTAACCCGCCCTACTATTCTTCCTCATGACTACGTTAAGGAAATATCCACAGGACAGAAACTTGTGTATGTTGCTTGTATGTGATTTTCATTGGCTTAATTAAATCCTCCTCCTGTATGGTCCAGGGCTTCTTGCATTACTCTGGTGCTACAAGAAGCAGAGGTAAAAGGAAGTTATACTTCAATATGTGTCTCCCATTGAAGTGACTCTTAGACTGATTTCTTGCTTTAATGTTAATATTAAATAATCCAACTCAAGATTTTCAATTGATGTGAGAACCTTGTTTTTGCATGCCCTCTGCTATGCATCCATATCCAAACCTGCAACAAGAAGCCAGGTTGGGGAAAAAAAAACTGTTACTAGATTGCCAGCAGTGAAGCAGCCATTATGGTCTGCTGAGTTCTTTTTCAGTCTTTCAACATCTGTGGCTTTTACTTGAAATTGAGAAGCAGGCAGCTTCTGAGTTGCATTAATTCTGTGATGCTGAACAATCACATATATGCATTATTTTGCATTCATGCAATGCTTTTGGCAGGTGCTTCATGAACATCTGTTGTCTAAGCCCAGGAGCAATTCAACTGACCTTATTAAATGAGAACAGCAGTAGGCTAAGAGACAGCTCTTCTGCTAATGCTTTAACCATACTTGACTCTCAGCTCAAAATTCAGAGTTAATGCCTCCTAGAAGATGAACAGCAGTCAAGATAAATCTCAGAGCAGTTGTCACTAATCACAGGGAATACTGTACCTTCCTTACCAATTAGAAAATCTCAGTATATCAGTATATCATCTGGGTTTGCAGTTCAGAAACATATAACATAAATGGAAAGAGACTGGGCAAGAACTCAGGTTAGCATAGACACAGACAAATGAAAAATTAAGAAGAACGAACTGGAAGGAACTAAAGAAAGATAAACTACATAAGAAGAAACTCTCAGGTACTCAACAATGTACTCAGCAATTTTCTACATTCATTTTTTTGCATTTTCTTTCTTTATTAAAGGAAGAATTTAAAAATTAACAACTCCAACAAAATCTTTTACACTGTATAAACTTAAAATCACTTAAACATTGTATCTTCATGTTTTCTTCATCTTCTTCATTCTTCTCTCAAAGTTTAAATAATAAAATTTATAAAATTCACAAGTTAATCTTAGCTCAACATTATATATTTCAAATCAAATTAGAGCTATGTTATGCTACAAATAATATAATATATAGCTCAGCCCTTGGAGACCTTAAAATTTAAGAACTGGAGGAGAACAAGACTCTACCTTCCATGGGCTGATTATACCTTGGGGGAACATGCCCAGACGCTTACAACAGTCCCACCACTCTCTAGTATCAGAGAGTTATGCTTCCATTATAAATTTTTTAAAAGGAGTCAACACTCTCCTCAAAATCGCCATGATGTTCAGAAGTGCATACACGACTTGCTTTAACTGGAGTAGGGGGAGAGCGTTCCTTCCTCTTGTTTACTCTTGCAGGGGTGGGGAGGAATTTAAAGCAGTCAGCAATAATTCACCAGAAGCAGAGTCGTGGACAGTATGATAAGTTGAACCTTGTTGCACACAAAGTTTGCCCATTTGGAGCCAACGATATCTCATTCCTACATCCCGCAGTTTAGCTGTCGTGCCTTTAAGATCTCTTCTGATCTTTAAGAACTCAGGAGGGAGATGAGGATACACTTGGATCTATAACCCCTAATAGTCCAAACCGCCCCTTTCCTTGGCCTCCGCAAGAATCTTGTGCCGTGTTCGAAGATCCTTGAATTCTACCAGTATATCTCTGGTATATGATGATGAAGCGGATTCTTCACATACCTTGCCAGTGCGATAAGCTCACTGCAGGAGGGGTGTAATTTCGGTTTCAAGATTTACTGTAGCTGCTGTCAAGCATTTGGTTTATACTCAGTATTAAATGTTAAGTTTGATTTTCCTGTAGAATGCTTTCCCATGTAATTGCATATCCAAGCCAAAGAACCATCCTGCCTTCTACCCTCCCTTTTCTCTTTCCCACCTTTGAGTAGCAAATGTAGGAATGTGCTGCTGTGATAACAGGCGCCTCCCAGAAGGATACCACACTGTAACCATCAACTGTAAGTGTGAGACCAGGGAAGTTTTAACCACAAAGATAGCTATGTGTAGGTACATAGTAATTCACACGTCTTTGTTATGTCTTTGAACTATCATTCCCGAAGTGCTTTGATGTAACCCTTAAAGCTTTATGCATTGCAATACTTTGTATCACTTTCAAGGTGTCTTACCAACGAGCAGCAATGGAGTATCAATAAACTAAGACTTTGTATTTAACAATTACTTGGTTATCTGAATCTTCCATGCTTGACAACTGCTAGCCAGTTTGCCATAAATATAGTCAGCTCTGTTCCAGCCTCAGTGTTTGATGTGAACCCTCTGAACTTTAGGCACAACTCACTTTCTCTCTTCTAGACTGAAGAATTGGAACCTATCAGCCCTGTCTTCCTATGAAGAGCGTACCATCCGCCTCAACGATGCTGCACAAAACCTCAGATCACTGTTCCTCAGTTTCTTACCACTCAGGGAAATGGAGAGAACAAAACAGTACTTTTGCGAGGGGATGATGGTGATCTGTAAGTGACTAATAAGGAAGTATTAGCTTTTAAAATCTGAAGTTGTTATATATCCATTAATTGCTAGACTATGTATCACGTTTCATGTAAATTAACTACACTTACATTGGTTTATGAAGCAAGTTTGACCTTTCCACATTGTTTCCTGGTTTATTGGATATTTTTAATATGGAAGGAGCATTTAGCAGCCTAAAGTGAAGCTGTGATTTACGGAGAGTAAAGAAAACTACTGAGTGCATTGATTTGCCAGCTGGATATTAGGGGGAGAAGCTTTTTTGAAACGCTAATATTACAGTTAAACTGGATGTAGAGATTTAGTCATCATTTCTACACCACCCTAGTCTATTTGAGCAATTAAGTGGAAATTACAGGCTATGGCCTCAGACCCTGCAGTTTATGCAAATTTCTATTTGCATACTGAGAATGGTAACAACTCAAAATGAGGCCTGAAGTCTACTCTTGGATGCTACTTGCCAGAGCCTGTAGAGGGCCAGGAAGTGCTTAGTTGAACAGCATTGCTGGAGACTTTGGGAGCAATCCTGTCTACTTAGAAGTAAGTCCCCTTTGGTTCAATGAGACTTACTTCCAGGAAACAGTTCTCAAAACTTCAGCATTTGCATAAAAGCCATCTGCACCGCATGCAATCTGGAAGAGAATAAATTTGCTTGCAGATCCAAGCAATTCTGTACTAAGTGTAAAATAAATAATTTTATCACTCTGTCCTAAGGGAAGACATTATTTTATGAGCAGGAGACCAACATTACCTGGACACTTTGTAGTTAATCAGCATCTGAAAACAAACGGTTTCCTCACAGTCATTCTTGATCCTTAGCATTTTCTATCCCATCCCTCCTCTACCTATGCTTTTCCATGTCAAATATTAGATTGCTAGCTCCTTTATGACATGAATTAAGAGTAGGAATGTGATAGACAGGCTAGGTTCTTCCTCTCCCTAAGAGTGACCAATAAGAGCTTACAGAATGTTGGGGACTGTTGAAAAACATCAGTTAAGAAGGCAGTTGGGAGTTGGCAGCCAGGGAGGTGAGAGGTTGTCTGAGTGGAACTGTGGAAAAGAGCTGTTTAGAGACAGCTGAAAATAGTACATTTGAAACAAAGGATTCCAACTGTGCAAATGGGACCACAGCTGAAAAATTCAGTGGAAACAAAATGTTGTAACTTTTCCTTTACTTTCTGTGGTCCTATGTTAAAACCATAAATAAAAGTTAATTTCTTGTTTTGGTTTAATTCTCTGGGCTGTGTGTCTCAGGGAAAGAAACACATGCACACACAAGTTAAAATCTTGGTCTATATATGTATTATAGCAGCGGTCCCCAACCTTTTTGGCACCAGGGACCAAATTTGTGGAAGACAATTTTTCTAGGGATGGGGGGATGGTTTCAGGATAATACAGTTGTGCACTTTATTTCTATTAGTTTGGTGTGGTAGTTAAGTGTGTGGACTCTTATCTGGGAGTGCTGGATTTGGTTCCCCATTCCTCCACTTGCAGCTGCTGAAATGGCCTTGGGTCAGCCATAGCTCTCGTAGGAGTTGTCCTTGAAAGGTCAGCCTCTGGGAGGGCTCTCTCAGCCCCACCCACCCCACAGGGTGTCTGTTGTGGGGGAGGAAGGTAAAGGAGATTGTGAGCCACTCTGAGATTCTGAAATTCAGAGTGGAGGACAGGATATAAATCCAATGTTGTATTCTTCTTTTTCTTCCTACATTGTAATATATAATGAAATAATTATACAACTCATGAACCGGTTGCTAATAGACCACGGACTGGTACCGGTCCATGGCCCGGGGGTTGGGAACCCTGTATTATAGAATACTAGCTGGAAACCTGTGCTTCACTACAGTATTTAACTACCTTCAATCCAGTTATAATACTGAATTCTGAGTGATTGCCCTCACTTGGAGATTGGCAACAATGGTTTCCCAGGAGAAAATGATTGGTTTGGCTGGTTTTGAGGATGGAGTTTATGGCATTGTACCTGTCTGAGGTTCCATCTCTCCTCAAACCCCTCAAATCACCAGGAATTTCCCAACCTGGAGTTGGCAACCTTATCTCCTTCCCAGCCAACCATCAACCTACTTTGATCTGGCCCTCTGGCTTCAGCTTTCCATTTCCTCCCCCTCCCTGCAGCCTCTACCTAGGAAAAGTACACTTTTTCTCTGCAGTGAGGTCTAAAACAGTTTACATCATTCTTTTCTCCCCTTTTTGATCTGCACAACAACCTTGTGAGGTAGGTTAGGCTGAAACTCTGACTGGTCTGAAATCACAATATGTAGCAAAACAGGAGGGAAGCAACCTCAACAGGGTATAATGACACAGAGTCCAGTCTGTGAAAGCAGTGATTTTTACCTCAAAACACAGAGCTCCACAGCTGAGCAATCAGTGAGAAGGATGTGTACTCTGCAGTCTCCATTAACTGATTTTCATCTCAGAACATAGAGCTCCACAGCTGACCAACCGTCCCGAATTGTGGGTTTCTAGGTCCAGGGGTTTCGGCTGGACATTGATGAGTCAGTCAGGACACCTGTTCAACTGTCTGCAGTCTCTGTTAATTGATTTTTACCTGAGAACACAGAGCTCCACAGCTGACCAGTCAGAGAGATGTGTGTGCAAGCAGGCAGCACCCTGTCAGGCACATAGCAAAGCTTTACCCATTAGAGAAAAAACATTTTACCCCTTTTCACCCCTTTAGGGGTCGAATTTCTAAATTCCCTTCTTAGTGGGTGCTTATGTCATGGAAGGAAAGCACTCCCCAAATTTAGGATTTCTAGATCCAGAGATATGGTCTGGGCGTTGATGAGTAAGTCAGGACACTTGTTTATATACATATGGATGAGTATATGGTGGTAAGTGTGTGACTGGAATAGTGTTTAAGCCTCCAACCCCTATTATTAAAGGGGCTACCCTATCTGCTAATGTCTCTGTGAGTGAAAGGGAGGACTTAAGAGGCTCTATATATATGTTAAGAGATTTGAAGGGTGATGAGTGTGACATCCTGGCCTCCATTGTACCCTGAACCTGAGAGAGAAAGGTTTTAGAGCGTGGTAGGCACCAGGCCTCAGATTCAGTGGGAGCTCACAGGAGTGCAGCTCCTGAACCTTTCTGAGAGTTCCTCCTCCTCCTTCTGAGAGTTCCACCTCCTTGTCCATTAAATAGTAAGTGCAGCTGCATAACAAGCCCTGGATGAGCTCCACCACCTATTTTTCTACAAAATGACCCCTGGTAGGCATCAATGTTCCCTCTACCCCCCACCCTTACTGAGCAGAGTAGTTCATAAGCTGTTCAGAATAGGACTGCTATAATCTTAAAAATCTGGGCAGGGCAAGACTCTGCATGGCTCCAGATTGCTGCTGACGAAGCTTCCTGTGTTAATGAGCAGCCATTCATGCACAGAGCTTAGAGGGAACACTGGTAGGCACTCTGTATTTGAGCGTGGAAGAAGCATCACAATGTATTTTCTCCATTTGTGTTTTATTCCATTATTTTTTAAAAAGGAATTTCCTTTTACTTTCTTCATTGCATTATTTATTTTATTTTATTTTGGATAGTTATGATATTTCTATGTCACTTCGTCATACTCCTGCTTGAGGCAGGATTTCAACAGAAAATGTGTTTCAATGAGAGATACTTTTCAATGGGAAGCAGATACAGTGAGACTGTAACTTCATTGCTTTCTGTTCAATCAGGAAGAAATTTTCAGGAATTGTACCTGTTATACAATTGACCCTCCCAGTCAGACAGAAAAATGTTTTCAGCTTTAGAGGCAACTAAATTTTAATTTACCTACCAAGCACCTGGAACGTCAAGCAGGCAGGCACCAATAGGCACAGGGAGGCAGCAATGCAGAGAGAGAAGAGGGTTCCAGTATTTTATTCTTATTAGGTTCTCAACTTCTGATATTGTTTTGCAAATTCTAACAAAGAAGAAGCTGGTCATTGAATGACCCACAGCATCAATACACATCTTGCTTGTAGGCTCTAGAAGACTGACAGAAGGGTAAAGGCTCTCTTTATTTTATGGCATTATTCTTACAGTATTCTTACAGTTTTCATGTAGATATATACTGTAAATTCTAATATATAAAATGCTCAAAGGGGGGCAAAACAGGCATTTTGCATTGATGCATTTGGTAGCAGCTACTGGAAGACAGGCAGTAGTCCAGAGATGGCAGATGTTCCCTTTATTTTTAATTATTCATATTATTCACTACTACTCCTATTATTATAGTAATGATAGTCTCTCTCGCTCGCTTTCTGTACAGTTTTAAATTCTAATAAATATAACATTTTCTAAAGTGCTGGGGTAGCTGGCACTTCGGTGTCCCGAAGAATCACATAAAAGAGGAAGCAGGATTTTCTGTCAGGTGTCCCATACAAACAGCAGCACAGCCCTAAAACTGGCAAGCACAGCTAGTGCACGACAGCTCCAAAATGGCAAGTCAGGCAACAGTAAGAAAAGGCAGAGCTGACACATGTAAGCTCCAAGAAAATAAAGGCAGGCGGAAGCAGCAAGGCAACAGTATGGCTCATTCCATCTAACCAGGCTGAGGAATCTCACCAGTGGAAGGCTAACCCTTGGGATGACTAGCTGCTCCTCTGTGAGGCCAACCACTATTCCACCTATTAATTCATGATCTGAATGATGTTGACAGAGATGTAACTATGTCCAATAGGAACTGGATCCCATCTATATGTTGCTGTTCCAGTTTAGCTAACTTATCCCACTATCTGCCATTGCTGTGGTGACCCATCAGGGACAGGTAGACATTTCTATATCCCAGCACAAAGAAGGCACCACATTCTTGATAAATGTTGTGCAACTTCATTTATATACTAGGAAAAAGTGGGAATAAATACAACAAGCTCTAAAAAGAGGCTGTGGGCAAGTGCCCCAGCCTTGGGCATGTAGTGTCACGGGCTGAGGCCGGGTCAGGCAAAGTCCAGGGGCAGTCCAAGGTCTGTAGCTGGTGAGCAAAGAGGGTCCAAGGCGCCAAAACCGAATCACAGTCTAGGTATCGCAGGTCAGAGGTTCAGAAGCCGAAGTCAGGGGGTCCAGAAGTCAAAGCCAAAGTCAGGGAGTCCAGAAGCCAAAGTCAAAAGCCGAAGTGGATGCTAGAACGTCAGGTAAGTGACTAGTTGCTTCCACAAAGGCTCCTCCCAAAGCCCACAGCTATATAGCCCTCTGCTGGCTGTTGCCCATTTGGGCTAATTGCTGGCTCAGAGAGGCAGCCAGGATCCTGCTGAGACTCAAGCATCCTCACTCCAGAAGGGCCAGAATCCTTTCAAAACTCAGGGCTCAGGGAGCGTCTTGCTCATGAGCGTGCCGCCCTCCTCCGATCCCTGAGGTCCTGACGAAGGCGGTCACGCACACGAGCCACCCGAGAGGGCGAGGCAGGGGGCTTGGATCTTCTCCAGCAGGAGGCAGGGGCACTGGTGCAGGTGGCAGGGGCACAGTTTCTTCTGCAGGCTCAGCTTCTTCTGCAGGGTCCCCAGCACCCATGACATGTAGGGTCAATTTGCTGTGGTGTCATACTATGATAAGAACATAAGAACATAAGAGAAGCCATGTTGGATTTATTTATTTATTTAGTCCAATACTCTGTGTCACAAAGTGGCCAAAAATTTATATATATATATATACACACACACACACACTGTGGCTAATAGCCACTGATGGACCTCTGCTCCATATTTTTATCTAACCCCTTCTTGAAGCTGGCTATGCTTGTAGCCGCCACCACCTCCTGTGGCAGTGAATGATGATCACATAGATGCTGAAGCTCAGCATTCCTTTGGCCTGCAGTGCGTTGTTGCTGCCTTTTCCTGTTGTATTTGACCTTTAGTATCAGTGTGTGTTTGTGGTGTAATGTGTTTTTTTTGGCCTGGCCTGGCATGGTTGTGTTATGGTATACCATAGAGTATGCTCTTCAAGGTGACCATTTTCTGTAAGGGAAGTGATCTGACTTCAGTTTCCATCTCCTCCACCCTCCCTGCAGCAACTACCTAGGAAAAGTACAGTCTTTCTCCACAGTGTGGACCAAAAAAGGAGCAAAGCGACCTCAGCAGGGTATAATGACACAGAGTCCACCCTGCAAAGCAGCCATTTTCTCCAGGGGCACTGATCCCTGCCATCTGGAGAGCAATTGTAATTCTGAGGGATCTCCAGCCCTCCCCTGAAGATTGGTAACAATGGTTCCCCAGGAGGAAATGACTGGTTTGGAGAGTGGAATCTATGGCATTGCACCTATCTGAGTTTCCACCTCTCCTCAAAACCCACCCCTCCTCAAAACCTCTCCAGGCTCCACCTCTCAAATCTCTAGGAATTTCTCATCCTGGAGTTGGCAACCCTCTCTTTTCCAGCCAACCATCAACCTACCTTTATCTGCCTGTCAGATTTCAGTTTTCCATCTCCTCTCCCTTCCCTGCAGCCCCTACCTATGAAAAATACAGTTTTTCTCCTCAGTGCGGGGGTGGGGGGAGCAGTTTACATCATTCTTCTTTCTCCCTTTTGATCTGCACAACAATCTTGTGAGATAGGATAGGCAGAAAGTCTTTGACTGGTCTGAAATCACCCAGTCAGCTTCTACAGCAAGAACCTGGGTCACTTAACACAAGAATAAGTCCTCCAATCTCATCTTTAATGTCACCACTAGATGCTTAACATGACAAATATGAGAGGAAAAACAATTCTTTTATAATATATCAAGATATGATGGATGATGATGGGAAAATCAAATCTTTCCATGAACTTTCAAGCAGTTTGTGGTGGTTGTGAATGGATACATTTCCAGACTGTCTCTGCTCAGTCAAAATATTTACCAAACTTCAAAGTGTGTGTATGTGTGTGTGAATTCACCAGCCAGTGCATTTGTATGTGTAGCTTTCAGGTAGTCCATTCTATACACTTTTGAACCTGTGCCTGACATTTCCCAAAAAGCACTTTCCTGGGGGAATCTTCTTTGGGGAACCATAACTTAGACCCCCCCCCCAATCCAATCTGCATATAACTTGGAGGGCACCTTTCACAGGGTCTATTCCATACACTTCTGAACTTCCTGAACATTTACCTATCGTTTCCCCAGAAAGCACTTTCCTGGGGGCATCTTTTTTGGGGGGATCCGTAATTCAGACCCCATAAGTCCAATCCTCACCAAATTTGGAGGGCAGATAGAGGAAAGTCAGCCAGAGATTCTTTGGGAGTTGTTAACAAACTTGGGGGGGAGGGGGTTCTACCACATCTTGAACCTCACAGTCTGAACCTGTTCATTTGGCTCCTAAACATTTGTGATGGTTCTTGGCTCCCAAACTGGACACACAACAAACCATTAACCAAACACTTTCCCTATGAAGAAAGGTTACAACGCTTGGGGCTCTTTAGTTTAGAGAAGCATCAACTGAGGGGTGACATGATAGAGGTTTACAAGATTATGCATGGGATAAAGAAGGTAGAGATAGAAGTACTTTTCTTCCTTTCTCACAATGCAAGAACTCATGGACACTTAATGAAATTGCTGAGCAGTCAGGTTAGAATTGATAAAGGAAGTACTTCTTCACCCAAAGGGTGATTAACACATGAAATTCACTGCCACAGGAGGTGGTGGCAGCTACAAGCATAGACAGCTTCAAGAGGGGATTGAATAAACATATGGCGTAGAGGTCTTTCAGTGACTATTAGCCACAGGGTATTGATGGAACTCTCTGTCTGGGGCAGTGATGCTCTGTATTCATGGTGATTGGTGGGAGGTCAACAGTGGGATGGTTTCTAGTGTCCTGGCCCCACTAATGGACCTTCTGATGGCACCTGGGTTGTGGTTGTTGTTTTTGGCCACTGTGTGACACAGGGTATTGATGGGCCATTGGCCTGATCCAATATGGCTTCTGTTATGTTCATATTTTCCCAGTTTATGCCCATCCCTACATAGGCATTCTCTTTTCATGTTGGGAATATGGGCAATGCCTGGCATAGTAAGTATTATCCAGTGAGAGGTTGACTATGAATTACAGCATCCCTGTGAGCTTTGTGGCCCCAATCAGCCACTCTCCTCTCCATGGATGCTCTAACAACCTCTCACATATTATAGCAAACCAATCACACAGTGTCCCTCACACAGTTCAGTAGCGATGTTAATAGCAAACAACTATAGAGGCTCAGCCTCTAAGAGAAGAGAGCCGGCACAACCAAGAACCAATTTATGGGGGGAGAAAGGTTGGTGTTACGGAATGCACTGGAGGGGAAGGAAGAAGTAAGTTTGAATCACAAGGCAGAATAAAAAGTTAGGGTAGGGCTGTGGCTCAGTGGTAGAACATCTACTTTGTATGCAGAAGATCCCAGGATGACTCTCCAGTTAAAGGGGTCAGTTAGTAGGTGATGTGAAAGACCTCTGCCTGAGACAATATCTGTTGCCAATCTCAGCAGACAATTCTGATCTTGATAGATCAGTTATCTGAGTCTGTATAAAGTAATTCCAGGTGTTCATGTGATGGAAAGTTGCTTGGAGAGCTGTGGACTGAAGGCCTAAAATCCAAGGTAGAAGAAGACTGCTCTGTCTTGACTTTAGATAGAAAGGGGAATTTTCTCAGTCATGGTTTCATCTGCCACTGCAGAATATTGTCCTCTGCCTCAAACCTAGTGATGCAATGGCTGTGGGCTGAATTTCTTATACAGTTGAGTTACGTGGAACAAGGCTCTGTTAAATTAAAAATTCTTGGCCAGAAATTATTCCTATATGACTGTTTCATCAACTCCAGTAAAACTCAGATCTTAGATTCAGTAATCATACAAATTCTTTAGAATCAACAATTATTAATTGATATCCACCACATGATACGGATAGTGCTGAAAATGCCCACTTCCCTCTTACCCTCTCAGTTACTCTTTGGATTAACATCTCAGTGAAAGGAATCTAACAGCAGCATAGTAAAAGTTATGGATCTTGTTTTCTTAGCTATTGGGGACAGGAATGAGGGTGTGGGTGAGCTGTATGGAGAACGTACAAATCTGTTTCTTTGTGCCCAGCTGCTCTATGGAAATGTTATTACTTCATATGTTCCTTTTGGTCAGAGGCATAGTTTGACATATGACCAACTATTGTTTAGTTTGGAGGGTAAAGGAGGAGAGAGGGAATGCATCATGTATTATGCCAACCCACAGCTGGTTTTGCTGAGTGAGATGGATATAAAAACAATTCAGCATTTTAAGGTCTGGGTTCAATCACCCTATGAAAAGTATAGGGAGACTAAATATTTTTAGTCACAAGAGCCTCTATGTTTAATATTGTCTCTCTGCTTCTTAGACCAGTGATCTTCAGCCTTTCTAGATCTGTGACCCACTGAGCATGGGACCCGCTGAGCTGCATACATCCCGCACAGTCATGTGACAAGAAGAGGGAGAAACAGAGTTATGACCTTACCAGTGTGAAGACCAGGACCATAGGCAACAAACCAAAAGTTCTGGAGACAGAAGACACACATTACATACCAGTCCTTCCAAACTGCAAAAGAAAAAAAAAGTTGCTGTATCAAGGATCACAACCCATGGGTTATCAGTCAGGCAGTCAAGTCAGTCAATCAGTCAATCAGTAAGTCAATAACTGCGTCTGCTCCAACCCCTCAGACAGAAATACTCACTTGAAGGATCTATTAAGAGAACATGACTAGTAGTCACATACTGCTCACACTCAAGCCAGTCCAATATATTATTAATGACATGCAACCCATGCTGTATAATGAAGCTTCCCTTACATGGGAATTGGAGGGCCAGCCTTTTCTTGCTTGCAGACAGCCTTCTAACCTAAAACAACATCTCACCTGCAATGATAAACTTCTTAACAGTAACATGTACTCTGGTACCAAGGCCTGCAACAAACCAAGAGGCCAACTTTGCTCTCATATAGTGATATCCAGGAAGACACCCCTGTACTTATTCCCAAGCCATGCACCCCTGGAATGTGATATTGCAATGTAACCCTAGACTATTAAGTGGATACAGCAATGCCCATTTGAATTGGAATGGTCTATCTTGCACATAAGGGAGACAAATCCAGTTCCTTCTTGACCCAAAGCAGGTCTGTAATGTGGTTCTGGTCCACAAGCCAGACAAACATGATGCCAGCTGAAAGGTTGAGAAGCGTCTATCTTTCTGCTCCTGGGAATGAAAAAGTTTCGGGCACAGAGAGTGACAAATGTGGGCAGTGCCATAAAATTCCTTCACTCTTTTGGCAACCTTTAAAAGTCCTGTTATCAAAGCATATGACCCAGGAAACCTCCAACACAAATAAATGGCTTGTCTGTTATTCCTCAGAGCAAGACAGCAGGAACACGAAGGTTAGAGGCTAAGTACTCGTTGTGAATGTGTGGTATAACCTGTAAACCTGTAAACAATTTTGACTTTTAACAAAGTTTCTATTTTTCTTTAATTAATTGCTAAGGCCATCAAAGTCAGCCAGTCCCCTGACCACTTGATAGATGCCCATCCATGGTTGACACTAAGGGAGAAATCTATCACTTTGGGGGAGCTTCAAAGGAACCAGTTTTGGGAAAAACAAGGCCATAAAGTCATTTGGCCAGTGTAATTAAAATTCCTATGTTGAGGTATGGATCTATGATACGAATGGTCTCTGATTGGATATTACACATATGACACCCCGATTTTCCATTGGTGTGACACTCTGCCCCCTTATTGGGTAGGTTAATTGAGTGATGTGACATAATTTAGCCTAGAAAAACAGACCACCCCACCTGTCAGGTTAGGAGAACGAGGAGCGGGGGTCCCGAGAGCAAAGAGAGAAAAGGAGGAGGTGGCAACCCCCTTCATCCCTTCCTACCCTCAACCCCCCTTCCTCTCAAGAGAAATCTCCCTCCAGAGGCCTTGCATTTCCTCTGACTGAGCCTACCCTGCAAAGATCTAGGTATTGTATCACCTTCCCCCATCCATACTGATTCAGCTAACCTCTTTGTAATTCCTCTTGTATGCTTGAAATTGTTTGATTGGGATGTAACTATCTGAAAACTTATGTTATAATAAAATCCATTATTAACCAAAAGATTTTCAGTGGTCTATCTCCGTAGACAAAGACATAGATCCTATATACCTCACCTCTCGTAGGCCTACCATTTTGAGCTAAGAATATTCCCCAATAAAAAGTTGTTTGAGGTGTAACAGAAAACGGCCATGAGCTTTAGTTGAACGCAAGGGATTGACACTCGCTGAGGTCCTTGGGAATCAGTGCCCATCATGGGCCTCCCTGTTTGTTAGTTTGCCCAGGGCTATCTGGTTGGGTTATCATAGGCTAGGGAAAAGTCTCACCTGTGTGCAAAATCCCCTTTCTCAGGCAGAATGCTGTCCCTTTAAGGAGCAGCTCAAGAGAGAGAGAGAGAGCCAGCAGTTTTACCCTTAATGAGCAGTTCTGATTAAGCCAACAGAAACATAATGTTTGACAGAAAGGACCCCTCAGACAAAAAGGAGCCCTCTTCCCCATTCCAAACAATGTTTAAACCCAAAGAGAAGTTAGGCAAACTTCAGAAGTGGCTTATCAAACAAGGAGAGAACCCATGGAAGGGAGGTGTGTTTAAAGGGCCAGATCCACGCACAACTCTGAAAAATGCCTTTTAAGATTTCTGTGAAGGGTTTAAGCCCTGTTCATCCTCTAAAGACAAGTATGCTGCTTGGGGTCTATGGTCAGCACTGGGAGACTGTGCTGAATATGCAAATGAGATGCAGGCTAGTTATGAGGAAGCTGCAGGAAAATTGGCAAAACTAGAAAAGGAATTAGCTGAGAAAACAGAAACAATGCAGAGAGACTCCAGAGAGAAATTACAGCAGCTAGAACAGGAATTGACAGAAAAATTGAACACCCTAAAACAGGAGTCTGAGGAGAAGCTAGAGGCTACTGAAAGATCCTACAAAGAACAGATAGACACACTACAATATGAGGCACCTTTGACACAAATTTACGTGAAAAACTGGAATTAAAAGAAACAGAGATAGAGAACTTGTGTGCTGAGAAATATGACCTATTTGTTGACAAACAGGCTTATGCCTCCTCTTCTCTAGACGCTCAGCAGAAACTTAAGGATGCTTTGACCCGTGCTAGTGCAGCAGAACAAAGGGCTGCAGACTTAGAAAAACAACTCACAGAAACTCAGCATGCAGCCAAATTTTTAGTACAGCACCAGTCTGCACGAAAACTTGAGTCTTCACATGATGCCTGCAGGAAAGAAATACACTCCCTCACACGCAAATTAGGACTACAGAAGGCCTGGATTGCCTCTGTACATCTAGGCACTATTTTAGACATGGATTTCTCTGAGCTAGAGCCTGACAGTCAGCAGGAAGATGCTAAGCCCCCACCCCCTCCTTACAACCCAGACTGGCCACCACTTAGACCAACTAGGCCTACACCTGCCCCACCCCCAGTCACCAGTAAGCCAGTCAGCACTCAGGCTGACACAGACCCCATTTCAGAGCAAACCCCTGAGCCAGCTCCTGTCCAACCCGTAACTACAAGAAATATAGATCCTAGTAACACCATCATTGCACCAAACAACATTAGCCATACTATCTCAGGGTCCTGCTCCTGCTCATCCTTGAATGTGATTTATGTCATCACATGTCAACAACGCCCTTCCACCCTCTACATTGGACAAACATGCCAGTCCCTACGATAAAGAATACATGGACATAAGTCTGACATTAGAATCCTTAACATTCAAAAACCAGTGTGTGGCAGAGGGGCAGGGGAGACATTCAATCTAGGACATTCATTTGTTGGAATGAGAGTAGCAGTTCTCTTACAAAGAAATTTCAAATGGAGATTAGAAAGAGAGGCTGCTGAACTGCAACTGATAACCAAGCTCAAGCCAATGCGTCCACCTGGACCTAGGTTTCCTGTCTCATTACCAAGGCTAATTTCTCCATGCTTACTATAGGTATGATCATATGAGCAGTTAGATCTGCCATAGCCACCCCTCCCCTCTGGATTAAATGGATCACACACATTTAATCAGTCTTATCCCTGTACCCTACTATACCTCATGCTACATTGATGGATTAAATAGCCACCGGGAAATTTGGGTGATTTCCCCAGTGAAGTGGCAGGTTTCCAGCTATCTGATTGCCCTGGGACACACATGTGTGGTGTGATGGCTGTACTCCATTTCCAGCACATCCTCCCCCCCCCACACACACACTCCAAGGAGCATTTGTGTGCTCATCTGCTCCTGTGCATGCACAGTGTGACTATTAAAGAAAAAAACATTCCCCATGGGTCCATGGTTGTGGTATGTTAGCAATATGAATGGCCAACCATGGGCCATTCCCACTTTGCTGCCAGCTTAGCAGCTGACTGATCAATGGGAGGTAGAGCAAAGTCAAGCAGCCATTCTGATTGCAGTCTGCCTCTCTACATATCACACCTAATCCAATTAAACCAGCTATTGTCATTTGCCTGCTATTGTAATTCAGAAACCGAAATCACTCCACTCTCCAAGATATAAGGACAGATAGACTCACATTCAAGCTATATCTGAAGAAGTGAGCAGTGACTCATGAAAGATCATACCGTGCCACAAATTTTGTTAGTCTTTATGGTGCTTTTGGACACTTGCTCTTTTCTACTAATATATATTAAAAAGCAAATACATGTCACTGAATCAACATTGTACCTCGGTAAACTCTGACAGCTCCACAGAATCTGGTACAACTCTATCCAAAGTTTCAGATTCAAGGTCTGCAATTTCCTGGGATCTTTTGGAGGATGGACATGATAAATATGTATCTAAGATCATTATAGAAAGAGCAATGCAAAAGTACATGTTCAGCCATTTCAATTTCCTCCCCAGTGCAAGGCCATAAACATCCTAGGACCTAGAGTAAACTAAACTGGCAGGCACCAGTGTCAGAATATTATTATGCTGCCAGATTAATTTAACTCAAACTGTGAATTTTAAATTTTTTAAATTATTAACGGGTTTTTATAATGTTTAGATGTTTTTACTGTTAACTAAGTCTTATCTATTACCTATTGTTATACATGTATAGATGTTGTTAGCCGCCCTGAGCCGCCTCGGCGGGGAGGGCGGGATACAAATAAAATTTATTATTATTATTATTATTATTATTATTATTATTATTATTATTATTATTATTATTATTATTATTATTATTATTATTATTATTATTATCCTGGAAGTTTGGGTATCTCCTTCTAATAAAGCAGACAGAAGAAAATCAAGATGGGCCAGAGTGAAAGCTATCCTGTGTTTGGGAATCAATCGATTAGCAAAATAGTTTGACAACATGAATTTCTTGCTCCTGAAGTGATGGTATCTTGCAGCAGAACTTTAATGGTGCTAAACTTTGATTGCCCATGAGTTAGAACACCAAGAGGCAGCCTGCTCCTGCTTCCTACCCACAATGTCATATCTGTAGAAGCAAGGAGTACCCCACCCAGTTTAGTGGAGTTCCATCCCAAGAGAATCTTGCCAAAGTGAATTACTCAAGCCTTTGCAAGGCAACTGAAGATATTTAGTTATTGAGTACTTACTTGGAATAGTTGCTTGTAAACTGATGATAAATTGACTGCCTATAAAATTGTTGTGTATGCATGCATGCACATGTGCACATTCATGTGCACGCATGCACACTCACACACCTTTAAATTCTGTAAAGCAGCCTTCATCTTTATTCTAAAAGAATGGGGCAGAAGTTTAATACATACATTTTGTATTAATGTAAGAATAACTCCTAATTTGTTTCTAAACCCAACTGAAGATGCTGGTTTTAACATTTAAAAAATTTAAAGCCTGATGGGATCACCACAAACATGATGTTGTTATGGACTCAAAACTGGCACACACAGTTGCTTTGTTGCTATGATGACAGCAACATTAATACCCCCTTTAAAATAGAAATTAATGTTGACCCTCAGAGTGTTTCCATTGAATGCCAAATGTTGCATCAAAGGCAGTTACATGCTTAGAAATAAATTATGTCAAGATACAACATCATGTGTTTTTTCATTCTTATGAAATAATCCTATTTCCAGAGTCCAAATATTCTGACCACTTGGGACCAATGAGAGTACAGTATGAAGACAAATCAGAAAAATCAGTTCTTGCTCAGAAATCAGTTGTTCCATTACTTTACAAAACCAGATCGACTCCTTTTCTTCCAGAGTACCATACCGAAAATAATATTTTAAGATTCTGACAGTTAATGAAAATGAACAGACTTGCCTAAATCTTCAGTTCCACTATTTAGGAAGAACAGTCCAAGGCAGTTGCCTGGCAATTTGGAAGTGAAGAAAGTCTGTGTTGGTTTGCCTGCCAGCAACTGGTTGAATCATCTGGGATGCAAGAGGCAGATTTTTCTTCTGTTCCCCCAAGCAGTGGTTCAAGATGGTTGCCAAATGGTTCCAACAATCCATCTTAACTGGTTGTTACTAAGTGAGCTTAGGGTTTACAGTTAAGTAATTCTGAAAATACAAGTCTTCCACATTTCACTTTTTAAAAGTTTTATTGATTTAAACTACAAAAGAAAGAAGCATTGCAAATACATAAAAAGAAAGGAAAAAGGGGCTTTGACAGAATGGGGAAAACAGAAACCGAAACCAGTACAAATATATCAATTATAATTCCACTTCCCTATAAAATGCTCAGATCATTCCACCTACAAGTATAAAAATCTCCTTAAATATTGCCTTCCTTTCTTCCTTTACCAGAATAAAAAGGAATACTTTCTTTTAATAAACTAGTAAAGCAATGTAAATCTAAACACTTCTTTTTAAACACAAACTAAATATAACCAGTTAAGAAAAAAAGATTTTTTCTTTCAAAACTGTTCCAACGTCAATTTTATCTAATTTAACTTAAGCCTATTATAAGCACTAATTAAATTGTTGATTTAGCTAAATCCTTATTAAAAGAAGCACATAAAAATCATTTCTATGTCCTTAGCAAATTACATAAAATACAACTAAATATTTTGTCTATCTCTGTCTAAACCATTTCTCCTGATAACATATCAAAAGCAAGTCTGCCAAATTACCAAGTCTACCATATTCCACAGCAATTATGCTATCTGCCTTTTCAACCTTTGATCTTATTCTTATATCATTATAAACAATCTCACTAAATAGACAAACTGTAAATACATCTACTATATGGAGAAATATGTTAACTGCACTCATTAACATTACTTCGTCAAAATCTCCCTTATGCTTTTAGAATTAAACATCTGTTCATTATTAATGGTTACATGTTTATTTATTCACAAGGGAAAGGGAAAAAAAAACCAGATTCCAGAGTCCGTCTTCCCAAAGGTTAAAAACTTTTAAGGTCCTTTGATTTCTGCACCCATATTGCATCTGAGGCAGCCCATTTAATCACAGTTTGTCTTTTGATATCACATTTCACTTCTTAGTCAGAGTTTCTTTCCCAGCTATTCACCAAAAGCAGGAAAAAAAAATCCCAAATCCTTTTTTCTGAAAGGCTTTCCAAATCCTGATTTGTTGATTGGAGTGCAGCTTTTCTCTTGTCAACATGGCCTGTCCCTTCAACCACAGGGGGAAGAATTCATCGCCATTTTTCCCTCTCAGCTTGATTTCACTGCATCTTGATTTCCGGTCTAGTTTTGAAAATGCGTCACAAGAGACCATCTTACTTTTCCTTTGTTTATTTCAGAGAGTATCACTTTCCCCTTCCACTTTCACTGCCATCAATACACTCTCTTTAGTACCAGATCCCTGTAGGTTTACAGTTTCATTAGCTGTCAGCATAAAACATTCCATTTGGTCTTCAAGGAGCTGCATAAATGAGATAAGATCTTCCTTCAGAGAAATGAGATTTGAACAAATATCTTGTCCATGTGACATTTCATTAAACGGTGCCATTTCTAATATCAAACTCAGTCTCCTAAATCAGATTGTAAATTCGCTTCAAGCTCCTATTAATCCCCATTCCACAACAGCTCCAACTGAAGTTTTAGAAACCATTCTTTCAGATACAGTCAGGCGATAAGAGACAGAACTCTCTGCAGTATAACTCCTTTCTGCTCATATCATATTGCAACTTCTTAGTAAACTCTTTGATGTATGTCCAATTGTAGTCTGGGTCAATTTTAGTGATTATATTCAATCCAGTTTAAGTAGTTAAGACTGCTCGTGACATTTCAAGGCCTCTTCTAAATGTTTTGAGCTGGTCTTTTGTAGTTATGCAGAATGACCCATCAGGGAGTAGAATTAGAAAAAACACCTACTTGTTAAGTAGAGTCATCGCTTTAGGAGTAGAAAAATGCTGCTTCAAAGGCGTACTGGAGAAAGTGAAAGCAAAAAAGCGGTCGGGCGTTCTTTTTCTGCTGGTATGCCAGCTTTCATGGCCGCAAAACTTCAGGACAAACAGAGAGCACAGAGGGCAGCTGCCGCTGGCCCCCTCCCCTCCGTAAAGGTCCCATGCCGAAGAAAAAGCCACTCCGGGCTTATTCTATGGGGGCATCACTTCTGTGATGCCCCTCCAACAGCCAGACTCAGAGCTGCCGCAGAGAGACGATCTACAAGCAACTCTGAAGCCAAGATGACAGATCCCGGAAGTCCAAGTCTTCCACATTTCAAATGCCTTAAGAAAACCCCATCAATGCTTGAAAAGTCCAGAAGACTACTTCCATATGCAATATCTCATGCTAACAAATATGCACATAGTATGTTTGCAGCTTTTGGTTTTAAACAATTTTATTGATAACATATGGTAACAATTTCTGTTAATAACTTCTTTTCATCTATCCCATATGCTTCTTTCTAATCACCCCTCCCCCCGTTACTTGACCCCCGCCAGTGTTATTTACTCAAAATACTAACATTAAAAGGTACCCTTAATTACTAAGAACTAAAATTAATATTCTTTCTTCTAAAGTTTAATCATTATCAAAAATTGTCCAAAGTCCTTTTACTTTCCACTCGTCTTCTACATAACTTCTGAATTTTTCCACTCCCTTTTAAAATCTTCTAAATCATAGTCTCTTAAAGTTCTTGTTAATTTGTCCATCTCACTCCATGTCACAACTTTTACAATCCAATCGCATTTTTCTGGCATTTTTTCTTGCTTCCATAACTGCGCATATAGTGTCCTAGCAGCTGAAAGCAAGTACCAAATTATAGTTCTATCTTCTTTTGGAAATTTTTCCATTTGTAATCCCAACAGAAAAGTCTCTGCAGCTTTCTTGAATTCATATCCCAAGATCCTAGAAATTTCTTGTTGGATCATCTGCCAATACTATATGTTTGCAGCTTTTGACACAACTTAATTTTACAGTGTGGCATTCACGCTGGAGAAATTAAGAAATTTTAATTCCTGATAAACAGTGCTCTTATTTATAATATAGGACTAAACAAAGGACACATGGAGATGTCTTCAAACAACTCACTGACTAGACCATAACATTTAATAATTCTTAGGATTTATAGTTCAGTCTCAAAGAACTTCATGAATATTATCAGTAACAGTCTAGTACAAATGCGAACCCACAAGAACTTGAAGTAGGCATCTCATTTCCCCCTCCCTGACTATTTCTTCCTTCCCTTTCCTGAAAGCCCCATAGCCTCTCCTCTTTTCCTGCTTCCTTCTCTCCTTCCCACCCAGCAGCCAACCTAAGTTTATCTGCTCCTCTGTCTTAAGTTTTCCCTCAAGGACCTGTGGAGTAGTACCTCAGTTTCCCTTGTATCCTCTTTCCTGCTCTATTTCCTCTTTACCTCCTCCTGGCAACCCCCTTATCCTCTCCTCTTCTCATTCTTTGTGATGACTGTGCAGTGGCAGTCAGTGATCAGTCTGATTACATTTATGACTTTCATTGAGTAGTTGCTGTTGAGCATTAGCAAGCAGCTAGGCATAGGTGAGTCTCACAAGTCAGATGGTATTAAGTTTTCCCTCAAGGACCTGTGGAGTAGCACCTCAGTTTCCCTTGTATCCTCTTTCCTGCTCTATTTCCTCTTTACCTCCTCCTGGCAACCCCCTTATCCTCTCCTCTTCTCATTCTCTCCTTCTCATCCATTCACTAACCTACCTGTTATCTACTTACCATCTTCAGCTATATTTATTATTTTTTTTTTCAGTTTCATAATACTTTATTACACCCAAGTGAAAAACAAATAAACATATAATACATATACAAAACATATATCACAGTCACATCATCAAATTCAAACTCCCTTCACCTCACAAACATCCTCCCTTACATCCCAGGAGTAGACAGAGAGTGATTTTATATATTTCTGCTAATCCACCACTATACCTTTACTTTTAACCCAACAAAATATCGGTTCCCAACTCTCTTTACATTTTTGTATATTGCCATCCCGTAACCTTGTAGTCAATAAATCAAGTTCCGCAGCTTCTATAAGTTTTACAATAAATTCTTCCCTGGAAGGTATATTTGGTAACTTCCAGTATTTTGCATACAATACTCTTGCCACAGTAACAATATACATTAACACCTTAATTGTATTAGGCGGAAAGGTCTCTCTACAAACATTTAAAAGGAATAGTTCTGGGGAGTGGTGCAATGTAATTTTCAAAATTTTCTGAGTCCAGGTACTAATTAATGCCCAATACTTTTTCGCGTGTTCACAATTCCACCAAACGTGAAATATTGACCCTTTTATCCTTTTGCACTTCCAGCATTTATCAGAATAACTGGGATGGGCTTTAGCCAGTCGATCTGGCGTTAAATACCAGCGATAAACCATTTTATAGATATTTTCTTTATACAGAGCTGGCTTTATTAGTTTTACATTCCTTTTCCATAACTTCTCCCATTCTTCTAAGGGAATACTATAGCCAAAGTCTCTCAACCATTTAACCCAGGATTCTTTTACCGCTTCTCCTTGCATTTTCTCCTTAAGTAACCACTCATAGGTTTTGGAAATTACTTTCTGGTCTGTCTGAATAATTTGGTCGAGCTCATTTAGTTTCTTAGAAAAGCCTAATTCTTTATCTTTTTGGTGTCTTGATTTTATTTGACACTTCAACCACCAATCCATTTGGTCCAATTCTTCTGTTCGCAAATTGTTTTGCCTATCTAGTAAGTTTTGGTAACTTAAATCAGTCCAATTATAAAGATTCGGATGGGAGTAGGCCTCTACCGGCGATAGCCACCTTGGCGTGTATGAATAGAACTTCTTAATCTCCATCCAAGCTCTATAAAGGGATCGTCTTACTTCATGTCTCCAGAAGGGGCTATTTTTGAGGGGATTTTGGTACCAGAGATATCCATGCAATCCTCTCTCTAGACCTGCTCCCTCTGTCACCAATATTCTTTTGTTTTTTAATGCAAACCAATCTATTAGCCAAACTATTCGACAAGCCTTATGGTACAAATTCCATTCTGGCAGGGTGAGGCCACCTCTGAGTTTGCTGTCCTGAAGTACTTTAAGCCTGATTCTAGGCTTTTTATTCTGCCAGATGAACGATGACGTTATTTTGTTAATCTGTTGAAAGAAGAGTTTTGGAAGCAAGATAGGGATCATCTGAAAGAAAAATAGTATTCTTGGCAATACATTCATTTTTAAGGTTGCGATCCTGCCCAGAAGGGAGATATGCAGATCCTTCCATCTGATTAAATCTTGTTGTATATCTTTTACTAATTTCTCATAATTATTTCGATATAGGTCCTTCAGATCATTAGTCATTTGAATTCCTAGATATCTTATTTTTTTCCCATATACAAATTCCGACTGAATTTCAAATTGACTGACTTGTTTTTCATTCATATTTTTAGTAAAAAATTTCGTCTTCTGGACATTAATCCTGAGCCCCGCTACTTGCCCATATTGTTTGAACGTTTCTTTCAAATGAACAATAGATAAGTTAGGATCCTCCAAGACACACAATAGGTCGTCTGCAAAAGCTTGAACCTTCAACTCCTCTCCCTTAATTTTGATGCCTCTTATTTTATCTTCGTCTCTTATTCTTTGCAACAGAGGTTCTAAGGTTAAGACAAACAGGAGGGGGGATAAGGGACATCCCTGTCTTGTGCCTTGTGCTATTTCAATCAGATCCGAGTTGGTATTATTAAAATTGATCTTGGCATTTTGTTCTGTGTATATGGTTTTCACCATGTTCCAAAAATTTTCTCCACAGCCCACTGCTTTCAATGATTTCAAAATGAAATTCCAATTCACATTATCGAAGGCTTTCTCCGCATCGACAAATATAAACGCCACCTGCTTCTCTGGGTGCTCTTTATAAAATTCAATAGCGTTTAGTAGAAATCTTAAGTTTTGCCTCATTTGTCTGCCTGGAATGAAGCCTGTTTGATCTTCATGGACAATTGTGCCGATAGCCTTTTTCAGTCTATTTGCCAACACGGTAGCAAAGATCTTGTAGTCAGCATTCAACAAGGAAATAGGTCTATAATTTTTCACTTCTGTTGGATCTGTGCCTTCTTTGTGTATTAATGAGATCAGCGCCTCCTTCCAAGATACTGGGACTCTGTGGTACTTTTGCATGTCTTCGATTACATTTTTATACGGAATGAGCAGTTCTTCTCCGCATACTTTATAAAATTCAATTGGTAACCCATCAGGTCCTGGTACTTTATTCGTTTTCTGCTGGTTTATCGCCTCCACAATCTCATGCATAGTGATTGGCGCTTCCAATTTTCCTTTTTGTTCTTTTGATAGTTGTCTCAACTTCGTCTTCGCTATGTAGTCATCTTGTCGCTGGTTGTCCATATTTTGGCCTTTATATAGTTCTTGGTAAAATTTTTGAATTATCATTTTCATCTGATTAGTTTGTGTGAACTCATTTCCTTCTTCATCCTTAAGTAACTTTATAATTTTTTTATTTCTTTCTTTCTTGAGTTTGTATGCCAGCCACCTACTAATTTTATTCGCATTTTCAAAATGGGTTTGTTTCATCCATTTCAGCTTCTTTTCTACCTCCTCCATTAATAGTAGATTAATCTGATGTTGAATAGCCGAAATCTTTAGTCTTATCTCTTCTGTGTTTCTTTTCTTTAACTGCTTCTCTTGCTCACCTAATTTAAGAACCAATTCATTATAGGACTTCAATCGTTCTTTTTTCCTTCCCGCTGCATATCTTATTGCAATTCCCCGAAAAAAGGCTTTGAATGCATCCCAAATAATATGCATGCTGGTGTCCTTCACTAAATTATGCTGAAAGAATTCTTTGATTTCCTTCTTAGCTGTTTGTAAAAATTTATCTTCTTTCAAGATCTGCAGATTAAGGGTCCAACGAAACTTTTTTGAAGTTTCTACCAAATTTATCTGTATAGGATTATGATCAGCATAAGTTCTTGGTAGGATGTCTGCCTGTTGGAGAGACAACATTAAATCAGCCGATATCCAGCACATATCAATCCTTGACCAGGACCTATGCGCCGATGAATAAAAGGTATAATCTTTAGTTGAGGGGTTCTTCGTTCTCCACGCATCTAATAGGTTGAATTCATCCGCTAGTTTAAGAAAAGCTTTTGGTAGAGTGTTCCGTATCTTTCTTTTTTTTTGTTCCTCAAATTTTTTATCCTTTTCTATGTCCAGCACCGCATTATAATCGCCAATAATGCAACAGTTCTTTGGTTCCAATTCTATCAGTTTTCTATGTAAAATTTGGTAGAATTTCTCTAAATTCTCATTAGGAGCATAGATGTTAGCTAGCGTCACTTTGTTGCCATTAAGGTCTATCTCTATTATCACTATTCTTCCCTTTTTATCCATATAAAGACATTTAGAGTGAATAGATCTGGATACATAGATAGCTACTCCCCTCTTTTTTTTCTCTGGGTCAGATGAGTGGTATAGAATTCCTAATTTATCATTTTGTAGGTACTTTATATCTTTTTCTTGAATGTGCGTCTCCTGTAAACAAATTATTGAGGAGGAGGTCTTTTTTAGTTGCTGGAAAGTTCTTCGTCTTTTTCGTGGGTCATTAAGACCATTCACATTCACTGATGTTATTTGCAATCCAAACTTAGATCTCATTTTGACAAATCTATACTATCAGGTATTTGTTTTTGAACTTTTTTGGTTTTATACTTTGTCTTGATTCTTTCTCTCTGCGACCTCTTCACGGCTTGTTCCTCGGGATTACTTTGGCAGTCTTCTTCTTCTTGTTCGTCCCCTGTTTCTGATTCTCGACTACTCAGATCCACAAATTGTTCCCAGAATTCTTCTAATTTTTCCATCGAATTTATGTTATGTCTTCTGGATTGATATGTAAAAAAAATCCCTTCTGGAATTAACCATCTAAATTGTATTGAACGTCTAATCAGCCATGTTGACAATTTACGATATTTCGTTCTACGCTGTCGGACTTCCCAGGGCACGTCCTTCAGCACTTTGATTTTAACATCTTTCCATTTCAACTCCTGCTCTTTAGCTTTCCTCTGAATTTTTTCACAAGTTGTGAGATGTACAAATTTAACTTGGACCTCTCTTGCCAAATTATGTCGCCGCGTATAATTGGAGGAGACTCTTCTAGCCCATTCGATGTCTCTCCTTCCCCCCTCCAAACATTCTTCATCTTCAAAAGTCAGCACCTCCATAATTTTCTCTATTATATTTTCATTCTTTTCTTCTGGTATGTCCTGAAAACGTAATATATAGGCCGCTTTTTCCACCTCTAACCTTATTACTCTTTCTTCTAGTTGGGCCATCCTTGCTGCATTATCTTGAACTTTATTGGACATCTCTTTTTCCTTTTCCTCCATCTTGTCCACTTTGGCAGTCAAACTGTGAATCTGCTGGGTATTCCCCAGCAATTGTTTTTTGGAATTCTTCAACCTGTTTATTAGTTTTTATTATCTGTCCCATTAAGTCTACTTTCATCACCTCTAACGCTTCCTGGTTTTGTTTAAAGCCAGCCATCACTATGTTTTGTAGCTTCTCAATGGCATCTTGATTTGCTGTCTCAGCACTAGTTTCCCCCCTCCCCCAGGCGTGGGTGAAGGGGTACCTTGTCCCAATTTTTTAGGTCCCATCTCTATTTCTAGTAAAACTTCCTTTACCTCTAAGTTCAATATTAATGTTATTTTAGCTTCCTAAATCCACTGTTCTGCGTCCCCTTACCCAGAGGGTTGCCTTAGTTAATTAAATTTATATAGTTAATTTGTTCAGTCCATATATAATCCTCCACAATTCAGTTCAGTTCAGTTCAAATTCATTCAATTCAACACATCAAATTACCTTAATAACAATTCATTAAATGCCTTATCCCAATTTCTATTTTATATAAAGTACAGTTATCTTAATACCAAAGTATGCCACTACACACTTAAATTATTTCTTCTAATCTAGCAGCTGTACAATAAACTTTTTCCTCAGGCACAGCAAAGCCCTTTTTAAAAGCATGTAGCTCTCAGTTCTCCAATATAATTGTCCTTTCTATTATATATCTTCTGTTGTGTTCCTCCTTTCTTGTTAACTCTATTTATCTTTCTTCTGCTCTTCTTCTTCTTCCACCCTATAACACTTATTGTCCTAAATGTCTATGTTTAAAGAGTTTATTTCAGTTTATTCCAAACAGTTTCCAAGCATTCAAAAACCCATCTTCAGTGGAGAGACAGCCGCAGGAAATCACTGCTAAGAACCGTCTCTCCACCCTTTATCCAGACTAGGTCTTCCAAATCCTATGCTCGATCTCTTTTTAACTCCGTTCCCCTAAAAGCCAGCACAAGTTCTAGACGTTCTCAGTTACCTAAATAGACGCCATTCCCTTCCCACCTCATGGTTTCACTTTCAACAGCATGGATGCCGCCATTACGCTCACTTACATCCATGCTTTCAAGCAGTTCTTCTTTTCCTTTCCGTCTCTTACACTTTCTTTACCCTTCCCCCTCTAGTATTTTACAGTTCATTTTCACTTAAATTTCTCTGTCCATCTTTCTCCCAGCAGCTACTTACTCTATCCATCAGTCCTTCCGACAGCCTCTTTTCTTCCAGAATACAGCCGCGCCTGCCCGCCGTCCGTTTCCCTGCCCGATCAACTCCACTTCGTCTTCCCCGTTTTGGCCTTATTAGATATTTGGAGTTCTTTCTTTTCTTCAGTTCTCTATTAGTTCCCAATAATTCTATCTATCTCATGTTCTCTTCATTTGTGCTATTACTTCAGTCATCCAACAGTCTCATTTACCGTTCGTCCGTCTCGTCTCTCTTCTCTCCGCGCCGCTTCTCCGCTCCTCCGCCCTCTCTGCTTTGTTTCCACTTTCTGCGTCTCCCAAGCAAGGTACTCGTTCCGCAACACAATTACCAATCCGATGGATACTTTTTGGAAATATAATTTCAGCTTGCAAGTTCTTCTTGTTGATTCATGCAGCGGATGAACGATGCTGCCTCCGTCTGCTCCTTTGTCCGGTGGCCCGGTTTGTCACCTAGGTGTTGCTGGGCATCGGCTACAGGGATTGAAAGGAGTTGGATGGAGAGCCTCCGCTACCCGTCCAATCTCCTAAAGGCACCCCAGACTGCGATGCGTCTTCTGACGCTTCTTTAGGGGGTACTTCCAGTCAGAAAGCCCCCCCAAATGCCCCGCAAAACAGAGCTTCTCCCGGAGCTCGGGAAAATGCTCAGCGACACCACGCCATTACACCGGAACTCCTATATTTATTATTTTTTTACTTCATTTATATCCTAGCTTTCTCCACAGTGGAGACCAAAACAGCTTACATTATTCTCCTCACCACAATGTTGTGAGGTAGGTTAGGCTGAAATTATGTGACTTGCCGCCAAACATTTAGTTTGCAGTCAGACAAGCACTTTGCTCCATTGTCATTGCTTCTTCCCAATGGATTTAAAGTGCTCATCCAGAAATCCGCATCTGTCCTCCATTCTCCTCTCATCAGCCATCCAGCCTCACCCCTGACTTTCTCAACACCGGATAAAGTCCAGTGTTCTTTTGCTTGAGCCAGTCTCACTGTGTACTTTGGATGTTTGATCTCTCCGTAGCACACTTGAGCCCTTTAGGAGGTCTGACTTTCACTCCCTGGCTGCCATTTTTTCCCACTGTTAGCAATTTATTATTTATTTATTTATTTATTTATTACTTTACATTTATATCCCGCCCTCTCCGCAGCGGACTCAGGGCGGCTTACAGTATCATAAAAACAATCAATTCCATAAAACATATAAAACCATAAAACATTTATCAAGTTAAAAACTAGTACGCTATCTCAATCTAGTCTGGCGGTATTGGGTTCTGACTATGACCGCCAGCTTCTGTAGGATGTCTGGTGGCAGCTCATTTTCAGTCAACCAGAAAAGCCTGCCTAAACAGTTCGGTCTTACAGGCCCTGCGGAACGCCGACAAATCCCGCAGGGCCCTTATAGCTTCTGGGAGGGTGTTCCAGAGTTCTGGTGCTGCCACCGAGAAGGCCCTAGATCTTGTTGCGAATAGCCTGGCTTCTTTTGGGCCAGGGGCAGACAGCAGATTTTTTGTCCCTGATCGCAGTGCTCTCTGGGGGATATATGGGGAAAGGCGGTCCCGTAGATAGGCAGGTCCCTGACCATAAAGGGCTTTAAAGGTTAATACCAACACCTTGAAGCGAACTCGGAACACAACAGGCAACCAGTGCAGCTCTCTCAGCACTGGCCGATGTGTGATTAACTGCATATTTGTCCAATGGCAGGGTCGGATCTAAGGGGGGGGCAGAGGGGGGTACTTGCCCCGGGTGCCGATGGAGGGGGGGTGCCAAATTGGGTTTGGAGTCCAGTGTATTCTATGGGACCACAAGACAGAATGGCCCATAAGGGGGCATCATTTTATAATTTTGCTCCCCCCCCCTCAAAAACATGTAGATCCGGTACTGCCCAACGGCGAGTAAGTGGTTATGCTCATGCACAAAGCAGACTTTAAAAAAAAACAAAGCTGCCCCCCACCTCTTTGTGGTGACTGTGCAGTGGCAGTCAGTAATCAGTCTGATTGCATTTATGACTTTCATTGAGTAGTTGCTGTTGAGCATTAGCAAGCAGCTAGGCATAGGTGAGTCTCGCAAGTCAGATGGTATTAAGTTACTCAGTGACTATCTGACCTGATCCCTGAATCTTTACTCAAAGATCAAAACAGCTATGGAAAGGACTCTGCTCCTCCCCCTGCCTTTTACTCACAGAAGCAAACCATAGAATACTGTAGTGGCCTAGCAACAGCCACCCAGGAAACCTTTTGCTAAAGCTATCATTTTGGGGTGTTTTTAAACCACCCAATGTGTGTATGTGTAATTTCAGACATTTCTGCAAACATGGGGCATTCTTTAGATTTGCAGAAAAATCTGTCTTGCCTGTTCACAGGTGGTTTTCATAGGGAGGCTGCTGTCGGAGGGTACCAAGCAACTAGACCTAGCTGAGTCACGTGTATCAGGTGGTATCAAGTAGGCTTCCCAATCCCCAGGTCCCAATGGGGGATCCCCAGATTTTACAGGCTTCCCCCCCTCCGCCCCCAGCCAGCTAGCCAGCAGGGGAAGCCCCTCCCCCACAGCCACCATGTACCTCTAGAGCTCCGGCAGGACCTGCAAACAGATCCAGTTTTAAAATGTGTGTGTTCCTTTAAATTGGAGCAGGAAGCAGGAAGTACTTCATGAGGAAGGGTTAACAACAGCAGACCTCGTCAGAGTGCAGCCCCTCTGTTTGTTTTGCTTTTGTTTCAGACAAGTGAGTGTGTTTGTAAAAGAGAGCAGCGTAGCCCCTGTACTTTCCAGACCTCATTATGGAGGCACCAGAGACAGTTAAGTGTGTGTGTGAGTGAGAGAGAGAGAGAAAGTGGGGGGAGGGGAGGGAACTCTATTATTCCCTATGGAGACTTATTCTCATAGGAAATAATGGAGAATTGATCCGCGGGTATCTGGGGCTCTGGGGTGTGTGTGTTGTTTTTTGAGGTAGAGGCACCAAATTTGCAGCATAGCATCTAGTACCTCTCCCCAAAATACCCCCCATGTTTCAAAAAGCTTGGACCAGGCGGTTCAATTCTATGAGCCCCAAAAGAAGGTGCCTCTATTCTTCATTATTTCCTATGGAGGGAAGGGATTTAAAAGATGTGCAGTCCCTTTAAATGTGATGGCCAGGACGCCCTTGAAGTTCAATTATGCTTGTCACACCCTGGCTCTGCCCCCAATGTCTCCTGACTCCATCCCCAAAGTCTACTGGCTCCACCCCCAAAGTCCCCAGATATTTCTTGAATTGGACTTGGCAACCCTAGTATCAAGTCACCCAGTAGCTGCTGCCTGGCCTAATGTTGCCAGCCTCGTGGCTGGACCTGGAGAACTTTCATAATTACAACTGATCTCCAGACAACTAAGATGTGTCCCCCCTGAAGAAAATGACTGCTTTGGAAAGTAAAATCGGTGGCATTATATCTGGCTGAGGCTCTAACCTGATCTGCTCTACCTTGCCCTCTTTCAAACCCTATCTTTCTTAGATTCCACCCCAAAATCTTCAGGAATTTTCCAATCTGGAGGTGGCTACTCTAGCCCCAATGAGTCCTCCCTCAAAGGCCCTGGAAATGACCCTGCACCCCTGCCTTTTACTCACTGAAACCCAGCCTGTAATGCTGTGGTTGCCTAGCAACAGCCATTGAAGGAATTAGTTTATTAAAGTTATATGTGCTTTTTTATCATTTTGGGGTTTTTAAAAACCCAAGTGTTTTTATGTTCCAGATTTTTCTGCAATCGTAGGGCTTTTTCAGGTTTGTAGAAAGATCTGTCTTGTGTGTTGACAGCTTGAGTCAGCAGATTTCAGTGTCCTCAGATATGGCCAACTTCAATATTAGAATATAAATTCAGGAACTTTTACAACAACTCTGTATGACAGATTAGAAAAACTACTGTCCTCATAGTAATAGAGGCTTGCCTCCCTTGCCCATTTCCTCATGCCTGGAGAAATGAGGTGCCATCCAGCATTGTTAGATGAACCACAGAACATCATCAATTGGGGTATTATTACTGTGATTGCCCATCTATTTTCTTGAATGGGCCATTAAGTGTTCGGAATGAGATGCCATGGCTTGGTTGTCTTAATAATTCAATTAACAGAGACACATTTGAAATATATTTGATTGATCAGCCCTGGGGAGCTGCATTATTCAATAAATAACAAGGCCCATTGAAGGTGACAGTGAACAGCTTGTCTCTTTGGAAAACAAGGAATTTGAGGCTGTATGACAGCAGACCAGTGCAAGGCAAACTGTATCAAATTATAAAACAACATGTTTCACTTTTAAGAATGTGAGGGGTTAATTTTTTAAAAATGGAAGATAACAATTATCTGTTGGATAAGATAATGTGAAGTGATGCCCAAAGGAAAGAAACAAACACAATATTTATTTTTTGTTAGCTTGGTTCTGCAGGTTCTGGAGCTCCTCTTGGGGCTGCTTCTCATATTTCAAAGTCAAGAGATGACTGCACTGGGTCCCCTCTGTTCCTGGAAAGAAATGCAATTGCCTCAGCTGAACAGGTCATGTATGGCTTTGGCTCCAGACAGCCCACTTACTTTCATACTTGAGGAAGGATCAGACAGTTCCCTGGCTTGGTATGGAGACAGATAAATGTCTGAAAGGACAATGAATAATACAGGCAATGACTTTCAGGAGTTATCACATGTGTTTTAAACGGGGAGAAAACTACTTTTGTTTCAAAAACATGGCAACACTTCTAGTGTGAGCTATTTTCTCATGGAACAGGTGATCTGCAAATAACACATAGTCCTTATTGGTTGGGTAGTTTGTTTCTTCCAGGGCTTTTTTTTGTAGAAAAAGCCTGGCAGGAACTTATTTGCATATTAGCCCACACCTTCTGATGCCAAGCCAGCCAGAACAGCGTTCCTGATTTTAAAAAAGCCCTGGTTTCTTCTAAGTTACCATTAACAAAAGCAATAAAAAACATCTGTTGAGTTTTATCTCATTTTCACTTGTTACCTTAAAATGTATCATAATTTATTGCCCTCCACATGTTTATAAAAAGAATTTTATTAAGCTGAATTCAGGCAAAGATTTTACCTTGCCACGGAGCTCACCAATCAAATTTAGGTTGAAACAAAAGTTGTTTTAATTGTTTAACACTGGACTTTTTTGTAGAAAAAGCCCAGCAGAAACTCATTTGCCCACCTTCTAATGCCAAGCCAGCCGGAACTGCGTTCATGCTTTTTAAAAAAAAGCTCTGGTTTCTTCTAAGTTACCATTAACAAATGCAATAAAAATATCTGAGTTTTCTCTCATTTTAACTTGTTACCTTAAAATGTATCATAATTCATTGCCCTCCACATGTTTATAAAAAGCACTTTATTAAGCTGAACTCAGGCAAGGACTTTACCTCCCCATGGAGCGCAACAATCAAATTTACCTTATTTACACTGTCTGTTTTATGTTCAGGCGAAACCTCCTTTGATTGCACTAAATGCTTGCTATTAATTAGAAGTTATACTCTGGTTTTTCTTCAGATCGCAATTAGAAATTAGCCATATTTTAATTAATTTTGCATCTGCCCAATAATGGCATTCAGATTGGCAGCTGACCACATAGCAACAGTTGGTGTGTGTTCACTATTTACTTAAATCACCTGTGGGCCCTGGGTCATTATGGACAGTTCATGAATTATTTAAAATAAAATGTATTAAATGTATGTGCTACTATTTTAACTGTACAGTCCAATATTTAATTTCACTTGGTTTACCCCCCGCCTTTGTATCCAATGGGAACCCAAAGTGATTTACATCCTCCTCCTCTCATCCATTTTCCCTCACAACAGCACTGTGCGGTAAATTAGGCTGAAAGTATGTGACTGGCCCAAGGTGACAGAGCTAGCTTTCATGGCGAAAAAGGGAATTGAACATGAATCACCCAGATCCTAGTCCATCACTCTAGCCACTATACTACACTGATACCACACACAACAGGCACCATGTAGGGGCATGCTACTCACATGATTGAACTACAGTTCTCAAATAGCAGTGTGAAAATGGCAAATATTATTAGATCCATGTGCATACTGGAACAAACGGCAAAAAACCCCAAGTCTGCAATATTAGACAATCCACACAGTTTGCTCCCTCAGTCAGAATAAAGAGGCAGTCACAAGAGTTGGGATTAACTAAAGGCCACTTTATTGATTAATTACAACTTCTACAGCAAGGGCCAATCCTGAGTGTGGATTTAGGCAAGGCAGGTGTCAGCCCTCTGACTACCTCCTTGCCTTATGCTGGGCAAGCCACTCTTGGCTCAGAAGCAAGCCATGCCATTTGGCTTGCCCCTGGCTGGCATGGCCAACTAGGAGCAACCCCATATTTCCCCAACCCCCCTGAGCCACTGTGGCCAAGAGGCCGTGCCTAACTCATGGGAGCATCCCAAAAGGCAGGGGTCCCCATTATGGACCTGAACCAGAAATCCCAAAAATCAGGCCAAAACATACTCTGCCTAAACCAAAGAGCCAGCCAAGACTCCTAACAAGGGATTTCTGTCTAGGGTTGCAATAGGCATCCTCAAGGGCTATTTCCGGTTGCTTTCTCCCCCCAGCCTCCCTGCAAATGGAATGACAGTGACAATGAATTCCACCAGGTAAGGTATTCGCATTTTCAAAGTTGGCTGGCAACACCTGGCTAATCTTCTCCTATCTCTGGAACTCCACCCAGTCTCCTTTTGTGTGATACCTAGGTTAATGTACAAACCTATTGTACAGTCACCCTTCCTCCCTGTGTCCTCTTCAGAGTACTGAGATAAAATTAATCTCACACATTAAACCATTATGATCCTTCCTGACACCCATCAGGAACCCATTCCTACCTTTTGTCTCAAAGTAGGAATATAGTCAACTTGCCCAGAAAACCCATCAATAGTTGCTAGAACCAGAACATTCCAGGAGGGGAGACCACCCTTCAAAATACTATAAAACTTGAGAGTGAACCTCGCCCCAGTGTGCAGTCTGAGGCACTGAGATAGACTGCACCACCATAACACTAGTTTGGGGCCTTTTGAATTCTGGGATCGGAAAATGGTGAGCTGAGCTGCCTTCTTTAATGGGGGGCAGGCTGGCACTTCTGTTCGGGGTAGTAAAAGGCAAATTAATGCCTTCTGCCTACTTTTCTCAGCTAGAGAATCGTCCAAGATATGCACAGATACTTTGAGGAGACTTACCTTGGCTGAAAAGAAGACCCAGAGGGGGCTCCTTTGAGGGATCTCCGGAGAGAAGTTGCATATTCATCATCTACAGAAGTTTCCAGAGTCATTTATTTGACTTAAGCTCGACAGGATCCGAGTCTTCTTTTACAACTTTAAACATCTAATCTACAAAAGACTGGTGTTGATTTGGATAAACTACAATAAAAAGCTATTGATCGCTATCTTTTCACTCCGGGACTAATTAAAGCTAAACAGAACAAAATTAAAAGGTGGGAGTTAGATATAATGGAAGCCTGAAAGGAGGAGAAGAAAAGGGGCTAAATTTGAACTTTGTAAATTTAAAAGACAGTGCTAAAAGGAGAAAGGAATTTATTGTTTTGTCTATCTGCGGTTGAGGAAGTAGCCCCATCGTCATAGATCTGCAGCACTCACAGTCAACACAGGAAGTACGTCAGACATCGCAAGATTTCTCTACCAGTGAAACGAGACTTGGTGGCAGGAAAAGCAGGAAGTACCAGAGGAAGAAGAAGGAAGCAAGAGAAGTAAACAGCCTACTCTAGGATTATAATATCAGAGAGAAACATCGGCGGCCATTGTTAGGAGGGCAAAGTTTTAATGTTTTTAAAGTGACTGGGACATTAAAAATTGGTGGAGTTAATCGAGTTGGTAATTTTAAAATAAGGACTATTGGACAGTGGTGAAGATCTGAATTGGATAAAGGGAAAAGAAGAAATTTTTTTAAAGTGAAGCAAAAGTTGCATCCGCCATTTTGGGGAAAATAAAAACTTTAAATATTAATATCTGAGCCTGGGAGGCTCAGAGGACAGCAAAATTGGGTTCATTGGAAAGGGCAAGCTTCACTTTATTAAATCTGATGGTCCAAATTTAATTTGGTGAGATAAAAATTTTTGATCTTTTTTTACATGTCAGACCCAAAGCAAATTTGTACCAGGTCTGCTTCGATGGAGAAAATGCAAGTCCAATTAGATGCAATGGAAGCCAGGATAATGAAGGGGGTGGAAGAAATGATAACTGCCTCTAAAAAAGAAATGAGAAAAGACATTGAGGACTCAAAAAAAGAATTAAAAATAGAGATAGAGAATCTCAGAAATGAGACTGTAGTAATAACAAAAAAAGTACAGGAGGTGGAAGAGAGAGTGAAAACACATGATTCCACCTTATTAAAATTACAAGAAAAGGTGATAATACATGACTGCAAGTTGATGGAGACACAGATTCATCTGAGAGGTGTACCAGAAGATGAAGAATCCGATTTGAAAGAATACATAATAAAAATAATTGCAGAATTTTTGGAGGAAGATCCTGAAGGGAATAGAAATATGTATGACTATATGTTCAGAGTGAATTTACTCTATGCAAAAAAGAACAATCTGCCAAGAGACGTGGTTATAAGATTTATGTCAAAAGAAATGGGAAAAATCATGAACAAAATTTTTGAAAAGACATTGGTAGTGGGAGGTAGTAGGATAAGAATTATGAAAGAGCTGCCAAGACAAGTGTTAACTGACAAGAATGCATATAAAAAACTGACAGAAAAATTACATGACAACGGAATGAGATACAGATGGATAATATCTGAAGGTATGAGCTTTGAACTTCAAGGAAAAAGGATTACAATTACAAACACACAGGAACTGCGTAGATTTTATGGAGAAAATAAAGAATTTGCACCATGATGGATTACAAATTAATATCTTGGAATGTAAATAGACTAAATTCACCACAAAAAAGAAGAGCAACATTTCATTGGATAAAAAAACAAAATTGTAATATAGTTTGTTTACAAGAAGTGCATATTAGACAAAAGGATTATAATTTTTTATGGAATAAGCAATTGGGACAAAAATTTTATACATTGGCTGAACAGAAGAAGAGAGGAGTAATTTTTTATATCAAAAAAGAATTACGGTAGACCCGAAATTGGTTTTAAAGATAAAGATGGAAGGTACATAGCAGTGGAAATTTTACTGAATGCTAAAAAAAACCTTGTTGCTGGGACTTTATGCTCCAAATGGTGCAAAGGACATTTTCTTTAAAAATATTATGCAACATCTTGATGAAGTGACTTATGAGCAAATTTTGTTGATGGGAGACTTTAATAGAACAATTCAGAACAAAATAGATAGATCTGGGAAGAAAAAAATTGATAAAGAAGGGAAATTGCCAAAATCTTTTTTTGAGCTGGTTAAACAAGAGAGTTTAGAGGATATATGGAGGAACTTCAATCCTGAAGTACAGGACTATACCATTTTTTCAGCTAGACATAATTATTTTTCCAGAATTGACATGTTGTGGGGTACCAAAGATTTGAGGCTTATAACAAAGAAGATAGAGATTTTACCCCAAATAGGAGCTGACCATAACCCAATAATTTGGATTACAAAATTGTCTCAAAAGTCGAGAAAATGGGGAATAAACGAAGATTTACTACAAAATAAAGAAATAGTGACATCTTTAGAAAATGAAACTAAAGCTTATTTCCAAGTTAATGATAGAGAAGATATAGAATTTCAGACGGTATGGGATGCCTATAAGGCAGTAATGAGAGGAATATTAATAACACTGAATAATAAAGATAAGAGAGCAAAAGATAAACAGATCTTGGACATTCAAAATGAAATTAAGAAAAAAGAAGGTGAATTAAGAAAAAGGCCAGGGAAAAAAATTATAAGGGAAATTACAATATTGCAAACACAATTGAGACATTTGTTAAATAAGGAAATGGAATGGAATTTGAAAAAACAACAACAGAAATCTTTTGAGGGAGCAAACAAACCCGGAAAGTACTTGGCTTGGCAACTGAAGAAAAAGAGAGAAAGTAAAATTATTAACAAAATTGTGGTTGATGAAAAAGAGATGGTGGACCAACAAGGAATAAAGAGAGAATGTTTTAAGTATTATGCTAATTTATTTAAGGGTGTTAAAGTAAAGAAAGAAAGGATTGAAACGTATTTGTAAAAGATCAAAATAGCACCCTTAACTGAATATATGGAAAAAAATTTGAATGATCCAATTGAAAAAATAGAAATTGAAGCAGCTATTAATGTAATGAAATCTGGAAAGGCACCTGGACCAGATGGTTTTACAGCAAAATTTTTTAAAATGCTTAAGAAGAATTAGTACCGAAACTTCAAAAGTTGATGAATGTGATAAGATCAAATGGGAAAATACCTAATACATGGAAAGAAGCTGTAATTTCATTGATTCCAAAGGAAGATAGTGATGTCACGAATGTAAAGAATTATAGACCAATTTCATTATTAAATAATGATTATAAGATATACGAATCCTGGCAGAACGACTTAAACAATATTTAATAAATTTTATAAAGGAAGATCAGGCAAATAAGAGACAATATTAGAACTGTTGTAAATATTGTAGAATATTATGAAAGACATCCAGAGAAGGAAGTTGCGCTATTTTTTGTGGATGCAGAGAAAGCTTTTGATAATCTGAACTGGGACTTTATGTTTGCAGTAATGGAAAAAATAAAGTTGGGGAAAAATTTTATAAGAATGATAAAGGCAATATATACTGAACAACGTGCAAGGTTATGTATAAATGCAGATTTCATGGATGATATGAAAATTAGCAAAAGTACAAGAGAAGGTTGTCCGCTTTTGCCATTGTTTTTTATAATGACTCTTGAAATCTTATTGATGCACATACAAGATGATGAAGAAATAGAAGGAATGAGAATTAAAGGTTTTACCTATAAATATAGGGCATTTGCATATGATATAATGTTTATAAATGAAAATCCTATACAAGTAACATCTTTGTTGTTAACTAAAATACAAAATTTTGGAGAATTGGCGGGACTTTATGTTAATAAGGAAAAATCAAAACTTTTATGTAAAAATATGCAAGTAAATAAACAAAAGGAACTGCAGAGGTTAACGGGATGTGAATTTACTTCTAAAGTAAAATATTTGGGTGTGGAAATTACAATGAAGAACATTGATTTGTTTAAAAATAATTATGAAAATTTATGGCGTAAAATGGATGAAGATATGATAAAATGGAACAAGCTTAATTTGTCATTGCTTGGGAGAATTGCTGCAATTAAGATGAATATTTTGCCGAGAATACTGTATTTATTCCAAACTATCCCAATTGTGAAAGACAGCAAACAATTTAATAAATGGCAAAGAAAGATTTCAGAATTTATATGGGCTGGAAAGAAACCAAGGATTAAAATGAAAGTTTTAATAGACGCTAAAGAAAGAGGAGGATTTCAACTACCAGACTTAAGACTATATCATGAAGCAGTTTGTTTGGTGTGGATAAAAGATTGGGTACTGTTATTGAATACAAATCTTTTAACGCTGGAAGGTCATGGAAAAAAATTTGGCTGGCACGCTTATATGTACTATGGGAAGAAAAAGATGAATTGTTTTTTCTCTCACCATTACATAAGAAGTAATTTGCTAAATATCTGGATGAAGTATAAGAAATATGGCGATGAGGGAAAACCATTATGGATAGTGCCTGCAGAAATAATAAAAATAACAGCTGAGATAGGAGAGGGAAAATGGATGTCATACAATCAATTATTAAAAATACAAAGTGGTAAAATAGAGTTGAAAACTTCTGAGGAGCTGAATTATAAATATGACTCAAATGAATTATAAATATGTTTCAAATGCAACAAATAAAGAGTTTGGTGGAAAGTGATCTTAAAACTGAAAGAATAAGACGAGAACAAACGGAAATGGAAAAAGTTCTGCTTGGAGATAATGAAAAATTAATTTCAAAAATCTATAAGTTACTTTTAAAATGGTCTACGGAAGATGAAGTAGTGAAATCTCAAATGATTAAGTGGGCAATTAATGTAAATAAAGAAATACAGATGGACACATGGGAATATTTGTGGAAGAACTCTATGAAACTCTCAACATGTCAGAGTATCAAAGAAAATTGTTTTAAGATGATGTACAGATGGTATATGACTCCTAAAAAGTTGGCAAAGATGAACAATAAGATGCCAGATAGATGTTGGAAATGTAAAAAACATGAAGGTTCTTTCTACCATATCTGGTGGACTTGTGAAAGGGTGAAAATGTATTGGCAGATGATTCAACAAGAGATTTCTAAGATCTTGGGGTATGAATTTTAAAAAGTTGCAGGGACTTTTCTGTTGGGATTACAAATGAAAAAATTTCAAAAGAATATAGGACTTTAATCTGGTACTTGCTCTCAGCTGCTAGGACATTGTATGCGCAGTTGTGGAAGCAAGAAAAAATACCAGAGAAATGGGATTGGATTGTAAAAGTTATGACATGGAGTGAAATGGACAAGTTAACAAGAACTTTAAGAGACTATGATTTAGAAGTATTTAAGATGGAGTGGAAAAAGTTTAGAAGATATGTAGAAAAAGACTGGAAAATAAAAGGACATTGGACAATTTTTGATAATGACTAAGAATAAGAGGGAGGAGGATATGAATTTTGGTTCTTATCAATTAAAAATACCTTTAATATTAATATCTTAAGTATAGTACACCAGCGGGGGTCTAGTAACAGGGGGAGGGGTAGGTAGAAAGTAATGTATGGGATAGAGGGAAAAAGTAGTTATTAATGATGTAAGAAATTGAATATACTACCATATGTTACTAATAAAAATTATTTGAAACACTAGTTTTGGGCCTTTTAAATGATTTTAAAGACTAGATTAAGCACATGCTTACTTCTCAGGCATTGAAATCAGTGAGAAGTATGAGTGCTTTGCTTAAATTATCTTGCCTGTAAAGTTTCAGATGATAGAAATAAGTATGCAATATGTTATATTTAATTTTAAGTCATATAGAAAGCGTGCAATTTCTTCTGAACATAAATCTCCTGCAAATGAGTCACTGTGCTGATTGCCAGTCTCTTTTGCCTTCAGACAAAGCTACAGATGTATTATAACATCTGTGTGTCTGCAAGATGGCATTTTCAATTTCTTCTTTAGAAAGCTAAAGAACACACTTTTGAGATGAAATGGCTGCCTTCCAGTTTTAAGTTCACTTAATGATATCTCTTTGCTATGCTACTGAAATGACATTGATATCATTGCAGGGGTGACATCTTATTAGTAAATTTGACAATACAACAGACATTTTCTGTAGCATTACTTTCAAAGATTTATGGGCTATGGGGACAGGGTTTTTTTTTTATTAAATACTGAACTGGAAACTCTTACTTGAATATGGCTCAATTCCTAGCTGCTCTTAAAATGTACATTAAAAGGTCTACAAGTGTGGAAAACAAATCACAGCTAACTACAAATGCTTTGAAATCCATGTAATAAAACACTGATGGCTTTCACACTCACTAAACCTACTGACCTGATCAACAGCTAATTTTTAGCAGGAACCATATTTTGAACTGAGCAACAGCCAATGGGCCAGCATTACAGAAATTGCCAATTTGACTACCACATAGGCAGCTTTCACACATATTGGATAATACACTTTCAGTGCAGGAAAATCTAGTTGCAAAAAAGTGCCAAACTGCATTAAAAGTGTATAGTCCAAGGGATGTGAAAGCAGCCATAATCTGAGTGATAGGCGCTTGGCCCTTTCCTTCCCACTGCAGCTTTCTCACTTGTGCCTCTGAGCAACTGACTCTTCTGTGTGATCCAAGCAATTCCAGCAAATAGGATTGCACATCATATAGGAGGGGATCCCACCACGTCTGTTTTGCCATCTCCACTAGGAAGGAGCGTAACTGAGAAACCTTTGCTTGGGTTTTAGCTTGCAAGGCAAGAAAGCGGCTGTGATGCATAATGAAGGGAGTCCTTGGGTCTCAGATTGACATCCTAGGATGCCAATTGTCAACCAAGGCCACACCAGATTTCTTATTTTTTTTTAATTGTGCAGTAATTGGTATCTTAGCTGTGAGCTGCTTTGGGTCCATTCAGGTGATCTAAATAAATAAAAATTCAAAAGCCAAGTTTGAGAATCTATTCTCACTTACTTACAAATGAGTTTCACTGGGTAGCTACAAAACAGGTCTTCAGTTGCTCTGGACAACGGTTGAGGAACTCAGGCCCATAATCACAGGGGGGACCGAGGGGGAGGCCTCTCCATCAACCCCCCCCCCCTTTGACCTGAATAGCACCTCCTGGCAGCCCTGCTTTCTGCGGCTCTCACAGCCCCCGCTCTCTGTGCTGCCACTTCTCTGGTAGCCGTGATCTCCCCACTGCTCTGGTGGCCCCTGCCCCCCACCGCGGTGCCTCCCCCTCCCTTCCTCCCTCCCACCTGGTGAAACATCAGCTCCTAGGGCTATTTCAAGGTCCCCCGTCGATCAGCTGATTGGCGGGGAAAGCCATGGAGAAGCTGCCGCTCCTATGCTGGCCTTCCAGTGCTCTCCGGACCTTTAGCACTGGGGCGGCAACGAAAGGAAGGGCCAGCAAGTCCTGGAAAAGTGCCCACCACCTCCACTGCTTCCTCACCACTTCCCTCCCTAAATTGCGTGGGAGGGAAGTGGGGAGGAAGCAGCAGAGGTGACGGGTGCTTTTCCAGGGCTTGTGGTTCTTCCTTTCGCCACCACCCCAGCGCTGAAGGTCTGGAGAGTGCTGGAAAGCTGGCAGAAGAACGCCGACCTCCCCATGGCTTTTCCCACCTATCAGCTGATCTGGGGGGCCTTGAAAGAGCCCCAGGAGCTGACGCTTCACCAGGTGGAAGGGAGGAAGGGAGGGGGAGGCACCGTGGAGGTGAACAGGGGCCTCCAGAGCGGTGGGGAGATCGGGGGCTTCCAGAGCAGCAGTGGCGGAGAGAGTGGGGGCTGCCAGAGCAGGGGGCCCCTCCATCTGAAATTTTATTCCATGGGCCCCCCTACCTAAAATTTTCTGCCTACGGGCCTAGAGGAACTGCCAAGGGAATACAGAAGTTGTCTTTTATGTCCTTGAAGAAAAAGTAAGGTGTTCAATAAGCAAACATTTATCATGTGCTGGGCAAATGAATCCCTGTGGATTTGTATGCTCATCTGTCGATCACCAAAACCCAGAACTCAGCTAAAGCATCTGCAGTTCTCAGGGTCCCCATCCAAATCTTAATGAGTTTCCTGACTGATACGTTTATGAGCCACTTTAATGCTTGAGAATACACAACTGTAAATATTGTTTGGGTCCAAAACTTAAAAGCCAGTACAGTTTCTTTACAAAAGAAGGCGTTATCCAAAAACATATCTTTGTGTTTAAGAAATGTGCACACAGAGAGACCCTCTGGCACCTAACTTAATGTTTCAAGAGATCACTAACTCCCACTGACTTGTTTGTTTTTTCTGATTCTGTAGTCAAAGTTACAGTTCAAGCAGCTTTCCTTCTCAGCTTTTCTGAGACTGAATAACCTTAAATGGAGATTTCATATTGCAATGAAATTCTAGCACTTCAACAGATTCAATTTTGAAACAGTCATGAAAAATTACATCTGCCATTGGGGAAACCATGTGCACTGATAGACTACACATAAGTTTTTCCCAATGGGATAAATAGGTCCCCCATTGCACTTTTTGGCTGGGAAAATGTTGTAGGGGATAGGCTTTAGCCTCTTCTCCCCATATGCTGTAGTCTCAGTCCAAAGAAGCTCTCATCTGCAAATTGACTTCCAAGCATGGAATTTGCTTTGGATATCTGTTCTCCAGAATCCAAGCATACAAGGAAATGTAATATACAATTATGCCCTTAGGTATGCACTGTATCTATGATTATGCCTGAGATTACTACCTACATTTTTATCCTGTTCTTTTCCCAAGGAGCATACAGGTTATCCTCTCCCACTGTTTATCCTTCCAACAACATTATTGTTGTTCATTTATTTTTGAATGTTCAGAACTGAAATTATACTGTTCAGCTCATACACTGTTTTCCTCATTCCACATCCATCATCTTTGTTAAGAAAAAAATTAAAATACATGTCTCAATTCCACTTGGACAAGGAGGAAACTGCATGACTTGGCTCTCCAGCATGTTTTTTCTCCTTGCCTGAACTGCAAAGCCAAGAGTGTCTATTTTGTATTAAACAGATTTATGTCTTCTTGCATGTACTGAGACCTGGAAACTGCATTTTAATCCATTCACTTCTTCACATGCTGCAGACTGATGAATGCTGCCTACTGCAAAAGGGCATAGGTAGTGCATACAGTCAAATACAGTTGACTCTAAATGATGCATGTCCTGCCCATGATGATCCTAGGGCATATATAATCCAAGCAAACCAGTAAATTGCCAGCTATCATGCTAAATGTTGCTACTGCATAGAGGCAAAGTGACTAAAAATGCTCTTCATTGTAGAACAAGAAGAAATACAGAAATTCAGGATGTATTGTTACTTTAAAAACAATAAAATACAATTATTAGGTATGTACTGTATCTATGATTATGCCTGAGATCACTACATACATTTTGTAGATAAAGTTCTGTATTTATGTAATAGAACAGAGTAAAAATTTATATAAAGACAGTTATTAGAAAGTCTGGACAAATATCACTGAAGATCTGCAAAGATGGGGAAAATTGAAAAAATTGTAGCGAGGTAGAATTTCTGCTATTAAAATGAATATATTACCAACATTGATCTCTTTGTTCCAAATGCTACCAATTGATATAGATAAAAGACTTTTTTAATGGCAGAAAATGATAAAATATTTTATACGGAGTGGAAATAAACTAATAATAAGATATAAAATATTACAAGATGAAAATAAAAGAGGAGGCCTAGTGGTACCAAATATTAAATTATACTACCAAGCATCTGCATTGGTCTGATTCTCAGACTGGATTACAAATCCAAACAGGAGGAATATTAAATTGGAAATAGCTGAATCAAGAACAAAAAAAGTAAGAAATAAACCTAGTAGAGGGTCTTTAGTTAAAATCGCATATATACTTGTTATAAGTAAAAATGCATGTATTTATTTTGAGAACAGTTGTGATCTAACACACTTTGGCCCAATAAGCCCTTCTTCAGAGGTCAACCAATATGAGGTACAAATAGGCACATGTAGCAAAGAATATGTCAATAATGGACCGAAAAAGGAATGTTCCAAAATGAGATTTAATAGACACAAGAATGTTTATGTGGTCTCTTAGGAATCTGTTCTGTGTCCAGTGCATATGCACAGGTGGTAAAAGATGTTACAGCTGTGTATCTTCCAATTCTGGCCCAGAAAGTAATGATGCATTCAATTAATCAGAGCCAAAATGTCCTCAGGAGCAACGTAAATACATTTTATACAATCAAGTAAGGTCTGTTTGACAACTATAATAAGTAGATTAGTATAGCATTGTAGTTCATATAGGAAATAGATACTGTAGATAAAGTAGATGGTTACAAATGATCGCCTATGTTCATGCCTGTGCTTAATATATATATATGTATTATTGCAGTAATGGTACTTAAAGGGGTGTCATATAGAAGATGGTGCAGAGTCATTTTCTGTTGTCTCAGAAGACTGGACCAGAACTAATGGGTTGAAATTAAATCAAAAGAGTTTTCAGCTAAACATTAGGAAAAAAATCCTGACAGTTCAAGCTGTTCTTCAGTGGAACAAGCTTCCTTGAGAGGTGGTGGGCTCTCCTTCTTTGGAGGTTTTCTTTGGATTGCTAGATGGCCATCTGACAGCAATGCTGATTCTGTAAATTTAGGCAGAACTTAGGCAGGAAGGGCTGCATCAGTGCTAAATTGTTGGGTCCCCCCCTCCATCTTCTGGGCATGGAGTGGGGGTAACTGGGGGGGGGGAGGAAAGTATTTGTGAATTTTCTGCATTGTGCAGGGGGTTGGACTAGATGACCCTGGAGGTTCCTTCCAACTCTATGATTCTATGACTTTTTTCTGTTTGTAAAAATATTTTTAAATGCTCTTCATTCTGAACTGTGAGCAAACCATTAAGGCACTTACATGAGGTGTTCAGTTCAACGCAAAACTATTAACAAAACTTTAACCAAAGCTGAATGTAAGCCAATTTAATAATGCATTTTAGTTTGTTGTCTTGCTATAATCATATTATTAACTGAGAGTTTTATATTCCCAGATAATGAAATCTGCTTTCCCTTGTGACTTGGCCTGGTGGGACATACAAAAAATATTTATATAGTAACAACTTATTTTTGGAAGTTTATATGATCATCTCCCCATGACAGCTTTTAGGGAATGAGTGCTTGTCTAAGAGTCAGTTAAGGTCCTTTGTTAATTCAACAGTGGGATAAGCACTGGAAACAGATATATTTAAAAAATCGCCTCACAAAGCTGTGTGTAAAATGTATAGGGGCTTTTTTGGTATTCAATTATTTTTCTATGTCACACTGCAACTTTGTCAAGTTGTCTTGCTTAATTTCATCTTAAAAGTCAATTAGCACACATGCACACAAAAGGAAGGCATTGCATACATTCCTAAAATCTATGCAAGTACTGGCCCTGTGTACAATTACTTCTTGCTTGCAGTGTGAGTTTTGGACACACTGAAATAGTGAGATTGTGGACACAAAACGAGAAACAAGTAAAATGTTAACTGCATTAATTGCATCAGTTGTGAAAGTTCAATAGTTAAGTATATATTGTTTTGTATTATTTTATTTGAAAATGGTATAAATAAAAAGTTATTAAAATGCTAAGTGGGTTGGAAGCAATTATTCATAGCCGTGGAAATATTTGACAAGACTACATTTTATTTGTAAAGCTTGCTTGTTCCCTCCCTCAATCTTTGGGGATTTAGATGCAGTGTAATTGTTGGACTGATTGATATTTTTCTAATGTTAATTTCCTCTTTCATAAGAACATTTCCGGATAACATTTCGTTTCTGGATAAGAAGCTACCTGACTCCAAAACCTCAATTAGGCCCATCATGCTTTTATTTGCTTCCACTTGTAACCATAAAATATAATCCATTCATCTTTTCAAAGAAGATTAGAACGAATAATAAAAAGTGACACTTCTGATTGAATATGTTTTCATATTCCTTGCCATGTTTTCAGATTCAAATGATTTTTCTCATTTTTGTAGATGTTTTCATTCTGTAGCACATAAAAGGTGTCATCTTTTGGCTATTTTTCTTATTATAACCTCTTAATTGATTTTTTAACATTTATTTTAGTAGGTTATCATTGTTCCACACTATGCTAATAAGAAACAGAGGTGAGAGTGAGTTGCTGAACATTGTAATCTGTTTACAGCATACTTAGGCCTGGCATAAATGTGCTCCTGGGCTGTGCAAACAAACTCAAAGTGGAATTCCATGGTGTTGAAATTAAATTTAATGTAGGTGCCTGGGGTTGGGCCAACCAGCTGACCCAGGTCAGCCCCCTTCCTCTCTGGTTGAATGCCCAGACTCAGTAGCAGTCCAGAGGACTCACCTGACCCAGCAAGGATGGTGCAGAGGTCAGGGGTTGACAGGATGCCTGCAGCAGCAGGCTCTGGTACGGGGTGGGGGGTGGATTCAGCCTATGCCTGGTTGCAGGAGCTTGGGCGTGGCCTTCAGAGATGTCAGGAGCAACAACAGTGGAGGTGGGAGCAGCCAGGCTGTGGCAACAAGCCCCATCAGCAATGGGGCAGGGCCTGGGAGGATGCTTTATGGCAGCCAAGCCTTCGCTCCATCAGCAGGGAAGGAGTGGTGGACCAAGCAGCTTGCTGGTAAATTGGGGGGGGGGGGGGGGAAGCTGGAGTTTCTCAGCTCTGTCCTCATCTCAGATGAGTCTCTCACTGGAAAGGGCCAGAAAGAGCCAGAGGATAGGAAGCCCAGAGGGAAGGATCCCCGCATGGGCCAATAGAAACTGAGGTAAAACAGGCAGGGAAAGAACCCAATGGCTGGGTATAAAACATCTTTCAATTAGCTAGAAAGCATCTAATGTCAGAGGGAACGGCTGTAAAGTGAAGGACTGCCTCTTTAATGGACAAAGAAGTGATCAATGGAAGCAAAGCTTAGGATTCACACCAATTACACTCATATGAAACCTCACACGGGTGTTTTTAATTTGCTTGTTTGTTTTTACATGCCTTGATATCATGTTGAATCTTGGTCAATGCTCAAATGCTATTTTTATAATTGTATTATTACTATTTTTAAAAAATCCTATAGGAGATTCTGTTGTTCTGACGCTTTATTGAAGCATGCTAAGAATGCGAACATGAGGGAAAATCAGTCTTGTATAAAATGGCAAAACTTGGACTTTTGCAACAGTAGATGAAGTTTTTATTTATTTCATTCTATTTATATCCCGCCCTTCCTTCAAGCAGGCTCAGGGAGGGTGCCTCAATGAATTGTATTTTTTTCCAAGGCAGGTCATGAACACTTGGGCTCAAATGCTGTGCTGTAAGTCTCACTGTTTTCAGTGGAGCTTGCTCCTAAGTAAGTGTACATAGGATTGCCAGCTTTCACTAGCCATCAGTCACATGGGCTTTGATGATCATGGGTGTGGCCAAAACACAGTTAGACACTTTCAATTCCCACTGATTCTCATGTGATTCACTCTCCTACTGACATAAATGGGATTCAAAAATACTTAATGTTGGCTGAACCTGGTCTCAGAGCTCTCATCTGGCCTATTTGATTTGTCAGCTCTACTCTATACATGCTGTTATGCCAAATAAAGCCCTCATAACAGTGTTTAATGTACTGTTGAAATAGTGACAAAAAGAAATAATCACCATGCTGTAGATTAGGATCCAGAATCCAGGCTAAGTTTTCAGTCAGTGTTTGTTTAACAGACATGACCTCATGCTATTGACTGGCAGTTGCAAGCAAAACACTTCAGAAATTATCAGACATGCTAAAAAAAACAGTTCCAAATTTAAAAAAAAGTTGCCTTAACTGGACAGGGCAAAATTTTGTTCATAATGCCATGAGTCCTACCCATATTCTCTTAAATATTTCTCTCAAAATACTGAAGAAAGTGGCTATCCATGTTATACAATGTTTTAAGAGAACTCATCTTTTTTGTATTATTATATCTGGATATCTTCTCCTACATAGATCTCAAGAAATATCACCACTGTACGTTCGTTTTATTTGAAGTGTTGTAATATTGACAACGCGTTTATATGCAGCCTTATATGCAGCCTTCATAGATTTTAAATCTGCCTTCAACCTCGTACATCGGGATCTTTTATGGGGAAAGTTGAAGGATATGGAGGTGAACGGGAGATTATTGGCCCTAATAAAAACCTTTTACAGGAACACTAAGATCAGAGTGAGAACAGATCCCCAAGGTCATCTTATAGAAGCCATAAATGTAGAAAAGGGAGTCAAACAAGGCTATATTTTGGCCACTTCCCCCTGTTTAACCTGTTTATTAACAATCTGGGGTATCATCTAAACTGTCCAGAGGTGCACACTCCTAAAATTGCCAAGAAACATATTCCCCTTCCCTTATATGCTGATGATGTGGTGCTGATTTCTAGGGCCCCTGTCGGTCTTAAACAAGCTATGAAAATCTTAGCTCAGTACTGCCATTCCAATTATATTAAAATCAATTACCAGAAGTCGAAGTTTTAGTCTTTGTTAACAAACCCAGAACATATCATTGGCGAATCAACTCAGTAGAAGTTGAACAAGTTCGCTGTTTCAAATATTTGGGAGTAGTTTTTCAGTCCTCTGGTTCCAGAAAGGCGCATGTAGATCATGTCATAATGAATGCAACTAGAAGTACTGGGGCAACGGAGAGATTTTTCTGGAGCTCAGGGGGATGGAATGTAGCTGCGGCAGTTAAGTTCTTTAAGACCAAATCTCTTGCCCAGCTGCTATATGGAGCCCCTTTGAGCATATCCCCACATAAGACACACTGGCAAGCATTAGAGTTCAATCTAATTTTCTAAGGCATGTTCTTCAATCCCCACCCAGTGCTTCAAATGCTTTCATACGAGTGGAAACTGGCATGGTCCCCTTACAGGCCCGTTTATGGATTGCTGTCTTTCTATATTGGTACAAACTAATGACTAACCCTACTGGGCTAACGAGCCTGATAATGAAAGACTCCTTGACACCTTATTGGGTTAGAGAAATCGAGCTTAAATTAACTTATTATGGGTTCTCTAAACCAGTGTTTCCCATTTTCAGGGTCGTGACCCAGTACTGGGCCATGGAAGCCTCACTACTGGGTCACAAGAGAAGCCAAAGCTAGCCCTGCCCCCAGCAAAGCTAGCTGTGTTGTGCAGAGAGGAGCTGGGCTGCCTCTCCTTCCTTCTCCCCCACTCCCAGTGTTTGAGAGAAAAGCTAGCATCCAATGGTACTTTATATCCATGAAGTATTCTTCAAGGTATGAACTTTCATGTGCCTTGCAGTATGTTCTTTTGGGGAGATTTCCCCAGGAGGCCTGGGTGGCAATGAAGGGGGTGTGTGTGTGTTTTTCAGCCGGGAGGGGCAGGGAGTGGGCATTCCAGTAGCTATTTTTTTTTTTACCAAACAACCCCTGGGCAGAATTTTTGCTGGCTGGGGTCATCTGATGGTGAGGAAGGCTTTTTTCCCCCTTTGCCCCCCCCTTCTTTCTTTCCCTGCAAGTGATGCTCTGTCTGTATTCTTAGTGCTGGGAGGCGGGAAGCAACAGTGGGAGGGCTTCCAGTGCCCTGGCCCCACTGGTGGATATTCCGGTGCTTTGGGGGCACTGTATGAGGGAATTTTGGACTGGATAGTCCACTGGCCTGATCCAACATGGCTCCTCTTATGTTTATGTTCTTTCTTTCCATGTCTTTCTTTTCTTTTCCTTTCCTTCCATTTCATTCTTTCCCTTTCTCTTTCTTTCTTTCCATCCATTTTTACTGGCTGAAACTTTCCTGTTCATCATACTGTTGTTGCAGACATAGGACCTCTGCCAATGAAAAGTTGGCACCCCCAGTTGTAGCCAGGTGGCCTTCTATGAGATTTCTGTGTGAGTGAGTGAGAGTAAGAGGTGTGGGGCAGAAAGAGATTATTGGAGATTACTGTGGTATATTTCAACAGCACTGGAAGAGATGGTACTATGAACTTGGCACCATTTTACTGGTCCTGCTTTTAACAGCTGTCTGACACCAAAATTAAACTCCTCCTGTAGATATTAAAAAGGATGAAAGTAGTTCACTGGCTAAGTATCTGCACAACAGGTTGCTTTTAAAGGCATGGGAAACACCGCCAGTAAAAAGCTGCAAGCCCCTCATAAATATTCTTTTAGGATAACTGCAGAAAAGCTTGTATGAACTTCATATAACTTGAAATTAATTCAAGTAATGCAATACAATTCTCTGCTACCTTTCACAGCAATTTCCCCATGTTTCAACCAAAGAAAAGTATGAAAAATAGATGTCGAAAGATTTTCTTGAAACTAAGCAAGCTTGGTTGTAGCTTGGGGCAGGATTCCAGTAGTAGCAGCTGAAGGAAGGGCCTACTAAATGTGTCAGCCTATTTTGAGGTAGAGTGACTGCCAGGGCCCAGTGTGGGTGGTACACAGCGCTGACATTCCTGATGGCAATGGCAACAGCACTCCCAACTTCATACACTGGCCAGTGCTGTTGAGGAAGGGATGTGTAGGTGGTGCAGGCAATTGAACATTGGCATTAGGAGTGCTTGCAAGCTAGAGAAGAATACATAAACAGATAGGTGCATGCAGGTGTGGGGGTGAAAACAGGACTGCCCACTTTCCACCCCCATTTTGGCTCAGCATGAGTTTTAGAGAGATTTTTCTGAAAATGAATTTACTTCCAATGAAGAGGCAGGTTTGGGGGAGTGCCCTGGAAGTGACATCACAGGAAAAGGTGGAGTTTTGCCCGGAAGTGACATCACTTGGTCCTTGACACCACAGGAAATGACATAATTCCTGTCTCCCAGCTCCACCCCCAAAATCTCCTGGCTCCATCCCCAAATTTTAGTGGGCCATGAAGGAGAAGTGTAAAAATAACTGGGCCACGGGAAAGAAAAGTTTGGGAAACCCTGCTCTAAACAGTTTATGATGCGGTTGGAAGGTAGTGCAGTTAAACCCTTCCTTAAACAAAGAATTCTAGATACCGAAAGACAACACAATTTGTCCCAGATTAAATGTTATCCTTCAGGCACAGGAAACCTGAATCAAATAGTTCTGATGCCATACTTGCAGAATTTAGATAAACCTGATTATAGAAGAGCCTTCACACTCATGAGAGCAAATATGCTCCCTTCAGCGGTCACAGAAGGTAAATACAAAAGGCGCCCCTATGAGGAAAGGTTATGTATCTGTGGAGATGGGAGGATAGAGATGAGAGAGCACATTCTCTTTGAATGTAAACTTTACCAAAGCATTTGTTTGATTTATATTGCTCTTATTCCCAGGGAGAGATTTTAGCTTTTATCTAGATAAGATTTTAGCGGATAGGAACCAGGAAACTACTCTGAAGGCTGCAATGTTTGCTGTACAAGCCATAAGACTTCGTAAACAACTAATGGATAAAAACATTTAAATGAATATGAATTATTTTAATTTATGTTTTATAACTAGAAATGGAAACTGAATTTTTTATGTATAATATTTTGTATTGTGCCCAAGTTCAATTGTATTCCTTGATTTGGGGGGTTTTTTTAATGCCACTTGTTACCTATTTTCTTTCTTTTTGGATGGGTCTCTGACCGTATTAAATTAAACTTGACTTGACTTGACAATGAGCTAATTTGTATTTCAGTGCCCTCTGTCCTGTTCTTTATTACACTTTATTACATACTTTATAAGAGATTCATCCTGTGATGGATAGAATACTTCCCAGGAAAGATTAAGTAAATATCAGGCTATCAAGTGGAACATAATCAGGTAGGTAAGTGCTTTAAGGCTCATTGATCCTGATGGGCTTCAGCAGACCTGTCAGGTCTTATCACATGGAGGTATTCCCTTTGTTTGTGTGGCATGGTGTAACATTTTTTTTTGTCTGAGTGTCCTCATGACATTTTTTTTTAATTTTTGTCCTTCTGTTGTTCCTTTGTCATTTCCCCTTGCTTTCTCAAACTGGATGAGAGGTGGCTTGAGAAACCATGGGGAAAAAGCAAATGTATAACTGATGCAGATTATTTAAGTGCTGTTATGGTGTGGTAGGTAGAGCTCTGATTTGGAACTGGGCCAACAAAGCTCCATTTCAATTTTCCTCTCCCCCAGTCAGGAAGATCACTGGGTAACTTTGAGTACTCACTACTCAGCCTTTACAAAGTTGTGGTGAGGGTCAGGAGGAAAGGGAACTCTGTGTACTGTCCTAAGCTCAGTGGAGGAAGGTTGGAATAAAAATGTGAGAAGTAAAGAAATACATCGACATCATGATACTCATCTGGACTATGTTAAACTAATTGGATGTGCCAACTTTAAGTCCTTGCAAATGTGCATTCTCATCTAAGCCACAAGTTCTTGTTTCATGTAACTAATTGGTCAGCTAATTAGAGCTCAGCTGTGACCTAAGATTTTGACTAACAAAGCTGATTAAAGCCCTAACGCATAGAAGCAAATAACTGAAAGAATCTGGCACTGTCATTTTTTAAAAAAAATCCAAATATTTCTATAACCATGAATTTACCAACCTTGCCATTCTCAGCTTGTCTTCTGCTTCTCCTTCCCCATTTCCACCTTCATCATTCATGGAGTTAGCCATCTCAGCAATGTAATAAACCAGGTCCTCATGGGAGCAATGTTGTAGAAAATTATTGTCCATGTATTAAGCAGAAGGAACATACAGTTTCCTGAGCAGACAGAAAACCTCACTTACTTTGTCTATCTGAGGTAACATCTCCTGAGGTAACATTATTGTCCATGTATTAAGCAGAAGGAACATACAGTTTCCTGAGCAGACAGAAAATCTCACTTACTTTGTCTATCTGAGGTAACATCTCCTATCCTGTGATAGATCAAACAGAAGCACTCAGCACTCAAGACTTCTGATAGATGGGATGTGGAAAGTTCCTGACATCTGCTGCAGGTGCCTCCATAGAACTGAACTACTTTCTTAGCCCTTTCATGCAGTTGGTTTGACCTGCCAACATTAAGCAACCTGGAGAACCAGGAAATTTCCTCTCTTTCTTTTTCCTGGACTGCATGTTACTGTGCCATTACTTTTATAGCGGCTCTGTTCTCTCAAAAGGGGGAAAAAACCCTGTGGGAGTATGTAAAGTACTGGGGTCGGCGCAGTAAGAGACCAGAGTCGGAGAGTGATTTCAGCAAGCTTTACTTCAGGAACACACACACAGACTGAGCTCTATTCAAACTTCCCGCTCCTTTATACAATTCTTGCCCCCTTCTGATTGGTCCTTAACTATGTACATGGATTGGCTATTTACAGGGCCCTAAGGGCCTATCAGGGTACAGTATGAGCCTAGATGTTGATTGGCTACTTATGTTTCAATCCTTCCCCTGATTGGGTGTGAGGAAAAGCCCCCTACTTTTCATACATGTGAACATCATGATCACCAGCATGGTTGCCAGGGTGCCTGGAGATTTGACTCTCACGCATCTGCTCTGAGAAGTGGACTTTGCTTGCCGTTTCTAAGGCTTATATGGCAGCTTTGCATTCTACATCTCTGAAGAGTGGTAGCCAGAACTACAGACATGCTCCAGCTGCTCCTTGTGTGCCCAGTCTTGGCCACTGCAGTGGAAGAAGCCAGGCCACCATGTTTCCAGCCTGGCTCCATGGACCTAAAGCTAACAACAGCAGAATCCATCTTGCTTTCCTGATCCAAGCATACCCTGCTAGACTCATTCCTTCTTAGTGGGAAAGTCACACGTACACACCCTGAGCCTGCAAGCAACCCATCTGTTTTATGAATGGATTAATAGCTCAACTGTTGATCCTAAGTGCTCAGCAATACCAGAACAATAAATCTTGCCCAGCAGAAGATGAGAAAGAGGAAGGACATCTCCTGTCTTCATCAAGTCTTTTGTCTAACCCGGGTGGTACCTAGGCCAGCATTTTTCCCTATTGTCACCTTCCCAGCTAATCCCATTTAATCTTAAGTATCCAGCCATTTCCATTCTCACCCTAGTCTAATACCTTGGAGCCGCCCCAGGCAGCATTGCAGCTTGGAAATTTCCAGCTTCACCAGACTAAGGTGAAGTTCATTGGTCAAAACTGGCATCCAATTAGGTGTCAGCAAGGGATGTCCAGCCTCCTTGGTCATCATAGAGCCTCCCCCTGCTCCTCCCAGCACCTAAGGGGTCTAAGAGAGTCTATTTAACCTCTGACCCAACTCCACTCATGTGTGCTTCTATTCAGCAACCCACCTTCCGCTGTCTAGATCCATCCCCAATTCTGGCCACAGTTTTGGGTCCATTTCCCCTGTCCTCTCATGTCGCCATTGGAACCTTCCTGGAAGAACTACGATGGTAAATATCGCCCTGTATGTCTACCCTGATATGTGTCTCTATCAATCTATCTATTTTTCCTAGACCTGTATGAATGTGTGAATGTTTTGTATTTTACCTTGTGTGAAAGAACTATTATATCAAATAAATTACAATTGGTTTTATTAAATTAGAGTCCTTTATTGAGCATTGACCATCTGAACGGTTGAGCCTCGTATACACAGATAATAAAAGATTCCTTTTTAGGGCCAGCTGTCTCTCGATCTAATTCCCCAATCTCATTTTGAGAGCAGTTTCCCTAACATGGGCACGCTTAGGCCTTCTCTGGAACCCTGGTGTGGAGTACAAGCTTGGGCTTGTTCAGCTTCCCTCCAAAAGTAACAGTTCCCTCCAAAAGTAACAGTTCTCCTATTTGAGCCTAGGACACAACACCCCTCCCCCCCATAGTTCCAGCTATCAGGTGACATAGTCCTGGAGATATGCCGGAGGGCGGTGGTCTCGTGTCGAGCGTCGGAGCTCCGAGGGGACTGGGCGTTCCGACTCGGTTGGTGGTTCCGCGGCTGCAGAGCTGGAGACATCTGGGATGGCGGCCTCGGGAGACCTGGGTTCAGCTGCGCGGTCGGGGGTCTCCTCCTGCTTGGCCGAAGCGGGCTCCACGGAACCCTGTTCTGTGTCAGGCTCTCGGGGACTTACGTTGTCCGGATCTGGAGCCTCTGACCTTGGCTCCCCGGCAGGCAGGCGACCTCAGAGTTGGTCGATGTGTCGCCTCAGGAGATGTCCACCCTCCAAGGCCACTGCATAGGAGACCGGTCCGGTGACGTGGTCCACCTTTCCAGGGAGCCAGGCGGGGCCAGTGGTGGCATAGTTCCGTGCCCATACTGTCTCACCTGGGTAGAACCCTCTGGGGGCTTTAAGGTGTTCCGGCGCCGGTCGCCTGTCTGGGGCTCGGTCAGGGTGCAGCTTGTCCAGCAGGGTGGTGATGCGGCGGCCCATGAGGAGTTCGGCTGGACTGCGACCTGTGGAGGCGGTGGGTGTGGTCCGGTAGGCCATTAGGAAACACGCCATGTCTTTTGGCCAGTCTGAGGGGCCCAGACGGTTCAAGGCCTCCTTTGCCGTGCGCACCATCCGCTCTGCCTGGCCGTTGGTGGCTGGATGAAACGGGGCAGAGCGAATGTGCCTGATGAGGTTCCTGGCCAAGAAGTCCTGGAACACTGCGGACGTGAATGCTGTGCCGTTGTCGGTGATGATGGTCTCCGGCAACCCGTGGGTTGCAAAGATGGCCCTCAAAACTGTGATGGTCGCCTGCGACGATGGCGAGGGCACCTGGACCACCTCCAACCACTTGGAGTATGAATCCACTAGTATGAGTAGAGTCCGCCCATGGAAGGGGCCAGCAAAGTCCATATGCAGTCTTGACCAGGGGGTTTTGGTGGATTCCCATGATTGCGCTGGGCCACGTGGGGGGTCAGGCCTTGACACCTGGCATGTCGGGCACCTTTTAACCCAAGCCTCAATTTCTGCATCGAGGCCGGGCCACCAGACATAGCTCCGTGCGAGAGCCTTCATGCGGACTATGCCCGGGTGTGCCTCGTGCAGGGCTCTCAGCACTTGGTCTTGCAAGGGTTTGGGGATGACGACTCTGTTGCCCCATAGTAGGCAGCCTTTGTGGGTGGATAGTTCGTCTTTCCGGGCTGCAAACGGAGTAAATTCCGGCCCAGTCGAGCCCTTGGGCCACCCCCTCCCCACCCAGTCCAAGACACGGGAGAGGACTGGATCACGAGCGGAGCGGGCAGCAACGTCGTGGGCGAGCAATGGCCTGTCCGGAAGCATGTTCATCAGTAGGATCTGATGAGCCGGGGCTGGATCGGGATCCACGTCAGGCAAGGGCAAGCGGCTCAGGGCGTCAGCATGGCCCATTGCTTTGCCCGGGCGATGCACTAGGGTGTAGGTGTAGCCGGCTAGAAAAATGGACCAATGGAGGACCCATGGGGACAACACCTGAGGGGTCTGCCGGTCCGATGCAAAGAGGCCCAAGAGGGGTTTGTGGTCCGTATAGAGGGTAAAGGGCCGGCCGTAGATGTAATCATGAAATTTTTTGACGCCGGCCACGACTGCCAACCCTTCTTTGTCGATTTGGGCGTAGTTCCGCTCCGCCGACGAGAGGGTCTGCGAGTAGTACGTGATAGGGACTTCGGTCCCATCAGGGAGTTGGTGGCCCAGAACTGCCCCCACGCCATAAGGGGATGCATCGCATGCAAGGACCAAGGGCAGGGTCTCGTCGAAATGGGCAAGGACGGAGTTGGACATCAGGAGGCCCTTGATATCCTGGAAGGCTTTAGCGTGCTGGTGGCCCCACGCCCAGGGTCAGTTCTTGTCTAGAAGCCGGTGCAGGGGTTCGGCCACCGCTGCCTTGTGGGGGAGAAAAGCATGATAAAAGTTTAGGAGGCCGAGGAAGGCCTGGAGTTCTTGCTTGTTGGTGGGCGCTGGAGCATCTCTGATGGCACGCAGCTTGGCGTCAGAGGGGTGGACCCCCTGGGCATCAATGGAGAACCCCAGGAATTCCACCCGATCCACGCCCAGGAGGCACTTCTCCCGTTTGACCTTGAGGCCGGCTGTTTCAAAACGTTGTAGGACTCCTCTAAGGCAGGCAGCGAATTCTTCAGGCGAGTCTGCCGCGATCAGCACATCATCGAAGAATGGAGTGACTCCGGGAAGTCCTTTTAAAAGAGAGTCCATGAGTTCCTGGAACGACCCCGGAGCCACACTCACGCCAAATTGCAACCGCTTTACTCTAAAGACCCCCCAGTGGGTCACAATTGTTTGGGCGTTGGCCGTGGCCTCATCCACCGGCAGCTGTTGGTAAGCTTGGGCCAAGTCCAACTTGCCAAAAATTTTTGCGCCGGCTAGGGTGGCTAAAACGTGGCTGACGATGGGCACAGGGTATGCGTGGGCCTGAAGAGCCTTGTTGAGGGTGCACTTATAGTCTGCACAAATCCGCACTTCCCCACTGGGCTTGACTGGAGTCACGATGGGAGTTTCCCAGGTTGTGTGGGTGACAGGCTCTAGTATTCCCTGTGCAATCAGTTTATCCAGTTCCTTCTCAATTTTAGGCTTGAGCGCGAATGGAACTCGCCGCGCTTTAAGCCTAATAGGCCGCACTGTGGGGTCGAGGTGTAGTGTAACCGAGGGACCCGTGTAGCAGCCCAAGGTGCCATTGAAAACGGCCGGGAACTCTTCGCATACCTTGTTAAAGTCCACTCTGACAGTCTTATTGACCCCCCTGATCTCTATTCCCAGGGGCTTGAACCAGTCGAGACCCAAAAGGTTTGTAAGGTGGTTCTTGACCACTAGCACTTGTAGCTGGCCCTTGAACCCCTTGTATTGGACTGGGACCGGGCCCACTCCCAAGATAGGCACCTTATTCTTCTGGAAGTCCACTAAGGTAAACCCCGGGTCCCTGAGACGAGGCCTCAGCCTGGTGGGGATTTTAAAAAATGTCTCTGCCGCTATAATAGATGATGCTGACCCAGAGTCCACCTCCACTAGGCAGGGCACCCCCCCCCCCCGATCCCTACTTTGACCCGGATTTTGGAGGGCCTGACTGGCGAGGGTAGGTACTGTACCGGGTATGGGTGGGTGTGGAGAGCATCGGTCTCAAAGTCTGGCTGGCCTTCAGAGTGCACAGATCTTTGCGGGACGCATGCTCGGGATGTGGATCTGCAGGCACAGGCGATGTGGCCTTCCTTGTTGCAGAGTCGACAGGTGGCATTCCGGAATCGGCAGGTCTTTCGCTCGTGCTGGCCCCCGCAGCTTGCACATGCAGGTGGTGTCTTGTGTCTCATGCCCTGTGGGGCATGGGTGGTCTTCCTTCCTGCTGAACGATAGCCGGTTTGTAGAGCTCTGTCCTCGTCTGAGTCCTCCATAGATGGTTCAGGGTTGATCTGGTGTGTCGCAGCCTGTCTTGTCAGCCGCGGCTCTGCTGATCTGCCCTTCTCCCAGCTGGTGGCCACGTCGATTGCCTTTGTTAGGTCGCACTCGGAGAGGGACAGGAGTTTCTGTACTAGTTTTTCATCCCTCAAGCCCCATACAAACTGGTCGAGCAGGGCTTCGTTGAGGTCTGTGAAACTGCATCGGCTTGCCACCCGGCACAGGCTTGTCAAGAACGCCATGGTGGTTTCGCCTGCCTTCTGTGTCCCTTGTCGGAAGTCCCAGTGCCGGGTGAGCTTGGTTGGCTGGGGCTGGAAATACTTCTCCAGAGCGCTGATGATGTCGTCCACCGGCATCTCTGAGAGCTTCCTGGGTTGGAGAAGAGCCCTGGCTAAGTCCACGGTCTCCGTGCCACACGTACTGATAAGCAGAGCTCTCTGCATGGTAGTCTCTGTAATCTTCCGGAAGGTCAGGTATGACTGGAAGCCTTCGACCCACGAGTCCCACAGCTCGGGGCGATGGATGCTAAAGGGCTGCAGGAGGTTGGCTGGAGCCTCCATTCTTGGCAGCGTGTCTGGGCGGCTTGCGAGATGGGGTGTGCGCAGAGCAGAGGTGCGGACCCAGATGGCTTGGATTTAGCCACCTTTCCGTGTTCCTGGTTCTGTTGCTGGTTCTTACTGGCATCCCATCCTCGTCGCCAGTGTAAAGTACTGGGGTCGGCGCAGTAAGAGACCAGAGTCGGAGAGTGATTTCAGCAAGCTTTACTTCAGGAACACACACACAGACTGAGCTCTATTCAAACTTCCCGCTCCTTTATACAATTTTTGCCCCCTTCTGATTGGTCCTTAACTATGTACATGGATTGGCTATTTACAGGGCCCTAAGGGCCTATCCCTAGCAGGGAACAGAACAAGGCTCTGTATGTGACTTTTGTCGACCTTACCAAAGCTTTCGATACCGTTAGCAGGAAAGGCCTGTGGCAAATCTTGGAACGTTTAGGATGTCCCCCAAGGTTCCTCAGCATGATCATCCAGCTACACGAAGACCAGCGAGGCCAAGTCAGACACTGCAACGACCTCTCAGAGCCCTTCCCAATAGGCACAGGTGTAAAGCAAGGCTGCGTTCTCGCGCCAACTCTCTTTATGATCTTCTTTAGCATGATGCTTCAAAGAGCCGCAGTAGATCTAGATGATGACGATGGTGTATACATCCGCTATCGCACCGATGGCAGCCTGTTCAACCTGAGGCGACTAAAGGCACACTCCAAGACAATGGAAAAACTCATCCGAGAGCTACTGTTTGCTGATGATGCTGCACTCGTCTCCCACTCGGTATCAGCTCTGCAGCATATGACGTCCTGCTTTGCAGAGGCTGCCAAGCTATTCGGCCTAGAAGTTAGTCTGAAGAAGACAGAAGTTCTCCACCAGCCTGCACCCCAGGAAGATTATCACCCCCCCCTGCATCACTGTGGGTGAATCAGTTCTGAAGACAGTCCAGCAGTTCAGCTACCTGGGGTGCATCATCTCCTCAGATGCCAAGATCGACAAGGAGATTGACAACAGGCTGGCAAAGGCAAACCGTGCATCTGGCCGACTGCACAAAAGAGTGTGGAGCAACAAGCATCTGAAAAAAGGCACAAAGATCAATGTTTACAAAGCGGTTGTGATGACAACCCTCATCTACGGCTCCGAATCGTGGGTTTTATACCGTCATCACCTGCGACTCCTTGAGCGCTTTCATCAGCGCTGCCTTCGCACCATCCTCAACATCCACTGGAGTGACTTTGTGACCAACACTGAAGTCCTCAAGCGGGCGGAGGTTACCAGCATTGAGGCACTGCTGTTGAAGACGCAGCTGCGCTGGGCAGGGCATATTTCTAGGATGGAAAACCACCGCCTTCCCAAGATTGCCCTGTATGGCGAACTCTCCACCGGTCATCGAAATAGAGGGGCACCGAAGAAGAGGTACAAGGACTCCTTGAAGAAATCCCTTAGCACCTGTCACATCAACCATCACCAGTGGTCTGACCTAGCCTCAGATCGCAAAGCATGGAGGCACACCATCCACCAGGCTGTCTCTTCCTTTGAGAACGCACGCATAGCTGGTCTTGAGGACAAAAGGAGATTGAGGAAGAATCGCACTGCTACAGGACCAACCCTAAATCAGACTTTTCCCTGCAGCCGCTGTGGCCGGACCTGCCTGTCCCACATTGGTCTTGTCAGCCACCAGCGAGCCTGCAGCAGACGTGGACTATTGCACCCTTCTTAAATCTTCGTTCGCGAAGCCAAGCCGAGAGAGAGAGAGAAGGGCCTATCAGGGTACAGTATGAGCCTAGATGTTGATTGGCTACTTATGTTTCAATCCTTCCCCTGATTGGGCACGCTTAGGCCTTCTCTGGAACCCTGGTGTGGAGTACAAGCTTGGGCTTGTTCAGCTTCCCTCCAAAAGTAACAGTTCCCTCCAAAAGTAACAGTTCTCCTATTTGAGCCTAGGACACAACAGAGTAAATTTCTCTATCTGCATAAAAACTAGTTAAAACCAGAGGGATTAAACACAACTATCAATCCACTGCTTGTTTCATTTCATTCCTATCTGATTACAAACAGTATTTCAGTTGTCTCACTACTGGAGCCTGGTCCAAATATCTGTTCAGTTACTTTTGCATCAGACTATGCAATAGCCCTTTTCTCCTTAATCTTTGGGACAGTGACCATATTGCATTGCTATCTCACATTTCAAAGCAATTACCTCCTTATCTTTTGCCAGTTCCTGTCTAATCTTTGGTGCCTTCTCTGGCTATGATTACTACAATGTGTTTTATATGGGTCTGCACTGGAAGATAGTCCAGAAGCTTCAACAAATCCAGAGTGTAGCAACAAAACTGCAAGCAGGTGTGGACTAGAGGAAGTTTTGGACTGCCTGCTCCCTTGCCTTCTGCCTTCTTTTGGCTTCAACAAATAAGAATGATATCAGTGAACATACAGTGAAAGGTCAAAGCAAACAAAACAACTGTGCAATCAAACAATGAAGTTCTCTTGCAAAATTAGAAAATATCTTGAATATCCAAAGTCTTAATCCACAATATAAATATAAGGATACAAAATTGTAATAAAGGTCAATAACAATCATAGTGGAATTGTACAAAATATCTTCATAAGTGCTGATAATAATATCAGAGATCAAGATGAAACTCTATACAGGACTTTCCTTTCAATGTAGTCCAAAAATAATGAGTTTTTATCCTGAAAAGCAATGGTCAGACTCCTGCTTGTTTCTCTTTCAACACTCCCGCTAGCTTAAGGACAGCTGCGTTTCACATAGCTTTATCAAGAACTGATTAATACAGCATTCTGTAATGTCCCAAGACTTGCTTACAGACAAGAAATTCTTTGCAAGAAGTGCATAAGCATATTAAGTTCTGTGAATTTAGGGGGAGGTATTTGGAAATTTTCTGCATTCTGCGGGGGTTGGACTAGTTGACTCTGAAGGTTCCTTCCAACTCTATCATTTTACCTTTTATTTGCCCCCATCTTCAGCTATATTATTATTTCATTTATACCACACCTTTCACCACAAAGCACCTTACAACATTCTCCTTTCCTCCATTTTATCCTGACAAAATCCCTGTGAATTAGGTTAGGCTGAGAATGTGTAACTGGCCCATGGTCACCCAGTGATCTTCCATAGCAGAGTGAGGATTTGAACCTGGGTCTCCCAGATCCTACTCTGCAATTCTAGTCACTATAAGCAGCCAGTCCTATGTGAGTCATTAAAGTTGCAAGGTGTCAGATTACCCAATGGGTTACCAATAAATCCTCCATCCAAGCCCAAAACAACCATGGCTAGGGGCTTGCCCCCTCCTCTGTCTTTTACTGACAGAAACCAAGGCTTGAAGGCTGGCAATACTGTTGTGATTACTTAGGAACACCACAATGGTCGCTGAGATGGCATTTGTTTCTCAAAGCTATAGATTATAGATAAAAAATAAAAATAAATAAATCCCTACTTCTGGGTGACATCATCATGCTGCGCGTGCTCCGCATGCGCGAGAGGTCTCCCCCACTGCAGCCAAGCTACGACTTGGCAACCCTAGTTTAGACACAAAATGTCTACTGCAGGAGGTGGAGCCGCACAAAAAGGAAGCCCAAGTTCAGGGGAGAAGAGGAGTCATTTTAAAAAATACACTGGGAAAGAGGAGTGAGAGAGAATAAGACCAGCACCAATAGTAATTGCCACTGAAATAATGTTATTTTAATCTAAACAGCCAACTGGATCTCCATTGGCCCATCAGAAGCGCTGCTGGGGCTCCTGGGGCTTGTTCATGGTGCTTTGAACAGGATGTTGAGCTTGGGAGTTCAGCATAGGAAGTTGAGGAGAAGCAGGAGAGAACCCCTCTAGTGTGAGTTTCCCCAAAAGGGACATATAAGTTCCACATAAGCAAGGAGGGTTGTGTGCTGCTATATCCATCCTGCTTTGGAAATCCACACTACGGTAGGTCAGGTAAGACCCATATTTCACTCCAAGATACCTTTAAACAACTAACCAATTAAGAAGGTAGAAAGACAGCAAGGGAGCAGGGGCTATTGCCGAGAGTGACATATGGCATTATGAACCCCCTTCATCCTTCAGTGATCTCCGCCACACTCTTTTCTTGGTGGTGGGGCTACAAACTGGTGATTTCATACTAGCTTTGCTCCTTCCCACAATACTATTTCTCAGAACCCAGGTGGGCCAACTTGCTCAGAGCAGTTGAAAGGAGCTTGAAGGCCAGCAGAAAATAAACAAAAATCTTGAGCAGCAAAGAAGGTAAGCCATAGTGGTTCAGCCCCCCGGGATAGGCCCAGCATTAGACCATGGTGGGAGCAAGCTTCCCAAACTTGCTGTGGCCCAACCCTATCCCTGATGGTGAAAGCTGCCAGGCCATGATGACCTCTTTGTCCTCCCCCACTCTCCCTGTGGGACTGCAAACAGGACCCATGGTAAGTTTGGGCCTCAGTTTTTCTTGATTTTGTTGTAAGACCACAGATAAGATTTGTCTTAATTTTTAGTCACTAAGTATAGTATAGTATAATGTGTGTGTGTGTGTATCTTTAGGTGAGCCCTCAAAAGCTAGGTTGTCTTCCTCCTCAAGGCATATATGGAAGTGGCCTTACTTAGGTCGTGTTCTATGTATGTCTTTGTTATAGTCTTCCAGTGTGTGCCTTAATATTTTCCATCTGTAAATGTTCTTGCTCAGCTGGAAGCTGTAAAAAGTTTTGTTATTGAAACTGCCAGAGTCTCCTGTATGCAGGCTGTTGAGCAGGACTGAAGAGTGATGTGATAGGTAAACTTACCCTATCTACCATACCTCAAAAGTCTGTACACACTGTATGGTGCGTGGATTTTGCAAATGTTAAATTTAACAGCACACACAAAAAAGCAAAAATGTTGCAAAATTTAACCAAAAAAATTAAAAGTGGATAATGTTTCAGACATGGGCATTTCCCACTGTGCAAGCTCAGTGTTTCATAACTCATAGATAGGGCTTTTTTTTCCTGCTGGAGCCCACAGGAGCGGAGCTCCGCCTGAACTGGCCAGGGCTCCAGGTGGTCCAACCTGCTATGCAGCAGCCACATGCTCCCAGGCTAGGTGGAGTGACCTAATGTGCAAATAAGCTCTTGCTAGGCTTTTTCGACAAAAAAAAGCACTGCTCATAGAAAAGTATGAGGAAGACTTCTGGATCACAGCATACATTTTGAGCAGCCCAAGAGTCAGAATGATGCTCTTGTTCAGAATTGTTACACGGGAAGGAGTTGCTAGAATTGTGGGACAGCCAGTGAACATGTCTGAACTGGAGAAAAAATTGGAGGAAATCACTGTGAGATCAAGGGGCTTCCATTGTTTCATAGCCTTTCCCACAGGATCTTAAATTATTTGTCTTCCTTGCCCCATGCTCATATTTTGTTCTGCATACTTAGTGACAATCATTTTAATGTATACTAATAAAATAACAATTCTGTGCAAATAAAATGGAGGGAAGTAATCCTTGATGGAATTATTCCACTTAACTAGTTGGATAGCTAGAGTGAATTCAAAACACTTAACCTGCTTTACTAGTTTAAAAAGAAACACAGTTCAAGCTCTATGGAATATTTAGAGAAGCCTCAACAATGAACTTCATTAGCTCTGCAATGGGGAAAAAATGAAGTTATCTGCCAAACACATGTTATGGATTACCCATCATTCTTTTTTCATCATTCCATCACCATTAACAACTCACAGTCTCAGACTGACAATAAACCTTATGACATCTGGGCTGCAAAACAATGAGATTACTGTACGTCTGAGACATAAAACTGTATTTTGATTGCCCTTTGGTCTTACTTTCTTCACTTAGCTTTATATTTTAAGTAGCTCTGCCACAAGCAAATCACGATGTGGTAGTGACCTTAAGAAATAAATAGGAAGGATGGTTGAAATATGGAAACCCACGTGGTTAAATGACTAACTCTGGCTGCTAGCAGCCGGCATTGGCTCTAAGCTACCATGTTGCCTCTTACTGTGTCCTCCAGGTTTTAATGAACCACAGTCATAACAAATATTTCCACTTTTTCGTTTCATTATGAAGGTGACAAATTCCCAGCTTAGTTGCTCATCAAAGAATGTATTTCCTTGACATATTGCATAAGGTTCACCTGCATCAGGATCAAGGCAAAAGTTAAGCATTCCAGATCAGTGAGAAATTTAAGCATAGGATTCGGTTTCCCCATTGAGTTTAAAAGCATTTCACTTTTCTGGGATTTCCCCCATAGGTTTTAACCTCCCAGGACAATATTTTATAAAAATCAGTAAATGTATTCATTTTAATATTAATTAATTAATTAATTCGTTAATTTCAAATGCTTTCCCACTATATCTGTCGTGGATGGAGAAGCACATCATTTTTCACTGGATATTAAATATTTCCCTTATTTGTTGAAATGGTAGTGAAATGGTAATTCATACACTTTCAAAGTGAGATGAACATAAAAGATCAATTACTGTATTATATTGCTGCCAAAGCTGTTCTTGAAGGCATCTTGGAAATTAGTAAAGAATACTACTGCCTGCCTTGTGATGGTAACTTATGGGTATTACTTACACTATGTGTGTTTGTGCAAATAGAAATAGGCCTGGAAAGCTGGGAGGGAGGTAACAGCTTTGGAAGCAACCTGGAGTGTAAAAAAAAAAAGTCTGGTGATGAAAGAGTTAAGCACTCCTTCCTCACCACAAAATCTAGATCACCCCTTCCAAAATTACTTTCATTAACAGACATGCATTAATGTAAAATATCCAAGAAGATGCTTTTAAGAAAATGTGACAGAACACAGATAAAAAGGCAAGCTCTGAAATATATTGGGTCCAAACCAGTACAAATGTTTTTATGGATCAAAACCAGATACTTAATGTACTGAAACTGGTCGCTAATGCAAAGTGGGAGACCCCCATAATTACCCTGATCAAACCAAATGGCAGCGTCTGCATTTGTGCAGATTACAAATACACAATAAACATGCGCTGCAAGGCCACACTTATCTGGTTCCAGTGGTAAGCTACACACTAGCTTCCTTAGTGGGGGTGAAAATTTTGATAAACTTGATTTGGCCCAGGCATACCAGCAGCTTCCAGTGGACACCACCACAGCGGATGCCCAAACCACAGTAATGCACCAGGGGGCCTTTCGAGTCAAGCGCCTGCAGTTCAGGGTGAGCGTGGCCCTGGGGATCTTCCAGAACTTAATGGACTCTCTGCTTAAAGGCATCCCTGGGGTCCAGCCATTCTTCAATGACGTGCTGATAGCAGCGACCACCGAAGAGGAATTCGCTGCCCGCCTCCGGATGGTGTTGCAGCGTTTTGATGGAGTGGGGTTAAAGGTAAAATGGGAGAAGTGTGTGTTGGGGGTGCCCATCATTGACTTCCTGGTGTACGCAGTGGATGCAAGTGGAATCCACTCAGCATAGGACAAAATAAAGGCCATTTACGATGCGTCAGCCCCCACTAATAAGGTGGAACTTCAATCCTTCTTGGGCCTCCTCAATTTCTACCACACCTTCCTACCCCACAAGACAACAGTAGCGGAACCCCTGCACAGACTGTTGGACAAAAGGGCACTGTGGGTTTGGGGTTGCTAGAAAGCCGCTGCCTTCCAGGCAATAAAGGACATTAACATCAAACAGCTTGCTGGCACACTTTGATGAGCAGCTGCCTGTTGTTTTGACCTGCAATGCTTCCCCTTGTGGGGTGGGCACTGTGTTGGCCCATGTGCTGCCAGACGGCTGCGAGGTTCTGGTAGCGTACTATTCCAGGACCTTGCAAAAGCCAGAAAGGAATTATGCCCAGATAGACAACGAGGGTCTGGCCATTGTGGCGGGGGTTACAAAATTTCTTGACTACCTGTATGGTTGACCCTTCACTATCCTTACGGACCACAAGCCCCTGCTGGGCCTCTTCACCTCCGACCGCCAAACGCCCCAAATGCTGTCCCCACGGGTTCTGTGGTGGTCCATATTCCTGGCAGGGTACTAGTATGACCTTAAGTACCGCCCAGGAAAGGTGATGGGTCACACTGACGCCCTGAGCTGCCTGCCACTGCCCTCAACGGACCCTGATCCAGCTCCTGCATACCAGATCATGTTGCTGGAGTCCCTCCCGGACCACCTGGTGCACGCCAAGGACATTGCTCACTGTTCCTCAAGGGACAAAATCCTCTCTCGTGTTTAGGACTGGGTGTGGAGGGGGTGGCCCGAGGGCCGGGTGGGCTTGAACTTTTTGGCTTTTGCGTCCCACCGGGATGAGCTATCTGTTCACAAAAGGTGTTTGTTGTGGGGAAGCAGGGTGGTGGTGCCCCCGGTGCTGTGGCAGCGAGTCCTAACAGCACTGTATGAGACCCATCCAAGGATCGTGCGCATGAAGGCGCTGGTCCGCAGCTATATATGGTAGGTGGGAATAGACGATGCTATTGAGTCCTATGTGGCCCGTTGTCAACCATGCAGGGAGACCTGTCCGGCCCTGCCATGAGCCCCAGCCCAACAGTGGGAGTCCACACGTAATCCCTGGTCATGCATACACCTCGATTTCACAGGGCCCTTCCAGGGGCAAACATTCTTCCTTATGGTGGACTCCTACTCTAAGTGGCTGGATGTAATACTGGGCTGCATTAGGGGCCCTCCTCAGAGTTTTTGCCACACGCGGCCTCCCCAACATGTTGATATCAGATGGCCTTCACCTTGTCTGAGTTTCAGAACTTCTGCCACCAAAATTTATTAAAACACGTAAGGTTGGCTCCCTTTCACCCAACTACCAACAGCCAAGCAGAAAGGATGGTGCGGGCTACAAAAGAGACACTCCGCCGCATCATCCATGGGGACTGGGAAGCCTGCCTCGCAGAGTATCTCCTGGCACAACATTCAATTCCTAGTATAGCCACCGGCCATAGCCCAGCTGAGCTCCTCATGGGCCGGTGGCTGACTACCCTACTTGACCGCATGCACCCGGACCGTGTGCCAGACCTACAAGAGGTACCAGAGGTGGCCTGGGCTCCACGGGGGTTTGATACAGGGGACTTGGTGTTCACCAAAAACTACTGGGGGGGCCTAGCGTGGATCCCAGCATGAGTTTTGGGGGTATTAGGTGCCGTCATGTATGAGGTCACTTCAGAGGGGGGTTTCACAAGACGGCACATAGACCAATTGCGGTCATGTGAGGCACCAGGGGACGAAGGCAAAAGAGAGAGCACAGAGGATCAGACAGCTGTGCCAGACACAACGGCGCCCGAGCCAATGGAAGCTGAGAGACCGACCGCCACACCCCTGCCAGTACCTGAGACACTGGAGGAACTGGGTCTGCCATCGGCACCCGAGACCTCTGAGGAACCGTACCCACCGGCCGAAATCCCAGCAGCGCCAGCCCCTCATCTCACTGCACCTGAAGCGGCGACCGCTCCACCACCCACTCCAGTGCTCAGGCAGTTGACGCTTACGCACCGCAAGCCTGCATACCTAAAAGACTATGTTCACTAGGCTTGCAAACTTAGGGGGGAGCTTATTATCACTTTTCCATCGACTCATCAATGCATAGAACCCACTATACAGTACTTAATTTAGTCAGCTAGAATATAATGGGAAGCACAATGCAGATGGTGAAGCTTCCACACAACCTACATCACCTATCTATTTAGCTAATAAGCTCACATAGAGTGATAACAGATAGGCGTTTTAAGTCGCCCCGGGGATGGAAGACTTGCAGACCAAAAAACTGTGTCCACATGTGCACACCTGCCTGCCATCCCCATCCTAACCGCAGCCTGCCCAAGGCTGGATTGAAGCCACCTCAGAAAGGCACCCTTTACAAAAAGTGGTGCCTAATTTCCAAGGCAGCTTCAAGGTGCTTCCCCGAATGTCTGAAAGGCCAGGAAGTGCCCAGGTGTTGTGTCCCTGAATGCACAACACAGTGCATGTGTGTGCACGCAGAGGTGACCAGTGGGAGACTGCAGGTCACCGGATGTAAGGACATAAATACACTCCGCCCATGAAGATCTGTGGCGGGAAGTTTAACTGGCCAGGATTAGACCTGGCCAGGTAAGAGGGTTGTTCTGGGAAATGTATATAATCGGGGACCCGGCCCCACCATTTTCTCTTTGTGATGTACTTGCCAATAAAGCATGTTGCCTTCTACAAGTCTAGTAACTCAGTATATTACACTGGCAACAAGGATGCGATGCTAGCCAGGTAGTTTCCCCATCAGGAAATTGCTGACCTGGCTGGGGATGAAGAAGGCATGCAGCCCAGAGAGGCAGAAGCGCCGGCCGCCATGGCAAACCCGAGCGGAATGACCAGCCACATCGCAGAGTTTGACCCTGCCAAACCAGAAAGATGGGAGACCTATACAGAGCGTGTTGACTGCTACCTACGGGTGAATGTGATTATGGACGACAGCCGGAAGCGAGCCGTGCTCCTGAGCATCTGCGGGGATGCCACATTCGAGATTGCCAAAGGTCTCTCTGCCCCCGCGAAGGTCACCGTGAAAACGTATGAGGAGATAGTCAAACTCCTGACCGGGCATTTCTCGCTCCATCCATCCATCATCACCTGCCGATTTCTGTTCCACAAGAGAGATCAAGGGGTGGGAGAGACAGCCGCCGTCTACCTGGTCACTCTCCGCCAAATCGCGGGAAACTGCAGCTTCGACAAGCTGGAGGAAGCCCTGAGGGATCAATTTGTCTGGGGCCTCTGGGACGAAAAGCTACAGCAAAAGCATTTCTCCAAGGAAGAGCTGACCCTCCAACTCGCCTTCAATGAAGCCACCATGTTCAAGAGAGCCACCAAGGCTCACCCCAGCCCTCAAGTGGAAGCCGTCCACCAGGAGGAGACAGTGTCGGGTGACCTCGAGGAGGAAGAGGCACACCAGCTCCACCGCCAACCAGGAAACAGGCTGAAATCTTTCACCCAGCCGCGAGCTACAGAGAGGCCTGCCAGCACAAAGTGTGCCAGCTGTGGAGACCCACACGAGCGACAGGACTGCCCCTATCGCAATGGACTGTAGGAACTGTGGAAAAATGGGCCACATCGCACGTGCTTGCAGGGCCAAGACCAATCGCAGGCGCCAATCCACTCACCATGACTCGATCCATGCTCACACAACCGCATCAACCAGCATCCAGGTAATGAATTTGCCCCTAGCCACTCCAGATAAGGTCCCTGCCTAATGAAGCTGGACTTGGGATCCTCCATCTCCATAATCTCGGAGGAACCCCTCAGAAAACTCTGCCCCCACGGCAGGCCCCAGTTGCAGCCTGCTGATTTCGTTCTGCGAGACTTCCAGAAAAACCCCGTACAGATTCTGGGATGTGCCACTGTGAGAGTAGAGTTCAAGAACTTTAAGGGTGTACTGGACATACTCGTGGTCAAGCGCCAGCTCACTACATTACTGGGGCTGGCCTGGTTTAGACCTTTGGGCATACAAATAGTCAGGGTGCAGCAGATACAAATGCACAATTTTTAAAATGTGTGTCAGGAATTTCCAGAGGTATTTGATGGGTCCCTAGGTGCTACAAGGGGCCTCCCATCACCTTACAGCTCGACCCCCACGTGAGACCAATAAGGCTGAAGGCCAAGCGAGTTCCGTTCGCTCTAAAACCAAAAATAGAAGCAGAGCTGGACCGCCTTGTGGCCCAGGGAGTGTTAGAGCCTGTATCCTACGCAGCATGGGAGACCCCCATAGTCACTCCTGTGAAGCCAAATGGGGACGTGTGCATATGCGCAGACTATAAATGCACTATAAATAAAGCGCTCCAGGACAACCCATACCCCATCCCAGTGGTCAGCCACGTTCTCGCATCCTTGGCCAGCTCTAAGGTTTTTGGGAAGCTGGACCTGGCTCAAGCATACCAGCAGCTCCCAGTGGATGCCAAGACAGCTGAGGCTCAAACAATAGTAACGTACAGGGGATCTTTCACAGGGTGCGCCGATTGCAGTTTGGGGTTAGCCTGGCTCCGGGACTCTTTCAGAGCATAATGGACTCTCTCCATAAAGGGATTCCCAGAGTACAACCCTTTTTCGATGACATTTTGATCACCGCCCTGGACGTCGAGGAATTCAGCTGCCGTCTGCGAGAGGTACTTCACCGCTTTCAGACGGCGGGACTTAAGGTGAAGTGGGAGAAGTGCTCTCTCGGGGTGCCAAGGGTGGATTTCTTGGGGTTCGCAGTGGACGCCACAGGAATACACCCGACAGCAGACAAGACCAGGGCGATAGTCCATGCCCCGGCTCCCACGTGCAAGGCGGAGCTGCAAAGTTTCATGGGACTCTTGAACTTTTATCATTCCCCACAAAGCTGCTCTCACAGAACCCCTACATAGACTCCTCGATAAAAACGCCTCGTGGGTCTGGGGAAGAAAGCAGGCCACCTCTTTTCTGGTGATCAAGGACATCCTGGTTTCCAATGTGGTGCTCCACCATTTTGATGAGTCCCTTCCAGTGATTCTAGCCTGCAATGCTTCCCCGTACAGGGTGGGCGCTGTCCAGGGGCACCAACTTCTGGATGGGAGGGAAGTCCCCGGGGCCTATTACTTGAGGACCCTGGCCCCCGCGGAGCGAAACTATGCCCAAATAGACAAGGAGGCATTGGCAATCGTGGCGGGCATATACAAATTCAATGACTACCTTTATGGCAGGCATTTCATGATTGCCGCAGACCACAAGCCGCTGCTGGGCCTCCTCGCCCTGGACCGCAAATCCTGTCACAGCGCGTCCTGAGGTGGAACCAGTTCCTCAACTCGTATACATATAAACTAGTACACCGCCCTGGTAAAGCAATGGGACATGCAGACCCCCTCAGCCGCCTTGCACTGCCCTCGATGGACCCCAACCCAGCTCCTGCCCACCGCATGATGCTACTGGAGACTCTACCAGAGAGGCCTCTCCACACTGCTGAGGTAGCTCGGGCCATGGGCAGAGACTGCATCCTCGCACGCGTTTTTGACTAGGTGGGAAGGGGGTGGCCCATGGGCAAACTGGAGGCTGATTTCAGGGCATCTGCATCCCACCGGGAAGAACTGTCCATACACAAGGGGTACATTCTCTGGGGTAGCCGGGTGGTGGTTCCCCTCCTCCCACTTCAGAAACAAGTGCTCGAAGCCTTGCACGAGACGCACCCAGGGATAGTGTATATGAAGGCCCTGGCACATAGTTATGTATGGTGGCCAGGGATGGACAAAGAGATAGAGGGGTGGGTTAGAAGGTGCCTACCCTGCCAAGAGTCCTGGCCAGATCCACCCAGCACCTCCGTCCACCGCTGGGAGTCCAATTGTGTGCGGTGGTCCCAGCTACACCTAGACTTTGTGGGGCCATACCAGGGCCAAATATTCTTTATCCTGGTGGATGCCTACACGAAGTGGTTGGAGGTGATTCCCATAGCTTCAACCTCCACTGTGGTCAGAGCCCTACGGAGGGTCTTTTGCACCCACGGGATCCTCGAGACCTTAGTCACAGACAACGGGACTGCTTTTACCTCCCAGGACTTCCAGGAGTTCCTGAATAGGTACCTCATCCAGCACATACGGTCCGTTTTTTTCCATCCAGTCACCAATGGCCAAGCAGAGTGCATGGTGCACACGACCAAGTAGGCCCTGGGTCTCATAGTTCAGGGAGATTGGGACCACCGCCTGGCAGCCTTCCTATTTGGGAACCGAATTACCCCCAACCCAGTCACCTGGTTAAGCCCAGCAGAGCTGCTTATTTATTTATTTATTTCAATTTATATCCCGCCCTCTCCACAAGCGGACTCATGGGGAGGAAGTTGACCACTAGGCTATATAGGTTGCATCCAGACAGGGCCCTAGACCTCCGCAGTTCCCCCAAGACAAGAGAAGCCGCTAGGGGGTTCTTTCCTGGGGATCCGGTCTACTCATAGACCTGGCCAGGCAAGAGGGTTGTTCTAGGAGATGTATATAATCGGGGACCCAGCCCCACCATTTTCTCTTTGTGATGTACTCGCCAATAAAGCATGTTGCCTTCTACAGTACATTACACCGAGAGGCTCATGAGCGCTCTGGAAGCTCCTCCAGGGTGCATGCAGTCCATCCCTCTTTTGGGGGTGGGCCACGTGCCACCTAGAGGCTTCCGGTCCACTCCTTTTCTAGCCAGTTCTCTTTGGGGTGGCTTGATGCCACCCTAAGCTGGCCATCTGTTATCACCCATAGTTTCATGATAAATATCAAACTGAGGGTGAGGAGGCTGGAAGCGAGCAAAATTCAGATAGAGTAAACTTATGAGTACCAATTTCAGGAGGTAACATCATGGGAATGTCTTGGTCTCTGTTGTTGGCCCTCAGGGCCAGCCCTGCCACTAGGCAAATTAGGCTATTGTCTAGGGCACCTGACTTCTGGGAGTGCCAAATTTGGTGCCCCCATGTGACTCAGTGACATGGGGGGGGCACCAGAAGTTAGCCTTGCTTAGGGTGCCAGACAGTCTAGGGCCAGCCCTGTTGGCCCTGCAGAGTAACTGGTTGGCCACAGTATGAGACAGGATGCTGGAGTAGATGAACCATTGGTCTCATCCAATAGGGCACTTCTTAGGTTCTTAAAATTATTCTTCCCAAGCTGAAAGACATATGTGCTTTTCCAGGCGCCACAAAGACAGACTGTACACACTTTTTCTGCAACAAGTGGCTAATTTACATTTGGGCACTGGAACCAATAAAAAGTTATGGTATCCTGTTATATATTTAAAAACTTCATCAGCAATCGTGCAGTGTCACAGATGATTGTGCTACTATTTGGCTAACACGACATGTGCCAGGCAATAATCTACCTCATTGTCAGCACTGTTATGAACTGCAGATATTTGTGATTGTGGACACTGAATACCTAATAATCACTTTCACAAGGTTAAGAGGATAATGGCAGTCAAAGAATTAATGATAAGATCATATTTTCCATTTTGTTGGTGGAAATATAAAATATAAGAAAGGCTGTGAGAGCCACTTATTTTTCTGTGAAACCATAACAGCTTGTCAAACAGGGAAAGATGACACAATTTATAATGTGGAAACTGATTATCAGCTCCAATTAAGTTCTTTCCCCACTAGAGCATTCCTTCTTACATAGTCTTCCACTTTTTCTTCCAAAACAAGATCTGATTTCTATTAACACTAATTAGGGGAGGGACGGTGGCTCAGTGGTAGAGCATCTGCTTGGGAAGCAGAAGGTCCCAGGTTCAATCCCTGGCATCTCCAAAAAAGGGTCCAGGCAAATAGGTATGAAAAACCTCAGCTTGAGACCCTGGAGAGCCGCTGCCAGTCTGAGAAGACAATACTGACTTTGATGGACCAAAGGTCTGATTCAGTAGAAGGCAGCTTCGTATGTTCTTCGTATGTAATTAAACAAAGATACTTTTAAAGCAGGCCTTTATAAACACCATGTAGACAGAGTGTTAATGACTCTTCCTTTTATCATGCCCCCGGTACATACATAACTGGTGAAGAGAAATTCAACTAATGAAAGTGAAAATTCTTCTCACTTAGATATGATTCTATTGCCCCCCAAGTCGGAATAAAGAGACGGACACAATTAGATTGGTGAAACTATGGGCCACTTTTATTAAAATAACCAGCAACGGCAAGGGCAACCGAACTGCAGCCAGGTCAGGGCCAGGGGTCTCCTCAGACCGCTCCCCTGCCTTTTCCAGCAGGCGAGAGACCCGGCCCCCCGGCCGGAGCTGTGAGGCACAGCTCCCGTTAGGCAGGCCCAGCAGGGAGGCTCGCACCGGAGGGCCCAAACACCAGACGCGAGTCTCAGCGAAAGGCACCCATCCAATCGAGTCTCCAGGACAGTCTGCATTCACAAACCTCGAGCCACACCCAAGGTTGATCCTGCCAGACCCCTAACTCCCCAAAAGGGGGAGGCTAACCGGTCCTCCCCAGGCCGCATGGTGCCATAAACCCCGTAGAACCTGCCACAACTAAGGCCAAGTGTCTACTTAGGGCTTAGCACCCACAGAAAGGCCCAAAACCAACAAAAGCCCTTGCCGCAAATCTCTCAGGAAAAGCATATTACCCTTTTCCGAGAGATGCACACCATCACCTCTGTAGAGGTCAGGACATTCCTTAAAAATATCCGGATGGGGCAAATAGTAGCCCAAACCACCCTCTAGAACCTTGCGAATTTCCTTATTCGCTCAGTAATGAGCCCTTTCTAACCCCGCTGGATTCCAGGCACTGCGCCACACCAAGCGCGGAATCATGGCCGACCAAACTATAATGGTACCAGGCCATCTGTTCCTTATGTACCTGAAATTGTCTCGGGCCTGCAAGATCAACGCCTTGCCTTTAACCAGTCTGAGATCATTTCCTCCCAGGTGAATAATCAATACCTGCGGAGGAGGGCCCCCAGACCCATGAAACAAAAGGGGGAGCAAGCCAGGTCACTGAAGACCACGGTGCCCCCTCCACTCTATCGTGACATGTTTGCTGAGCCCCAGCTGAGAGCCAACAGCAGTTCTCCAAGCTTGATGTGCCGCCCAAAACACATAACTGTGCCCGCAGATGAGAACTCTGCTCCTCCGGCCAGGAACAACAGCATCTAAAAGGAAGTAACAGACAAGTTATACAAACCAAACCTCAAAATACCCCAGCTCCTTACTAAAACTCATTAGCGGAGCAAAGGGCGAATATAGCCTTTGTAAGCCTGAGAACGCCAACTGCCAAGGCGTTGGATGGCCGAAGTAGGATAACCCAAGGCAGCAGCCATAGAGGCTGCCCCGATTCTAAAGGAATGGGTACCAAACCTCATTCCAGACAAACCCAACAAGGCTAAAGCCTTTGACGTCACGGCCCAAAATTGATGCTTTGTCAGAGGACTGCCTCCCGCATGACAAAACAGCAATCCCTCACAGCCTCCCCGCACAGCCAAATAGTCGGCCAATGCGGAAACTGGGCAAAGCTCCACCTCCGAACACGGACCCAACTCCAGCACAGTCCCCGTGCCCTCTTGGTCAGTTTTAGATCGCAGGACAGTAAGGACCACCTTACCCCCCAGCAACGTAACATCCTTTAATAACAACGCCCTATTTGAAACATCACTCTTGGAGCTTGCCACCAGCTCACTAACCCTCAGAGCCCCCCAAAAGGCCACTAAAGAGGCTGCATGGAACAAAACTGCCTCAAAATGAGATGCACACACTGCGCTCCAAACCTCTTTTAAACCCCGAAGGATCTCAGGAGACAATGGGGCCCTAGTATCACGCATAGGCCCAGCCTCCCTGGACCACCCCTCCAGCATCTTTCGAATACGAAAATCTGCTGTTTCCTCCTTAAAACCCAAGGCCTTGCTAGCGAAGGCCAGCGCAGACATGCGTCCCCGAATTGATCGCACGGCCAATCCCTTACCTCTCAATGCAACACAGTAATGGAGCAACTGCTCCACTGGGAGGGGACAAACAATGCGATACTCTACCTCAGCCCTAAAGTCCTCAAACTGCCGCACGGCACGCTCATAAGACTTCCTGGTGCTGGGTGCAATGGCTAAGCCTATCGCTCTGCAGGCCTCGGCTCTCCAATCAGCCATAGCTCCTGGGGCATTGGCGCCGCATCCAGATCGGTGTCTGGGGCCAGCTGACGAAACCTCTCCATCTGTTTACGAGAGAGAGCGTCAGCCACCCCGTTATTCACCCCAGGAACATGCTTGGCCAAAAACAAAATGTTAAGCCGCAGGCAACGCAGAGTGAAGGCCCTCACCAACCTCATAACCCGCTGCGATTTGGACGAGAGGGAATTAATAACATGAACAACCGCCATGTTATTGCACCAAAAATGAACAGTGCAATTAACCATATCATTCCCCCACAGTCAAACCGCAACTAAAATAGGAAAGAATTCCAAAAACGTAAGATCCCTGCTCAAACCGGCCTGCACCCACGACTCCGGCCACTCTTCCATGCACCAATGTCCACGGAAGACCCCAAAACCCAATGACCCAGCAGCATCTGACATGACCTGAAGCTCAGCCTCAAGCCGCATGTCCTCTCTTCAAAAAGAAATCCCATTAAAGGATTCCAAAAACTCCAGCCACATAATGAGATCCTCCCTCATGCTGCTAATAACCCTGGTCCTGTGCTGTGGCGAGTGAAGGCCCACCATAGCGTCACAGAACCTGCGCAGAAAAGGCCTACCCGGGGCGACCACTTTGCAAGCAAAGTTAAGGTGCCCCACAAGCTGCTGCAGCTCAAGCAACGTAACCTTCTTTCTACACAGGAAGGAATTAATCCTTTCCTTCAAATCCAGCAGCTTCTGATCAGGAATCCTAGATGACTGTTCCAAAGTATGTAGCTCAATCCCCAGAAACACAAGGCGTTGGGCCGGGCCCTCAGTTTTTTCATCGGCCAATGGCACACCCAACTCTGCGGCCAATTCAATAAAGCCGGCTAACAACTGAGCGCAACGACCCGAGCCGGCAGGGCCCACAAACAGCTAGTCGTCCAGATAATGAACGACCTCCTGCAAACCCACTTTTTCGTGCACAGCCCATTCCAAAAAGGTGCTGAAGCACTCAAAAGCGGCACATGATACAGAGCAACCCATAGGCAATGCTCTGTCCATGTAAAATTGCCCTGCAAATGAAAAGCCCAGCAGCTCAAAATCATCCGGGTGGACAGGGAGAAGGCGAAATTCCGACTTGATATCGCATTTTGCCATCTCAGCTCCCTGACCACAGCGTCGCACGACGCCCACGGCCTGATCAAATGAGGTGTAGCTAATGGAGCAGAGCTCCTCAGGTATGCCATCATTGACAGAGGAACCCTTGGGATAAGAAAGGTGGTGAATCAAACGAAATTCACGAGGTGCTTTCTTTGGCACAACCCCCAACAGGGAAACCCTAAAATTACACACAGGAGGACTGGCAAATGGGCCCAAAATCCTACCCTCCGCCAACTCCTTAGCAATTTTTTCCTCAACTATATGTTCAAAACCCACAACTGAACTAAGGTTTCTGGACCAAGTTGGTACATGAGAACCTTGAAAAGGAATCCTAAAACCCAACGTGAAACCATTCAACAGACAACAACTGTCCTCCCTACGTGGGTACCTGCGAAGCCATTCTCTAAGAGGCCCTACCCTTATCGGGCTGGGACCCTTTTCCAGGTTGGAAAGGACCCCCGCTTGATTTTTTCTGACCCTTGCGTGGTCAAACTCTTGGGCAGTTGTTGAAGGAATGTGGGCCAGCACACAAGGGGCATTCGTGCTTAAAGTGGCAGTCTTTTCGACAGCACGCCCCCTGGGACCCAAACTCCCAGCAAAGCAAGCGGGGTTGAACCGCCTGCCCCACAACACTGCGGGAGGAGGAGGACGCACCAGAAAGAGAAGCAGAACCCTTAGATACAAGGTGACCGCTGTCGGATCGATCCCCCAAATTGGGCTGCGCCGGTGACATCACCTGCAGCCACAACTGTTGGTGAATCCGATCCCATGGGAGTGAAGGGTACAAAGCGGCCCTCATCCTGAACTCCTGGTCGTACTGGATCCAGGCAGGGCCGCTGAACATTGTATACCCCTTGTATATGATGTCCAAATATTGAATCAAGGCAGCAGCCCACCAGGGCTGCGCCCGCGCAATTACTCCCGCATATATTAAAAACCCAGGAAGCCAATTGGCCCAGGTCCGGTCGACCTTCCTTTTCCTAAGCTTCTCCTTCTCTTTGTTGTCCAGTTCCTCTTTGTCCTTTTTTTCTAGCTCTCTATATAAAAGGGAGAATACGTCCACATATTCTCCCTTTAAGATTTTTTCCTTAGTGGCAGGCAGCAGGTGATCGCCTAAAGGTAAGGCGACCTCACCAAAAGGTATAGCGCTGAACGGAACCGCCCCGTAAGGAGAAGGGAAACCCCAGATGCCAGGCCAAGCCCCTGCTGACCCCTGCTGCCCTGCCCCAGGCCAATGTCCCAATGTACCCCACTGACCCTGGGGCCCCATCCAGTTACCTGGCTGTTCTAAGCCCACAGCTGAAGCAGCCCCTAGCGGAGAGCCAACCCCACCAGGGCCAGCAGACCCCCAGGCCCCCCACGGCCATACAGGCCCGGTGTGAGGCAGAGAGCCATCCCCAGACTTACCGGAAGGTATAGCAGGCACCAAAGCAGACCCAGCACCACCCGCACCGGACGATGGGCCAGCACCAACATCAGGGCCAACAAGCCCCACAGCTCCACCAGCAGCAGCTGTAGATCTGCTCTCTAAAAGAGACAAGCGGGTCAGTATATCAGCCTGTAGCATCCTCTTAGAAACCCGCCCCTTCTTGGGCATCTGGGAAGGTGGAAACCCCGATGCCCGCTCCAATGCCTGCAGTCGCTGAAAAATGACTGCATTAATGTCATCATCCCCTTCCTCATCTGAAGATGAGGGAGGCGGTGGACGCTTCGGTGGTGGCTTAGGGGCCCTGGGAGCCGGCTGCTTCCCCTTAGATTTTCCAGAACCCTTATGGCCCGACATGCTCGCTAAAGAGCGCAGCACCAATTAAAACTCAAAGGAGAAATGAACAGCCCGAAGGCAGCTAGCCTTTCAAACAACAGGCCAGTCACAGAACAAGGGGTGGGGAGGTGGAGGGCGAACAGGCCAACCTGCCTCTAAAATGGCCGCCGCCCTACAGCCCTCAAAATGGCCGCCGCCTCACACCTCAGAAAATGGCCGCCAAGAGCCAGGAATAATGAAGAAGGAGAGGATTCAAAATGGCTGCCCAGCACCAGATGGAAGCAGAAGAACAACCTCCCCAGTGATAAAACAAATGGCCGACAGTAAAATGGCCGACCCGCCCTGCTAGGCACCCAGCCCTGCTCCAACAGCCACCAAAAACCTTTAAAAACTCCCAATTGCAACAATGAACTACAACCCCCAAGCAAACAGGGGGGGGAGGGGGGGTAGAAAAGCTCCAGCAGACAGGAGCCCTTCAAGGAAGAAGCCTCTCACCGCCCAGATGGCACCCTATCCACAAAAAGCTGGTAAAGGACCAGAAATATTAATATTATTATTTAACAATAAAGCAACAGGCAAGCGCCCAGCAAACCACAACGTCCCACGACGATCCTCGACGCTCGGATTCACGGCGCACCAGTCTCCCGGCCCACACCAACCCTCTTTGAGCCTAGAGCATGCGAGCACGCTCCTAACAGCCCGAAAACGCCGGGAAGACTGCCACAGCGTCGAACGGGCCTTCAGCAACAGCGCTGAAGCCCCGCCTACTCAGGACGCACTTAGAAGCGCGCCGAAGATTCCGCTCTCCCTCCAAAGGGGGGCAAAACTTCCTCTTCAGCCACGCTGCGATGCAGCGGGCTTCAGGAGGCTTCATTTTAGTGCATAAACTGTTCAAAGACTGAACTTCTCTTGCTTATAATGACTATTTCCTTTTGTGTCAAGCACCTCACACAATTGCACTGGTCATTTGTTCACAGGTTACTTCTAGTAAAAGAGCCAAGTAGCTTACGTTCTGAACAAAATTGTTGGTCTTAAAGGTACGACGACTCCTATTTTGTTCTAGTAATAGAGTTCAGCTTAGTAACCACTTAGATAGCCTGTTATATCAATAATAACATCATAACCTAATTAATAGAAATCATTCAATACAGTACAATAATATTCCAAATGAGCAATTATTTCAAATAAAACCATTTCACTACAGTAAAGTGTTGTGCAAAAATATTCAAAGTCCATAATTCAAAGTGCAGTAGAGGAATCAATATAGGGCATTTTCAGCACCATCTCAACAGATCTTGCCAACTTTAACCCCTCCATCAGGAAGGTCTTGAAACAGACTACAAGGCTGGGAAGATCAATTGAGGTGGTTTACATTCATTGTACATATTTCCAATCAAGCAGGCAACATTAGTAAGGTTGGAGGAGTACAAGAAAGACAAGCTACCCAGCCCTTTTGCTGCCACTCCTCCCCACCCCCCAGTCATCCCAGCAGGCCTGAAACAAGCAAAGCTAGTAGTTCTTTTGTGAGTTAACTTTTTTCAGTCAAGTGGATGGGCAAATGGCTCATGGGGAATGAAACAGACTGAACCACAAAAGCAATGTGAGAAGACATGTCCACAAACCATTTACAATACAATCTGGAATAATATTGTGTTAGTTAAAAGGCGATTTTTGAGTCTTCAAGAATGCTGCTCACAAACTGCAATTCAAACAGAGGCATGTTCACCTGTCACCCACTGTTACTTATATGGTTATATAGTGAAATATTCTGCAAATAAAATTAGGTCACTAATAGCATCATTAAGGAAGAGAAAGGTGAAGAGGTCCATGTCCTGACAAACATTTCCCTGTCATGCTCAGAGACCACATACTCCCAAGAGTGTTAACAAGTGGATCCAGGGCTTTTTTGTATAAAAAGCCCAGCAGGAACTCATTTGCATATTAAGCCACACCCCTGGCATCACCATTGTTTCTCACATGGCTTTTTATAGAAAAAGTCCAGCAGAAATTCATTTGCATATTAGGCCAGAACTGTGTTCCTGTGCGCTCCCACTAAAAAAAAGAAGCCCTGAGTGAATCTAAGGAGAATAGCTAGTACTTATGGCCAACTGCATTGACAGCTTCTTCACTGGATATTAATGGTGCACTGAACTGTTTCTGTATGAAAACATCAAACCTTTGCTTTTATTTTCACATTAGTTGACAAATGCAAGTTCCCTTGGAAGGAATAGCAGTTGACATAAATGGGTTATGAAAGGAAGTCTGAGTTCTGTGAAGTGTTCCAAAAAGTGTGATAACAGCCCTTTATTTCACTGCTTTTCATCCCAGCTTCATTCACTGAACAAATAATCTACATAAAGGGAGCTGTTGTAGCATAGCAGATAAATTTGGAAGGGGAGGTCAAAGATTCAAACCTGTCCTCAACAATGAGCCTCAATGGGTGACATTGAACCAGTTACTGGTCTACCTCCCCACCTCTACCTATTTACAAGGATAAAATGAGGAAAAGTCATACCGTCTGCCTAACACACCAGCCAACGCCTTACCATCCCTGATTGAGGCTGCAGCAGGCTGAGCATTAGAGTACCCAAGGCTGGTGATCCTGGGTGACTTCAGTGTCCATGCTGATGACCTGGCCTCTAGTCAGGCGATGGATCTAGTGTCATCCATGGCGACACTAGGACTCTCTCAGTTTGTTACATCCCCCACCCACCAGGCGGGGCACATGTTAGACTTGATCTTTGTGGCCGGGGTTATGGTGGACAATATAACTGCGGAAGCGGTGCCATGGTCGGACCACTTTGCCCTTAAGGCTCGTGTGGATGCTCCACTCCAAACCTGTTTAGGCGGTGAGCTTATTATGGCTCGCCCACGGAGTCAGATGAACCCAGAACGGTTCCAAATGGCTCTATGGGATCCCTGGCCTCCTGGCGATTCCCTCGATGACTTGGTTGATGCCTGGCATGGCCGACTCTCCAGAGCCATCGACGAGATCGCAGCTCGATGCCCTCTGCGACCTCGCACTAAGCTGGCCCCGTGATATACCCCAGAATTGCGCCAGCGGAAACGAGGACTCAGATGGTTAGAGAGGCAATGGCGGCGTACTCGGGACGAAGTGACTAGAACATCTTATAGAGAGTTTATGAGATCCTATGAGATGGCAGTCAAAACCGCAAAGAAAATATACTTTGCGGCTAAGATTGCATCTGCAAATTCGTGCCCGGCACAATTGTTTAGGACAATTTGGAATCTCACAGCACTGCCACAAGGCAGGCCAAATGTTAAGGAATTAGAGATAGGCTGTGAGGCTTTTGCGAAATTTTTTGCAGACAAGGTCATGTCGCTCCAGCATGACTTCCACCCCATATTAGATACAGTATGTGAACTCGAGGCTCCGTGCCTGTCTTCTGGTTTGATCCTGGATCACTTTGACACACTCAGCTTGGAGGAAGTTGACAGAATCCTCTCTACTGTACGTCTAACAACCTGTGATTTGGACCCATGTCCCTCCTGGCTAATTAAAGCTTGCCAGAGGGAGCTAAGATGTTCTATATGGGACATCATAAATAGATCCCTTTCGGAGGGCCTCTTTCCAACACCTCTTAAAGAGGCTGTGGTCCGCCCCCTCCTGAAAAAGGCTACATCAGACCCAACCGAATTGGCGCATTACCGGCCAGTCTCCAATTTGCCCTTTTTGGGAAAAATTATAGAGAGGGCAGTGGTATTGCAGCTGCAGAGTTTTCTGGATGACGCTTCCACCTTGGATCCATTCCAGTCCAGCTTCTACCCGGGCCATGGGACAGAGACAGTGCTTGTCGCCCTCATGAATGATCTCCAGTGGCATCTGGATCAAGGTGGTTCTGCGGTACTGTTGTTGTCAGACCTATTGGCCACGTTCAATATGGTCGACCACCAGTTGCTGACCCGCCGCCTTGCCAACGCAGGGATTCAGGGGCTGGCCTTGCAGTGGCTTTCCTCTTTCCTTGATGGTCGGGGACAAAGGGTGGCGATTTGGGGAGAACTCTCCCAGAGACACCTACTTAATTGTGGGGTACCTCAGGGAGCGGTCCTCTCCCCGATGTTGTTTAACATCTACATGTGCCCCCTTGCCCAGATTGCCCGGAGATATGGGCTGGTTTGTCACCAATATGCTGATGACACCCAGCTCTATCTATTGATGGACGGCCAGACTGACGATGTCTCTAAAAATCTGGACCTGGCACTGCAAGCTGTAGCAGGCTGGCTTAGGCTGAGTGGGTTGAAGTTAAATCCAGCGAAGACAGAGGTCCTTTGCCTGGGCCATGGCGGTCTGGGAAGGGAAATTCCCCTACCAGCTTTTGATAGTGCGCCACTGGAAACAGTACGCAGGGTCAAGAGCTTGGGGGTGCTACTGGAGTCTTCTCTGACAATGGAAGCCCAGATAGCTGCCACTGCTAAATCCGCCTTTTTTCATCTTAGGCGGATAAGGCAGTTGGCTCCCTTCCTGGAGCATGACGACTTGGCAACAGTGATACATGCAACGGTCACCTCAAGGTTAGACTACTGTAATGCCCTCTACATGGGGCTGCCCTTGTGCCGAACCCGGAAACTGCAGCTAGTGCAGAACGTGGCAGGAAGGCTTTTAATGGGACTCCCTAGGCGGGAACATGTGCGGCCTGTGCTTCGGGAACTGCATTGGCTGCCTATTGTGTACCGAGTTCATTACAGGGTGCTGATTATTACCTTTAAAGCCCTATATGGCCGAGGGCCTGTCTACCTTAGAGACCATCTCTCCCCATATGTTCCCCAGAGAGTACTGAGATCTAGCTCACAAAATCTGCTGAAAATCCCTGGGCCAAAGGAGGCCAAACTAAAAGTGACAAGGAAGCGGGCCTTCTCGGTAACAGCACCCCAATGGTGGAACCAGCTACCAGAGGAGGTACGGGCCCTACAGAGCCTCAATCAGTTCCGTCGGGCTTGTAAAACCGGCCTCTTTCAACTGGCCTTTTAAGGTGGAACCATTGCACCATCACTATAAAAACTGTGTCCATGTACATATTAAGACTGTAGCACCATTTTATGTTATATTGTAATTTAAATTATTAATGTTGTTTTTATGTAATTGTATTTTAATTGTAAATTGCTTTGAATTTTATTGTTGTATGATGGTACAATGTACTATGTCATGTAAGCCGCCCTGAGCCTGCTTTGGCGAGGAGGGCGGGATATAAATTAAAATTTATTATTATTGTTATTATTATTATTGTTATTAGTCTGTTCTGTCCTTTTTACAGAGAAAGAGAAACATGAATAAAATAATGAGACATGGCACTGGGTAAGAAGGGTGGTTCTGAGCATTTGCTGGCTAGTGCAAAATGAGCCTCAACAGTACAATACAGGGGCAGGAAATTAGTACTAATAAAGCAGTGATAAAGATTGTTGCTAAACTCCTACAAGACAGAGCATCAGAGCCATTATGGAGCAAGAATAGTGCCAAGAGCCAGTCTGCAAGGACACTTGGGTCTGCTGTTTGAGATCATTCTCCTCTAATTTGTACATCATGTAAGACTAAGAACATAAGAACATAAGAGAAGCCATGTTGGATCAGGCCAATGGCCCTTCCAATCCAACACTCTGTGTCACACAGTGGCCAAAATTTTTTATACATATATACACACTGTGGCTAATAGCCACTGATGGACCTCTGCTCCATATTTTTATCTAACCACCTCTTGAAGCTGGCTATGCTTGTAGCTGCTACCACCTCCTGTGGCAGTGAATTCCACACGTTAATCACCCTTTGGGTGAAGAAGTACTTCCTTTTATCAGTTCTAACTTGACTTATCAGCAATTTCATTGAACACCCACGAGTTCTTGCATTATGAGAAAGGGAGAAAAGTACTTCTTTCTCTACCTTCTCTATCCCATGCATAATCTTGTAAACCTCTATCATGTCACCCTGCAGTCGACGTTTCTCCAAGCTAAAGAGCCCCAAGTGTTTTAACCTTTCTACATAGGGGAAGTGTTCCAAACCTAATTTATACATCATGTAAAACATGGAAGGCCTGCAATGCCATCTCTCCCCCCATCATAGCTCCAGGCCCCACCATCTACCTTAAGCCTGGTGGCAACAGCAACAGTGTGTAAAGAGCTGCTCTGAACCTGGAGTGGTTCCCAGCAATTCCACTGCCTGGCGGCTGGGCCCAGAAACAGATCAGCTCCTGGCATTCTCTACCATGGTGGCAGGGCCTGGAGTGGTTCGCTGCAGCAGCTGTCCCACCAGATTGAATGGTCACATCTGAAGACTTTAAAAAAATAGAGGCGGAGGATTTAACCCCAAACATTTTTTTAAAAAACTTTTCAGATTTTTCTGCAAACCTGGAGAGTCCTCCAAGTTTACAGAAAAATCTGTTTAGCATCGGTGTGGTCCCAATCTGTAGATTTAGGTAACCACTGTTAAGGGCCATACATCTTGCGGATGCAATTTCTGAGCCTCTGGCTATTATTTTTGAGAATTCTTGGAGAACAGGAGAGGTGCCAGAAGATTGGAGGCAGGCGAATGCAGTCCCATCTTCAAGAACAGGAAAAAGGAGGATCTGGGTAACTACAGACCCGCCAGCTTGACATCTATACCTGGAAAAGTTTTAGAACAAATAATCAAACAGTCAGTCCGGGAACATTTAGAAAGGATGGCTGTGATTACTAAGAGCCAGCATGGGTTTCTCAAGAACAATTCATGTCAGACTAACCCGATCTCTTTTTTTGAGAAAGTGACTACCGTACCTTGCTGGATCAGGAGAATGCTATAGACATAGTTTATCTTTTGATAAGGTTTCACATACTATCCTTGTTGACACGTTGGTAAAATGTGGTTTGGATCCTGTTACCGTTAGGTGGATCTGTAACTGGTTGTCAGATCTCACCCAAAGAGTGCTTGTGAGTGGTTCCTCATCCACTTGGAGAGGAGTGACAAGTGCAGAGCCTCAAGGATCTGTCCTGGGGCTTGTTTTGTTCAACATCTTTATAAATTATTTGGATGAAGGAATAGAAAGGAAAAGGAAAGATCCCCTGTGCAAGCACTAGTTGTTTTCGACTCTGGGGTAACACTGCTTTCACAACATTTTCACGGCAGACCTTTTTGCGGGGTGGTTTGCCATTGCCTTCCCTGGTCATTACACGTTCCCCCCCAGCAAGCTGGGAACTCCTTTTGCCAACCTCGGAAGGATGGAAGACTGAGTCAACCTTGAGCTGGCTACCTGAACCAGCTTCCTCTGGAATCGAACTCAGGTCGTGAGCAGAGGGCTCCGACTGCAGTACTGCAACTTTACCACTCTGCGCCACAGAGCTCCTATTGAAGGAATAGAGGGAATGCTTATTAAATTTGCCAATGATACTAAATTGGGAGGGGTTATAAATACAGTAGAAGACAGAAATAGGATACAGGATGACCTTGACAGGCTGGAAAACTGGGCTAAAACCAATAAAATGAATTTCAACAGGGATAAATGTAAAGCTATGCATTTAGGTAGAAAAAATCCAATGCATGGTTATAGGATGGGGGAGACTTGTCTGGGCAGCAGTATGTATGAAAAGGATCTAGGGGTCTTAGTACACCATGTGCTGAACATGAGTCAACAGTGTGATATGGTGGCTAAAAAGGCAAATGCAATTTTGGGCTGTATCAACAGAAGTATAGTGTCCAGATCACGTGAAGTGATGGTATCACTTTACTCTGCTCTGGTAAGACCTCACCTGGAGTATTGTGTTCAGTTTTGGGCACTACATTTGGGCCGCCCTGAGCCTGCTTCGGCGGGGAGGGCGGGATACAAATAAAATTTATTATTATTATTATTATTATTATTATTATTATTATTATTATTATTATTATTATTATTATTATTATTATTATTACATTGTAAGAAGGATATAGACAAGCTGGAACAGGTCCAGAGGAGGGCAACAAAGATGGTGAGGGGTCTGGAGACCAAGTCCTATGAAGAAAGGTTGAAGGAGCTGGGCATGTTTAACCTGGAGAGGAGGAGGCAGAGAGGTGATATGATCACCATCTTCAAGTACTTGAAGGGCTGTTATATAGAGGATGATGAGGAATTGTTTTCTGTGGCCCCAGAAAATAGGACCAGAACCAATGAGTTGAAATTAAATCAAAAGAGTTTCCGGCTCAACATTAGGAAGAACTTCCTGACCTTTGGAGCAGTTCCTCAGTGGAACAGGCTTCCCCAGGAGGTGGTGGGCTCTCCTTCCTTGGAGGTTTTTAAACAGAGGCTATTGCCATCTGACAACAATATGGATCTTGTGCATTTAGGGAGGGGCGGTATTTGTGGGTTGGACTAGGTGACCCTGGGGGTCTCTTCCAACTTTATGATTCTATGATCACTATTAGATAGATATTCCAGGCAGCACTTCTGTTGTTTATAGGATCCAACCTATTCATTTCATTTGCTAAGTGCAAGATCATTCACCACTACCCCATTGTTGTGTCTTGCATTTCAGTCCCAAAATTACAACACTGCGGACGCTATGGAGGCGACCAGTGGAAATCCACTGATCCCCGGATGTAGCTCCGCAAATACGCTCCACCAATCAAGATCTGTGGCGGGAAATTTAACTGGCCAGGATTGGACCTGGTCAAACTGAGGGTTGTTCTGGGGTATGTATATAATCGGGACCCGGCCCGCGTTGCCTTGCCTTGTGATGTACTCGCTAATAAAGCATGTTGCCTTCAACACATCTCGTCACTCAGTACATTACAGTGGCGACGAAGGTGGGATTCTAGCCAGGTAACTCCCCAAGCGGGACTTCACTGACCTGGCCAGAGATGAGGAAGGCATGCATTCAAGGGAGACAGAAGCGCCCACTGCCGCCGTGGCTAACCCAAGTGGGACGACAGGCCACCTTGCAGAGTTCAACCCTGCCAACCTCGATAGGTGGGAGACCTACACGGAGTGGGTCGACTGCTACCTACGAGCGAACATGATTACAGATGACAGCCATAAGAGACACAAGCTCCTGAGTGTCTGCGGGGAGGCCACATTCAAGATCGCAAAGGGTCTCTCGGCCCGTGCGAAGATCATGGAGAAAACGTGCGAGGAGATAGTTAGACTCCTGACTGGGCACTTCTTGCCCCAGCCCTCCATCATCGCCCGCCGATTCCTCTTCCACAAGAGGGATCAAGGGACGGGAGAGACAGCCGCCGTCTACCTGGCCACCCTCCGCCAAATCGCAGGGAACTGCAGCTTCGACAAGCTGGATGAAGCCCTGAGGGATCGCTTCGTCTGGGGCCTCCGAGACAAAAGATTGCAGCAAAAGCTCTTCACAAAGGAAGAGCTCACCCTCCAACTCGCCTTCAACGAAGCCACCGCATTCGAGAAAGCCACCAAAGCTTACAACAACCCGCGAGCGGAAGCCGTCCACCAGGACCAGGCAACCCAGAGGCTGAGGAGGCAAACCAGCTATGTCGCCAACCAGGAAGGGGGCCAAGAGCGCCCATGTGACCACAAGTGACAGAGAGACCAGCCAACAGCAAATGCGCCAGCTGTGGGGATCCACACGAGCGCCGGGAGTGCCCCATCGCAAAGTGGACTGCAGGAACTGTGGAAGAGTGGGCCACATAGCGCAGGCTTGCCGGGCCAAGGCCATCCACAGACGCCAGTCCACCAACCACGAGTTGACCGATGCCTACTCGACCGCATCGACTAGCCTGCAGGTAATGAACTTGCCCCTCACCACCCCAGATAAGGTCAGGGTGTTGGTCCTAATCGAGGGCGCTCCATGCCTAATGGAGCTGGACTCGGGCTCCTCCATCTCCATAATTTCAGAAGAGTCTCTAAGAAAACTTTGTCCCTGTGGCTGGCCCCGGCTGCGACCAGCGGACTTCATACTGCGGGACTTCCAAAAAAACCCTGTACAGATTTGGGGTTGGGCCACTGTAAGGGTAGAGTTTAAGAACTTTAAGGGCAAGCTGGACATTCTCGTGGTCAAACGCCAGCTCACCACATTACTGGGGCTGGCCTGGTTTCGACCGCTGGGTATTCAAATAGTGGGGGTGCAGCAGATGCGAATGCAAAATTTCGAGCACGTGTGCCGGGAATTCCCGGAAGTGTTTGATGGGTCCCTGGGGTGCTACAAGGGGCCTCCCATCACCTTACCCCTCGAACCTCACATGAGACCGATAAGGCTGAAGGCCAGGCGAGTTCCGTTCGCTCTTAAACCAAAAATAGAAGCAGAGCTGGACCGCTTCACGGCTCAGAAACACCCATAGTCACTCCAGTGAAGCCGAATGGAGATGTGCGCATATGCGCTGATTACAAGTGCACAATAAATAAGGCACTTCAGGACAACCCATACCCGGTTCCGGTGGTCAGCCACCTACTGGCAACCCTAGCAGGCTCTAAGGTTTTGGGGAAACTGGACTTGGCCCAGGCGTACCAGCAACTCCCGGTGGACGACGAGACAGCAGAAGCCCAGACCATTGTGACTCACAGGGGAGTTTTTCAGGTGCGGCAGTTGCAATTTGGGGTTAGTGTGGCTCCGGGGATTTTTCAGAGCATAATGGATGCTCTTCTCAAAGGGATCCCCGGACTGCAACCATTTTTTGATGACGTTTTGATCGCTGCCCCGGACGCTGAGAAGTTCAGCAGCAGTCTGCATGAGGAACTCTGCCGTTTCCAGGTGGCGGGACTTAAAGTAAAGCGGGAGAAGTGTTCCCTCAGGGTGTCGAGGGTAGAGTTCTTGGGGTTTGCAGTAGATGCCGCAGGAATCCACCCAACGGCCGACAAAACCAGGGCTATTGTCCATGCCCTGGCCCCCACGTGCAAGATGGAGTTACAAAGTTTCTTGGGATTATTAAATTTTTATCATTCATTTTTGCCCCATGAAGCGGCCATCGCAGAACCCCTTCATAGGCTCCTTGATAAAAACACACCGTGGGTCTGGGAAAAGAAGCAGGCCACCGCTTTTCAGGCAGTCAAGGACCTCCAAGTTTCCAATGATGTGCTCCACCATTTTGATGAATCCTTACCAGTGATTCTGGCTTGTGATGCTTCCCCGTACGGGGTGCGCGCCGTTCTGGGGCACCAACTCCCAGATGGGAGGGAGGTTCCCGTGGCCTATTATTCGAGGACCCTGACCCCCGCGGAGTGCAACTATGCCCAGATAGACAAGGAGGCCTTGGCAATAGTGGTGGGTATGCATAAATTCAATGACTACCTGTACGGTAGGCGTTTCACAATAGCCACGGACCATAAGCCACTACTGGGCCTCCTCGCCCCAGATCGCCAGACACCACAAATTCTGTCACAGTGTGTCCTACAGTGGAACTAGTTCCTCAACTCATACACATATGCCCTGGTCCACCACCCCGGCAAAGCTATGGGACATGCGGACGCCCTCAGCCGCCTTCCGCTGCCCTCTATGGACTCGGATCTTTCCTCAGCCCACCATGTGATGCTTATAGAGACTCTACCAGAGAGGCCCCTCCACGCCGCTGAGGTAGCTAGGGCCACAGGTAGAGACCGCATCCTCGCACGCATTTTAGACTGGGTGGGAAGAGGGTGGCCCACAGGCAAACTGGACGCAGAATTCAGGGCATTCGCATCACGCAGAGAAGAACTGTCCGTGCACAAGGGGTGCCTTCTCTTGGGTAGCAGGGTGGTGGTCCCCCCCCCCCATTACGGAAGCAAGTGCTGCAAGCCCTCTGTCACGGCTGGGGCTGGGTCAGGCAAAGTCCAAGGGCAGGCCGAGGTCTGTAGCCGGTAGGCAAGAGGGTCCGAGGCGCCAAATCCGAATCACCATCCAGGTAACGCAGGTCAGAGGTTCAGAAGCCGAAGTCAGGGAGTCCAGAAGTCAAGAGCCGAAGTCAGGGAGTCCAAAAGTCAAAGCCAGAGTGGACACTAGAACATCAGGTAGATGACTAGTTGCTTCCACAAAGCCTCCTCCCAAAGCCCACAGCTATATAGCCCTCTGCTGGCTGTTGCCCATTTGGGCTAATTGCTGGCTCAGAGAGGCAGCCAGGATCCTGCTACAACTCAAGCATCCTTGCCCTTAGCAGGGCCAGAATCCTTTCAAAACTCAGGGAGCGTCTTGCTTGTGAGCGTGCCGCCCTCCTCCGATCCCTGAGGTCCTGATGAAGGCAGTCACGCACACGAGCCACCCGAGAGGGTGAGGCAGGGGGGCTGGGATCTTCTCCAGCAGGAGGCAGGGGCGCTGGTGCAGGTGGCAGGGGCACAGTTTCCTCTGCAGGCTCCGCTCCTTCTGCAGAGTCCCCAGCACCCATGACACCCTACCCGAAACACACCCGGGGATAGTGCACATGAAGGCACTGGCACGTAGCTATGTATGGTGGCCAGGGATGGATGAGGAGATAGAAGGGTGCCAACCCTGCCAAGAGTCCTGACCTGATCCGCCCAGTCCCCCGGTCCACCCTGGGAGTCCAACAGGAGGCCATGGTCCCGGTTATACCTAGACTTTGCAGGGCCATACCAGGGCCAAATATTCTTTATCTTAGTCGATGCATATATCAAGTGGTTGGAAGTGGTTCCCTTAGCTTCAACCTCCACCGCGGCGGCAGTCAGAGCCTTGCAAAGGGTCTTTTGCACTCATGGGATTCCCGAAACCCTCGTCACAGACAATGGGACTGCTTTCACCTCCCGGGAATTCCGGGAGTTCTTGAATTGGTACCTCATTCAGCACATTCGGTCCGCCCCTTTCCATCCAGCCACCAATGGCCAAGCAGAGCGCATGGTGCACACCACTAAAGAGGCCCTGGATTGCATTGTACAGGGAGATTGGGATCACCGCCTGGCAGCCTTCCTATTTGATAACAGAATCGCCCCCAACCCCCTCACCGGGTTAAGCCCTGCCGATTTGCTAATGGGGAGGAAGTTGATCATGAGGCTAGACAGGTTGCATCCTGACCGGGCTACGGACCTCCGCAGTTTCCCTGAAACCAGGGAAGCCACTAGGGGATTCTTTCCAGGGGATCCGATATATGCAAAGAACTTTGCAAGCGGGCCAGAGTGGTTAGCCTACCAGGTGCTGAGGGTCACAAGGTCCCACTCCTATGAGGTCTCGTCGTCGGGGGGCCAGATCCTAAGGAGGCATATTGACCAGCTGCGCCATCGCACATTGCCAGAAGAACCGACAGCGATTGGGGGAGCGGGAAGCGGGGGAGTACTAACAGCAACACCCCCGGAAGCTGCCCAGCCTATGCCGGCCGCACCGACTATGCGGGCGGAAGAGCACCACAGCGGAGGGAGCACTCCCCACAGAGAGGAGATTTCGGAACAGCAACAGGCGACAGACAGCCCTTTTCTGGCATCACCCCACCACAAGGAACCAGCCACCCCACCAGCCACGGCAGCTGCTCCAACTCCCCAAATAATCCCGAGGAGGTCAACCCGGGAACGCAGGGCACCAGCCTACTTGAAAAACTTTGTGTCTTGAACTGGGGGGGGGGGGGGAGAGGAGTGTTGTGTCTTGCATTTCAGTCCCGAAATTACAACACAGCGGATGCTACGGAGGTTGCTCCACAAATACACTCCACCCATCAAGATCTGTGGCGGGAAGTTTAACTGGCCAGGATTGGACCTGGCCAGACTGAGGGTTGTTCCGGTGTATGTATATAATCGGGACCCGGTCTGCATTGCCTTGCCTTGTAATGTACTCGCTAATAAAGCATGTTGCCTTCAACACATCTCATCACTCAGTACATTACACCCATCTTCCCTGTTTCATGCTCAGCTTCTGAAATAGAAGCAGCAAGTAAATTGCCCATCCCATAGTAACTCTAGCTTCCACTGATTGGGCTAGGTAGTAAGTTCCCATGTGGTGAGCAAATATGTTATAAAACTTGTAGCAGATTTAAAACTCTGGAGAAGTAGGAGACAGCTAGTGTCAACTTCATCATTTTATAGGACTGGGAGAAATGGCCCACAAGCTGTTCTTATGGTCTCTATGCCTGAGCAGATGTATGCATTAGGGTTGCCAAGTCCAATTCAAGAAATACCTGGGGACTTTGGGGGAGGAGCCAGGAGACATTGGGGGTGGAGCCAGGAGATGTTAGGGGTGGAGCCAAGATCAAGGGTGTGACAAGCATAATTGAACTCCAAGGGAGTTCTGGTCATCACATTTAAAGGAATCACACACCTTTTTAAATGCCTTCCTTCCATAGGAAATAATGAAGGATAGGGGCACCTTCTTTGGGGGCTCATAGAATTGGACCCCCTTGTCCAATCTTTTTGAAACTGGGGGGGGGGGGGTGTTTTGGGTAGAGGTACTGGATGCTATGCTGAAAATATGGTGCCTCTTCCTCAAAAAACAGCCCCCCCCTGAGCTCCAGAAACCCACAGATCAATTCTCCATTACTTTCTATGAGAATCAGTCTCCATAAGGAGTAATGGAGTGTCCAGCAGGCATTCCTCCCCCTTTCTGATGACCCTAAGTGGGGGGAGGGCCCCAAACCAGGGGATCCCCTGCCCCAACCTGGGGATTGGCAACCCTAGCATGCATTCTGGAATCCTGTTGTACCTGCTTTCAGGGAGTTATCTATGAACTACTGATTGACCAATGACCACAGCAAAGTAATGACATTTGTCTACAAGGGGGGGGGGGGGGAATACTAAGCAACATTTTCCTTTACTATTGCAATGAAACAGACTGTTTCCTCTATGACTGAAATACTCCTTTAGTAAGATCACAATGGAAAAACTTAATGAGAAAAGCATGTAAGTCAGATGTTTCTTTGGTCAGTCTACTTGCTTTCCAATCCTACTAACTTCCATGGTAAGGGTGGTAAATGCAAAAAATAACTGGAGCAGGATATAGAAATATGACAAAAAAGGATAAAATATATAAACTTTAGAGTCTGCAAATATTTAATGAAAATTTGATACTTTGCTCAGACTCATGGCAAATCCAAGTCTTTTATTGGGGCACTTTCAGGCATGCTCAGTATCAGTCTAATTTATACAACACAGCAAAAGTGATCCTTCAAGGATTTCTGGCACTTGGGATGTTCCAGCTGAGCAAAATACAACTCACAGCAGGTGTGCAAAATGGAAACCAACCATTCTAGACTACTGAGCAAACCAGTCAGATTGTCCAGAACTGATAGCTTTTTCATACTGTACGAAAGCACTTCTGGTCTGATTTGAAGAAAGCAAGTCAGTGCAAATTAAATACATACAGCTTGCTGCAAGGGTTGTGATTCAACAATCAAAGCTATCAGATGCAAATATTTCCAAAACAGCTGTATCACTATGGCAGCATGGAATGCTATGCTGCATTAAAAAAATGCTGGGCACCTTGGCTATGAGATATGCTGCTATAATTCAAGTGCTGTTCTGAACTGCAAAGGCAATTTCATGAGAGATTTTGTAAACTTGTTTGTTTAGACTGTAGCTAATTATTTAAATAAAGCAACAATGGTTTCTGAAGAAAAAATAATGCTGTTCAAAATTTTCAGAGCCAACATCCTCCAAGTCTGTATTTGGCCTCTGTAGGAGACTCAAGTGATTGCTACTGGAGGCACAACCTTCTTGATCACTGGCCCATTTTTCATTAGCTTTGTTATTTTTGAATGTAATAGGTAATTTTTTAAAGGCAGAGGAACATTACAGTAATGTGTTATAGCATGTGAAGAGATTTCTTGCTGTTTGGGATTGTACATAGTGTTTAATGTGTTTGCTAGTGGATCTAGTTTAGATAAAAGAGATGATAGATAGACCCAAACAACAGGTAATCTGGACAGGGCACTCCTTCCATATCTTCTTCCATCTGCCCCCAGGAAAAGAGTGGAAGGGGAAAGTCAATCCTGACATGTTGCCCCAAAAGGTCCCTCTGTCCCTCCTGCCAGCCTTTCTTGGAGTTGAAGAATTAGAACATTTCTGGCTTTAAGAGAAGCTGGTGGATGTTGTTCCCTCCCCCCAAAGGATAATGCCCCAAACTTCAGCCCCTTGTCCTGGCTAGGATTGCCAGCCTCCAGGTGGGGCCTGGAAATCTCCTGCTTTTACAACTAATCTCCAGCTGGCAGAGATCAGCTCCCCTGGAAAAAATGGCTGCTTGGAAGTGTGGACTTTATGGCATTGTACCC